>NC_141477.1:22686475-23286475 GCF_009769465.1 Tauraco erythrolophus
AGACACTCATGTAGCATAATGATTTTGAGTAACATAGAAATGCCAGAAAAAAATCTGGCATAAAGCAGACTGGAAAACAGATCTATGTCCCTTGATGACTTTTATGGATTGCAGCTGAATTTCTTAATTTCTTTGGGCTCTTTAGTGAAAAGGATAACTGATTCGAATACATTTTGAGGTTTGGAGAAATTAGGATTCAGTTCTGCACTTGGCAGTGTGACCTGCGCACTTGGGATTTTTCTCCACAATATATTTAGATTCAGAGGATCCTCTTTGCAAAAGCCTGCCTGGGTTCTGCTCATTAAATGGCCAGAGAGGCCACATAGGTTACCCCCCTTCTACTGGGGATCTTATTTTCATTCCTTTTTTGTTTTGCTTCTTCACGCAAGCCGTTAAGGATGCAAGTGTACGGTCACGTGTATGCGTGACGAATGTAACGGTTCTTCTCTCAGTACCCAAACCCACTGACAAATCGTTCTGTCAGCAGCAGAAACTAATGGAGCTTGGCTTCCTCTGGAGCTGCCTCATGTTTATATGCTCTCATGCCTCATCCGGTGACAAATCCGTGAAGCTTTCCTAAGGCTTGGCTGTTCCTTACAGCTCGCTGCCTCGTGGTGGGTCACACCGGGTGAGTCCTGCAAGTCACCTCTCTGTAGGAGCATTAACAGGATTTGGCTCTTCCACCTGGCTACCTGTTTGATGAAACTTTTAGGAACTTCAGATCTTTGAGGTTTCAGCTCCTGTATCGTATATGCACGATTTGATCAATGGATTCAAAAGGTACTGGGGAAGATTAGGAACGGGGACTTGACTAGGAGACAACATCTAAGTCTTGTTTCCTTGGGATGCCAGTATAGACTGTGCTGTGCTGGGCAGAGGAGCACAGCTTCAACTGACCCGCTCTCTCCAGCAATCAGGCTCACCATCTGAAGTTTTTTTTCTTGCTGTTCCCTCATCTCCTGACTTTGAATATCACATTTCAGTAAGGATCTTGAGCTGGTTATTATGTAAAAACTACATACATATTGCCACGGGAAGAATGTGAGGCTCTTTGCATAAGCTCTTGGCCTAATCATTAAAAAAACTATTCCAAAATCTTTCCATCTCCCACTGCTGTGATCCTGTCATATCGGAGGCTTGGAGACAAATGAAGATAAAAAGACAGGCTGATTTAGAAACCAACTCATGTTGTTTCCAGTGAAAGCTCCTTGCCTCACACGTATAAAAATTAACCTGCTACATTTATTTCTGTGTCTTTTAAAAATAATCGGTACATAAAAGCAAAAACATTTTCCGCTTTGGAGATGGTTTTAGGAACAATTTTCAATTAACTGTTAAACAATGTTTTCTTAATTTCTCTTTATATTTCATTCACATTTTCTCACTATCGAATTCATCTTTTACTTGAAGATAACGTCTTTCATGTCTGCCATAAAATCGCAGTGATGAAGGGGAAGGAAGGTGGGAGGGCAAGAAGTGCTGCATGGCAGAATATGCATCAGAGTCCTCCAACAAACTGCAGGCTGCAAGGATTTTCCGTACAGGAAGGTGAGCAGAATGCTTTGCAAGTACCAATAAAGGCAGCTGCCAGTATTTATGACACAAAAGTGCTATAAAAGGAATCCAATGTTCTTAGGGCTTACATGACCAGGTTTTCTCTTATGCCAGAGTGTGGATCACTTCTGCACCTGCTCACTTTAATATTCGAGTCCAGTGGAGACCTTAATGGCTTCTCTGCAGTGAAAAGATCTCTGTCCTCTCCGCGCTCAACGCCCATCTTCTCTACTTGGCGTAGAGAAACAGATCACAACTGCGTAATTATGCCTGTCAGAGAAGTTTCCTGAAAGCAGGTAGCCAAGTGGAAGGGAAAAATCCTGTATAACATGGGGGGAAACTGTTTAACTTTTCCACAGTATTCATACCCCCAGGGAGATCAAAGCAGAGAGATTAATGCCTAATTCTTCTCGAGCAGCCCACTGACATTCGAGGCTTTTGATTTTGAGGAGTCCAACTTGAAAAACTGCAAACTACATTTCAGATGCACTGAAGGCTCGTAGTTACAGCAGGAGCAAACGGGAGCAGAAGGGGTCCGTGCCTCTGCAAGTCAGCCTGCAGGCACCCCAAAGCGGGTGTTCCAGAGCCTCCCAAATCAGATCTTGCTTATGAAACTTGGCCTTGAATGGCCTTTAATTGTAGCTCCTGACAACATTTCCTTTATTCAGACAATATTACCCAGCCACGGAGGCTGTGGTTCAACTGTACTGTCAGATAGACGCAGTACTAGGTAATCTGGCAGTATAAATTTTATTGAATTAGGTAGGACAATACGATCACATTTATCATCAAACTAGCCAGAGCGCCCACTATGGTGTTTATGCAGCCTGTGTGGTCTGTGTTGGCTTTCTGCCAGCTCTGTCAAGATAAATGATACCCAAGATGCCATAAAATCTGCTGAGACAAAGTTATTACACATTTTTTTTAAACAAATGGAGAGTTTGCACTACTTCAGTGCTTTGTGCCACCCGTGAGCAGAGCTTTCGATCTAGTACAAAGTGTCAAAAAAAAGATTGACCATTTTGTAGAACTACAGGCTTAAGCTATCAAACAAATGCGTGACCTACAAGTGAAAACCTGAATGATTCTTTACAAACTACATTGTTGATTTTAATAAGAATAAACCTGATCACCAGGAGAATTTTTGCAAGTACTGTAATCAAAACCAATATAATTTCCAATTTGGTATGCAGTGGCAACAGTCACAGCTGGAATTCATGAAACCTCAGAGCTCCTACCCAAGCTTTTCCAATGGCAAAGAGTTGCTGCAGGGGATTAACTGAATAAATTGTATAAGAGACTCATACAGTGAGTAGGCGAATCTGAACTTGTGGGAGTTTATTTTGCTTCTGCGCCCATTAAGGAGCGATGATCAGATTTCTGAAAGGAAAAATGCTGCGGCTCAAAGCCGGGGTAATTTACAAACTAATGTTGCCCTGGGCAGAAAAATATAAATGCGTGACTGCTCACACGACCCTGCTTTGTACGTGGGCTTTTAAGCCACCAGACCTTCAGTAGAACACCTTGGAGAATTCTCTTGCCCAACTTAATACATTGTCCTGGTTTCATCTGGGATAGAGTTAATTTTCTTCCTAGTAACTGGTATAGTGCTGTGTTTTGGATTTAGGATGAGAATATGGTTCATAGCTCACTGATGCTTTCGTTGCTGCTGAGCAGTGCTTACCCTAAGTCAAGGACTCTTCAGCTTCTCGCCCTGCTTTGCCAGCAAGGAGGCTGGGATGCACCAGAAGCTGGGAGGGGACACAGCCAGGACAGCTGATTCCAGCGGACCGAAGGGATATTCCATATCATACCACATCACATCACGATGAATAACACTGGGGAGGGGTGGCCAGGGGATTGGGAGCTGCTGCTCAGGAACTGGCTGGGCATGGGTCAGTGGGTGGTGAGCAATTGCATTGTGCCTCACTTGTTTTATATATTCTTTTATCATTATATTATTTTTCCTTCCTTTTCTGTGCTATTAAACTGTCTTTATCCCAGCCCACGAGTTTTACCTTTTTTTTTTTCCTGATTCTCTCCTCCATCCCACTCCAGGGGGAGCGAGTGACCAGCCGTGTGATGTTTAGCTGCCTGCCAGCTTAAACCACAACACACATTTATGCTTCGCTTTCACTAAAAGAGCTATTCCTGCCAAGACCCTGATTTCTGACAGTTCCTTCACTCTAGATCACGTGGCACTGGGATAAGGGATCCATACCACCCCACACATCACAACCCACTGCTTATCTGTGGTGAAATTTGATGGACCCCCACTAATATTTTCTGTTAGCGAGGTCAGACGGACAGCGATGATCCTACCAGAGAACTTGTCTCTAAGCAGAGCGGGATTTTTACATTAATAATAATGTTTTTGAAAACTGATGACTGGATTTGTAACAGATACGCAGTTCAGAGGACAGGTATGGTGGTTCTGGAGGGCTGTATGGAAACAAGTATGGCAGGATGTCTAACGTGAATGTTCAGGCACTATGAACTGTCTGTTTTTAAAGACATCGTCTGACCTATCACGATATCTCTTGACAACGTGCTGGGAGGCATCGATGCAGCATCAGCAGACAAGGGAGTCAGGGGTTAGTAACGTACAACAGAGCAAAACAGCTCTGCTGGACTCAGCAGAGGAGAAGAGTACCTGTATGGGGTTCATACGTGAGAAGTGGCCACCTTGCACGTTTGCTGTGTTACTTTGGAGATGGGATCTCTAATACATGCCAGTTGAACCTCTGCCAGCTGACAAAGATGGCAAATAATTTCTCTAGGACTTTTCAGAAGCTATGCTTTTTAACAAGCTGTAACTCGGCGATCCCGGTGCTTCACTTTTTAAATAAACTTTCTACTGATAAAATCCACGAATTTAATGAACTTGTGCCCCTTGCAGACTGTAAATTACACAGAAGTGGAAATAGGGTGCTATTACTTGAAAAGCAGTACCCGTATCTAGGCAGGACCAGAGCAGGCACTCTGGAGGCAGCTGTCAGGGGAAGGGAAGCACCAGGCTGGGCAGCATCTCTGCCGCACGACAGGCAGCACTGGCTGTGCCAGGCAGCAGTTTTTCACAGATGACAGCATTCCCTTCTGAAATCTCCTCTTTCTCGTGCCAGGCAGCAGTTTTTCACAGATGACAGCATTCCCTTCTGAAATCTCCTCTTTCTCTATCGTTCAACTTAAGATACGGTTTTCAAGGTATCCGAATCAGTTTTGAAATGACAGTATGTACATATACTGCTTAGTAGAGCTCTTAGAATTCCAGGGATCTTCAGGTATCACTCTCTGAACCACTTGGCTTACAAAACCAGGCGCTGACATGCAATATAAAAGAGAATCCACACACAGAGACTAGAAACTATTACAATAAACAGATGGATGCTTTTGATTCTCTCCAGAAGAGAACAGATGTGGTTGTAAGCACAAACATATGCATTCACTCAAATTAATCATACTATTTGTTTGAGGTTTATCTAAGAGTTTATCTCCAACACATGAATTAAATGTCCTGTTAATGTTTTATGTGCTGTAGGTCAGTGTGCTTTGGCTTGCAGACTGAATTCTGCAATAATGAAGTTACCATAAAATTGCATCCTGGCTGTGAGACAGCACCTGCAAGTAGACACAATTTATTTGTCATGTTGTTTACAAAGCCAAGTCAAACCACAATAATGCAACAAAATTAAGAGCTGGCAACAGAACAGTTGCCATACAAACTATCCTCAGCTCTGTAACTTGGAGCAGTGCTTCGGAAAGGTGGTGGATGGACAACTTCCTTGGGACTTCTTTAACAATTAAATCAATCAGGATAGGACCTCATGAGCAGGCATTTTTTTCCCTGTATAAATAGGAGACCACGGCAAACAATCCCTTGTGAAAGAAATGTTATGCATAAAACCAGATGAATTGGTGAAAATACTAATTCAGGGAAAAGTACTTTTCTATGCCTGTGCGAAGCCAGCCTCATGCAGCCAGGGATTACAAAACTCATTGCCAATTAGCTTCCTGTATGCGACCCATGAATTTTTTGTGGCTCCTGATAGCTGTCCGTTTCTCACTGAAGACAACAGACTCATTTCTCAGTTCACAGACCAGCTCTTCGGCTGCCCACGAATGACACACACCTCTCTTGCTGAGACAGTTCGAAAACTGCAGGGTAACATCATCTGCTGCCTGCAGATATTGCTGCAAGAAGTCCTTGCAATTCTAAATCCTTGCCACAGTAGATAATACCAGAAATATTAAATATTACTGCACTGTGATACTAGTCTTATGACCTTTGGATTTCTTTATCCTCTCCAGAGGATTACTGGTCTCTGCTGGGTGACATCTCTGGGGTTCTGCCTCCACTCCTTGCTTCTCCAACCCAGTTCCCTTCTCACTCTACCTGCAGGGTCTCCCTGAAACAGCAGTGAAGAGGGGCAGACCTGCTTCCTCACTGTTTTTGCTAGATAACTGGACTCGACACATCTCCCTTTATCCTTCTCGATAGCCCACCTATTTCAAAAGAGTCAAAGATGCTGCAATTCCTACTTTATGTTCAAGTGAAAAGCCTGGTATCACTTAAAAATGCATGCACCCACCCACTTGTTTTGTAGAAATATACTTTAAAACAAAAGTATTTGAAAATCATCTTCTATTACTGAACTACAAAGCGCTGCAGCCAGGTTCCAGCCGGTAGCTCCTGGAGGCCAACAAAAGATATTCAGTGGCTTAATGACTCAAGATGAAATGCAAAACCAGATCCTATAAAACTCCCTTTAAAGAAGTCACGGAATGACTTTCCAGATGCATTTGAATCTTGGTGGTGTAGGCATATGTCAATTAGAGTCAGTCTGCCTCTATGCCCACTTGTTCACTGTTCTGCATCCGTCTCCCTCCCACCCAAACACTATGTGCATGTTTTTGTTTAAAATTCTTTTGTAATGTCACCCTAGCACAACCCTGGAAGGGGTTTAACCACAATGGAGAATGAAATGATTCACTTCTGCTCAGATACAACATTGAAGGATGTCACGGTAAAATTGCAGATGGATTCTCCACAACTGTCCTCTCATTTGCAAAATGCTGGGGCTGTAGATAGCAGTAGGATCACACCCGTGCCTGCCCAGTAATGCAGACAGCTGGTTTTATGGGGCTATGTCTGCAGGAGCAGTCACACGAGATTGTAGAGCGTTTTTGTAGACCTCATCTGGGGCTGATCACAGCTCGTGCGTGGAAACTCCCTGCATGCTCAGTGACCACGTCTACAGGTGCTGCTGGAAATGATTTAATTTAACCATATATTCCACTTGTCCTCTAAGCTTGTTCTGGAGAAAAATGTCACTGCACTGCTAAGCTAACCAGTCACAACAGGCTGTTGCGATGCGGAGTGCTGAAAAGATTTTGAACAAAAGGGAAAATTCCAGCAGTACCTGTCACGGGTACCGCACAGCTGGTGACAGGCAGTCTCACAGCTACAGGATGCACTTGTCAATCAGATCCTTGGCATCTACTAATCAGAGATAAATCACACATGATTACTCACTTTCAGTCACAGAAGGATTCAGGAGCAACGATACCCATCCAGCAAGCCTGATACAGGCAGAAGTTTCCCTAGGTGGTAACAGCAGAGTTGGCTGTTATAAAGGAAAACATGTTTATTTCAGTATCACAACCACAAAAAATATAAGCAGAGGTCCCATATGTACCAAAAGTGTTTTGCCAAGCAGGGTGTGATATGTCTCCCGGGTCATAAGTAATTTTTTGTCATCAGTTCCCTTGATTCTGCTGCTGAATAAACAATCCCAACTGATTTCCCTGCTTCAGATGATCTGTCCAAGCAAATAATCTTTTCATTTATTTTCCCCTTGCCTAGGAGGAAATCTTTCTTTTCTATTAAAAGATGGTTGCATGGGAATATTGGTCAATGGTCTACGAAATGACAGAAAGAGCGAGACAGAAACTCTTTGTGGATAATTTAGATAAAGATTGATCTAGAGCCATTCTTCTGGGTTTATCCTCTCAGGAACTGCCACTTCACGAAACACAGAGGGAACAATGTCATTCTCACTTGAGTCTCTATGTGCATTGCTTCTTCCTACTGGAAAGAATCAAAATTGCTAATCCATGTGTCACGAATCCTATAACGACATCATCTAATGGAAACACATCCCCTGTTTATTGGGAAAGTATGCCCATTTTAGGAAGAAGAAGCCTATTTTTGCATTGTAAGGATGTGGCTAGCCTCAGTGGTCACACTGCTCTCACCTGTCCAGAGTCCAGAAAGGCACAAATTTGTTTCAATACAAGCCATCACTTTGAAAAGGGAAACAGAACCGTGTGATGCCAGGCGTATTTGGCTAACATCCTAAAAAGACACTGAGGCATGTTCCAGCATGGTCCCAAAAAGAGCTGGGCTGGCACAACCAAGAGGTAGAGCAGAGCTGGGAAGAAGCAGTGAGGCACGGGAGAAGGGGAAGCTTGTAAGCAGGCAGAGCCAACGAAGCCTGTGCATGGATGAACTACGCCGTCGGTCAGATACTCGGTCCGCTCCGGCGATCTCCGGAGTCAGTGCGAAGACAGAGGAACCTCTCAAAGGTGATTTGAGACATCCAAGTTATGCTTTTACCATGAGCAGCCCTCTGAGATTGGCAGAGCTTTTGCCCACCTCAAAAGAGTAGCCTGACACTTCACCAGGTTGGGCACTCAGGGCAAGCCTAAAGATAAACCCACAGACAAAGCTCTTCCCCCAGATTTTGTAGCACATGTAACAGTTGGGCAGCGCCAAGACTGAAGAGGGACGGGTTCCCCTTCCCTCTGGTGCTCTATATATTAGACAGAACTTGAAACATAAGAGTAGAACAATCTATTCTGAGCTTAGATCAGTCCCAGATGATCAGCACCATACTTCTTGTTTCATAGCAAACAGGTATTCGAAAGCATTTAGCTATTTAAGGCATCATCTCTTCACATTATAAAGGAATCTGGGTGTCAGAAAGAGAAAAAAAAAAACCATCTCCTGAAAAACAAGGTCTCTTTAAAACCTCTCTAGTTAGCAACCCAGAAATACACCCAAAGTCACTGCTGCAAGAGTCAGCGCTGCTCATGCAGAGATCTTCTCCCTGATGGCAGTGCTTGTGGGATTTTTTACCTGACTGGTGTACTGGTGATGAATTTATAAGCAGATGCAGGCAACTTGATAGCCTTTCTCTTTTTATCCTACCTATTCTTATTCATATAATTGTCTAATCCTTATTTGAAATTCCCTAAGCTATTTGCCTCAATAATTTAAGTTTTATTCATACTCTGGGGTTTGAAGAAACAGAGTGTAGTGTCTCCTGCAAGAAAAATCCAAATGATGTTTCTTTGTGGCTGGAATTTAATCTATTCTGAGTGGTGCCTCTGTTCCCTAGTGCTTTGCTTACTGGAGGTTAGCTCTCTGGTGCTGAAATGAGAAGATATTTTAGCATTTATAAGTGTGTGCATGCAGGAATGCAAATCTGTAAAAGCTCCAGAGCTCATCTAAAATGCTAATAGAATTAGAGAGCTCCCAACCTATAGAGTTTCCGACCTGAAAAACACACAGTGCTCATCACTCCTTCCCCAACATAAGAAATGTGGCTGTAGGTCTATCACTTTTCCACCCTTCTGCAGGGAGTGGTTTTAACTTTCACTCTCGTTACGCAAAGAAAATGGCCTTGAATTTTAGTGAGGGTGTTGCTTACATCCTTGATCTCTAGAGGTGTTGATTCCAGATGTGGGGGAAGTTATCCTCTTGAGTGCTTTTTAAACGTCTATAGTTCTGCTCAGGTGTAATCTAATTTAACAGTTGGAGCATCCTTCCATATACCAAAAGGAAAGAGACAAAACCAACCAGCGCTCTCAGTCGTGTTACTGTGAACAGAAATGAAAAGAGGAGAAATCTACTACAGGAGAAATCTTTCTGGCTTTCAAACACCCTCAAACATGGAATTTCTCATGTACACAGAGAGAAATTATAAAAGATGAGGAAATATCTTGTCAGCAGAGGATAGGATGAGGAGCAAAGTGGGCAGCAGTAAATCATAGGGTGGTACAGACTTCTCTTGAAGTGGGAAAAGTCACTTCACCTCCCTAGCACAATCCCTCGCTCTGTAAATCAGGTCACTTTGATGTGCCACTGTTGCAGACCTTGCACTACTACCACATTAATCTGCTTAGGCTCCCGCTGGCCGTAAGACCTAAGTCAGTTGCCTTTTTTTAGCCCTAAGTCTGGCCCAGGTAGTCTGGTATAGCCTGACATGGCTTCTTTCCTCCTGCACCTATTTTGCAGTCAGTATCCCAGGCAGTTTAAAGCTCTGCTGGGTGTTTTCACAGGACATCACACCTCTGACCGCAGCACGGGCACACCCCAAGTTCCTGACCCTCTGTCTCCTTATAAATCAAATTACAAATGTACTGTCGTAACGCTCTGCACAGTGTTCTTGACCAACAGCCAGCCCAGGACAACCCTATGTACCAGGGACATCAGCTCTCTTCTTGGCTGTGGTTGGGGGAAGCAAACCAGAGCTAAACGAGAATACCACCAGATTTCCTCGTCACTCCGCCATGCCTTCTACACCAAGCCATGCCTGTTTCACAAGACTGTGAGATTTTAAGGAAGCTATTTTCAGACTCCTTATGAAAAATGTTTAGGAAAGATGCATTCCCTTTTATTCCATTGAACCAGATGATTCTGTTCATTAAAGATACGCTTTATTCCTTGCACACTGCAAGCTCTTGCCTAGCAGGCATTGCTGGCATGCAGGAACTGTAAGGCGAGCTTGTTCTTCAGAGAAAGTTCTGGATGGTCTGTCTCTTGCTGTAGCTATCAGGTCAACACCGACAGTCTTTCCATACAATCACCACAATGGTTTCCCAACTCATGGCTTGAATAAATCACGTGCATCTATCTAGTAGGTACTGCACTCACCCCTGTAACTGGTTTAAATGCTTTAACCGAACCATTATGGCATTACAATGATTTTAAATTAATACTATCACGAACAGGAGTTGAACCAGCAGCCAAACCACAAAGGGCCTGCAACCCGAATTTGTGTTTCTGTAGCCCACAGCTGCAGGAAGAGCTGCTGCAGAAAGCCAGAACACAGACAGGGACCCTTCAGTCCTTTGAATTCTAATCTGGAAATAAGGATTTCCTTAAAGCAGTCTAGCAGCAGAAGCAATTTGGAGGAGATGTCTGAAATTTTACCAAGGATCTGTCTAGAAGATCAGGACACACGCACGACCACCGCAAAACAGTCAAGGTGGAAAAGAGCTTCAGCCTGTCCTTCCGTGGACAACTCAGACATCAGATCCAGAGGTAAGCTTGGACGCTGCCAGGAAGGCAGCCAGTGACACAGACACACCTCAGCTGGCACATCGCACCAGCCAGCTAACGAGATTTCGTCAACATTTCATTCATTTGGGGAGGGAAGAGAGGAAAGTTTAAATAACAGCTTCGCTTTTAAGTTTTTAATAAAGCCCCTCCAACTCCTGGGATTATACCCGCCTGGATCAAGGTCACCTTCCCGAGACGTTTTTTGGTTTTAGACATGAGCCTGCTCTTGTGTTTAATGCTCCCTGATCCTGCAAAGGACCGAGGTGACAATAAGACCCTGTTGTAAGGACGAGCAATTTTATTCAGGCAGAGTACATTTCAACACACAGACCGGCTTCTGCTACGTGCTGATGGTGCCACAGCTTCACTCTCATCTTACTCTGTCAACTTGGTGGCTGAATTATGGGTTTAATATCTTAGTCTCTGCTCCGACCATAATTTGTTCTTTGTTGTTTTTCGGATCTGCACTTTAAAGTCATACATTGTTACAGACACTTTAGCTGGGTACAGCAGCGCATTGCGAAAGGAAAATCTCTTCACTCTTACAAATTATGTTTATCTATGGCCATACATGATCTCAACATGCTCAGAATCTGTGAGTGTTTCAGAACGTTTGAGCAGAAATTCCTGATAGAACAGAAATACATCTTTACGCTTCATTTTTTTATTAAAACCAGCATCACATTCCAGTGTAACACTCTTCCCACTTTATATATTTTCATCACAACCTCCATTCAAAATGCAATTTTCATCCATTCTTTACAATTATTTTGCTTTAGATATTTAATGATGAACAGACAAAATACAAAATTGGATGAACGTGGCCCTTATTTCATACACAATTCCCAAGGCACCACATGCATGTATACAGCTTAACACATAAATAAGTATCAGCAGATCAGTCTGTATGATCATTCACAGCTGAGAGAGGACTACAAATGCACACCACTTTCCAAAATTCAGGCACAATCTAGCAGAGCCTTTGAAGTTGAGCTATCACAGGAGTCAGCAGGCGTTCTGGGAATGAAGCACTGGAAAGCTTGGGGCCTCAGCTGTAAGTGTTCCTGAGCTTGAAGGCTTTATAAGGGCAAATAGGTGCAAGAAACGATAATTACAGGAATTACAGGACAAAGGAAGGGCAGATGTAGACATACTCTTAATGAGGGGAGTAAAGCTGGACAAGAAGCTGTCAGTCTAGCCAAAACCTTCAGTTCTTCTGGGCAGACAACCTTCCCCAGCTGAATCCATCTATGGATTGTGCAAATCACAGGGGACAAAATAACTGTCTTCTACCAAATCAAGTCAAACGCTTTTTCCACCCTACCTGTTCCGACTGGATACGCCCTGACTTCCTTCCCATACATCTAACTGGTTCTGCAGTCCTGCCAGGTAGCTCCGCTCTCTTCCTTCAAGAGCATTTTGATACTCCACAGAGGGTTACACGGATTCAGGAGGTTCGTTTGGCAGCAGGGTGGGATTTTCAAGCAAAGACTGCCAGGCTCTCAAGTTCACAATTCAAAATGCACTGCAGTATGAAGATACCCAATCCCATTCTAACCTAGCTGTGGAGGGCTAAATTCTTAGAAGTTTAAATGGAAAATAACTATGGCTACAAGTTTTTATAGCTCTCCAGCTTAAGTATAATTTTTGAAAGCATACAGAATCGAGATAACTGAAATAGAATGATACTTTAACGACACTTTGCCCATTTGGTTATTAAGGAGATCAGTCCATTTGTTCCAGTTGCTTTTAATTATCTTTTGTGGAGTCATTCTGGTTTTATACTGGTGTAAACACATCCCATCCCATGCTGTTTAATTTCCTTAAAGATTTTGTTTGCCTGGTTTTAATTTTATGAGGACTTTAACTTCCAGGTGTTTAAATCAGCAATGAAAGAAAAAGAAGATCATCTCAGAGTGAAATGGAATCAATTCAAACCATATTTTAACTTTATGAGCATTCATTTTCTTACACTGGCAATTCCCAGTCCCCAGTCACAGGCAAGACAGCCTGACACTTTTAACCATATAAATACCATAATTTTGAAATAACTATAGGCTTCTGCTCGTTATCGCTTAAGATCCAACAGAGGATGTATTGTAAATAGGCCTTTAAGGAAACCAATCCTATTATTCCTGCTAGCTGGGGCAATGACTACCATCATGAAAGTAAAATTACTGCCATTAAATCAAGAAACTAATTAGAATCAGATCATCAAGTTCATTTTCTGCTGGAGACTTGGTCTACTGGCATAGGGTAGAATGATTTACTCAAGAAATGTACCAGGGCTGAGCCAAGTCTGTTGACTCAGTACGTTTCTGATATTTAATCTGCTTGAAAGAAGCTCAGTGGTTCAAGAAGGTTCACAGGCACCTGTGGTAGCTACATCTGGGCTAGCAACTCTCACCGCGAGGAAAGTTGGGAACACACAGATCTGGAAATCTGGCTCGTGCCCAGGTATGGAGTCAGAAGGAGTCATCTAATCTTCCTTCACAACCTCAAGCAGACGTGGAGCCTTCAGATGACTGCACCAAACCCAAAGACACTGTATTGGCCTTTCCCCTCCTTTTCCATCATCGAGAACCTTCACCCCCAAACTCCGACAGCAAAGATCAATGCGGTCTGTCTATGCTCCAGCTTCTAAACCAGAGAGAATAAATCTCTCTAGTTCACATAATGAGACATTAACTGCCTGTGACAGTATTGGTGAGACACTCTTTATGCTGAAAATCCTCTTTCACACGCAGACACTGGAAATCCCCCGTGCACGTCACCATTTAACCTGTCTGCCAAAATCAATGTCAGCTTCTTCCTGTCTCTCTTCTCCCTCTGTAGGTGGTTCAGCAACTCGAGAGGTGCATAATTATGTCATAAATATCCATCACTGAGCTTAATAAACTTGGGAAAAAAGCACAGGACTTGTAAAGTTCTGATCTCGTCCATACTTGAGAATGCTGTGACATGGTGATTCACTCCAAATGATAACATAACCAATTAGATGATTTTCATTATCAAAGGATAATAATTAAAAATATAATGAATAAGAGAATCCATCCTGTCACAGCAAGAAGTGCTATGATTAGAATCCAGGAATCTCAGCTGTCATTCTGGCTGACCTTAAAGGAATCATTTACTCTCCGTGACTTCGATCTCCCACCTATGGTGTGGCAGCACTAATACTTATTTCACATGTCTTTTGAGAGCAATTAATGTTTTGAATGTTCTTCAAAATTGCATGATGACTCAGTGCAAAATGTGTTCCCATAAGTCTACTTAATTGGGTTTTAAGGACATTTTAGGCATATGCATGTTTATATGCCTAATATGAACTCTTACCAGCCTGTGATAATAGAATCACAGAATCACAGAATGGTTTGGGTTGGAAGGGACCTCAAAGACCATCCAGTTCCATCCCCTCTGCCACAGGCAGGGACACCCTCCAATACACCAGGTTGCTCAAAGCCTCATCCAACCTGGCCTTGAATACTTCCACCAAAATTTACATATAAGAGGTCTATTCTATTAATGGGACTTCAGAGTTAACAGATAATTATGCTGTTCAACATATTAACGTCCTAGACACCAACAAGGGGAACCACAGTGATAAAATGCCCTGCTTTAGAGAAGACCAGAGAAAAGAATTATCTGTATCCTGGGCTTCAAATCAAAAGCTTTTAATATTAGGATCACACTCTCCACTGAATAAATGTCAGAGAAATAAACTTGATAGACCAATATATTTTCCATGCTCTAAAACGATGAATTTTAAAAAGGACGAGAACATGAAACTACAAAGTCTTTAACCTCTAGGGAATAAATTCAAATATCAACCAGGTCAGTGATAATCTAATGTCAACTGTTACCATCAAAAAATGGACGATGATAAATAATGAAGTATCAAGCTGCCAGGGAGGTATTTAGTGGGAACTGTGAGGATCTGTGTTACTCTTAAGTTATTCTGCATTATTCTCTGTGCATTAGATGATTAGAATTTTAAAGAAAAGGTAATGTTTCGCCCAACTCTATTTCACCACCATTTATAACCCAGAGCATGAAAAATGTCAGCCTACCTCTTAGACTCTTCCAGATACTGATCGCATTCAGTTTGTGCTCTTGCTAGCTCTGTGCAAAATCACTTTCCTGAGAAGGAAAACACAACATCGCGCAGTCAATGAAAGGTGAATCTTTGGGCTGGAGAGGTTTAGTACACAATGCAGATTTTGCTGATCTAAATGGCACACGCTTTCTTAATTACGTTTTCCTTCCTCCGTAGTGTCGACAGCCAATGTCTCATTGGTATTCAGCTGACTCCCACTTCCTGCAGTATGGATAATTGCCCCTTCCATTCGCAGTTGCACACCTCTTTGATCACCACTGTAATTTGTATGGATGGAAAATATAAAAGAAATGTTCGTGATGTGTAAACTATTATAATTCTTTGTAGCGAGCTAGATGAAAACGAAAAGGCCCAGCACCGAGCAGTCCACTCTCTGCAGAAAGCAGCGAACGACTGAATCGTAGAATCATGGAATCACAGAATCATCTGGTTGGAAGAGACCTTCAAGATCATCGAGTCCAACCATTCGCCCTGCACTGTCAGGGTCCCTAAACCATATTGCTCAACACCAAATCTACACAGGTTTTAAACACCTCCAGGGATGGGGACTCCACCACCTCCCTGGGCAGCCTGTTCCAATATTTCACAACCCTCTCTGTAAAGAAATTCTTCCTGATATCCAACCTAAATTTCCCCTGGCGCAACTTGAGGCCATTCCCTCTCGTCCTGTTAAAACATTTGAAAAATACATCGGCAGAGCTGTTTATTCCACTTTGTTTTACCCTCCGTCGCATCAGTGCATTTCTTTACTCTCGTGCAACACCGTGGATCCATCTCATTATGCTGCTCAAACTTTCCTTACATTGCAGGTGCAGGTGCAGCGCAGAGTTCTCTTCCAAGAGAAACACCATCACTTGAGCTGCCAACACCACGTGCTGCACTGAACCAAACACATCTCCATCCTGAAGATCTCAGACCCACATCTCCAGAGCGGCCACATCTCCATCCTGAAGATCTCAGATCCACATCTCCATCCTGAGGACCTCAGCCAAGCTGAGGCCTTGGCATGTCCACGAACGCAGCACGAGGCGCTTACGAGGACAAAACCCCTCCGTGGCTTACGTGTGCCAGGCAACGCGCCATACGTCCCAGAACTGAAGAGTAAGTTTTTCGTGATAAAAAGCATGAATTCTCTGAAAGAAAAAAAAGTGGCATTAGCTAACCTGAAACAGCAATACTGAAGCCAGGCCCCCGCGCACGGCGGCGCGGCGTTTATCGCGATGTACCTGTTGCGATCGGGCCCGGCCGTCACCCGCCCCGGTTCCTGAGCCGCCCGGCCCCGAGGCCGCGCTTCCAACGCGAAACGCACAACCAGACCCGAGCAGGGACCGCCTGAACGCGGGGTGAGTCCTGCGGGGCAGGGAGGCCCTGAGGGAAACGGCGGTAGGGCCGGTGCCGGCTGTGCCTCAGCGCTCTCCTCACACGGCCCCGCCGCCCCCTCGGCAGCCCCGGCCCTCCCGCCCCAACGCGGGGACACGGGGCGGAGCCGCGCGCCCCGGGACCGCCCTTCCCGCTGCGCCGGCGGGGCCCCGGTTTCTCCTCCGCCGTGGCCGGGGTGAGTCGCGGAGGGCGTGAGGCGCCGCGCCCGCCCTGTGAGAGCGGGGCCGGGCCCGGCAGCGCCGGTCCGTACCGAAGCCGGTCGCTGTGTCGGGCTGCCGGTTGTCCCGGCGGGCCTGGGTGAGGAGCCCCGTCCCCGGCGGCGGCGGGAGGAGAGGAGGGCGCCTCGTGAGAGCCCGTGTGGGACGCCCGGAGGGAAGGGACGCCCGGAGGGGGGGCGGTGGGGGCCGGTACGAGGCTCCGGGTCCCTCCGGTGGGACAAATCGTCTCCCTCGCGAGCCACACTCGGTCGGTGCCGAGCGAGGGGGCGGCGGGCGGGCCCGGGGGTGGTGGCGGTGCGGTACGGGAGGGCCCGAGGGGCTGCTCCGTGCTGGAGCCTTCCGAAAGGGAATTTGTCCGTTAAAGTGTGTGTTAAATAGTTTGGAAAAAAATCGCATTGTCAGACTAGAAATGCAGGATTGTGAAAATATTAAAAAAAAAAAAAATCCAACAGCAAAACGACCAACAAAAGGCACGTCCCAGTTCTGTTGCCTTCAACAACTTTATTTCTCTTTTTCACACCGGGAGCTTGACTCCTCCTTTGAAAGCATCAGCTGGCTGATGCTTGTTATGCTTTCTTTTTAATTTTCTAGACAAAATATTAGCAGAATAAGGAGGTTTTGCGTTTCTCAGTGGCGAGAGGCTTAATAACCTGACGGCAAAAAATAACGTTTTTTAAAACTTTTTTGTTTTCATGAACGGTTTTAGCCAAGTGATGCTGTGGTTCAGTACAAATTCGAAAGGAATGCTGCTCAGGATTCATTGCAGACGTTCAGTCGTTGTTGTGTGCTTACCAGGGAGTGTTGATGATGCACTAGGATCAGCAGCAGTGCCTTGAAGGGTGTTGCCTGATCCAGTGCACTGAGTGAGCAGTTATTCCATCCACCTGTTGTGATAGCTAAACTGGGTGTGAGCTGGGCTGTAGTAGGGCTCCACGTGTGCCCCATTGCTGTCAGTAATCTGGTTGTTCCTCCTGGAATTGAACCTGTTGCAGAATCACAGAATGGTTTGGGTTCGAAAGGACCTCAAAGATCATCCAGTTCCAACCCCCCTGCCATGGGCAGGGACACCCTCCACTACACCAGGTTGCCCAAAGCCTCATCCAAGCTGGCCTTGAACACTGCCAGGGATGGGGCAGCCACAGCTTCTCTGGGCAACCTGTAACTTGTATGCTGTTTGTGTTTGCAGAGCTGCACCATGACGGCTGCCTTCGCAGATAGCTCTGGTGATGATGAAAAGCGGCGGATGGAGTTGAGCCAGAGTTACAGCAGCTGTGGCTTGGACTACTCAGAAGATACCTTTGAGCCCTTCAGTGAGGAGGATGAAGCCTGCTGGCAGGGAGAGACCGAACCATCTGGATTGTCTTGTTCCATGGAGGATTCAGAGGGGTCTGCTGTGTCAGACACCTTGGAGAGCAGGTCGTGGTCAGCAGGCCAAGATCACACAGGTATGCAGAGCTTAGTGTGCTCGAGACCTGTCTTTTCACAGCTTTAAACCAGTGCAGTGGAGACTTGAATCAGCAAAAAGAAAAACGTACAAATGGCTCACAGTGTTGTTGCTGTGCAAAGCAACAGAACTTCAGTATGCTGACACGGTCTGTGTTTTGCCCTCCCAGGGGTCACCGACAGCCACATGCACAAGGCTGTGATTTGGCTTTGGAAACCCTTCCTTGTGATGCTGAAATTCTGTTGGCATGTTAAAAAAAGTTCTGCAAGATATCTTGACTGAGTTACCATGTATGAAAAGTATCTGGGCCTTAAAATAATCTTTCCAAGGGCACAGGGAGAGTTCCAGGACTTGAAATACTTGAGAGAGCTACATAGTACTGTGCAGCTGCGTCAGATAAGTGGTAAAGAAGCAGGCAGCAGGACACAAGCTGGCTGCCTTAATGTCTTGTTAGGTTTTCTTCTGTCTCTGGGAGGTTCTCCGTCAATCTTCTCCGTTCTCCTTTTCTCCAGGTTTGCTCTGGTAAGTGTTGTGAGTACTTGGAGATGAGTGTTTTTTAAAATCTCTGGTTTAGTTTGGGAGCTTGTCAGCATATATAAACATTACAGCTTTAAAGATTAACTACAACACTTTTAATATATTTTTTAAAGGCGTGTAGACTTAAGAGATACTTTAATGTCTGTTAGCTGCTACTCTTGTAATCTGATTTACTCGGTTCGACTTGATGAGATGGCGTATACCAATGTATAATTAACCTTGTCTATACTTTCAAATTAGCAAGTTGTTTCTGTTGCTACTACAGACAAGTCCAGTAGAGATATTCCTCCTGTCCCTCATCCATCCAGCATTTTACTGTGGGTTGTTTTTTTTTTTGTTCTGCGGTAATAACCAGCACCATTATCATTAGGAATCCTTTTGAAATACTGTGTAGGCATGAAATGCCAACAATGCAGGACAAAACATGCTGTCAGATATGTGTATGTGAGTGTAAACCCTGTTTATCATGTCACAGAATGTAACATTAGATATGAGGGCTTCAAAAATGTGAATAGAGAGGTGATCGTTGCCTTGGTGTCAATTCATGCTACATTGATACAATTGAACAGTGTCTACTGAACAGTTTTGCTTAAAATCTTTGGTTTTTACAAATGATAGGTTTTAATAAACCTTTTTTATTTTTTTCCTGGAGATATAACAAGTCACATTCAAGCAGAGGATTATTTGCCCCCAGCTTTGTTCTTCTGCAGTCCTGCTTTCTTTCCAGTGTATGTCAAAGCTGCCTTTTTGTTGCAGATGAGCAGCCTGAAGCAGCGGGTTCTGCAGCTATGGAAAGAGGTCTCCTGGGAAAACAGGCTGATGTAAAAAATAAAGAAGCTGGCCCTAAGCAAGGCAAATCGGTCATCAAAACTCATGATGGTGAGTTCAGTCACTTTAGTAGAGGTTGTAATTCTTGTTTCTTTTGAAAGGGGATGTAAGCTTCTAACTAGACTTAACTTTAATAGCTTGTATGTAAAAGCCCAGCTAGGTAATTAGCCTGGCTTAATTAGCAGGTAATTAAGTACAAAGTTTCTCTTTATGCTTTCTCAGAAAGCAGTTTGTCTCCCATAACACACATGCCTTTGATGCTCCTGACATAGTGGTATTATCTTAGTGATGCATTATCACAAGGTCTGGAGGAATGCATTAGAAGATGTGTCCACATTTTGAATGTAACTGTAATCCCCAAAATTTTACTGGACTGTTTAGTTTTTCTCTTCTCTTCAGCTGTACAGGTACTAGGAGTGTGTTGGGTTTTTTTTTCCATCCGAAATAAACATGACTTGAGAATTTGTGTGAAATGTTTTTCCCCCTGTTAATCAGTTGTGTTAATTATTGGTTTACTTGTTTGCCATGTTTTAGTTCCTTTCCAAGCTGAGGGAGGCAGCAGGGCACCAGTTTTGGCAAGAACAATGGAGCAGCTTCAACCAACACAATGATGTAGCTATGGAGGAGGAGAGGGGAAGGGAGGAAGGAAGGATGCTGTTTGCATGTACTGGTTATGCAAGCGACTGTGAGAGCAGATGGTGGGATGCAAGTCTTGCTTAAGTCTTTCTAAAAAGTGGGTCAGAGATACTATTTTTAATTAAATAAAAAGAGCAAGAAAGCTGTATTGAGTTAAAAATAGTTGGAGCAGAAGGGAAATCTTCCTCAGTCCGTATGTATGTGAAAAGTGAGCGAACTCAGAAGTTTTGTAGGTCACCTGTGAGACTGATTAACCAGGGAGATCCTCCTGCCTAGATACTTCACGGCATTGCCTTTGCCTACAAGCATCCTCAAACCATCGCTATATCCTAGGAAATGATGACCTAAGATAATTTTTAGGCTGTTCTTAGTTGTAGAGCTCATTCACAACAGCGGTGAGTCAATGTTGGGAGTTCTTGACTCATCTTCAGCACTTATCTTTCTATTACTGGTTTTCCAAGACTGCCATGTAGTCAAGTGAGAAGACAGTTAATGTAGATCATCTCATCCATAGTAGAGATGCTTTTCTTGGTGAGTTCCTCAGATAGTTTTCCTAAAATACATCAGAATCTCATGACTGTTTGATTCATAGAGAAATTGAAAAGGCCCTGATGAGTTCAGGTTCATTGAGTGAATGGAAAACAACACTGGCAGGGGAAGTTTTCCATCTCTGCAGAACTTTCCCTTGAAAGTTACAGTTGGGAAGATTTTCTCCTGATCAGTTTCACCTTTTGTAGTTCTGCACAAGGGAACCTTTGGTTTCTGCACCTTGGTGGGCGAGGAGAGTCAGAGTGGTCACTCCGTCTTGAGCAGCCAGTTCTGTCTTGTCAGCTTGCACGGGTGGCTGAGGTGGTGGATTGTCTTCTGCCTGCCTGTCCTGTCCTGTCTCATCTGAGCAGCTGAGCACTTTTCAGGTGCCTTGGCACAGTGTTTCCAGCCATTATTGTTATTATGGTAGTGGTGTCAACAGTGGGAAACCTATAAGTAAAAAAGGCCAGTGTAGATACGGGCGAGTAAACACCTCAGTCCGTGTTGTTGCGGTGAAAGGTGCTGGCGTGTGTGTGCCGAGGGAAGTATGAGTGTTTGTTTTTCTGCATCAGATTTTTTTTTCCAGTTTGTCCGGAGTATTTCTGAGTAGATCTAGTTTACATTCACTTTATGAACAAATTTTCCTATGTCCAAGCATTTAATTATTGACTTAGTAGTAGTGGTTCATGAAAAGTATTTATTGAAAGTGGTAGTAGTCTATTTATGAGAATTGAGAAAGCATCCTACTGCTCTGTTTGGAGAAGGGAGTAGATACCCAGTAGTCTGTACTGGCTCTCTTTCATATTCCTGAGCTCTTCAGCACCAAAACTTAATGACATGCACAGGTGGTGGGATTCCTGCACACTTAGTTAGACCCTGAGATGCCAGACTTCTGTCCTGATTCTGTATTAAAATAGTATTAATGTAGGCTGGAGGGGAAAATTCCAACCAGCAGCGTCTAAATGGAAACCCTGCTTGTAAAGAAAGTTCTTCAAGTTTATTAATGCCTGTATGGAACTGGGAAAGAACAAATTTCTTCCAAAAGACATGGTTTCTGCAAGGTTCCTACTGTCTCTTCTCACTGGTCTTGGTGGAAGCTGAGGGTGTCCTCCACCGTGCTGGAGGAACTTTGCTTGCTTTAAACTCACATTTGTAATTAATAGCTTGGTATTTCAGACTGCTGATAGCAGTTCTGCGTTACCTGGACGAACCTTTCAAACACTGTGCTTGCTGACTGGGCTGTCAGCGTGTTCATCTGAGCTGCTGCACTCGATTGTGCAAGTGCAGTTTGGATCCTTGTGAGAATGCTATCTTGAGACACAGAGTCTTTCTGAAGAGTAGTTACCAGTTACTGCCTTTCACAATTCTCTCTCCTTTAACTGTTTTACATTTTTTTCTTCTTAAAATAGAGTATTAGTAGAGTGTAATAATAACAAAATGCCTGCCTGTTTTCCTGTTAAGTCGAAGTTAGACATCAAAGGAAAAGGAAACTCAGTAAAGATTTTCTTTATTTTTCTCCCTCCGCTCATGCAGATTTAAAATGTCATGCTCAAAGATGTAGTTGCATACAGAGAGCAAAATCTATGTAGGTCACTGAGTTATAAACCACTCAGCAGGATTTAGAATGTAGACATGGAGATGAGCTTATCTCCCTCGGTACACACCGAGTGCTTCTGGAATCAGAGCAGCTTCCTGCTCCAGTTGGGATTTACTTTCGGAATACTCTGTGCTCGGTGACCTCACTGCTGTGTGAGCCAGGGCCCTGGCTTGGTGCTTGTTCTGGTGTCCCTCTCCAACGGGGAGGCTGTGGGAATGCAGAATTGGGGGCGCCAAGCGTCAGCGAAACGTGCTGCGGGAGCAGGGATCGGTGCTGGTGGGATTCTCCGCAGACCGCCGGCACGACGGAGGTGGAGCATTCAGGAATGTCTGGTTCAGAGATGGAAAGCAGAGAATACGTGACAGACACAGGAAATAAAACCAAGCACAGAGCCAGCACATGGATCCTCCTGGGTGATCTCTTCTTTAGGAGAAGGACAGGCGAACCTCGTAAACCTGGGAAAATCTGAACGTGAATAGTCTTTTAGCTGCACAGTGACTGACTTTTTAGAGTTGAACTACGCTGACTTTTCTCATCACTCTTTGTTCTTGTTTCAGTAAAATTATAGGCCTTGATCCTTGATAATTGGTATTCTTTCTGAGCTTATTTACTGTTAAGCATTAGTTAGTCTTAAGTAAGTAACTTTTTGAAGTTGGATGCGCAGCCAGGTTTGAAGATCGCTGCGCTCTTTGGTGGTGGTTCTCCACAAACGAGCCAGTGGGTGGGTGTGTGGCAGCACAGGATTCGTGCACTATTAGAAACCAGTTCTTAATTAAAACGTGCTTCTATGTGTCAGGAGCAACGTAAGTGGATTAATTAGGCTGGTGTTAAATTTTCACAATGTTCAGCAGACCCCGTGTATTTTACTCGCACATTTGAGTACTCAGTGCATGTAAATGCTTTGTTCTATGGGTTTTCCCCCCCCCACAATAGTAACTTTTAAATCTTTTTATTCGTCCTATGTACAGCATAAATGAATATGCCACTATTTTATTAATGCCATTAAACCCAGCCGTGGCACATGATTTATGCTGGTTTACAGGGATTCTACATTGGCAGTTGTCAGGAAGATGACCTGGTGACTGAAATGGTGGCTTCCACTCAGATGTTCATGATACTACTGGAGAAAAAAATTTCATTAAATTGCATTTTAAAGTATTGTTAATTCTTATTCATTTGTGTATAAACAATCACTATGTCTTTGTCTTCAGTCAATTTGATACAACATCTAAGGAGAAATAAATTGCTTTATGATGCTCGATTCTGAACTGCCATAGTTGCACTTAAACCACATCTCTTCCTTGTTGTCCATGAAGCAAAGCTCACTGATTCCTGCTTTTCTTAGTCTTAACTCTAGATCCACTTAAACTTTATACGGATCAATTGCATTTCTGAAGAGATACTCAGTTTCCTTGCGGAATTCCACAGCTCTGTCTTAAGTATGTGAGACTAAATTCATCACAGCATATTTAGGTGAAGTTTTACATTCTTATTGTTCAGTTTTTTAGGGATTTATGCTGTGGTTATGCCAAGGTGCCCCACAGGACTGGAATGCCAATGCACCGGTTGTCAGACAAACACCCTGAAATATGCAGTGCCTGTCTAGAAAAAGTAAAACTGAATTTAATTCCTGAAAATGAGTGAAACAGACAGTATGGAGGGATTGCTTAAATTCTGTAATCATACTTTCCAGCTAAATGGGCAGTATAATTTGTTTCCGAATACTCTGGGTTAAAACAAACTGACCATACCTTACCTTTGTAGTCCTTGTCAGTTGTCTGACTTTTTTTTGGCTTCAGAGTGGAGCCCTGAGGATGGAACGCTGTGCTAGCAGTAGCTATGTGCAAAGGTATTCACAAGACTTCTAGTAATGCTTACTGGGATGTTTTTTCAAGTGTTTCGTTGGGCTTCAGTCATTGCATAAAAGCAAAATCTGTGTAGTAAAGGTAGATAGAGAGGTACTCGCTCCTCTTCAAGCAGTTGAAAACAGTGGTATCTCTTAAGGCTGTGTGGTACTACACAGCGTCATTATATACTGATGCTCATGAAATCTGTATTGATTTGCTGTGTTTAAGCCTGTGGAAAATCTCCCACTAAGCACTGAATGCAGTTGTAAATCCATCCTTACCTGCCCATCTGAAATGCAGTCAGTTTTTATTTGTTACTACGTGCCACTGGGAAGGATGAGAGAAGATGAGAGAGTGAAAGATATTGTTAAACAAAGTCATATGAAAAATTTAGAAAATGATCATTGAAGCTTTAGAGGATAGTATTTTCTAATACAATTGCATTTCCTAAAAAACAACAAAAAAAGAACCTAACTATAGGTTGTAGAATATAGGAGCTGTCTTCCAGGGTTTGAAAAATTAGAGGCAGTGTCTATTTCATTTCATTTTATCAAGTTGCAGTTTCAGGTAGGAAGAAGCGAGATCTATATTAGGCAGTCATTTGAAACTCACTTTATTTAATGTCATAGTATTTAGGTACTTGCTTTATTAATATGTTTATGCGGTGCCATTAAGCAGTCGGGTTCTTATCCCCTCCCCTCTTGGAAGACTATTCATAGAGACATTTGTCGTGCAAGTTCCTCCAGTTGTTACCCAGGTTTTTATTTGAATTCTGCACTGCTCCTGTTACAGTCATTGCCTCTGGGCTTGACACTGGGTTTGGTTTTTCATTAAATAGATAATACGAGGTCGCACAGATGTAAGACCAGTAATGCTTCGCTTTCCCTGGTACAGTAATTGATGCTTTTATGTTGTTGATTTATACCTGACAGAAATTACTGAATTACCAGACGAAGAACTGGATGCTCTCAGGTCTTTTTGCACCATTAAGATCAGGACGATGCGTCGGCAGCTGGTCTCCAAGCAGGCGAGTGGTGGCAAGTCCAGAAAGCCACAGCATGGATTCGCAGCAGATAAACTGGAGACAGGTGACTTGAACTGTGTTGTTCCTGGTCGGCTGATGAACAGAATCTGCCTGAAAAATATCAGAGAGACTGTTAAACAGGTACTGCAAGGGAGAAAAAAGTTTAGATTCTGACTATGCTTTTGGGAGAACCACTGGGGGAAAAAAGCCCTAACGTAAGGATCAGATCAGTCAGACCTGTTGATGCCACGCTCAGGCCTCTGAAAGAGATACTTGCTTGATACCTCAAGATTGTGTTCTGGTTCCATGTGCAGCTGGTGTTTGTAGAAGTGTTCTGCGTCTTACTTGATTGTGAAGTCTTTGTGTCTTCAGTGTTAAAAGCATTGCCAAGGCAAAACCTCCCCCTTCTCTCAGCTTTCTTAGGCATTAGGTCATAGGAAGAATTAAAGCATGTCCAGTAGAATCTCGGTAGAATAGAACTGGTTACATCAATTCCTTTACTAAGAAGCATCTGTTACCCTCTGTACACAACTCAAAGTGCTTTTCTTTTTCACCAGCCCATTGTTTGTTTTTTTTTTTTTTAATTTTCCCTTCTGTAGGATAGGCATTCTGACACAGCTTCTCCCTTCAGCTCTGCATCCAAGTCTCAAGACTGCTATTTTATTTTTTTTGGCCGATGATTCTTGCTTTGTGCTTGCAGATAGATTGGAATATGTGGTTCTGTGGATTTAAGTAGCCATCATTACCTCCAGATGCCTTTACCCATAAATCTGAGCCTTGGCAACTGTTTGCACTTGGTTTGAAATTGGTACAGCATGTCTGCATCTGGGAAGGTATTTCTGATAAAACAAAAAATGGGCTTTGAATAGTGATTACAGTAATTTGTTTTGTTTTATCTCTGTCCCGTTTTCTGGCTTTAATTTGTCGCCGTGTTGCGTAGTAAAAATCGATAACGTGTTCCTCTGCACGGCCCGTGCCAGGTGAGCAGGGACTGGGGCTTTTCAAGTCAGTGCCGACGTGGTGGTTTGTTTAAATCATTTTGAAACTTCAGCAGTCTGCATTCTTTCATTGTATTACTGTTAACCAACCCACCACCCAGATTCTGTAGAATTTGTACTGCCTCTTTATTTGTTTTACAGCGTGGTAATACATTTTCTAAGAAAAGTAACTTTGCTGTGTCTATTTGCTTCTGTCTTTACCTCCACATAATAACATTTTTATGCAGAGGTGAAGAAATCAAGGAAAAAGAAGACAGAGAGGCTTGAGACATGACTTCCTAGGATTGATTCCACTGCTTTTCTAGCAACTTATTTATGTAAGCAGATGGAATCAGTACAAATTAAATCAGATAAAATTATTGATATTTCATAAGTGCATAAATACTGGGATTTGTGTAATGCTGTTAAATAGGGTTAAGATTTCATAGTGGATAAACTAACATAGGAATTTGTAAGTAGTACTGTTTCTCTTACAAAGAAAACTGTATAATTTTGTTTGTATTCTGCCTCAGAGCTGCCTATAGATATTCAAACTAATTGCCTCAGAGTTTATTTACCTCTTAGAATTTGTAAAGGTAATCATAACCTCTGTGGTGGGTGTTTAAGGCCTTATGTGTACTGTCAGTATAGGAACACAACTGTTCCTGCAGCCTCATTGCAGACAGGCCGTTACATGTGGTGGAATTATTGCCCATCACTGAGTTGTGATGATCAAGTATTTGAAATGTGGAGTAAAACGTGTTGGTTTATTTTAATCCAGGCTTCAGCAATTAGTGTGGTTGCTATTGTGGAAGACTGGTTAGCATGCCCAGGCTGGCCTCCTGGAGCATCAGCTGCTCCTTAAGGAAGAGGAACTAATGGCTGGTTGTGCTCTAAACACACTTAACACTATCAAAATGTGTATAGATTCACATTGGCAAGATGGTAATTCGTGCTGAGCATCCACCTAGGGAGAAGTGAGTTGTACTAGTGAAAACCAGTTTTTTTCCCAGTGTAACTGTATGCTCACAGTTGGTCTTGGATGGTCACTGGTGTGTTGCTTGGCAATCATGTGACTTCATTTTTTTTTTTTGACCATTATAGTTTCTGTGGAAGAAGTCAGTAATGTCCATGCAACCTCAACCACTAGGGAAACTTTGCCTGTTACAAGAAAAAAATAGTATGTTACAGAGCAGTGCTATGGTTCTGAGATAAAAATAGATAATTTTAAATGAAACTGAGTTATCAGTGCTGAAAGGGGTAACACCTGGGGAAAAGCAAATATATTTAATGTGAAAATATTCAGACAGGCTCATCAAGATGATACAGTGACAAAGATTATGAAATAATTTACAACTGCCTACAAAAGCAAATTTTTGTCTTTTGACAGCATCTACATCTGTATTTCTATGATTGTTCTTAATGGAGTGGCCATCTTGCTATGGCAGACATTGCTCATTGCATCAAAGTCTCATCTTTCAGGCGACAGAAGCTCAAATCCATGAACCTTCAGCGTGCCCTGACTGTCAGAAGAAGAAAGCAGAGCTAGCCAAGTCCGCCTTTCTCAGGCGAAAGAAGATTCTAATGGAAAGTGCTTTAATCCAAGAGAAACTGGAAGAACAGATTTACTCCACAGTAAGCAAATATTAAAAAAAAGTTGTGACACATTTGATGCATACCGTAACTAAAGAGTCCGTAAGGCAGATTTCCCTGTTTTATGGCAATGAGATCAGCTTGAGCTGAAGGCAGTGCAAGTCAAAATAGAATTGGACTCCATGTCTTCAATAAAATGCTCGGGTCTGACATACCGATGGAGTCATTCGAGCTTGCCCCGTTTGCATAATGAAGGTCTTTCCCAGGATTTCTCCACAGCCCGTTTTCTG
Organism: Tauraco erythrolophus; assembly: GCF_009769465.1. NCBI lineage: Eukaryota > Metazoa > Chordata > Aves > Musophagiformes > Musophagidae > Tauraco > Tauraco erythrolophus. The sequence goes on from NC_141477.1 coordinate 22,714,392, forward strand.
ATGAGCTGTCCCAACCAAAATGGTAAACAGCAAAATGACGTGATAGTAAGCAACGATGCCCGTACTAGTCTTCCTTACTCATCCTGTGGTGTAGGAGTCTCAGAATAGAGATCTACAGCGTGTTGTGGAGGCCAAGACCTCTCAGGTGCACAGAGACTTCTTCTTGGAAGAACTGTCTTCTGTCTCTGTCTGCTGTCATAAAGATTCAAACTTTATATTGTTAGGAAGTACCTCTGGATTAGACAGTAGGCAATGTCAGCTGAAATTTATGGAATTCCTTGGATCTTCTGCGGCTATTCCTCAGGATGGTTTTCGTCCTGAAGGAAGAACTCTTCTCTCACTTTTTGAAGGGGAGTCAGACTGAAAGCAGTTTCTTTCTGAGCTCTAAGTGAGTAGTGCTCGCTGAAACCCTGAGATCGATCTCTTGGTGTTTGTGAGCAGGGTGGGAATTTGTGCACTATACCACACATTCTTTTTTTTTTTTTTTTACTTAATAATGCCGGTCTCCTGGTTTTTTGAGCCCCATTAATTCCATACCTAATATTCGAGAACTTCAGTTGCAAATGAAGCTTTGCTTCTTTTGGCTTGTTTTTCTCTCACCTTCCCTGGAAAGGCCAGCTGCTTTTTACTTCCCTTCCTTAGGGAAGAAACCTGCTTTATGGGGCAGATCACTGGCCCATAAAAACAAAGTTTTTAAAGAGGATGCTTTAAAAATACAGCAAAATTGTGCTATGAGTGCTGCCTACCTAGGTGCTTTTGAGAGCCTGGATGTAGCTGCCAATGGTAGGCCTGTGATACGGGACATCAGAAATGGCAGGAATACAAACCCAAGTCATTTTCATGTTTTCTTTTTATTTCAGGATGTGCTTACACATATAGGAGAAGCACTCAGAAGCTTTCCCAAACCTTCAGAGGATCCGAGGAACTTATGGCAAAGGCTGAAAGGTCAGAAAATGTAAAGGCTGAAAGTAGTAAATCTAACTCAAGGACGTAAAGAGCTGGGAGAGTCTTCTGCAGGCAGTCACGTACTGAGTGCCAGTGATTGTGGACTTAACCTGTTCTGTCAGTGATGAATTGGGTGGTGGTTTAATGTTCTTGCAGGTGGAATTAGATATGCCCAGCGTGCTGGCGTCTGGGTGATGATTCAACTCTTCCTTCCTCCTAAATGCAAATGTTGCAATATGTTGTAATCCGGCTACATAACGTTTTTCAGACTATGGAAGCCAACACCTTCTATTAGTAATCTGACAAGTAATAAGTATTGTTTTTTGTGGGATTGGTTGTGGGATTTCAGAGCAGCTCACAGCTGCTTCCATCCATAAGAAAAATTATTCCCTTTTTCGAGGCAGGGAGGTGTAATTACTGGATTTCAGCTCCGTCTTTGCCCACTGTCTCATGTTAAATTGAAAGTGAGAGCCCCAGGTGGAGGAGGAAAAAAAGGTTGCAAAGTATCTATAGAAAGGAGTAAAATGAAATGGGTTATTTATAGAGTGGAAATAATGAGACTATAACAGAAATTAATCAGCAAGGCTGAGGATGCCAACAGGACAGAAATTATAATAAATTAATCACAGGACCTAAATAGGATAGGTGTCTAGGAAGAGAAAAAACAACCTAGATTGAAATTGGAATGAGATGCCAGATAATATTTTTGACCCATTTTTGAATATACTTTGGAATTTATTGTATTTTTTTGTGGTTTTTCAACGTGGCAAAGTCATGATCTTTCAAAGACTGTATCTGGGTGAAAGATGAGTATTCAGTACACATCTAAATCAAATGGCTTTATGCTGGGGTCTCACTGGGTTAGACAATGAAGTCGTCTTCTTTGTAGCCTCCAGAGATGTGTGCTGGTGTGTGGGCACAGGTGCAGCCCACCTTCCTGATGATTGCTGGCAGCAAGAGCTCATGGCATCGCTCTGGCAGCGACCTTGCGGCTGTTGGACTTGTGTTGTCGTGAAGTTACTGACTCTCTTCAGTCTCCAGTCTGCTGACTCTGCGTTTAAATCTCTGAAGGCTGGGGAAATCTTGAAGGAATATCCCTATCTGTGAACTCCTGCTGAATTTTTGTTACAAAGAAAATAGGATTAAATCTTACTATGGCATTTTATTTTCCTATTTTGGGACAAGAATATGTATTGCTGAAGTTGGTTTTGTGTTTTATACCATGTAGTTATTGTTTTTTGTATGCTATGTATTGTTTATAAGAGTGCTTGAGGGCTGTCGAGCCTCTTGTTTTCATTTCCTACAAATCAATGGAAAACATGAAAAGCAATGCTAGGATATAGAGGTAGGTGGGCCAGCCTGCGTTAGCAAATATCTGCCTTTTGGCACTTTAAAAACCTGCCTTGAATGATTTCCCTGGGAGTTGATCCTGAGTAGGTCAAGCCCCAAGTGGAAGCATAATGCAGCCCTAAGTTGTTCAGGGCTCGTTGTCCTCACTGCTTCACTGGCAGTTTGCTCTGGTTCCTTGCAAACAGCAGGTTTAATTTAATATAAGGCCATCGAAAATAATGCCCTGAGCTTGGCTTTAGCATGTGAACTGTCACTGCAGATTGCATAGCTCCCTCTGTAATGAATAAACTGATGTTTGTTTCTTCCCATCACTCTGTAATCCTTAGAAAACTTTAAATCCTTTAAATCTTCTACCTTCCAATCTCATAAACCTTTTCTTTTTGGATACTCCCTCTCTGTTCCTTGTTTGCTTTGGACTACACTCGGTTTCTCTGGAGTCTTCCCAAGTCTCCAGCAATCTGCTTAGCACTAGGCAAAGGATGCCCGTGATCCCGTGGAAGTCTCGTAAGGTCTGTCGGCTACAGAAGTGGTAATCAGGAGCTGAATCCTTTGAAAATATGGTTTTGTTGTTGTGGCCAATGAACACGTCTTTCAGCCCTTACAAAAACCACAGAAAGTAAGTTCCAGAACTCTAAATGTAGTTTCATTAGTTTTATAAGTAAAAGAAGACGTTTTGATTGTTGCTGTCAGTACACAGATGTTTTCCAGAAGCACTGAAATGCATCTTTGCAACTCTTGCCAAGCCTTTGTGTGAATACATCGAACTGGGAGCTCTTTGGGTTCGGCATCTGACCGTGTTTGTCTGTAGAACAGTGCTCACACTCGCACAGCACAGTGGCTGGACAGTTCTTGGTGTTTGCATGAGTGTTAGAAAGAGTTCAGATAGATCCTCTGAAAAATCCAAGTGTTTTGCTTATGCCTGTTGCCTGCGTTTTCCCACTGCTCACTGCATTCTTTCGTTTTGCATCAAGGATGACTCTGAGATCTGACTGCTTGTCTTGTGTTTTCGTGTAGCAGCTATTAGGGCTGTACAGTGGAATGAGTGATCTGAGTCTCTAAATAACTGATTTTATAATCCTGCAGTGTTCGAGGCTAGAGATCCAAGAACTCTGACGGGGAGGACATAGGGAAAAAAGAAAGTGGATCATGTCTCTTAATTTTCCCCTCGCAGAAGCATCCCCCCCTCCTTCCTCAGCAGCAGATTTTTCTTTTGATCTGAAGAAACACTTTAAAACTATGATCAAGAAATATTTATTCCTCTGCTCCCTTGTTTAAAAGTTCTTTGGAGCTTTTGCTTTCCAGCTTTCGTGCTGCACGTAGTTGCATTATTTAACCTTTCGAACGGTGCGCGAGGTAGTAGAGTTTATTGCTCTGAACTTTTTACAGATACAGAAGGGTTTTTTGTATATACATTGTTTTGTGTTATGTGTGTGCTGATAAACAGTTTCATGATATTATACTTTATAACTGATCCTTTGGATAGAATTGTGTTCCTCAAATTATCATTAAAATCAGTTTCCTGTGGACTGCAGCAAGGTAATTTTCCCTTTCATGGGCCTTAGCTTTCTCTATAAAAAAATTAACCTGGCTTTCAGGCTCAGTCGTTCCATAGTCTTGTTTCTAACCATCTGTTGGGCCATGGGACTTTGTATTGGTTTTTCCTCCAGGATAAACTTCCGTCTCGTTCACAATGAGCCGAGAGCACATGTTTGAATGGGAATGAAGTTTTAGTACAATTAACTTGCTTGGATATGAACTGGGGAGAAAGATAAACACGTCTGAATACTGATTTCCAGCGACTTGTGAAATATGTAATCGTGGAGTAGTGGAGGTTGGAAGGGACTGTGGAAGACATCTAGTCTGACCCTCTGCTCAAGCAGGTCACCTAGAGCAGTTGGGCCCTGATCCCACTGGTCCAGTTGTCCTTACATTAATCTTGAGATTTTTCTCTGAAGGTGTACTAAAAACTGAAATGCTTCAGGCCCCCTTGGGACCACCACCTTTTCCTAAATCCCTCTCCCAGTCATGGTTTTGTTGTGTGGCAAGAGCCAGGTTTTCATTTTGGTTGGTTGGGTATTTTTACTGTGGCCAGTTTGATCAGCTTCCCAGAAGAGGAGCTGAACCCATTTATTCATATTGGGAGCCTGACAAAAATTTTAACCTGATGGCGCTGAGGACGAGGTTTTGCTGCTGGAAGGGATCATGTTCCCCTGCGAAATCGTTAGCTGACACAGCCCAGATTCTTCTTCCGTAAAAACCTGGATTGTAGCTTTCAGTGCAGTTATTCCAACTGGTACGTACATACTCCAGCAAGAGCTGGAGTGCTTCCAGCTCTGTATTTTTAATGCATTTTGAAATATACTTGCATTCTTCAAAGTGTAATTTTATTACCATTCAGTATGATTTTCAGAGAGTGACTTTTTATTGTCTCCACTCAGTAAGAGCTAACCTAGACACTGTGCAAATTGCTGCTGCCTGCAACGGAGTCGATATTCTAAATGCCGCTGTGTTTAAACATGTTTTTTAATTTGGGGAATACATATATTCATCTTATGAATACTGCATTTGCATTGTTTTTATGCAACGAGCTCACTGTTCCTTTTTCTTCCAAACTGATTCCGAAGATCTTTGCCTGCACTGACAGCAGCATGATCTGTCTAGGGGGAGGCTGGGAGGTGAGGGGGGGTGTATACCTTCTGTCAGTAAGGTCCTGTGTCCTCTGGCTGTCAAATTCCCTATAGAATGGATCAGGGTACCTTGAAAAAACATTTTCCAGCTTTTGAGCATGGATATTCACTGCTTATTTATTGATTTTGTAACAAAATAGTACCGTTTGTTCTCACATAGACTAGTGTGTATGATCCATAAATATGTTTGTAAAATAGATCTGTAGCATGTAACATAATCCTTTAGAATATTCTGTGAAAATTCGTATTTTTAGTAGATAGCACTTTAAGAACATTTACATCCTTCGTCCTGACATTTTTAGATACAACACTTTTTGCCTACAGAAGTAAGTTTACAGCATCATCACAGTATTATAGCTTGTTTAAAAATACAGACAGCATTAATGGCAATTGCACGCAAGCTATATACTCGAGCAGGGTTTTCCTTTGTAATTTTACAGGTTGTCTACTCTTTAAAACAATGACGTATAATAATGTTACATCCATCACTTTGTTAGAAAATAGTACTTACATATGCTACTCACAATAGATCGGTCATTTTTCAGTGACGTAATAGTACAGGCTATGAAAATAGAAACACACCAGTATGGGCAGTTTAAAAATAATTACAAGCCCAGTTAAAAAAAGTGCGTTAGGCTTGCTCCTTCCTTGGGAAGTTGGGTTCCACTGACGTTGGGTGTCCTTAATCCACTTAGGGTTGGAATGCCACTAGCACCTCTCGGCACTGAAATTGCAGGGAAGAAATGCTGACTGCTCACAAATTCGGGACTCGGTCCTGCTGGAGCTGTTGCTGAAGACATGAAGGGTTCTTCAGCTCCAGGCTTCCAGGACCAGGCTGCTCCTGCTGCTGAGTGTCCGTGGATCTGATTTAGTTCAGAGTCCAACTAGACTTCAGAATCTTCAGCCAGAGGATTAGATCAGTGCAAGACAACCCAACTCCACGGATTTTGGTCAGCTGTGGTGGTTTGCATTAACCAAAATCCGACCTTTTGCCTTCCACGGGCCGGTGGATTTTTGAGCAGCCGATGTAAATTGACTGGTTTAGTAATACCATAGAGATTAAAAATCCATGATTGCATTGGTTTTACTTTGCACAAATGAGACTAAATATATAAATATATATATACGTATAATAAAGCTGTAGGAAATCTCCAAACTGCTAACAACTCTTATAAATGAGATAAAACAAGGATATATTTGCTTGGAAATGTCATAGTTGCCATTTTTTTTATTATTTTCGTTTTCAGGTAATGCAAGAGTATTTCATGGTGGATCCTGTTTGGTTTTTTTTATGAAACAAGTCCAGAGGTACTTTGAAAAATGCTCCTTTCGTGGTCTTTTTGATACTCCTCTTGTGCTTTCTGCAGTTTTTTACCTCTCAGTTTCCACTTGTGAAAGCAGTAGGTTACTAGGGATGTCGTTACCAACGAGAAGATAATAATCAGCACTATTATCAGTGCGACAGTGGATGAGAGGGACCCCTCTAGCTGCTTAGTTTCAGCGTCTCTTGTTGTGTTTAGTTTGGCAAAGTTTTCATAGTCCGTTGAGGCCAAAAGTGCAGGTACAGGAACTTCTTTGAACTTGGGCCTCATTGGGATTCAGGAGTTGTTCTCACTGGGTGAGAATTTCTGAAGAAGCAAGGACTACGATTCCCGGGTCACCCGTGTCATTCGTAAGCCACTTTTCTCCTCGGATTCTCCAGGCATGGATGAGGCTCAGAAGCTGTGTTTGTTCCTGAAGCCAGGGAGCGTAGGAATAACAGTGTGTGTCACCCAGTTTTCAGCACAGGTCGTCTAGATCCAAAGTTGGATAAGTCAGAAACGTGTGTGCGCTGTTGTCTTCCTTCTCAGGGGGTGGGGGACGCTGCTCAGCCGACTGCCAGTTTGGGATTCTTTGTTTTCTTGAACAGATAATTGAAGAAAATCGCATCAATTTTCCAGTAACTTTGTGGTGGCAGGGCTTATCCACAGGCTTAAAAGAAAAAACAAGCACTGCAACAAGTGTAGTTTATATCTTATGAATTTGCTCAGTGAGAGGTTTTTTTTTCTTCCCCCAGATATTCCCAAAAAAGAGTGAAATCACAGGCATGGTTTTTTGCTGAGGGGCAGGTGTGGCTTTGCTAACATCGTAGGCGTTAACAAAATCAGCTACAAAGCAGGAGCTCTCCTGTTAACAGAGGGTGTTTATTTTCCCCTCTTCTCTGATATTTGCTCTCAGACTTGTCTGGAGAGGGTTTTGATTTGGGGCTTTTGTCCTTGTTCTACTGGAGTTCAGGAGATGTCCTCACTGATTGCAAATCTGGAATCTGGAAAAATGACCTAGGTGAAAAATGACACAGGATTATTTAAGAGGTGAAACCCCTTAAAGGCAATGAGCTGTAAGAGTTTAAAGACCTTAAGTCTTTCGTAATTCTGATAGAACTTCAAATACATTTAAGTCATTTGGCTTTGATACGTGCTGTGTGTGACAAATCCTAAAAAAGGTGCTCGTCTGAGCAGTTCTGAAGCTAAAAGAGCTGATCTGGAGAAGGTGAAGAGCTGGTCTGGCCTCCCCCTTCCCTCCTCACGTCCAGATCTCATGTTAGAGTTAAATCTGATGAGGAGCCAGGCTGGTCTGTTCTTACTGATTTCTGCTTCCACTCAGGACAGTAGGATTTGGCCCCAGGATATTTTAATTTGAGGAGCTGTAAGCACTTTCAGAGCTATTTATTTCAAATAACAGATTGCTCTAAACCCCCTCCACCCTACTCCCAAATGCTTTGAGGCCAAAATTAGGTTTCAGAGATCTTGCAGCATAACTTTTTGCTCGGAGATGCTCTGTCTGATAGGGTGCAGTTGTAATTCATCCTCTTTATAGAAATCTGTGGTTCATCCCACTCAGGCTAGTGGAGAAGGAAGGGTCTCTCTTACTAATTAACAGCACGTTTTTGTTTGTAATAAAGACTGTTTACTATAGATTAGCATTCTGTTGGTGTTAAAAGATGCAAATGAGCAGTTCTTGCCAGTTTGGAACAATATGTTCACATAGTCAAAAATAAATGTTGGTTTTAAAGTTTAAAAGCCAGATTTTACTGTAGTTTAGGACCAAAAAAAATACATGTTTGTAAAGCTGATAGAAAGTTCATTTCACATAAGAGAACAAGTGCAACATACCTCATCTTTGATGAATGTCTACACGTTGCACTACTGGCAAGACAATGGAATATTTTTGTGCCACTGGGTTGTGTGTTCAACGTATTTCTAAGGAAAGAAACTGCAATAGAAGGACTTAAGTAACTGAGAAATGCCCTTCTGATTTATGGAGTAGCGAAGTGTCCACCACCCACATGAAAGTCCAGGAGGGTGGAATGTCTCAGCACTAGTGAAAATCAGAGCTTGTCATACTTGCCTGAACCTGTGTCTCATCTCATCTGTATCCACAGCTATCAGATTCCTATGGGGAATATAAAAGATATAAAATCATTAGGCATCTGGTACTGTATGGTACTGTTCCAAGAAAGTGAGTAGATGTTATTTGTAACTCCGTTTCACTGTCAGGTCAGGTATGTGTGTTTTCAAAACCAAACCAGAAATGCTTTCCAAATCTGAAGTCTCTAAAGTGCACCGAAGGAGACTGCTTGTAGGGACAGATCCCTGCCCTTCCAAACCACGTCTGAGGATGCTGCTCGTGGCTCTGCTGCAGGCTCTCGAGTGACTGTGACCAAACCACTTAGTCTCTGTGGGTGATGTGGCAATGCTGCCGCCTCTCTCTAGCCTGCCGTGCGTTTCGGCTTCTTGATGGCAAAGAGTGCTTCTTCCTGTTGCTTCTGGATGAATTGGTGAACCAGGTTGGCAAGCAAAGGGTGCAGGGTGTGTCGATGAGTGAAATCCCAAAAATGGCAAAATGTGGCTGAAGAGGGCCTTCCTCAAGGGTCTGCACAGAAGTAAGCAAGTGCTGGCTGAGGCTTGGGCACGCTGACCTAAAACGTGTTAGGAAGAGACCTTGAGTCTTATTCCATTCACGTGCTCCTGTTTGGGGCAGAGTTTGGATTTTTTTTCCCTTCTCTTTTAAACTGGGAAAACAGTGCTGTATCGAAGTGCGTTCTCTAAACAGTGGAACAGATCTGTGACTTCATGACGTTCACGTCAAAATAGGCTTCGCTGCATTTTAAAAACTACGTTGAGATTGTTTTTCTCAAAACAGCACCCAATATTTCTCTTTTCAGAGGGTGGATTTTCCTGATAAGTCATTCTTTGTTTTTCCCGCTAAAGAAACAATCTTATATCATCAGCTGAAAAAATATACCCTGTAAAACATGGAATTGTCTTTCGTGGTTAACTTTTTGCTAACTTAGTTCATATTCTTTTCTTTTACACAACATTCTGGGCTGTTCTTCCCACTCTCCTTTCAAAATCAGGGGCAATTACGTTCTGCGATTACAGAGGCAGCCTGTGAATTTTTCCATTCGTCTATATTTTAAATATTATGCTGTAAAAACACAAATCCTGGAGTGCAAACAATTCCCTAGCCTACCCTGATGCTTAAATTTGCTCAGCAGTTTTTTCCATTTGCCTGTTTGTAGGATCAGTGTGTCCTAATGCTCTGTATTACGTGGTTTTTGGAGTCAGAACGAGTGCTTACCAGTCCAGGTACAAGTGGATGTTTAATTGTTCTCTTGAGTTATAGGATAAGCAAAAACTGAAAGCTGTTCAGAGCTGAATTCAAATGAACAAAACCAAAGCCTTAGAAGCTTCATGAAATAAGATCTTAAGACAATCAGTGGCCTTTTCATTAAATTCTCATTTTCTTTGCAGGTGAAGGAGCATTCTGATTCTGGGCTAATTGGTTGTGAAAGGGAGGCGAACAAATGAGATCTGCATTTGTGTCCTCCTCCCTTTTGTAATCTCTCCTCTCCTTTTTTTTCCTCCTTCTCTACTGCTCGCAAGGAATGTAATTACGGATGAGATGCTTTGCAGCTTTTCTCTTGGATCTAAAATCTGCCAAGATTAAAACTCCCGCAGGGATAACGTGGTTTTTTTAATGTGCCAAAGAGCAAAAGATTGTCTGAACATTCAAGTATTCATCCAACTCATTTAAAAAGAAAACTCTTCCCTTTCCAGCCAGTGTGCCTGCTCTTGCTGAATAGTTACAGTCTGGGATTGCCATATATTCAATACTCAGGGAATTTCACCTTTAAAATTGTGCAAGATAAATAATAAGTTAAAGGGTGGGAGGGAGCAGGGGGCTGGTAGGGGGAGTGATGAATGTCATTTTAGATGCAGCCACTTTGTGTCCCTACTTTCCTGGAACAAGATCATGTTTCTTTCCCCACAGCATGAACTGGGGACAGCCTCTGTGTAATTTGGGAGCTCTGGGGAAGCAGAAAGCGTCCTCCTTCCTCCTCACTGCCCTCCTCTCCCAATCTTAAAGCCCAGGTAGCTTGTCTGTGGGGTGGGTAGAACTGCTGTGCAGTAAGCCGGTCCCAGCACTGAGGCTGAAGGAGGAGGCAAGGGGGGAGAAGGGAATAAAGACTTTCTTTAAGCATTCAGTGCTTACTGATCAGCCTTGACTTTCCTTTTAGCTCCAAATCACATTCCAAATGGGAAAAGTTATGTGAAATGCATTTGAGATCGGTTATTGCGTTAGCGACCAGTGGGTTCCGTGGCAGGTGCCTGTGCGCTGCTTTAGCCGTGGGTGGAAGGGCATGAGGATAAGGGACATGTCACCTTGCCCCTTTGTGGATCGAGGGGTTCAGCCGTCATGCCCAGGGAGCGCAGGGAGCAGGACGAGCTGGCCGGGTGGCTGTGCGGAGGGGGAGGAAGGGGTGTGCTACTTCTGCGGGAGAACAAAGACGAGTAGCACGGGTAACTGAGGGGGAGGCTTATGCATGGGCAGAAGTGGGTGCGTGATGGATGGGAAAGGGTGAGGGTCCCTGGGGCAGCAGTGAGGATCGAGATGAAGATGCACATTGCATGAGAGGAGGAGGGTGTGTTTATAGGGGTGTTCGGTGCACCTTTGTGCCATGGGGGAGCATCTTACGTACGCCTTTGTGAAGGGTGGGTGTATGTGTGGAAAGCTGCTGGTACCCAGGGGAGCATGGTCACGCCTCTGGCTAGAGCTGGACAGCCCCAGTGGGGGCCACGAGTGGCCCTGGGCCAGGCTGGGGGGCAGCGGGGTGAGCAGTACAGCCTAGGATGCTGTGCCGTGCCAGTCCTGCACGCTGATACCACACAGCCCGGTGCTGTGCCGTGCCATCCCGCATGCCGGTACCACGCTGTGCGGTGCTGCGCTGTGCCAGCCTTTCACACCGAGTGCCAGCTCCACATGCCGGGTATCGCCGTGCCGTGCCGTGCCAGCCCTGCACGCTGAGTGCCAGCCGTACCGTGCCAGTCCCGCACACCAGATGCTGCGATGCCCGGTGCTGTGCCAGCCCTGCCCATCGGGTGCTGCACCGTGCCGTGCCTCCGGCTGCGGAGGGCTGGAGCAGGATGCAGCGGGAGCAGCCCACCGAGCTGCTCCCGGTGAGGCACCCGCCTGCCCGGCCGGACCAAGGGCATGTCTGCAGCCGGCGCTTTCCGACGCTTGAGCTTTGCGCTGCTGTGCCCCGCGCCAGGGAACTGAGCTTTGTCGGGAAATCAGCTCATTAGGTGGATCCCTTCGGAAAGGGGCACAGGCGCCCTTCGCACAATGGGGAAGGTAAGGAGGCTTTTGACTGTGGCCGTTTAAAAAATTCCCACCGCTGCCCCCTCCCTCCTCCACTTTCGAAGGAGCCTCCGGTTCCGCACAAAGGATTCATCCCAGCCATGCGGTACTCACCTTCTCCGGCCTCATCTTCCTCGGCTCGCCGGGCTGCTTTCAGCAGGGGAGAGCGGTCAGGGGCTGGGGGCCGGTGCCGAAGCCGGACCATGGAGGCAGCCGGAGACGTGGCGAGCTGGCCGGGCTCGTCCCCCCGTGGTCTTGGCGAGGCGGATGGTGCTGGACAGGCGCGTTGTGGGTGCTGCGGATGCGGCGAGGGCGGAATAGCTCCACGCACCCGCTGCCTCAGCAGCACTTGCCGATCCCAGCCAAATCTTTCAACTTTATTTAGAGGGGAGAATAGATCACATGGGGAGCTTCACCAAACTGGGAGGAGCGTGTTAGTGCAGAATCAGGTCACCAACATAAAAACCCGGGAGTTAGTCGCAGACACCAAGATTAATAGCGTGAGCATAATCCAGGCATGAAAAGCAGGCTGAGACAAAGGCAAGAGATGCTTGTGGGAATTAAATGCTTCTGGTTTCCTCCCTTATCTGTGTCATTAAGCAGGGTAATTTCGTGCTCCTTTTATCAGGTGAGTTTCCCTAATTGAGTAAGAAATAGAGTAGAATGTAAAAGAAATGTTTTCGGCTTCCAAGTGCTTTTGAGCACATTCTTCTTGGCTGTCACTCCAGCGTTTCTACAGGCTTTTTTTTTTTTTAACGTTTCTGAAATGCTGTCTGGCTCCGTCCTGCCGTGTTGTATCGATTCACTCCCAGAGAAATAGATGCTACAGACGCATTCCAAAACATCCATAAGCCCACATAAAATAGTCTGGGTTGAATAATCGCCTCTGCCTCCAATCTTTAATTTGCATCTCTTGCTCAGACAAAGGCGAGAGGGCTGCTGGCTGCTCCCTTATTGTCCCAGTGGCTGAGAAATTAATGTGGAATGAAGTTTCTACAGCGCCTTTTCCTGATCTCTGCCTTTCCTTCATTAAGAGATGCCAAAGCTCCCAACAGGAGCGGGGGTAATACAGAGCAGCCCCCGAGTGCTGAAGAGCTGATTGCTGCCAGGGCCGCAGCACGATTCTTAGGACTTTTAATATCTTCGTTTATTTAATCAGCTGCACGTTCCAAACCTGTGATTGTTTTAGGTTATTCAGAGGCCACAACTCAAATGCGGATGCCTAAATATGGGTACCTAAATGCATACATATCTTGTGAAGAAGTGGGCCTGACTTTTATAGGTGCTAAGCAACTGTTCTTCTGCGTTTCCATCTGCTTTTAAGTCACATCCCACCCTCTGCCACCTTCCTCATGTCCACACTTTTAAAAAGAAATTAGCTTTGCAAAGTAGGCTGTCTTGTTCCTTTGCTTACAGAAGCATCCTGCCCAAAAGAAGCTCCGTTCTCAGAAGATCATACCAGAGGAGGGGAAATTGGTAACCAAATGGATTGCCACAACAAAGCCAAGAGGCCTGACGTGTCCTCTTCGTAGAAAACCGCGGGAGAGCTCGTCTGCTGCGCACCCAAAACTGACTCAAACAGCAGCACCTGCCTACAGAGTGACAGTCCTTCGATTTGCAGAAAAATTAACCAGCTTTGGCAGCTAAAGGCTGAAACAGTCAAAACGTTGACTCTTGGCAACTTCTTAAGGAAGTGCCTCTGGATTAGGGATTTTATCCATCAGGATATCACACCGAGAACAGCAGCCTTCGCCTTAGCGTAGCTCAGAATGCGCAGCTCGGAATCCTTTGGCGTGCAGTGCAGTTCTCTATCCGTGGAGTAGAACTTCACGCTCTTTCATTTCCCCAGCCTGGGGTGCAGAGGGGTAACCCGGGCCTGCTCCAGGCTCCCGGCTTCCTGCGGGTCTCCCAAAGGAGTCGGAGGCGCCGCTTACGCTGGAGGGGAGAAGAATTGCAATTGCAGTTGGTTCTTTTTATAGGGCAAATCAATGGAGTGGAGAAAAAGCACTTTACATCTTTACTACAATACAGACATGCTGCAAGCCCAGCTAGAAGCTGTCCTTCTGCTTTAGGCTCGAAAATGGTGTATTTCTGAGCTAGGCTTGAAGAGAACCTGGATTTTGTTACCTGGAGACTGACCTTTAGGTATAAATTCCATTGCAAGTGTGCAGAGCCTGATTTTCGACAGAGATGCCATCCATTCCTCTGTAGGTATAGTTCGAGATATTACCTTTGGGTTTATTTTTAAATAATTGCTCTGTATTGCCAGCTAGCAATGGAAGGTAAGATAACAAGCCTAGAAAATGCTTTTACAGGTCTGGTTAACCCTTACTTATATTTTCATCCCCAGGATCTTTTTTTCTTACCAACTGAAGTTTTCTGTCTTAGCGTTTCATAAAACTTCTATTTCTTTTTATACACAGTTTCTTGCTGGAGCATCTTATGTCAACTGAAAAAGCTATATATAATGTGTGTGTGTACATACATATTTATATATATGCATACATATACATATGCAAAGACCTGAGAACACAAATTTCTACCAGTTTGTATTAGTGTGAGGGTAGTTTTTCCTCCATTTTTATTTATATTTAACTCTCCCCAACATTTTGCCTATGAGCTCATTAGTAAGCCAATAAGGAGTGTCTGAAAACGTTCTAATATATTTTTATGCTACATTGAATCTTTTTTCAAATACTTGTTCTTAACCCAATATGACTAATACACTAAAATTTCTCATGCTCTCAAATATGCCTCTTCCTGAATCTTTATTTCCAGGCTCATAACTGATCAGAAACTGTATCAGTCAGTTGGAAGATGATGGCTGTGTCAGAGGACTGTTGACCAACTACAGGAACAGTAGTTATATGGTATAGCCCTGTCTCATCCAGGAAAACTCATACTTCCCAGAAAATCAGTGCTTCAATAAATATCATGGTTAAGCCCACAGATGCAAATCAGCAGTGGCCCACCAATGCCCAACGCCCGTTGATTTCAGTAGGTCCGAGACCAAAGTATCTTTATGCTTCTGCTCTCTTGACAGTGAAAGCTATTTAGAGTTTATGGGAGCCATTAGAAAGACCACGGTATGTTCTGACAGTAATTGAAGACATAGAAGAAAAATGAATGTTTGTAACTCCTTGAGAAGTTCTTCAGGCTTTGAAAAATGGAGCAAAGCTTCTTTCCCAGTCTGCAGTGAAATGTTCCCTATTCATCATGGCAAAAATCTCTGATGTCCTGGTCAGATTGTTGACATTTCCATTGCTGCTTCTATTTTAAATGTTACAATTAGTAATTTTTCAGGCTTCCAGATTGTCTTAGAAATGTAAACTACAAACAGTGACAAATTAAAGCACATCAGAGATACCACTGTAATGTACGTGTGCGATACAAAGAGATTACTCCCAAGGTAATGTTTTCTGCCTATATTGTTGTCAAGGTTTTATTATGTAGAGATTGAAACAAGTCCATTACGTGCAGTGGGTCATCATTTCACCTTGGCATGGTGAGAAAGGAATATGACTTTCCTTATTTAGAACTGAGCAGACATGCATTAAAAAAAGAATTATTAAAAGCAAAGTTTCTCATCAAAGCCAGGCCATCGAATTCTTCTTCGTTTGTAAAGGTACAAATATTGACTGCAGGAGAAGAGCAAAATTTATAGCCAGACATAATGAAATGATATCACATTATGCAAAAGGTTTCAGAGCTTGTACGTTGTTCTTCTTCGCTTCAAGCCTAATCAGAAGGTTTTATTTCTTTAGGAGAGATAAAATTTACTTAATCAAAAAATCAGTTAGCAGTCTATTCCTGGGTGAGTACCTAATATAAAAGTGGCTTACCCTCGTGCTGCTGCAGCATCCATCAGTATCACTAATTTTAATTGAACGCAGCCTGATCATAAAACGTGGAACGAGTTTTGAGATTTCAGAGGCATTGTTGGTGGGAATTGTCAGACTGTTCCACTGGCATTGTACCGGGGTATCTATGAGATGGCTCCTGAAGAATACTGACAGTCCCTGAATTCTTTATTCCAGAAAGAAGGCAGGCGAGAGGAGGGATGGTAGGAGAGTATAACATACATAAAACTGAGGAAGTAAGTCAGAAATTCCGAATTAAATCTCTGCCATTTTTTGAGAGTAAGGAGAAATCCAGTGAAATGGAAAGGTGTTACAGATAATATTAGTGGAAGGAACTGCTGCTGTACCTAGCACGTTATTCTGTGGAGTTCATGGCTGCAAGCATGTGCTGTGGCTGGAAGCCTTGAAAGATGTCAGTAAAAAGGTGTCAGTCCATGTGGGGATGGGAGCATCCATAATTATAGGCAGGACATTTTTATTGTGGCCTCTGGTTGTAAGACACACGCTACTTAGCACATGTAAAGAGGAAATACGCTTTTGGGCAGATGTATTAAATTTTTCTCTGTAAGTGTAAAAGCATTTTTAAAAGCATCTGGGACTGACCAGTGTCAGAACACTGGGCTACATAGACAACATGCTTGATTTTGTGCAGCAACTTTTGTTTTCTTACCATGAAACATTTCTGGTTTTATGTCTGCGAGGTGAGGAATAAATCTCGTTCAGCAACAGTGATATAAATCTATTTTTCACTGAGGTCAACGACTTCTGTGTATATCTACATAAGTTTCTGGCCTAAGCACTAGTGACTAGAGAGCCAATGTGTTTCTTTTACCAGCTCAGAAAATCTCCTCGAAACAGGTTGAATCAAATAATGAACATTCTGGAAACGTGAAGTATAGTAAGAGCATTGTAATGCAGGTAGGATAGGTACATGGTGTTTTACACTGCGGAGTTGCAGAGGTCAGGACTGTTAAAGAAACCAACGTGATCTTTGAAATGACCCTGAGTAATCCCAGAATAGATCTCTGCCAGCATCAACCTTGTCACTTCTTGGATTTTCTTTTGTTGCCTCTCTTGCCTCATGTAGAGCACTAGTTAAATTTAAACACCAATCGTGTCCCTGGGCAGTATCTCCCACTCATGAAACAGATGCACACTCTTGTAGGTGGACTTCCACGTGCTATACGTACCCTCCTGTGTTTTGTGTCTGAGGTTCGTTCTTCCCACCTCTGATTTTCTTTTCAAATGGAAATACAGCAGCTTTTGGAGCATAAGAAGGCCCTGTTCAACAGTTGGCAGACCTAAGGTTAACAGCCTCTCTCATTTTCTTTCTTAGAAATTGCCTGGAAGGCCAGCCAGGAGGCATCAGAGCTGGGCTCTTCTGCAGGGAGCTGCTTTCTGGGATGGGACTACCGGAAAAGGGACTAAACTGGTTGCTACGAACTCAACTTTTCCATCTTTTCATCCCGCTTCTACCATCACATCAATATATTAGGACTTAGAACGGTGTTAACATTTTGGCTGCAGTAGTGCCGCAGTGCCCGTGCTGACTGCGCTGGCCCAGGAGGAGTCTGCGTTTGAGAAGGTGCAGAGAGGGCTGAAAACACCTGAATTCTCTGAGGTTGCTGGAGAGCAGCCGGGTGTTTGTTTTCCAGCCACTTGCATAATTTCTTTTGAAGCCTGAGCTAGCTGTTCCTGCTAGATGCTTCTGCCCACAGCAAGGTGTGCCTCCTTCCCAGCCCATCCTCTCTCCTTACACTTAGGGACAGTCTGCAACCAGCACCCCCATGTTTCCCGCTTCCTGTGCATCTGTCTCTGTTCTCTCTTCCCATGCCAAAAGATCCGTATGCCTCCTCTTCTCCTTTCACTCTCATTCCCACTAGGTCAGCGTCCCTTCCTCTTCCGTGCCACGCCGTGGCCTTTGTACCCTGCGCTGTACCCGCTGCTCTCCTGATCCCTGGCGAGACGTTTCCGTACCTCGGTGCCTGGAGACAGACGTACAAACAGAAAAGCATCGTCCGTTTGAGGGCAAGACCTCGTATCACTTGACTAATTATCATCAGTCAGTTCTTTTTCCTGAGGTTTCCTCGAGTTTTTTGGTGAAGCTCTGTTCTTCAGTTGTGATTGTTTGGGGATGATTTGCCAAACGTAATGCCGTGTCAGCTGGGTATGTCTTGGGGTGTTTTAGTGTTTTCCTCTAAGGGATTAGTGCTTCTCGTCCTGGAGTGTAGAACTGAAAGCTGATGGAGTGGTGGAATTTGTCATCATTAGTTTTTTTTTTTTTTCCTCTTTATGAAAATGTACCTGAGTTTGGCCAAGTTATAAGTGCAGTACAGCCTGTGGGTTGCTCAGAAAAGTTAAAGTTGTCCTGTGAAGATAGACATGGCAGTGTCCCACAAATCATGGCAGAGAGAGCCTCCTTCAGAAGGCAGCTGAAGGGAGAACCCGAATTTAGGAATTGAGGAATCTTACCTCTGGGCAATACCAGGAAACAAGGTTTTCTAGAGGAATGAGGACAGCCTACCCTTAAGCCCAAGCACCTGCAGATTTCGTCTCCACAGACTGTCAGAGGCCTGGATCAGAAGGGGTCTTTTAGGACTTACGACTGTGGATTTTGGCAGGCTGAGTTGTACTTGGAGGGGAGGTGAAGGCAGCCCAGGACTGACTCCAGCAAGGAGACTAGGAATGGGAGGGAAGAAACACAGCCTTTGGTTAAGGACTTGGGAAAGGGTGATTAGGTTGGGGAGCCAGTACCTACAAGGATAGTGGAAAAGATGTGCTTTACCAAGAGAGAATGTCATTTAGGGAATGTGCTTCTCCAAGATGGGGCAGGAACTGGTTGGGGAGGATCTGGGAGGGAAGCAGCTGGGTCCTGGAGCTGATATAGGAGTAACTGCAGAGACTGGAACAGGAACGTGGACACTGATAGTGTCTGGTAAGGAAAATAAGATGAAGAATCAGATGTGAAGGCTGGACTGGAGCAGAGACAGTTTGGCAGCGATGGAAAGGAGGGGGGCCTGAAGGAAACAGGCAGCAGGCTCTGAACATGTGCCCCTCCACACCCTGGTGTGGAATCAGAGACCCCTGGCCTTTCTTCCCAATTAAAACAAGTGAAGCCCACTGACAGTCTCAGCCCTTCTTGCACTGGTCCACATAAAGCTTACGAGTTTATTGGTAAACTGGAAGTCTGGCAGATTATGTTGTGAAAAAGTCTTTGACTCTCCCACACAGCTTCACTGGTTGCAGAAGTTTGGAAGTATGTGCCAAACAATGATGCAAAGTGCAGGGAAAAAGGAGGTGGTTCACCAGGGTGGCTGACATACAAGAGGGTGTCTGACATCGGTTTTGATGGGAGGAGAGTATTGAGTCCCCTCATCCCAGTAACTGCAGGTCCTTTTCCCTCTCTTCCCTCTGTCTTTCTGGTCTGGCACTTGAGGCTTTCGGGTCCGTGGATCTGGGTGCATGTGCACTGTTTCTTCTGTTGATAACCACATCAGTAGGTCTGATTGTCAACGCAGCTAAATGCAGCCTTGGAAAACTCGATTTAACTTCTGCCTTTACTACTGAGATTCTAATGCCACGTTGCTGCAAACGAAACCTTTTTTGAAGTGTTCATTAAACGTTCCTCATTTTCTGGATACTCAATTGGAGGCACTATCTGATCTGCAACAGCACCATGTGCTTAGAGCTGCAGCTGGACCCGAGTTTTTAGCATTTAAAGCACTAGGTAATGTTAAGTAGTCTACAAAAAGCGTGCTCTCCTCCTCTGAATTGGGTATCCCAAATTAATGAATACTTTTACAACACTGAAACTTTCTAATCATTCACCAGTCAGTCCAGATGAAACGGAAGCGTTGGGACCATAAGTTTGTCAAAAACGTGTTAGTAGTGCGAACCTTAGAAAAGCCATTAATAAATGAATGATATGATCTCTGAGTTTAGTGAAGTAAAGTGGGTTAAAGTGAGCGGAGATGAAATGATCTTGTTCTGTAATAAAGCGTTTGATCAGGGAGTTGTTCAGGTGTTTCTGAGTACCCCGCTGTGCAGGCAAGCCATCAGAAACGGGCTGCACACTGCACAACAAGAAGAAACCAAATTCTGAATAGCTGCTCATTAACTGAGAATTTTAGGAATGAGGAAAGGGTCCTGTGGAAAAAAGAATACGTCATCGTGTCATCGAAGGCAGTAGCGAGTTGCATAACACGAGAGATTCAAATTAAGATTGCACAGGCGATCTGAATTCTGGAATTTCTTAACTTTTGAATATTTGACTTAGCATTTTAAATAATGTTCTTTTAACTTGGAATATTGTGTGTAATATATATAAATGTTGTTTTTAAATAAAACTGGTTTGTCTCCAAGTCATGTCATTTTCGCACTGCCTGCTGTCACCGTTTCTGAAGTGGAAGCAGCTGGTGTGCTAAAAGAAGTTATGGACTTTGAAATCCTGCAAGGTTAGGAACTGAGTGGTTGGAGGCAGATATTTCCACAAATGTCATCTTTTTTGGCCTGCTAGATTCCTCCCACTGTTTTCCCCACTGTATTTTATGGCACAAAGTGTAAACACTTGCTCTGAGGTGTTTCGTGGCTCTAATCTGCGAGTGATCCTACCAGTAACTTGATGGGGTTCCATGGCTGTGGTTTCTCAGTGGCTTCTCTCTCCGATAGTCTCACTTCATAAATAGAAAGTTGGGGTTCTTCATAATTGCCAGCTGCAAGCTCAGTGTGGGATCTGAGAGTCAAACTGAGCTCTGCAGGCTCAAGCATTACCAGCGGGAGAGATGCTCTGATCAGGATTTGGTTAACTGCTCTGTTCGTCGTGTCTAGTCCAGAACAGAATCCAGCTCCCACTCCACAAAAAGATAACTTGGTGGGCTCTGCCGTGCTAAATAAAGACAAAATACCAAAAGTGGGTGATAATCATTGAAGTGAGCAGGTGTATGTTTGACCACAGGAAGAGGTCTAGTAAATGGGAGCTTGTGGGTTTTACTTATTTACTTTGAAACAAATGAAATTTTAAGGCATCTCCTTAGAAAAGGTAGTCGTGATCTTACAGTAGTTCTGTTTCACGTGTTCATAGTTACACAGAGTGTAAATGATTAGTTTCTCTTCATCTCCTAATCTTGACACAAAAGAAAGGGTGATATGTTTAACTCCTTGAGAAAGGCCATTACTGTAGTAAGGCATAATCAATGACTAGCTGTTAAGGTTTTTTAATGATTCTCCCGTTTAGTAATGGGTAATCAGTGTGTGCAGTGATCAAAGAGCTCAGCCAAGGTTGCTTCTGGCAGCGGAATACAGCTTGATCAGGAGTGGAAAGAGCCGGGAGGAATGTTTTACCCAGTACACAGAACTGTTCATCCAGCTAAATTTATTGGATTGAAGGTTTATCTTCCACTAGGATGGGTTTCATCATCTATGGAAACATGACCAGCTTTTAGACTGGTCAAGATAATGGTGATATCACTGAGAAAACCTCTGTTGGAATAGGATGAGAACTGGGTGATCGTTGCCCAGCTTGGGCCGCTATGTGTAACAAATACTACGTGTGTGTGTCCTTCTTAAGGTGTTCTGTGAGCAGGGTGGGATGTTTCCTGCATTTTTGCTGAAGGGAATCTCTTGCCTTTGGAACTGGGATCCTGGCAGTGGGTACTTGGTCTCTGCAGAAGGTTCAGTGCTTGGTTCATACCCTGGGACAGGAGTTGTAGCTGGAGGGAAGAGAAAACACGGCCGGAGAGATGGGTCTTGGCAACTCTCAAATTGCACGTGCTGCCTCGTTATGATATATGCACATATATATCAAAAAAATAAGTGACATTCTTAGGAAGAAACGTTATCCTGTGCTGTGTCTCATTTCGTAGGTGTGTCAAAGAAGCTATCACGTGTATTTGTAGGTTACCAAGAAGGCTTCTGAATGGGAGCTGCATGCTTCAGGTTCTGCCAGTGGCATTCCATCACGGTAATTCTTAACGGTCTTTTCCCCGTTTTGCCTTACTTGTACCCACAAGTGAAATTAGTGTTGAATTTGGCCAGCGTAGAAGAGGCCTTGGCTTAGGGCTCCAAACGAGGCTCCAGAAATAGATTTAAGTGCACGGTGAGACCTCACTGCCGTTTTACCGGGTTCTCTTAGTGCTGGATGGGTGCTGGGGGTCATTTAAGCCACAGGATGATCTTACACCAGGGTTCTGGGGATAGTTTTTTAAGACAAGGGGTGCGTTTTCATCCCCCTCTCACGTGAGTCACCAGGTCTGACACTGGTTTCCTTCTCTTAGTCAAGAAACTCTTTGCTGTAAGGAGTTGCTGTAAGGAGACTCTTGTTTTTTCACTCTGTCCAGCCCGTTTTTTAATGGAACATGATTTTCTCTGAGCCTTTCTGAAACCGGATTTGAATTGGCCAATGGCTTCAGGAGTTATTATCAGTGGGGACAGTTCTAGATGGACGTACCACCTAAGGAGACTGGACTACAAGTACAACACGTTTGGAATAAGCCTGGGTGTTGGTAAGAGAGTGATCCAAATCCTGCATTCCAGTTAGATCTCCGCTCTGAATCCATGTGCTCTTTCTGCTGTGTGACAAATGAACACAGTTAAAGTAGAATTTCTGGCCAGTAGCCTTCAGGTCTGCTACATGGCGTATAGTGTGTCGCAGCAATAAATTTCCAGTTTTCCTTCCACAGCAGTACCTGTCACCCTGGGAAACGTAGCAAGTGTGACAAGTTTTTCATCCATTTCTGGCTTGGTTTGTTTTGTTGTTTTGTTGTTTGTTTTGTTTTGTTTTTTTTTTTCCCAACAGTTGGTCTAAAACTTCTGTGTTTCTGTTTAGATATGGAGCTTTAATGGATTTTTATTCCCAAGTGCTAGATGTGCATACCTCCTATCTGCATAAGTCTTTACGTGTTTGCACGTGTCTCAGTCTGTATATTCACAATTACGTTTCCTAATCCTTGGGGAAAAGTAACTTCACACCTGTCCTAGTGGTGTTGTGCAAAGTTTTGTTGGCTCATTGGTGCATCTATCACTTGTTCCATTTCGCAGACCCTGGCGTTTCTCCCCCTTTCGGTTTTGTTCTGAAAAGCTTTGTTCCTACTGATGCACACACCAGATGCTACTGTATTTTCTGGATGCTTGAACTCTCCGCTCAAAACCTGCCAGTGTCTTGTATAGCTGTTCCGTGCAGCTAACTTGAAAGTGGTATTTGTGTACCATGTCACTCCATGGTATGATTTTTTAATCCTTTTAATTTTGCCAGTAGAAACTCTTACGCAGTTGCATTTGTACTGGAAAAAGAGTGGGTTTAACTGGTGTAGCTGAAGTCAGGTCTGCGCAGTAGGTTTCCATGGACTGTGTCGTGCAAGAACAGGAAAAGATGTGCAATGCCACAGCCCGTGTGCCAGCAAAGCTCATCTTTTTCTGGTGCGTGTTTTCCTCAAGCACATACTTTTTATGATATTTGTATAAAGTACAGCTTTACTGGTGCAGTTCCATTCGCCGTGGAGCTCCTGGCCAGCAAGGGAGACTGGTAATCCTGTCTGTGCCCCTCCTACAGGGCTGGCCTTACGAGGATTCCCTAGTGTTTGCATTTTTAAACCTGGAAAATGAATCTGTACTTGAGAGTTTTGCTGACTTGGATATTGCCAAGCTGCACAGTTCTGCTAAATTAGTACCAGCAAAAGGAGCCTTTGGGCAGTTGGGAAATTGGGTTAAGGAACAGGACACAATTGACTGGTGTAAGTGTCACCTCCCTGAAAGGGTGTGGGGTGTAACTAATAGGGAGCTGTTAATATGTAATATATTACATTATTATTTTTACTTCTACTGATAATAACAATTCAAAAATATATTGATAAAACAAGGTACAGCTAAGACTGGGGTAAAGCCTTTCCAAAGGCTCTATTAAATGCCAAGAGAACGTACCTAGCGTAGACAAACCTGGATTCCTACTTTTTCAGAAATAATAATAAGTGACACTGAGAAATTTTATATGAAACCGCGGTGCATTGGGATGCAGATCCAGCGCTTTGCAAGGAAAGCTCCAGCAAACAAAAGTTAATAGTTTAAAAAAATCCTGTCAAGATGCCACTTCTCAGAAGGCTGTTTTTCCAACCTTCCAACCTCTTTGAACACCCGCAGGCTTCCTGAGCACATCGGGTTCTCCTCCTCTTCCTCAGCCGCAAGAGGTACGAGCCTTTAAGCGGTTTAAACTTCTGCTTCCTACTGCCCCCCTCAGAATTAAATCACTCGACACAGAATTGGTACGTCCTCGTTGCCTGGAGCCTTAATACCTCTAATGATGTCCAAACAAATTAATGATTAAACAAGTTATGAAGCAGCTCAGTGGGAACTGACTTGTGGAAGCAGAGGATCAAAGCACAAAGCTGTAAAACGACTCTTGAAGTGCTAATAACTTGTAATAACTTTTATATGGAGAGAATTAAACTGTGGAAGGAGCAGCTCTGTCATGTTCTGATTGTTTGAACAGAAGCACGGTTGGGACGTGTAGCTGTTTGTATTTTGACTGGAGGAAACTGGTGAGAAAGCCTGGGACTAGCTTGGGTGGTTTAAGGAAGTTCCAGTCCAAAACTGAGGGAGAAGAATCAGGATGGATCTGTCTTCTGGGCATGAGTGGTGTCTGCACAGCTCACGGAGAGGCAGCAAAACCTGTTACTGCTTTCTGAGCTGGAACCCAGCCTTTCCCAGAGAGCAGCTGAACCCGGGCAAAGCCACCCCCAGTAACGGGCTTCCCTGGCTGTCAGCGAGGACTCAGTTTGGCCTGAAGAACCCAAATCCTTAATAGTGTGCAAAATGAGAATCCAGCTGGTCCCTTTCTGTCGGACACGTTTCAAAGGACCACCTTTTTGTTTGGATGCTCAATAAACTCGATACAATGCTCAAGGCACAAGAAACACAAAACCTTCCTTTCCCTCCCCCTCCTCTTGAAAGCAACTGCAGAAACTGGTGTGGCTTTTCCTTTTCTGCCTTCATTCCTTTCTGCTTTCTTCTCGTTGCTCCCTCTAGTGTTCCCGTGTCGGTGCTGTGTTGCCTTCCTGCCCTAGGCAGGGAGATTGAACGATTCGATTTGTTTTCCTTGCATTTTGCATAACGTGGGACTGGCATCAGCCCACCTGTCGTACCCTTCCAAGGTCTCTGCCGAGTTTCCGCAGCCTTACTTCATCCCCTTGCATCCCCAGAGCCAGCACCAGCCTTTCACAAACCTTGAGGCCAGCTTAAAATTCATGAGATTTTCAAGAATACACCTGTATCTTTTTCATCTTTCACAAGCTTTTAATTCATTCTCAGTTCATGATTTTGGGATTTCTTTTACCACCATTAAAATTTCTTTCTAACCCAGGGAGCTGGGAATTTAGGAATCATGTGAGATATGGCACTCGGGATTAGAGCCACGAGTTTCAGGAACACTGCAACAACATCCATTGCACCGAGATGCTGTGCTAGTTGACTCCTGAGCCTTTGATTTGCTGTAGCTACAGAAGCTGTCTTAGCCATGGGATGTGCTCTCCTGCTCGTTGGTTGGAAACCAGAAAGTTTGAAAGGAGATTGGAGATCTGCGTGTGTCTCTGAGTCACGGGATCACTGCTGCAGAGAGAAGGTGTGATTAAAAATGGGGACTTCTCTTTGCACCATGTAAAAGGATTCTTGACAGCGTTTCTACTGAAACTTGGCTGTTCACTGTGCTCTAAAATTGGGTGTTACTTCCATATATACACCATTTGCGTGAGGGTACCCGTGTGCCTGTGTGTGCACATCGGTATTTCAAAGAGGAGAAAATACTTTGGGGTCTCCCTTTCTAACTAGGAATCCAGACCTAGACGGTGGAGACTAGTCGTTCCAGTTTGGGGATTACTCATTGGTATTTAACAAATAAATTTGGAAGGTTTCAAACAGCCCTTTTAAAAACCACACACAGTCTTTCACCATCGCTGAAGATGAACTGGCATTTCTTATGTTAGGAAAGAAAACTGCAGCTAAATAAGAGCAAAAACTGGGCTTCCCGCTTTTGTTTGAGGAATGATCCATCCAAACTATTTAAAATTCGCAAGGCAAAGAGGAGAGCCTGAATTACTGCAACGTGCATGTGTTCTATAAATAGCTGGTACAACAGAGATAGGTGAGTTAGATCCAGTGTACCGTTCCCTCACTACTACTAAATTTAGTAAAAACATTAAAGGATATGGTCAAACTGCAACAATTTGAAAATTAGTCCAGCAGAAAATCCTCAGATGACTCTGTGGACCACTCAGCACCCTGGTGTTGCAATCTGACGGGGTCTTTGGCTGGTATTTGGGTTTGTAACTCTAAAGAGAAATCCTGCCCTGACGCTGGGCAGATCTGGAGTTGGTTGGCGAGGCACAAGGAGTCCTCTGCTTTTCCAGGAACGGCGAAATGGAAAAGTTTCCTTCACAGATGCCCGTTTGCACATGACGTGGAGGGATGCTGTCTCCAAGAGCCAGGAATGTCTTCCACAAGCTCCCAGGAGTGCGTGAGTGGGTGAGTGACAGCTCAACGCAGTCCACGGTGAGACGCAGATCTGCTGGTTGCCACCTTCCCCCCCCTCACCCTTCCAACAAGCGACTTCCTGAAATCCATCTCGGGAAGTTTTGTATTTTTGCCGCTCCGCAGCGCAGCGTGTCGCTTTGCCTTACATGTGATCGTACTGTCTGGGATCGGACCCAACCCAATGGAAAATGACATGGTTATAGTGGGATTTAACTCACCGGGTTTCTTCCAGGACATCTTTCCCGTTGGGTTGTCCGTCTGTTGCAGAGCTGGCTGCCTGTTGCATCCCAGGGCAGTAGGACAGTGATATAATACAATATAATCCCCCATCTAGACCAAAATTTTTATTCTCCAGGAATACTTGGACCTGTTGCTTCCAGCTCAACAGAGTAACGTTACTTGGTGGTAGACACTTCCTCACACGCGTTAAAGAAGTAGAAAACCAACGCTTTTTTGAAAAGCCCAAAATATTACCGCTTAGCATATGGCACCCAAGATAGGAGTAAACTTGCAGCATCCGCTTATGTCTGTCTTCCTGGGGTACGTTGAAGGTGTTGCTTTGGGATTTTTAGTGTGGAAGTGGAGTTGCTGCAGGGCAAGGAAGGTGTTTTATGCCCTGTCATCTGCGAAGAAGAAAGCAGGTATTCTGTTAACTCCTTAGAGTCTGTGTATTGTGTGAGTACCCTGTGAGTAAGAGCACTGGATACGATGATCCATAGGGAGACTTCACTCCTAATCACCTGTGTCAGACAGTGCAGCCCGCTCCTAGTGACCCTGGTTTTGTGAGTGTCTCCATCACATCTCCATCATCTTCTAGTCCAGAAGGTGCTAGAAACCTTCTCCTGCCACAGGACACTTCACCACCACCACTGCTCCTCAGCCCTTTCTGCATCCAGGCGTGGGGAGCTCAGGAAGGAGGACAGCTGGGTGCAAGCTGCTGTGAATTTCTTCGTTGTCAGCCAACGTGTAAAGCAAAATTCCAGGGCTTCATTCTCCTTTCATAAGGCTCTTACAACAGTGCATATCCAACAGAGTCTCTCCTAGTTTACACAGCTAAAATGAGAAGAAAAACCAAACTTCCATCTCTATTGGATGAAATTACTTGACTGCTTGTGTAGATGCGTAACTACTCCGGTATATTTGAGATCATCAATTGCACAGAGTTTCTGTAGCAAGTGGAAATCGCATGACATTGCTGAAGACACCATTTGCCTTTTCAGTTAAGCTCTTGTGCCAACGGAGTGGATGTATGATATTTTGGGCGTTGGGGAGCCTGTTCCAGAAGAGCAGACAGTCCAGACTGCACCGTCTGTGACGGGCCTGACTGTGCAGCGTGCGTAGGTTTGCACTTGAACCCGTGTTTAGCTGATGGCAGTGAGTGACCTCTCTGCTTCCCAACAGCTGGCTCACGAAAAGAAGCACGTGGTGAAGTGGCACCTGCCGAAGCCTGAAGCATGGAATGGCAGTCATAGCCCAGGAATGTCTCATTACCCCATCAGCACACTGCGTATTTTGCTGTCATTGCTGCACCCTTGAAGAACACAGCTAAACACAACGTGCTTGAAGAGCTCAGGGGTGGCATTTCCAACGACGCTGCCGCTGCCAGCACATTGGCATTATTGAGATCTGGTTGCAGAATCCTGGCAACAGGAATGAAAGGCAGCAGAAGCGCTGTTCCTTTTGTTCCTCCCCAACGACACCGATCCCTGGCCACGTTGATGACACCTTCATTAAAACATGCCGGTAGAAAATCACTGTCTTTTCGGCGACGCATGGATTCCTGCAGCACGTTTTTCACTGTGACCGCAGGGGGTTGACACAAATTACTGTGCTGCTGGCACAGCTGTCCTACGTAATTTGGTGTTGCATAAAGTTGGAATTAATGATTTTAACAAGTATCAAGGCAGGGATATTAGGAATGTGCACTACAGAGCTTCTGGCTCTCTAGTAAGACCCATCTGTTACAAACCCCATACAGTGCAGCGTGAGCGCTGAGCAATGGGCAGCGTCACCACCTGCGTGGAGAAGATCTTAATGGGACCAGACCTACTTCAACAACTGGCTGAGGGCTTTGCGGCTTGGGCACGGTACCAGCTGTGTCAGGACATGCTCATCCCTCTCAGAAGAGGATGGTGCTGGGCAAGGAGCTGAAGGTAGTGTTGTGGTGCATCCACACTTGGCCAGAATGGAACTCGCTGTCTTTGCCATGCTGCCTGCAAGGAGAGGTGTATCCTGGCTCCCTCATTCCACCTACAGGATGCTGGAGCATATGGAAAGAATAAGCCTGAACCAGTATAACTGGAACTCTTTAACTGGAAGCTGTGAGTGAATCAGTGTGATGGCCAGTGGATCCATAAACCAATTCATCCCATCTAGGAAAGAACACTTGCTGTGTCCCTTTATTCACTGATTCCTTGAAAAATATTTTCATTGCTCACTGAGATTAATACTCTAGAGCTCTGGGGAGGTTGAGGATCACGTCCAGAATAAGCAGGTCAGGCCTATTGATGCACAGCTTGCACTCTGGAAAACCAGTTGGAGGTTGCAGGAAAGCGCAGAAACAGTAGCTAAACCAATATTTACCTTTCCCCCTCACTTCTGATTGTTGGGAACAGCACAGAAAAAAGAGGGTGGGAAGCTATATGAGGTTGCATTTTTTGTTCGCTTAGTGTTTCCTTGTATCATAGGTCCTGCCAAATACGAACTCTTCACAGAGAAAGAGAAATCAGACATGTTTAAAATATTTTTTTTCATCTTTAAACAGAAGAAAATAACAGTCCTAGGAGTTTGGCTTTATTTTGCTACATCTGAACTCTACTAGACCACAGAGAAATAGTAGAAGCAGCGTTATTGATTTGGGGTTTAGGCCAAAGCTCAATGAGTCATGACTCAGAAGACCAAAGGGAAGGTGCAAAGCCAGTGGATGGACAGGAATAGGTTACTCGTATTCAAAATCGAGTCACGGAGTTTGCAGAACTTGTGTCTTCCTTCCCCAAGATAGCTCTGCACAATATTCTCGATTTTGTAAAGAGTTTTGTTGTTGCTGTTGACGATTAATCTTGGGAGTCTGGTCTCAAGAGGTGCAGAGTGCTGCTTGCTGCAGTTGGTAGTGCTGATAGTTCACAGGATCAATACTTTTGCTCTCCAGAGCCTCTAAGTCTGATCCCATATGAAAAGCATTTTTCTCTCATCATGCATTAGCAAGTTACTGCTCAGTGGTAAGAGGAGGTGGAAGTTGAAGCTTGCCCTGAAAGGTTTTCCAAAGGTCCTGAGAAAAGTAAATAAAGCCAGTGAGTCTCATTGCACGCTGGCCCTCAGCACTGACACATCTTTGTATCCACAGAGCACATAAGTGGAACTGAAAGCCACGGTTTCGGAGGAAGGAGAATCGCTGCCTGAACTGCTTCAGATGTTAGCAACAGCGAGACACAAACAACGCAGGCACATGGAGAGGTAAGTTAAAAGCCTTTTGGTTCAGCTTCAAGCCCTTTGTTGTAGGGGAAACCAGCGTGGTATCACAAGCCCTTTCATGCAGAGCTTGTTTACTCAAGCGGCACAAAGCAGGAACCTGGCTTGGTAGTACGACGTGCTCAGAACATGGGCATTTTTGATCTCTTCGCTTTTATCTGAGGCGGTAGCGTCGTATTCTCTGGTCCTGCCAATCTCTGCAAAGCAATTCTGCAGTCACTGCGTTGAAGAGTGCTGTCTGCCGGCGCAGGGAAGCTGCAACGGTCCCACTGCGGCACCGGTGGGTGCGGATCTCTGGTTGTCCTGTCCTACCAGACCTGGTGTCCTTACAGGCAACAGAGAAAGGCAGAACACACAACCAAGGCAGGCTGATATCCGAAAGCTCTACCTCTCTCCCCTGTTCAGGAGTGTGTTTGTTCTCTTTAGCGTAGGTGCCACGTGAGTCTGCAGGTTGGTGGTTTGAATTCAGCTTAATGGCAGTAAAACCTTCAGCAGAGACTGGGCCATCTCCAGGAGATACGATGCTCAGTGGAGCAGATAGGAAAGGGTGCTCTGGTGATTTAGGGTGAATGGGAGGGAAAATAATGAAGTGCCCAAGGCAACAGGTGGCTTCTTATGCAGCTGTAAGACCAGTAGAGGGGGAGAGCCCTTGGCCTGATGAGAAATCCCACTGGAAATTTTGCCAGTGGTGGTACACCCCAGCCTCCCAGTGGGAGATATTCTGCTGATTGTGTTTCTTTGGTGGCATGAGGACCATTCACCACATCCTCTGGGCCTTACAAACGCAGCTCTCTGCCCTCTGCAGAAAGAATGTTGAATGGCAGCAGGTGCTGAAAGGTCAAATTTGATTGTCGGTCATTGTTAACGACACCTTCCACGCTTAGAGACACACTGTAGGGTCAGACTATTAACTGATGCTCCTTAAGACTGTCTGGTTTCCTCTTCCTCCTCACTTTACCATATCCTGGTTTGTAAGAAAGGCTCCTAACGTTGGCACCAGTATCCTGCTTGTTCACAGATGGTTGCCGAGAGGAGACACCTGGCACTCTCTGAGTCTCTTTGCATTGCTCAGATAATATTAATTACAGCTCCGAGGGAAACAGCCGCCTGCCAACCTTCGACTCGATGCTGTTTGTATTATGAATGGCACAGGACATGGTTCTTTCTCCCCAGACATCCAGTTTACCCTGCTGAGAGTAATTCCTTGCCACTTTCTGGGTTTCTGGATACTCCGTTGGCGTTCCTGAGGCTGGGGAAAGGGGCCCTCTTGCTGATTGCAGCACAGGGTGGATGTCAGGGCTTGTGAGTGCTGTCTGCTGCTTTGTTCCTGGCTTGACTTGCCTGCTTTTACAGAGGGGTCATGAGGCTGAATGTACTGGTGTGCGTATAAAAAGTGGCTTGAGATCACTGGATGGAAGGTAGCAAAACATATGCTTCGTTCAGAGCTATTTTTTCCTGTGCTTTAGAAAGTCTTCGTTAGATTTATCCAGAGTCAGGGAGCTAAATATTTTCCCAGATTCTCTCCTGTCCTCGTTAACAGCCCCTTTCCCCTTGCAGCCAGAGCTTCCACAGTGATGACCACAGGGCAGCGGGATAGGAAGGAAAATGGGAGGATTTAAGAGGTTTAGCACGCTTTAGCAGTTCTGTAAAAAGACTGGACTCGTCACTATTGCCCAAGCACTCCGTCCCTTTCCCCACACCCTTGCTTCAGCTTCCTCTGGATATTTGCTCAAATGATTTCTTGCATTTGCTGTACAAGTGCAATTCTCTCCCATTAGTACCTCACAGCCATTCCGTATTTATTCTCCAAGGGGAGGTTCTTTTTGTCTCATTTAGGAAGGGTGTAATTTATCTGTGGCAGGGTACCTTTACTGATCTACCTGATGCATTTGTCTGGCTGCATTTGTCCTCGCTGCCTGGGACCTGTAGTGACATTCCCCCTTCCCCTGGAGTGACACTGGACCACCTAAGGGCTTATTCCTGGGAGTGCAAATTAAGTAAGTGCTTAACACAGGTTGTTTTCTACTGAGCATCTCGGTGCAAGATCAAAAGTTGTTTTGCCTTTCTCAGTCCTGCATAGTCAGATTGTTTCTTAGGTGGAAGGAAAATACAGAGTGACTCACTGATGTGCAAGACACAGCCAGAGACTTGCAAATCACAATTAAATGGGTTTGAGGGAAAGCTATGTGCTTCAGAACTGTATTAATAGACTTGAAGTGGTCAGGAATTTGTTGCCTGCTCAGTTTTCCTGCATGCTGCTGGGAATCAGAAGTTGTTACTGTCTCCTGGCCAGTGGTATCCTCTAGGAAGTCAGTCGCTGGTGTCTGTCTCCCAGAGGATGTGTGGATTCATCACAACTATTCTCTTTACATCCAAGAAAGGGCAAGAATTTGAAAGAAATGTGTCTCCCTGCTCATTTTTCAATTCCCTTTCAGGACTGACTGCATGAGGTTTTAGATGTCACTTCATGTGACCAGTTGAGAGGAAATGACAGTGCCCATCACTTTGGACTCTGAAGGACAAGCCAGCTCATTGGAACAGTGGATGGAGGGAAATGTACTGGATATACAGGCTGAGGAGGGTAGCAGCCTTCAGAGAAATCCCCTAGATAGTTTTAAATGAGTTTAATGAAAGATTAGATCCAAGTATTGTGTGTGCAACCCTCGGAGGTAGGCGTTCTGGGCCCCCCTGAATTTTTTTGTTTCCTTCATTTTTCACTCTAATGAAAACCAATAACCTCTGTCCGGTGTGTTCTCTTTGATTCTACCCCTATTGTTCTTCCATGGTCTTAGTGTTGGATTTGGTTGAAGGATTTCTACTAAAGCTGTTCTGCATTAGCAACTATTCAGCCACACCAAACCACTTCACAGGAACTTCTACTTACACAAAACTTTCAACAAAGAAACATTCAGACATTCACGACCTCCTTGTGCTGTGGGTGTGAGTGTTTCACACTGGCAATGTTAGACTGTTTTTCCACTTATTTGTGTCAGAGTGTAATTTTTTTCAGAATGAGAAAGCTGGAAAGAAATGCTTCCACCTAGGAAAGTAAGGCTGTTCATTGAGGCTATTTCCACATCATCCTTCTTGTATGTATTTATTTCATGAGGAATTTCAAAACTTCAGTTTTCTGTTCCAGGTTGGGACAGAAGAAAGTTTGTGGAGCAAAAAATCTGAAATTCAATCAGTTCTTAGTCCTAGATTTAAAATACATCATATTTAAATGAAAAGAACAAAAAAAAAATCTTGAAAATAGTATCTAAAGCTCTTAATGACCTTTCACTGTTGTATCCCTGTCCTCCCATACATTCTGATCCATCATCTTCCCTTGCTCTACTCTAGTTGTAGATTCCTTGAGGCAGCGACCTGCCAATGTTTCCGTCAGTAAAGTGCCAAGCACATCTATGATGCTTTACAAACAATCAGAATTTATATTTTGTGAAATGTTTAAGCTTTTCGTGTTAAAAAAAAGTAAATAATTCGATCTGTCGTATCAGGCACGATTAAATTTCCGTGTGCCATCCTTCCTTCGGAGAGAGGCTAAATTAACATCCTCTTCCTCCGTCATTCTTGCTTCCTGCAAATGAGAGGCAAGGACCCCTCTCCCCTTTTCTTCCCACACGGAAGGATTTTGTTTCAGACCCTGGCAGCTCAGATACCAGCCCCAGTCCCCACAGAATAATTTGAATGTCTAAGGTGTGTAAGAGTAAGGGACAATCATCTCAAATCTTCTTCAGCTGCCCATGGAATCTTTTGTGTTTACTCTTTATTACCTAAAATGACACAAAATCAGATTGCTCAGGGCCTCATCCAACCTGGCCTTGAACGTCTCCAGGGATGGAGCATCCACCACCTCTCTGGGCAACCTGTTCCAGTGTTCTACAACTCTCATGGTAAAAAATTTTTTCCTAATATCCAATCTGAATCTACCTCCCTCTATTTTAAAACCATTACCCCTTGTCCTATCACAACTGGCCCTCCTGAACAGCCTCTCCCCATCTTTCTTGTAGGCCCCCTTGAGGTACTGGAAGACCGCTATAAGGTCACCCCGGAGCCTCCTCTTCTCCAGGCTGAAGAGCCCCAACTCTTTCAGCCTGTCCTCATAGGAAAGGTGCTCCAGCCCTCTTATCATCTTCGTGGCCCTCCTCTGGACCCTCTCCAACTGGTCCATGTCCTTCTTATGTTGGGGACTCCAGAACTGGATGCAATACTCCAAGTGAGGTCTCACGAGGGCAGAGTAGAGCTAGTTGGAGATATCCCTGTTCCTTGCAGGGGGGTTGGACTAGATGACCTTTGAAGGTCCCTTCCAGCCCTAACCATTCTATGATTCTATGATTCTATGAAAATACCTAGAGCATAAGCAGCACCACGTTTAAGGCTACATAATTCTCCCTGTCTTCCCTAGAACTCCCCAGGACCCATCAAGCATCTTGCAAAGGGATAACCACGTCCAACAGATCATCTTCGGTTTCCCAACCCGGGGCATTCCACGGGTCACCGAGAGCTGCAGAGAGCTCCTGCAGAATGAAGCTTTTCTGCTCCCTTTCTTCCCTGAACAAATTATTCATCCTTAAAAGCCAAGAGGCACGTAGCACGCGGGATTCAGTGTCTGAAGGAGCTGGCAAAGCCTTTCTCAAGTGTTCGCAGAGCTCCCCGGCGCTTTTCCCTGCTCCTGCTTTTCCTTCTGCAGCGAGGTTGGCTCTGTGTGCCGCAGCTCCGGGGTGCTCCGTGCCCGCCGTGGTCCTGGACGTGCACCACGCAGCTCAAGAGTGGAGATGTAGGTTGCTTCGTGTCGCTCTTCGCTTACATCCGAACGCAGACGTTGCCGTTGCCGGAGTGAGGTTTGCCTTTTCCCTGCTCCCTCCCTTCCATCCCTCGCCTCACACGGCGTTCCTTGGCGAAGGTGACACGCTCCAACGGTGAAGTGACAATTCTTAGGGAAACTGGCAGGAGGGAAGCCTGAACAGTGTCAGATGAAGTGAGAAGCCCATCAGTGGTAAAAGCTCCCTACGATAGCGGAGCTTGTGCGGGCGGGCGTGGGTGTGGGTGGGTAAGAAAGGAAAAATCTTCACTTTTGAGGTCTCGGATCCTTTGCAGCATGGTAATGATTTCAGGCTGAAAGCAGCGTTTGACTGATCTTTTAACAGAATTCTTGGTCAGAGAAGATGTGTTCAGAGGGGTGGAGATCAGAGCCAAGCAATAGCAACATTGACCCTGCATTACATTAAACCTGAGGTCAGTCTTCGTGGAGGCAGATCTTTTTCAGGAAATGGAATGTTGTTTTCTGGTTACGAGTCCAAATATAGTTGCTCCAAATTTTCTTTATCAAAAGGGAAGAAGCATTTCTGGCTTTTTCAAATTTTTCTCAAGTCAGCTTTGCCTGAATTTGCCTTCCTTCATCTGTCAGGAGTCTTTCTTGAAATTGGACGGTTTGTTCCTCTCGCCACAGTAAGGATTTGGGAATAAGTAGTTTTTCTTTAATATCGTTAGGGATTCAATAATTTTATATTAGCATCACTGTGTTACAAACTAAATTATACCCAAACATGCTGAAGGAACTTTAAACAGATAGTGATTTCCTTTGTATCATCGCAAATGGTTCTGTGGATATTTCCAGATCTGTAAAATTTGACTCTCCAGCTCAGAGTGATTCAGGATAGTGACATGAGGAATATCAAAGTAAGAAAAAATTCCGTATGGAAATCAGTTTGGCTTGCCTTTATAAAAATAATTGATTAATTCCATGAGGTATCAGCAATGAGCCCTTGCCTCACTTACTGTTAGGTTGCACAGCTATTAGCCGCCCATAAATCCAGCCTGTTAACCATTTCTGCTGCTGATCTGCAGTCACGGTATGACTCTCAGTATCCAAAGATGTTGGTCTGAATTCAGGGACTTGTAGTCATCACGTTGCTTCTCTCTGTGATACACAATATCCATAAGTCAAAAAAAATTCAATGGCCTAAGCATTATTCCGTGGAGAGATAAAGAGACATAACTGTTAAATCAGGCAGCAAAATCAAAACACGCGGTGAAGGACGATGATGATCACAGAAGGAGGCGTCCAGCAGAACAGCCTCCTCCTGAGGATAACGCATGGTGATTATTGCTGGTTAGGGCTTAGATGTAATTTGTCTTAATAACCAGATTATTAAATTTTTTTCTTGACTTCTGAAGCATTTGTCACTGCTCCATTGCTGGAGACAGGATGCTTGAGGCAAGCATCTGGAGAAGATGCTGGACATGAGCTGTGAGCTCATCTAGTGAATCATTTCCTATAACTCTTTCTACTGTTAGACACTCACTTTCCCCAAGATGAAGATTATGTTTTCCAGGTAGAAGTCTTTCATAAGCAAGTGATTTTGACTCATGGGATCCAGGTCTATGAAAGATTAATGTGATGGCATGAGCTCGTAAAAGTGACCAAAGGAGGGAGAAAAGGGTTGGACAAAGCATCTCTAAAAGCCTGCTTTGTCATCTGCCTTAGTAGTGTTTTGATCTCCAGTCTCCCTGAAAAACATAGGTCATGCTGGGCTACAAGATTGGCAAAATTGTCATGTGAGCTTAGTGGAATTGCTGAATAATGTTATCAGAGTTGTGCTTTTTATGATTGATATCATGACAGTCCTCAAAATGTTGTGGTCTGCCAAAAGCCAGAAGAAATCCACTGATGGGAAGAGTGCCACTGAACGGTGAACTCGGAGAAGCTTCACCCCAACTGTCCTGAACAGGACGGGCCGTTCTGCCCCAGCAGATGGAAGGAGGAGTGAGATTAACAGTATAAATGGGAGGTAATGCTGTTTTGAACAAGAAAAGAGAGACATTGAGCAGGTTGCTACTGTGTGTAGGTGTGGTGGACGGAGGTATCCAGGTGCACCAGCTTTAAGGTCTTACTCTAAGAGATAGTACTCAAGGTGTGTTTGCAGTTTATAAATTATGCCTTGAGTTTGTATGGCTAACGCGTACCTCGAGAATGTGAGATGACAGCTGGCAAAGAAATCTGATGCTACAATAACATTTTATTTTCCTCTTTTTGTAACCTTCTTTCTCACTCAGGAGCCTAACCTTTCTCTGTGCTAGAATTAAATTATATGCTTTCACCTTTAATCTGCTTGATGTTGAGTGAGTTCAACTGAAGCTTGCAAACACAAACCAGATTACTTCTCCAGAGGAAATAAACTCATTTAGAACAGTAAATGGAGGAAACCTCCTGATGTGTATCTGCCATTTGAGGTGAACCCTCCAATGGGATACATCTCCTACTCTTCAAGAATGGAAGAGAATACCAGCTTGAAGACTGGTATTACCAGCTGTGGGGTGCTAGGAACAAGTCTCTGTTGATCTCAGTAGAGATCAACAACTGGCACATAGTTATTCTCCAGTCATCACAGTGAGCTGTGCAATTTCAAAGGTCATTGATCAGAACATGAGATTGATTAGAATTAGTCTTTTATGTCAACAAAATATACGGATTCTATATGAATGAAGCCAGCGAGGTCTTAATTTCTCACATGTGGTTTCCATGCCTTATACAACATCTCATCATCGTGTTTTTTCATTAAAACCTTAATAATTAGATCCCACTTCATTAGGACTATATGCTCTGCTTATAAGCTAGCAATAAAGAAGACCTTCCTGCTGATCACAGTGTGGCTCTGTGCTAATATGCCAATAAGACCATCCAGGCAGAATAAAGGCCAGTAAAAGGATTTGACAGAGTTGTATGGTCTGTGTGGGGTTGGTCTGCAGCCTTAGTACAGTAGCAGGGAGAAACTGTCCCCCTTCTCATGCCATGTCTGCCTAAACTTGAAAACTCCTCTAGCAAAGGTGTGTCCTCAAGAAAAGAAATGTGTTAATAAGTACCGTAATTCCAGTGGGACAAAAAATTAATTATGTACTCGTGTGTGTTAGGAAAGAAGAACAAATCTTCACTGCTGCATGTAGCACAGTTTCAAAGGCAGTTGAAGCTGGAAGATGCAAGTTAAGACCTTGAGCTACAAAAATAGTTGTAGAAGTGAATGCATAATGTGACATTACACAAAAGGATTAGTGGGAGTGAGAACAGCGTTAAACTTTGCTCTTCAACAGGCAGCGTGGGACACAGTCACGCTCAAAAGAGCCAGACTCAGCTGTAATCACTGCGTCTTCATCTCAATGATGGACCCCGGGCTTGTAGCTGAGCAGAGTGGCTCACCTTTGAGTAGAGGGAAATTATACTCATCGTCAGAAGTTAGAGCACAGAATGGGGACGGGAAGCTTCGAAAAACACCCTTGAAGCTTGAAGACACCCAGAAAAGCTGCTGCGACCTACAGATGATATTAGCTTAGAGTAACTGCCAGCGATTTCTTTCCTTGTGTAAAGAGGAAATCGTAGTTAATGTGAACGATGATCTCCAGAGGTAAGAGAGGAAGAGCTTTCAGGCTGTAGAGAGACAAGGCGAGCAAGAAATCATCTGGGAGCCCTGAAGGCTGGGCATGGTGGGGTGATGCTCAACTGCCTCGTTGCTCAAATACCTCACCACCTATTTGGAATTTTTCCCACTCAGCTGCAGGCCTCCTGGCTGCCTTGGACTAAACAAGGATTGTCCCATAGGCAGAGAAGTGCCGTCCTGATAACAGTTTCACGGAAATTCCACTCAACAGGTCCATGGGCAGATGGGACTCCATGGTGTAACTGCATGGCAGTAATGGGTCTTTCTCATCTGAGCTGGTGGAGGACCTGTATTAAAGACTGGAAGCACAGAAGCTGCAACTCAGTAGGTGAATTCAGACACCAGCCAGAAGGTTCAGGGTAACTCAGACACACTGACTGTCGTGTTGCAACAGTTGACAATGGACAGGGAAGCAAGAATTTAATCATAATCTTCCTGTCCTCTTAGCCATCCTTTTGACCAGAAAGTAGGGATTTGCCCCCTCCACGTAATCCCTCTTCCTCCTTTCTTATCCAGTAAGAATCTCCAGCTGTGGCTTGTTTGAGGAGCAGAAGCCACAGACAAAATGTCCAGACCTGTGTTCCCCAAAGCAGCAATATCTGTATAAACACACAGCAAGTTTCAGCAAGTTAAATCTGCTTCTGATTTTGTATTTGAAAATGAGCTTAAATGCCAGGGGTGATGTAACGTTCATTTACATTTAGATTCTGTTTCTATTTATTTTTTATTCCTATTAACTGAATCTAGATTCTAACAGTTGGATTTTTTTTTTTATCCATCCAGCCTCTCCTTGATATGAACAGCTCATTTTTATTTTTTTTTTTACTTAAAGCCTGCCAAACTTCATGCCTTATTGATTCAATAAACGAAGAAGAATGACAGGTGGAAGGGGAAATGGATGTTTCCTCCCCAAGGGAAGGCTTATAAATTTGATATGAACTATTTCTGTAGGAGACGTTTCCTTTGATTGCCACTAAAATGGCTCCGGAAGGGAGTTAGAGGGTGTCATTCACCTCAGCTTTGTCCTGGATACGCATAGCTGGAGAGATGCTTGGGTTTTAAGATATCTCCTGCGCCATATTCCATAAACATGAACTGCTTCTGTGTGAGAGATGGCTTAAAAATAGCTGCACGTCCCCGATCCGCAGCCTGTCTCTCTGGGGTGCTTTGCTCTCGGTGCCGCTGGGCACTCAGATGCTCCCGAGGACCGTGCTGGAGGTAGGAGCTACCAAAGCACACAGCGATTCGTCGTGTCCTGCTTCACGGGCAGGAGGTCAGGTAGGTTCTCAGCCCCTTCATATGCACCAAGCAAAGACAAAGGACCCAGGGCTGCCCAGGGAGGTGGTCGAGTCCCCATCCCTGGATGTGTTTAAGAATAGGGTGGATGATCTACTTAGGGATATGGTTTAATGGGGATTAGGGACGGTTGGACTCAATGATCTCTAAGGTCTTTTCCAACCTAGAAATCTATGAATCTATGAATCAGCAGGTGGCATCTGGAAATCCAGACCCAGAACGGCGGACCAGGGGGTTAAGGCAGGGACCTAAGTGCTTCTGAGCGCTGGGTTCCTTTATTCTCCCAGAAGGATCAAGGAGATTTTATCTTGAGCAGAAACAGAAGCGATAACAGCTAGGGTCATCGGCGAGATTTCCCCGAGTACCTACTCCCATAAACATCCACTGGGGCGACAGAGTTCCCTAATGGGATGGTGTTGAAAGAGTTGCTGGAATAATACGTTTTCCATTAGGACGCACGCCACATTTGAGATCTCTCAAAACTGGTGTTTTAGGCTCTCCACAGGCACAAACACTGGTTACACTGGATTCGCCTCCTCACACTCTGCTTCAGAACAGAGAGGTTTACAAGAGTCCTGTTTTTTAATTTAAGATCCTGAGATAATTACATGACTTCAGGAGGCAAGAGACTCATTGTGCTGTGACTCAGTCCAGGCAGGCCTGCGAGTGAGAGAACAGATAAGCCACAGCTAATAAGAAAGCTCCTTATTGTACACAAAAAGTTGCATTAATATTATAAAGGCTGCAAATGGAAGAACTCTGCAATCAGAAAATAGCAGGATGGAGGTTGATTTTTTGAATTTAATTAGCCCCTTTGCGCGTTTACATTATGATATGCCCCTTAATTACATGATCACATCTTTTTTCCAGAGGACTCCTGGCTTGAGGTTAGATATTGTTGCCAGCTTTCTGTATCATTAATTTACTTTTTTAACAGAGCACACAAACTGACTGTGACAATTGCTTTCCACTTATTTTTTTCCATTACCATGAACTGCTCTGACAGAAGGAGACTGCAGGGAATACCAGAGTGCATAACATACAGGATGGAACCTGTCCTCCAGATTTCCACAAGTCTGGCAGAAGGGGTATGACTTTTTTTTTATTTACTAGCAAGGTTGCATCATGTGGGTGAGCTCCAAGATATTGATCTCCTCAATTAACCAGCCTTGCTCGTAATAAGGAAATTTCCTGTGCAGTTACTTCTGTGCTGGGCATTTCCATTCTTTCAGACACAAAGACCCATATTTACAAATGGCATAAGCTGAAGTAGCTCCATCAAACTTTGGAAATCATAGAATCATAGAATGGTTTGGGTTGGAAGGGACCTCAAAGGCCATCCAGTTCCAACCCCCCTGCCACGGGCAGGGACACCTTCCACTACACCAGGTTGCCCAAAGCCTCATCCAACCTGGCCTTGAACATCTCCAGGGATGGGGCAGCCACAGCTTCTCTGGGCAACCTGTGCCAGTGCCTCACCACTCTCAATGTAAAGAATTTATTTCTTATATCTAACCTAAATCTGCGCTAAATCCGTATACCAGGATGAAATATGATCCTTTAAATAGATTTGATCAGATTCACAGGCAGGAATTCATCAAACCCTGAAAGATACTTTTTTTTTTTGGTACAATTTTTATTTCCTCACAGTTACTTGCTTGGAATTTTAGTCTTTTTCAAGTTAGCTGCCTCTTCATTTTCCACTTTCCTCTCTTGCTCCCCTCCCCATCAGGACTAACAAGAAAAACAGGCTTTTCGAAATACCCTCTATGAAAATCCTCCGTGTCAGAAATCGCTCCGTATCCACTGTCCCTGCTACTCTGATGAGTATGGGAACAGGACAGTCCTGAACGTTGGCCCAGACGGTGTGAGATGGAATTGGGAACTTTGTTCACTACACACTGGTCTGAGACTGGCCACGAACTTCCTTTTGCCACTAAGTAGGTCCAGTAAGTCCTGTCCTTCAGAACAGTTGCGATTCTGATCTACTTCTTGTGTCATATATCCTAGTCCCAAGTCGAAGTGGAAACCAGCCACTGTTCAGGACAGCAGCCTTGATGGCAACGGAATCCTGATCTCATCCTTCTTCGGCGTTTGTGGCCATCACCGCTCCCATCTGAAGGGCAGGAATAGAAGTCGAAGCAACTTTGCTTCCGAGGATTGTCTTTTTCTCTACTTCAACACCAGCTTGAGAAAACCAACCATCTCCCTTTGATCCTTGCAGATACTCCGTCAGAAGCAACTTTGCCTTTCACTTGGTGATGGTCTCCGCAGACAAAAGAGAGAAACGGCTGCGTCCTTGCTGTGCAAGCGGAGCAACGTGTGTACATGCAAGGAAGGGCCGCGTGTGCAGAGTAACAAAGCGAGTGGCAAGCAAGGACATCTGATTTATGGAAGGGTCGTTGGGACTCATTCTCTTCTCTTCCCAGCTCCACGCTTTGTAGAAACGGGCTCTTCATTTTAGCCTGATAATGAGTCCAGGATGTAGAATAATGAGTGCTACCGCTGTCAGAAAACAGACCTGGAGGTTTTCTCAGCCTTTTAACAGACACGGACAGACTTGAGCCTTTTTGTCTGAAGCTTTGATTAGACTCTTGCTGAAGTTTCCCTTTGTTGTGTTCCCTTTCAGGCAAAGGTGAAGAGTAGGGGAAAAAACACAGCCGATGTCTGGGAGCACGGAGGCTCCCGTCTCCGTCCCTAACAACGCCGTACGGCTCTAAGCCACTTGTTGCCTTTCCCTGCTCAGTGTCTCGACTGCTTGGGCCACGTGGCTTGTGAAATGCTTTGCTTAGTGAGGGCACGGACCGAGATGACTGACAGCTTTTCCGTGTCGGAAAACCAGTCTGGCTCAATCCACGGCAGGGAGCTTTAAAGCCTTGAAAAGAGCAGAATCTCCTCTGCTGGCAGGAGCCCATTAGCGATTTTCTGCTTTTGAATCTAGGTTTGGGATGTAACGTTAGGATCCCAGATAACCTTATCAGAGATGTCAAAAGGAGTCAGCCAGAAACTCGCTCTGTTTGATTCCCATCTGACCACAGAAGCAAAAAAAAGAAGAATAGAAGATGCAGATAGAGGGGGAAATACTACCACGGGGTGGGTTCTCCTCGCCTCTAAAGGGGGTTTAACAAACATTAATCGGTACCAGATGGCAATAAGGGAATATCAGTGTTTATCAGGCACCACGATAGGTGAAATACTGGATTGCAGTGTTGATAACGAGTCCATCCAAGAGAAGTGTTTCCAATCGGCTGCAGGTTGTAGGTAGCTTTTCCTCTTGCCCTTTTTTCCCCTCTTTCCTCCTCCCATTCTGATACGCCGCTCTCACTACTTACACAATTTCTCCTGCCAGGATGCAAGAGTAAAACGAAGCCATTTCTGGTCTTTCACCATGACGAGTTGTTCCCGAATCTTGTTAATATTGTCAGGTCTTATCAGAAAAGCGACACAGACGTCTGCATCAGCCCTCTGCCTGACCGCGTCTGCCACCGCACCGACGCATGGCAACAGAAGGATGTGGCAGCTCGGTCCATTATCTTTAGCTAGCACGAGTTGTGACACAAAAGGTGTGTTAAACTTTTCTCCTACATACTTCTTGCAGAACTTACACGGTGCTCTAAAACAGCAGGAAGAGGAGGCGACTTTTGATTCTATTTGCAATTAGAGGTTTCTTCTTTCAGGCAGCCGTCGACGTAAAACGCACCTGCTGCTCCCTTGCAGTCTGCTGTAGCCCGACATGGACTGAGTGCTGCCTGGCTGCAGCCACCATGCACCTGAGAATGCCCTCAGCATTTCATCTTAACTACAGGGTAAGTGTTAGTACCTAATCTTATCCTCATTTCATCACGTAGCCATCCCTGTAACCCAGACTTCAACTGATGCCTGATTATTCTCTTCTTGCTGTACTTCCATTAAGCTCAGCAGAAGGATCGAGCTGTCCTGTCCAGTTGAGGCAAGGAATGGTCTATCAGCCTCAGCCTCTGCTTGCATGCTTTTTCTTTTTTAAAAATCTGCTTCTCTTCAAAC
This sequence comes from Tauraco erythrolophus, assembly GCF_009769465.1. Classification (NCBI taxonomy): domain Eukaryota; kingdom Metazoa; phylum Chordata; class Aves; order Musophagiformes; family Musophagidae; genus Tauraco; species Tauraco erythrolophus. Next base: position 22,757,649 of record NC_141477.1, read on the forward strand.
TAATCCAAGACCACTGGTCTTAATTTTGAAGCGTATAAGAGCTTTCAGCATGAGGATCTGCGTGTAAGAGTCTGTTTACCCATCACTTTGCCTACAAGATGAGATATCCCTTGCCTCTTACTTCCCATCCATGTGTTTAGAAGTTTTCGTGATCCAGTGGAGATAGAAGAATGTAGCAGGATGATGAAGGAAGATAAAGAGCTAAGAAGGAAGGTTTGGAATCTGTGGGCAAGGGCCTCTTAGGTTGCTTATTCCTCTGTCTGATTATTGGAATGTTATAGGAAACTTCCACGCTCCCAGGCTGCCCCATGCTCCTCTTTAAAAATCTTAAAAGAATGTTTCCCTCCAACCGTGTTAGGACAATCTCTCAGACCTCAGATACGTTCCAAGATATTTGTGGGGGAATCTCCTAATTAACGATAGTCATGAATATCTTACAGATAAAGTTTAATCAGAAGGCAGATAAAAATAGTAAAGACAGCATTCGTGCAGGTTGGAGCTTCAGAAGCATGGAATGAACTGGTGGTACTTTCTCAGGAAGCAAGCAGCCTGACTTGTACTGTCTTTGCTGTAGTCCGTGGAAAAATCACTCATTTTTGTGCCATTCCTTGCTATGACTGTGGAGGTTTGTGGCAGGAGGAGCAAATGGAGAAAATCAGTGTTTTTTCACTCTGTGCTGAAACACATGATGAAAGCATTGAAGAGGAACAGTCATGGAGTTTCTGAAAAACCCTGATTCTTCTACCTCTGAGAACAGAAATAACACAACCGTTATTTCTCGGCATGTTATCCTGACGTAGGGCAGCAGACACAGCTACTGAAATGTCTGCACGCGTGGCAGGTGTCTCCCCGCTGTCTTCCTGCCAGAGCTACAGCCAAGACCTCAGGAGAGAAATGAGTCCAAAGCAATGCCTCACGTTTGGCTCCTTCTCCTTGACGAGAACCACGGCTGCAGCCTTTCAGCCCCGTGAGATGTTTCTTTCTCAACAGCTGATGAACCCTGACAAAGCATTAAGACAAGTCCTCCCCACGAGGCGTTTCATCCTCCAACAGCAATAGGTTGCCCAGCCACGGCTGCCCGCTGGCATGCTGTAGTAAAGTCATTTATTTCGGGAGAGAAGGCTGCAGCGTGATTAGCGGAGCGCTCGTGTCCTGAGACGGAAAGGGTGACGTTGCACAAAGCTGTAACCGGTCTGAACCCAGCCTGTTGGGCAGCCCAGGTCTAGTTGTGCTCTGATGGAAGGCTCCTTGGCAAACCCAGCGTGTCAGGACTTTGGTTCCCCTCCATCAGAAGCCAAACCCATGCCCAGACAACAACTCTCAGGTGTCATTATTGCTCAAACCGATACAGTCTAGAAAAACACACGGGAGAGTGAAGCCAGGCTGAGATTTGCCAGATCTGAGGAGCGTAAGCAGATGTTGATTCCCGGGGTGACCAGCCTTGGGATGGTGCTGGGAAAAAATTTTTTACCATGAGAGTTGTAGAACACTGGAACAGGTTGCCCAGAGAGGTGGTGGATGCTCCATCCCTGGAGACGTTCAAGGCCAGGTTGGATGAGGCCCTGAGCAACCTGATCTAGTTGGAGATATCCCTGTTCCTTGCAGGGGGGTTGGACTAGATGACCTTTGAAGGTCCCTTCCAGCCCTAACCATTCTATGATTCTATGATTTCTATGTGTTGTAAGGGACAAGGTAATTCAGGAAAGGAAGAGCTGTAAAATGGTAGGGATGCCATCTCTTAGCAAAGCGTGTGAGACAACTGGTTTCCACTTCGCAAGACCCTGCGCAGGGGTTGTCTTCCTCCATTTTCGCCTTGATGTGTCTCTTCTTGTTGCTCTGTCACTTCATCACTGGAAGGAATGTGCTGAGGTGCAAGAGTGTGCTCTGTCTACCCGTGGTGCAAGCAGCTGTTAGCTAAGAAATGAGCTGCTCAGAGAGGCATTTCAAAATACGGTGTGATTTTGATGAACACTGAATTTCTTTCAAAGGACAGCACGCTGCCACACAGAGACACCAGATCTCTTCCCGGTGAATAGGCGGCAAAGTATCAATCCTTCCTTCAAAAAAAAAAAAGGTTTTAATTGTGAGACAAATGAGCATGAATGCCTCCCCCTCTTTCATTTTAGAAAAAGAGACTGACTAGGAAACTAATTAAGTGGTTGGTTAACTTTATGCATATAAGTAGCTTCATTTAATTTTAAGTCAAGTTACCGCAGCTTCCTCTTGAAAGCATCAGCAGAAGGGCGGGCAACTAAATCTCCATGAAAATGCTGTTAGTCTTGAGAAGACCTGGAATGGCTCCTGCATTCCCTAATGGAGCCTTTCATGCTCTTTTCTTTTCACAGCCTCGTTTCTACGAGCTGCACTCCTGCTCGTGCGCCAGTGAAAATACAGTAATTCGGGAAGAACCATGAACCTTCCTTGGAATAATAATCTGTAACTCCCGTTGAGTAGGAATAGAAACACGATGAAGCTGGTGTTGGCTCAGCAGAGCAGAAGGTGTGCAGGTCAGTGCCAGCCGGGGACTCGAACGAGACGCCTGTCCGGTTATTTCGATGTGCGCTACTTAAATTTTAGAACAACTCGCTCATCATGTGAGATCTCTGTAGGTCTACAGTAAAGTTAGACAGTGTTTTCATGATTGCATGTCCACGGTGTGACTTTTTGCACAGGAAGACACGAATTTATGCATATTCATCATAAAGGAGAAAGATTTTAATGTATTTAGGCTTGGGTTCACATCAGAGACAACAGGTCAACCTTTATGGTACTTGGGTGTGATCTTGCAGCAGTGCCCGAGTCCGAAGTCCCCGTGCATCACAGTCTGCCCTCAAACCCACCCTCAAGCACAGCTTTTGGGGCGTACCAAGGGAGAACCGTTGGGTGCATGTTTAAAGCAGGGACCTCCTCTCAGTGCGGATGGGCCAAGCTGAGTGCTCGGGTGGGCGTGATGGATGGATTCCACCTGCCATCACGGCATGTTGGCATAGTCCAGGCTGGGCCCAAGGGTTTGGGTCTTTCCAGAAGGGCACAGCACCGCATCAAAGAGCAGATGAGATCCTTAGGCTCAGCCTGCCTTGTGACTGTGCCAGCAGCCGTAGCCTGCAGGACCTGCGAGCTCAGCAGCTTGCGGGTAAGCAAGCGTGGGGGCCGTGACAGGTTTTAGCATTTTCAAACAAAATGCAAAACACTTCAGATTTTCATGCTCTTTTCCATGTTCTATCTTGCACAAATCAACACCCCGGGGACAGATCCCCTGAAAGTTTTGCCTCCCTCTTGCTACTTCGCCCATCTCGTAGGACTTGTCGCAGCAGGACGCGCGTTCCCCGCCGGCAGCGGTGTGGGTGGCTGCTAGTGCAGAGCCGGGGGCAGGTGGAGAGACCGTGGGGCCGCAGGTGCAGGCACCAAGGCTGTGTCATCACCGAAGGAGAAACATTGGCAGAAGGCAGAAGCAGCGACAACGCAGAAATACATCCCGACAGAGCAAAAGCAAAGGGTAAGGCAGGAGGAAGGTGGGGTGTCAGCTGAAACGGCGGCGGCAGCAGTGGTCACTTCTCCTCCTCGTGTGCTCCGTCACGCCGGCCACGCTTTTACCTGCCTGCACCAGCCACCACCAACGTGTGACACCTCGTTACTAATTTATTGAGCTTTCAGGAGTGTTCAGAATGGAAAAGAACTCTCATCTCTCGTTCCCACATACCCCCTCCGGTATCGGCTGTCGCTGGCAATGGGCATGCTGGTAGTCATTTGTTTGGTCTGGCTGTTCTGCCTGCTGCTTGGCTTTGATAGAGGCTTTCTGGCTTTGAACAAACTCCAGCTATTGGTTTGATGACGGTGCAGAGGTGGGATTGCAGTACAGCGCACGAAATGCCATCTGCCTTTTGGTTTTTTATTTAAATCTTGTGCTGTGCCACAACGTGGGGTGGCTAAGGTTGGAGAAGAGGGTCATACGTTAGCTTTATGTATGGCTATACCATTACCTGCAGATGCTTCACTGTTCCTCAACACTGTACACCTCTGTATGTTTAATTTCTCACATTTCTTTGAGTATGATTCCTGTTTTTGCTGTGACTGTGTCTGTATCTGTTTGTGGACCAGACTGAAGATGTCAGCTGGCCTTCTCCTCCCTGTTCCATCTTTGTGGTTTTGTTGCAGTCAACTGACATGAGGTGCAGCAGCTGAGCGACTGGAGAGTTGTTTATCCCCCGAGAAAGCCCTTTACTGTCAGGCTCAGTTCTTGTTCTAGCAGGAGACTTATGCTCACATAGTTTACTTTAGAAATTCCAAGATCCAAGGCTGTCAAGTGTCAAACAGTATTTTTATCCAGGCGCCAAATTTAAGGTATAAAAATTCAGCCATGAGTTTGGCTGGGTTTTTTGGATAATCCAACAGGTGAGAACAGAACCGAATGGCCAAAGAGAGGATGGCTGCTACGCCGTTACTGGTAGCACATTATTTATGACAAGTTTAGAAAAACGGACTGGGTTGTACCAGTTCATACCAGACCATTGAGTGTGGACTTCAAGGAGCAACATTGGTGATAGACTTGGTAGCAACCTTTATTCCGTGCAACAGCTGTCTGTACTGGGAGGAACTGGTGATAATAGATAATGCCAGATAATGCTGGTTGGACGAGGCCAGGCTGGACGAGGCCCTGAGCAACCTGATCTAGTTGGAGATGTCCCTGTTCCTTGCAGGGGGGGTTGGACTAGATGACCTTTGAAGGTCCCTTCCAGCCCTAACCATTCTATGATTCTATGATTCTATGCTGGCAATCGAGATAGCGATCACTTGCACTTTTTAAAAGATGAAGTGGCACATTTGGCAAGAGTATTTGGAGTCCAAGGCCTTGGCCAGATTCCAGGGTGAGTTATTACATTGCACTGTCCTAAGGATCGGGTTCGTTTGGAGTATACGATTCGCCTTTCGTTTCTTCTTCCAAGCTGTTCCATGCCCTGTTAAACAACTGGCACGTTCCACCCCAGAGGTGAGACCTTCGTAAATCGTAAGGCTTCATTCCTCAGGTCTGGAAAGTTCAGCCTCTCTGGAGACAGTTAGGGCTGGAGCAGGTCGATGCTGGGGATGCCACCATCTCCCCTTGAAGGAGCTTCTTCCCTTGAAGCAGCCCCGTGCCAGGGAGGGCTGAGGAACCAGCTGGCATGGCATGGGCAGGAGGCAGAGGATGCAGGCTGGGGTCTGGCTGGCTACAGGCTGCTGTGCATGGTCCTGGGGCTTGGGGACAGGTGGGACACGGTGATGGGAGTCAAAGCTTGGAGGAGCAGCCTGAGCCTACAACAGGAGCTGCCAGCAGGTCAGAGAGGTGCTGGGGGTGTGGGAATACTGCGTCTTCGCTTTAGGGGTCTGGGAACTGGAGGGGAAGGAAAACTTTTCTGAATGACCCACTGTGTTGGCAGTGAGGGGACCCCGGGGAGGTGAAGCTGCCGTTGCTTGGCCGAGTCCTGGGGCTGTGGGTTGGTGGAGAGGGGAGTCGAGTGAACGAGGGGTGTCAGACCCACGTTTGCTTTTCAGGATGGGAGAAGGTGGGAGCTGAGCCCCTCATTAGTCTCCGGGTTAATTTCTGCCTGTTCCACAATTATGGAAAGACATAGCGGATTTGGGCCTAGGAATGCAGAAGTGTTTATCTTAGATACATTTTTGACATTTAAAATCTCTTTAAAGACCTCAAAATGTGGTGGTGAGGTGATTTTTGGGGTAGATGTGCAAATGAATGGAACCCATGAAGATACGATGTACCACTGCTGAGGTTGTTTTCCTCACCTTTCCTGCTTTCCAAGACTGCAGTGATGCCACGAACCTCTGCTGCTCTCTCCTTCTCCACACTGAGCAGGAAGTGATGGAAGAACCCATTCTTTGTAAAGCCCTGTAGAAATCATAGAATCATAGAATCATAGAATGGCTAGGGCTGGAAGGGACCTTCAAAGGTCATCTAGTCCAACCCCCCTGCAAGGAACAGGGACATCTCCAACTAGATCAGGTTGCTCAGGGCCTCGTCCAACCTGGCCTTGAACGTCTCCAAAATGAAACTGTGCTTAGAATGGCACCTACAAGATTCATTCCAGACTGCCTGTCTGGAGTGCTTGCAGGAGGGGGTGGTTGCAACATCTGGAAACGGATGTGTTGTTCACTCCTGTCCACGTCTGGTGCCGTCCACAGTTAATTATCTTCTGGATAACGAGAGGAATCAAACTTTTTTGCTACCCTGTTCAATGTTTTCCTTTCTGGAACCTCTACAGGTCCTTTTCTGTAGTCTCAGAGTTCCCTTTCTCTGCCCTGCTAAATAACAGCTGGGTAACGGAGCAACCAACTGGAGGGAAGATTTTTAGATGCTTTCAGATCGTCTCTGTCAATGTCAACCGGGATTTTATCCCTATAATCCCATGGCTGTGCTTGGCAGCTTGTAAATCACAGATGTACGTCAGTGGGAAGGAGTGGGTTCCTTCTGTCTTAATCCACAGCCTCTTACTTTTATGACTCCTTTGTATCATCAGTCTTTATTTCCATCACCGGGAGAAAACGTCTTCCCCCAGCGGTTGCATCCAGATGAATGTGTTTGATTCTTGGCAAGATCCAAGGAAGGTGATTTACAAGGGTTCTGGGCGCCCAGGACGCAGGAGCACGGGTACTTTTGAAACATGCCTTGGAGATGATGGATGGGGCATATTATCCAAATGCTAATAAATACCGAGCCACAAATTGGCTCCATTTTTCTTCATTCCTCCGCCGCCTGTGGTTGTTGAATGACACCAAATCTGGCCTCAGACACATTGCAGTACTAATTAGTTCCGATTTCTTTCTTTGGTCTTTCTTTTCTGCAGGGCAACGTGGATGTGCTGCCTCTGGGCACGTTTCTGTTGCAGCCTCGTTGGCTTACCTGTGCCAGGAGCACGTAGTACAGGGTGGTGTGAGAAGGACGAGGTACAAAGCTGTGTAAATCTCATCTGGCTCAGGGCTCGTGAGCATAATTTAAAAATGGCCAGCAGGTTTGTGTTTCTTACTAAACCCTGCAGGACTTGCCCATAGGGATGATGTCCTTTGAATGTACATTTGATCACTTACACGTGACATAACGGGCTCGATCAATACTTCCTACAGCATCTTCTGTGTAAATTGAAGAACAAATCAGTTGTTCTTTTTAGCGTTCTAGGTTTTAGATTCTTAAAGATAAGCTGATGGATATATACTTTTTCATTTTACATTTTGGGCCCAAATTTCAAAAGCAAGTGTGTGACTTCTGCTTAAACAACTCTAAATATGCTTCTGCTGCGGCAGTGCCCGAGTAAAACTGCTACTGGCAGGACGATACCTGGACCTGCAGAACCTCTTACGTCAAGAGTTAGGGCAGTTGGCACGTGGGTATGCTTGAAGAGCTGGTGATGCTCACCAGCATGGCTATACACAATTTGCAAATATATCAGAGCTGCTTTTTGAAAATCTGTCCCCAGACTCTTTGTGAGGTAGAGTTCATTTGCAATTCTTTGTATTCAGGACATTCTCAGTAATAGCACCTGCTGCTTTTTGGTCAGAAAACAAATAAACAAGCCACTTTGCACTGATGCTACACATGCATCCTGCAAGTCTTCCATGTTATTCCACATTAAATAATAATAATAAAAAAATAAATTCATGGCTCATAGGCAGCCTCTAGGAAGGCTCTCTGGCACCTTCTGTGAGCTTTTGGGACCAATGCTGACTTTGTGGCAGCTGAAAACCTTGAATAACTCGGCACTTCAGTACCTGGAAATAATATGTCCTTTCTTAAAGACTTAGTTATTAAAGATTCAGAGTCTTTTCAGTCTCCTGTGAGATCACTAACAATTTTCTGTCTCAGAGAATTCAGATGTTTGCAAGGTGCTTGTGGAAAAAACTTTGCAATTGAGCGCAGTGGGAATGGTCTGTCTGATGCAAAGGCAAAATGAACAAATATGTATTTAGGAGACCCACCACTATCATATGTTTATTTGGTGAAATACAGTAGCAAATTTTTCCATCAACTGGTTTTTAGTCTTCTACTAAAAGACTCCAGAAACTGAAGGTACTGAATTTAGCAAGCAGAGATTATGAGTGACTTCATGACAGCCTGTGCACAGGGAACAAAACTTGTTTTGCTCCTCAGCACGGCAGACAAATGCGTGACACAATCTGAGTTGAAGCAAGACTGGAAGCAGGGTTCTCATTTTTAATTATGCCAGTGATGAATTGCAGGAAACCCTGTCCAGGCATCGCAATTATTTCTTATAACCAGGGTTTTTGGCTGAGCTCACCTTCTAGACTCTATTCTGTAGCTCAGACAAGAGGGTGTATCAAGGATATAGTTTATGCCCTTTGTTATAGAGCAGATGAAATGATTCAAATGGTTCTTTCTGGCCGTGAAAACAGTCTGTGATGCTTATATAGGAACAGGCTGCTGCGTGCCATCCTTGCTAGAGAGTTCTCCCAGGCTTCCCCGGGAAGCTGGGTGACGGTCTGAGACGTCCACAAGCTGTGCCAAGAAATTTAGTTATGAGATTGCTGTGTTTGTGGTTACCATGGGATGCAAGTGAGGCACATCAGGTGGCTGTAAAGGCCCAAGATCTGTTGGGATGTTCCCGTCGGCTCCTGCTGTAGGAGAGGCCAACTGTTGTGTGCATTTATCCTGGGGAGCGGATGAGGGACCTTCTGTAAGTGGAACATAAAACACTGGAGGTGGGACAGACCTGTGTCTCCTACTGACTCCTATTGTCCTTGTCTGAAAGATGTTTTTTAACTTAATATTTCTCTAGCTTACAAAACGGACACAGGAAGACATTTCAAATTCTTCACAATTTAATTCTTCAGGGAGTTTGACGATGCTGAACTGCGCTCTGGCTCTGGTCCCTACAAAACTCTCCCTGGCTCCAGGTGCAGGCTTGCATGGCACGCAGATTTCTGTGCTATCCGTGTTGCTTTGTTTAGAGCCAAGTCTGGACTCACCTGATGTCCTTGGTTTCTGTAGGATCAAGCTCAGCCCTGAGCATCTGTCTCAAGTTTTTTTTGCCCTTGTTCACCTTTCCCAGAGGAGGCTGACAAAAAGCAATGCGAAGGTGCCCAGTGGGCGCGGAGACACGACATGCCACCGCTATCTGTAAGTGGTGATGAGACAACCTCAGCAGTCCTGAGGTTTGATCAGACTCACCCAAATACACTGATGAGACAATCTTGTTAAATAATTGAAGTGCTATGAAGCTCAGGCCTCTCACATTTAGTGCTTTTCAACCCTCCTGCCACTTATTTCATTGCTCTTTGCAGAGAAATTACACTTTTCTAGTTTTAGCATTTGTTCTGCTCTGTGCCACTGGCTCCCAGCAGCTCCTGCAGACCTCCCGGCCTCCCTCTTGCAGCCGGGAATATCATGACTTGTTTCCATGGAGACCGGAGTAGAGTGATAAATAAATCTGGCTGGGAATAGCAAGCTTTCACTTTCTGTCACCGGGATGAAAACAGAGGGGGAGCCATGGCCTGATGGTGTAGTTACACGAAGGGGATGGGACAGCCCCCGGCACCCTCCTCTCCTCCGTGTCACCCAGAGCCACGGTGATGGGCACAGCGCGGGCGCCGCTGGCTTTGTGCGGCCTCAGCATCCCCAAGAGGATGGACGAGCAAGCCCCAGCCCACGGGTTGTTCCTCACCACAGATGCCTGTCGAGAAACCGGTGTGTTGGGTGCATCTTCCCTCCTCGCTGTAGCGCCTTGATGCGGGAGGGGCGGGATGTATTTCGGGGTACGCGTAGTTTCACCGGCGGATGCTGAAGAGCGTGAGTTGGGTGATGTACGTTTAGGTGACAAGAGTGAAAATATCTGGGCTGCTTTCCTTCGATCTGGCTGGTGGAATTGTAGCTTGGGAGCCAGAAAAACTCGGGTTTGGATCCCAGTCGTGTTGCTGAGCTGCTGTGTGACCTCGAAAGATCCTTTCTCGTTCCTTTCTTACACTTTACTTAGGAGGTTATAACACCTTTGGAGCAGGGACTTCCTTTCCGAGGATAGTTTATGTGCTGTCTGTCCCAGGGATGACTGTGTCATGGTTAAAGTTTCCAGGTGAATTGTAATAATACAAAATGAAGTTCAGGAATGCTTCTCGGGGCCAGTACTATGTTTCGTTCTCCCATATATGTCTGATTACAGGTCCTGCAGATGTTGGTAGGGACTGGTAATGAACATGGGTCTTGCAAAACTACCCTGATAATGAAAATAGGAAACTAGTCTCAGACTACTCTGGTTTGCTGCTTGGAGATAAGTCCTTCTCAGAATAAATGACTTTTCTTATCAGAGGACTCCATCTAACCTCACCCTGTACTGGATATTGTCTCACGTGGTCGAGTAGGTGAATTTTGTCAGACTGAATGCCGTTGTTTAAAGCTGTGGTAGCTTCAGTCCAAAAATTCTAACCCCAGATCCTCCTCACCTCTGGTGGAATGAAAAGCTGAACCCAGACCTGAGTGCTGGGGTGGTTCAGCTTGAAAATAAATTCAAAAAATAAAATTCAGAACTTCCAAATTGGGAGCGGAAACTTTAAGCCGTGTCAGATCCGAGCTGTAACCTGTTCGTGGTCACTTTACTGTCAGCTCCTTTCCTTCTTGTCACATTTATTAATTACTGCAAATACCATGTTTGTCTGCAAGCAGGCAGTCTTTTCCAGGTCTTGTTATTACTCATTACTTGAATCCCTCTCTCTTTATCTTGTTTGATTCTGCTGGGACACCCAGGCAATTTTCCAAGGCTGTGAGCACAGGATTGTGCAGAGATCATTGCCTGGCATCGATGCTCCAGCGGAAGATGCTCTCTCTTGTGATTTACCAATAAACCAGCAAGATGCTTTGCTGGTAGCAGCCTTATGCTGCTGAAAATTGTTTCTCGGGTGAGCTGGTAATATATGGTCTTTCACTTTCTGTAGACAGAGCTGTTTGAGAGATCTGGTTTTGGTGTCTTATGTAGTCGAACTGAAAGTCCCCTGTGTTCTCCCTCCCTCGTTAAAAAAAAACAGTTGCTTTGTGCTCTGTGTTTCGCAGAAGTGGCTGCATTTCATTAGAATTTGTATACGCAGTGTCGATGGTGAAAAAAGATTGGCATAGCAGGAAATGCCTTCTTTCTTCTCTCCTTGTTCCAAAGGCAACCAGAACACGCGTGCCACGGATGTGCTGGGTACTGCGCTACACTCACGTCCAGACACTGCGAGGCACTGCCAGGATTTATGGATGTTCCTGTTCTTCTGTGCTGCGGTCTAGTTCTTCTGTGATCCTTGTTGCTAGTGGGACACAAGCCCAACTGGTGAAGGGAGCCGTTCCTTCCGTAAGATTTTGGCTAAGTCTCTGAAGTTTGCCCTGCCTTATGCGTTATGGGTCACCCGTTTCCAGTTGTCGGAACAGTTCCGTGTTCACTGTGAGTGAACACTTCTTTCTGTCTCCTACCCCCTCTGGTTACTTCCTCTAACGTTTGCTAGCTTTATCTTTAGGATTCCTCTTAACTGTAAGTTCTGAAATGGGCTTCTGATTAACCATCACCTATGAATGCCATTAAAAAAATGCCAGAATTGTCCTTGAACTCTCATCTGTCCTTTTTCTGCTCCGAAGAGACTGAATACTTCATTATAAAGTAAGGAAAATGAAAGGAACTGTTCTGTCCTTTCTAGAAGCTGTTTGACAGTCCGATTATCCTCAAGAAGAGAGGACCATCCTGGTGCAGTCCCAGAGGAGAAGGATTAACAACCCTGGAAGCAATGAAAGAAGATTCACGCGGATGTGAAGAAGACAGATGCCTGTGTAGTCCGAGTTCATCTTGGCAGAGTCATGCTGAAAATGCCAATCCGACAATTTTAATGCCGGCAGGAACAGAAATGTCTGAGGGGGCTGGGTAAGGGATGGCTCATCCCAGCTCAGCATGAGCGAGGCCGCGCTCCCCAATAGCCCCCACGTGCCCAGGGTGGCTCTGCTCTGCGGGCGCACGTCAAGGTGACACTGACATCAACCCAGAGATGATAGATGACAGCTCGCCTTGGGCTGTTGCTGCTCGGTGGTGAGAGAGAGAGGTGGGCTGAGGTGTTCTTGCCTCAAGCAACGAGGTGTATCTGCTGGGAAGACAAAGGTGTAGCTACACCCGAATTTGCTTTACACTCGCTGCCGTGGGTACGGCTCGCGGGGCAGCCGCAGCTGCGCCGTTCGCTTGAGAAGGGAGGTGGATATGGCAGGAGAAAGCAAGTGCTGGAAAATCCTTTAGTCTCAGTTGTTCATCGAAATAAATATGATTCATTCTGTTCCTCAAAAGATTCTCTTCATTAAGGTACTGACCTTTGCTAATCTCTCCTGTGGCTCCTTAACACAGGTTTGTCTGTATTGATTTTCTTCTGCAGATCACTTCAGCTCTTGCACTTCGGACTCATCTCATGTGCTCGACGTGGTTTGTTGCCTCTGGATGTACTGCAGGACACAGTATATGCTGGTGAGTCACTGAAGTCAATTTTTTTTGCGTTTGAACTTCCTCGGTCTCCTCTTACCATCAGACCAACAGGCAAGGGCAGCTTCTAGCTAAGACACTTTGCAAACCTCCTGCTTCCTTCTTCCCAGGCGTCATAACGAAGCATCTGTGAACAGATCATTCCTGGGATCTGCAGCTGGACTGGCTTGTCGATGACAGCCCCAAAAATTCTGTCCATATAGAAAGGGAATTTGAATTGTCTGCTGTGGGTCAGCTCTGTTCTCAAGTGTGAGTCTCAAATAAAGCTCGTATGAAAGAGAGCAGAATGCATTCCTCAGTTTCTGTGGCAGGCTTTGTTGATATATTGAGACGAATTAATTTTTAATACCACCAACAGAGCTGCAGGAAATCATGCTAAGCTCCACGACCGTCTTATACATACTTAATACAGGAGATTTTGGCTTTGATTTGGGGTCGCTTGTTACTGCAGCAGGGGGCTCAGTGTGCAGGAGGACAAAACTAGGCAGAAACGAGTTAGCTGGTAATCCTGGTAAGAGGGGAGCTGTGTCAGGCAGCGTAGGACAGAGGGAACACGCCGCCTGCCCCGGAGGGAGCACGTGGGTGGAGGAATGATCACTGGGAGAAAGCAGCCTGTTCCTGCCCTGCGGGCTGTCTGCTCCAGAGACTGGAGGAGTGATGGGATGCCTCCACGTCTCCATCACTCTAAATTGCAGAGAACTTGGAGTCGCAGTATTGACATTCAATTCTGTTGCCTCCGCGCCAAAGCCATAAGTCAGAGAGGTAGCAAAAATCATTAAGTAATTGGAAGGACTGACTTGGAGAGGTGGTTAAAATTGCACAACATGCATCATTTGCCTTAAGGGCAAGCTGGGAGGATATGGCAAGGCAGTAAAGAATTGGGAGGATATGAAGACAAAGGAGAGACAGGCTGTTGGTGGGAGCTGTGGAGGAGCCACTAGAGTCAGTGAATAAAGTAAACAGCAGGAAAGTAGACAAAATATGTTCTGTTCCCAGCACTGAAACCAATCTCTGGAATGATCTTGAACAAGTTCCTTGATTTATTTGGCTGTTGCTTTTCTTGCACAGTGCTTGAAACTTGATTTCTTGTTGCTGCTGAACAATTTTTAGGTGGAGTCCTGAAACCACGTTGTTCTCAGAGAATGGACCGTTGGACGGTTGCTGCTGTGTCGTTTCCTTCAATTCTGATATAAGAATTTAGTTCTGATATAAGAATTTAGTTAAGAACCTTTTCTCTGTACATTAAATATTACCCTCTGTCCTGAAAAACTAGTTATGGTGATAATACATCTGTGAGATGCTTTGAATTCTATAGCTAAGTATTTTACGTGCTGGCATAATGTTTTAAAATCACTGGGATGTTTGAAGTTTCAGTGTGAGCTTGTGTCACACACAGCAAACACAAGGTGAGGTAGCAAACTCTGGATGTACTGCTGCTAAACGTTAAGACCATAGCTCTGGTTGTAATTACTTAGCCAGGGGTTGTGGCAAGGAGTAGCAGGTCAAGAAAAGACTGAAAGTTAACTACAAGGTGAAGAGGCAGACTCAGGAGATCCGTGAGATGGGGAGCATCTCGCTGCCCAGGTGCTGATGCTGGAAAGTGCACTGCTGCTGCACTTGACACTGCAATGGGAGAGAACAATCTCACGGTACGCGACGGCGTGCTGAATGAGATAATTCTTTCCTGTTCGCTTGCTGAGACTCCTAGCACGGCTTGAAGGACAGCAAACGCCCAGCATTTGTTTCCCCCTCCTCTCAGACTGGTGTTTCAGTGCACAACGTACGTGGTTGTTGAACTCTGCCTGGCTGCCAGCCCCCTGCTTGTGAGAAATCAGCGTTGGGGGAACGAGGCAGAGAAGGGGAGCAGGCGTGTGTGACTGCACAAGCCGTTATCGGTATCAACGAGCGCTCAAAAAAAGCCTCGAGAATATCCCAGGGCACTGCTGAGGTTAACTGACTGCTCGAAGCTGTTGCTGCAGGCTTTCCAGCAGAGAATTATTTTGATGGGCTAAAATCAGCAGTTGCATGTCACCTGTCTGTGTGACTGTCGAATGAGCACTGTTCTCCCTTGAAGCTGAGTTTTGTAAGGGGGCCAACTGGTGCAGAACTGGTGAAGGTCCATGTGTGCAGCAGGTCTCTGTGGGATTGACGTGTCTTAAACAGGGACAGCAGGGTGCTAGGAGAGATTCTGTGCAAGGCCAAGCAGCAGTTAAGTGGTATTTTTGGCAGGAGGCAGATTGAAAATCTTTCCAGTCACTGTAGTCATAGGTGGTCACAGATATGTCAAAATATTAAAATAACTAATTATTTCATATTCAGATAGGGTTCAAAACTGTAGTTCACAAAGCTAGTCCTAAATAATATCATCCTGTAACTCAAATGCCAACCCAACTGACTTCTACCCCGGGGTCTGATGCATCAGTGTGTTTTGCACCATGTGTAGCACCATTTTAGACATCTAAGGGCACATTTGTGATAATAATTCATCACAGCTGAGTCTCAGTACAGGAGGATCATAGAATCATAGAATCACAGAACGGTTTGGGTTGGAAGGGACCTCAAAGATCATCTAGTTCCAACTCCCCTGCCATGGGCAGGGAAATCCTCCACTACACCAGGTTGCCCAAAGTCTCAATGACTTTGATGAGGTCATGGTTAGGTATAAGTGGGAACAATCAAGGAATCTGAAAATACCAATCAGAATCTTTTCGTGATTCAGAAGTTTCTGAGATGGTCTGCGCACTCCAAGACTGGTCTCCAGCATCCCTGCTGTGCAAGTCAGTATCTTGCAGATACTGGTGCATGTCTGAACAGTGTGTTCGCCTGAGGGTCTCCTTAAAAAGTTAACCATGTGCAGCCTCACCACGTCAAGCAGCTGAGTGTGCACGTGTGTGTGTGTCTGTGTAATCAACAGAGACCACGTAGGTGAGGCTGTCCACCTTTCCTGCAGTGGAAGGCTGACAGTCTGTGAGCTGCAGGGTTTTCTTTGTTCCCAGTTCTTCAGGTGACCACATTAATCCTGTTCACAGCAATGTGAACACAAACTGATTTCAGGGAGAGAAGGGGACTTGCCAATTTCAGGACAAATGCACTTAGAAGTATATTCACACCATTGAAAAGTGGGGCAGGACGTAAAGTTTTCAGTAGGGCTTATTTTTTCCGCAGCTGTAAGGTTGTTCTGTGCACTCCAGCACTTCAGTGCTGCCTGTGCAAACGGTGAGTCAAGTATTGAGATACTTAAGAGGGATTTGTATTCAGAAGCTCTTGGATCTTTCCAACTTACCCTATGGTCTCTGCTGGAACATCAGCAGGGCTGAGCCCAGAGGCTTTCAGCACCGTGGTATGGTGCCAACATCAGTGCCAGGGCTGGTGGTGGTACTGTTCTGGGGACAAACATGTTCTTGAGAATATCGAAATCTGACAGTGCAATGCCTCGGTGCCTTTTTGTCAGCAATAACCCGCAGCAGAAGAAAGCTTGTCAAAATTATTTGCCTGCCTCTTAGTGTCTTGTTCCACTACAAACACTACAAAATGTAACCAAGTGAAGCCAGACTCCTCGTCACTAGCTGCCTGCTTTTAAAGATGTTTCAGACATGAATTATGCAACAACCGTAGTTTGCAATAACAGGAATAAATGCACACGCCGAGGTTGATGTGCTGCTCAGCAGCACCGTAGCTGGAGCTAAGGAAAATGGGATGGGGCTCGCTCAAGGAAGCAGAAAGGAAGGGAGAGAAGAGGAAAATGGATGCAATGCCAACCTGTCCTAAGGACTGTATGGGGAGGACTAAATTTAAGGATGTCCGTTACCATTTAATCTAGACATTATTTCTTTTTTGTTTATTGCTGCCAGGATCAGGATGAATAGTTTAAGTAATTCGTCTTAAAAGACTGGATCAATAACGGGTTAAATAAACAACTTTATTCTTGTTTCAAAGCGTAGATTTACTTTTGACGACTTCTGGAGGGTCTTTAGCGATTTGGCTGGGCTTCATGATGCTAAAAGTGTGCTTTTGGTGGTGGTTTTTTTCCCCCCATTCATTTGTCATGCTTTTTCTTGTTTAATACATAAGAGGAGGGAAATGGCAACCATCAGAAAATCTGCGCTTGAGCATGCGGCTTAAGGATGCGGATCAGGAAGACATGGACTGCAGGGGATTTGGAGTGGATATTGTGATTTCTGGAGCACTTCCAACTCCACCAGTCCATCAGTGCTTGGTAACTATTTGATCCACGTGAAGTGGCAAGTTACAACGTGCCTCAGAAAGCCTCGGTACTGCTGCTCATAGCTCCTTCCTCCTCCTTAACGGTCCGACTCTGGAAAGTGTGGAAGTGGCTCACCTATGGCTATGGATACAATCGATTTCAGGGTTGTAATTAGGAATCTTAGCCTGCTGGTCATTCTTTCCGTCTCTCTTATCTTGATTTTTCAGACTAAGGGCCCATCTGAGATGTTCTTCAGAAAAATCCAGATCAAGTTTTTCAACTGAGGGCCCAGCTGTTCTTTCAAGACCAGATAACGGCAGCAACAAAACATTCATATGGACTTTGTCTTTAAAAGCAAAATCTTTGAAAATTAGTAGTAGAATCTGAAACTTTCATTTGTTCCAAACTTTATTGGCAGATCTAAGCACACGTTGCAGCCTGTTCTAAAGTCTAGTTAGGTTTTCAGCTAAAGGAAAGTTTGTTTTTCATGTGGGCGTAAAGATATTTTTTTCTGGCTTTTTTAAGCTTTTTTACTCTAAGAAAATACATTCAATTGTCTGTCCATCTTCCCTCAGAAGGTGTAATTGCATTTTAAATTAAAAAAAATAAAGAGGAGTCTTGCAGTGCCCTGTGAAAAAGAGCTGATGCTTATCTCACAGATTGAGAATGGGAAGTAGAAGTAATAAAAGTGAAAGAGATTTACCAGAACTAACGAAGAAAATCCGTGATGGAATTAAGATTAGAATCTTAATCTGTTTCCTTCTCCACATCTTACTCTCGATTTAGGTCAGCTCTTGCTGGGCTGAAAATAGGATCACTGAAAGCAGTGAAACCTTCCAGGAACTTCAGATGGAACAGAAATTTTCCCAAAATATGTCTGGAATAGTTAATATAAAAGTTTCTAATAGTCCCTTTGCTGTATGTCCAGTGCAGGCCACCACTAGTTCACAGGCTGGATTAGGATTTCTCCATGGCCTTTGTCTTAATACAGTTTTCATCATCTGGCTTGCGTTATACTGAATGAAGAAGACACATTACCTGAACTAAAAACACATCTCAGAAGCAAGAGAGAAAAAAAAGCAGATCTTTTCTACTGGCTGTAAGCAAAAGCCCTTCATCTTTGTGATGAGATAAACGTTGGGTGTTAAATTTGGCCATACAAAAAGCGCTGTCGTAGAGGTAAAGGGCAAGAACACCCTTTATTCCCTGATTTTAGCACGGAGTTTGGTGCTGGTGTAGCATCGGTGGGGGTTCAAAATCCATTTGCAGCAAAGCAGAGCAGAGAAATAGATGGGAGAAAGAGGATGGGAGAGTCAGCGTTAGGATGATGTGGATGGTAAGGGCATAGAAAGGAGTATGAGGACAGAGAGAAAGGGGAAGCTGTGCCCCGATTCCAGGAGGTTGGCTTGTGTTAATTCCTGGCTAATACTAGCAGTAATCAAGCCAAATATTTTCCAGAGTACATTGATATAAACTGTTTGTTTTCCCTGCAGTGGCTGTTCAGAGAGGAGGAGCGCGTGGAACGGTCTCCTGGACCTGCAGAGGTGATGGCACGTGTTCTGCCCCCTTGGAGAGAGCTGGATTTGGTGTTGGTGGCCCCCCCTCCCCGCCAAGCTGCACCATGTACAAGTAAGAAAGCAAAATGGGAAACAATCGGAGAGGAATTCCCTTAACTGTGACACCGCAGAGAAAAGCTTTTCTTTAAATCTTACCTTAATATTTCATCCGTCTTATCCACATAATTCCTGCAGGTAGCAGTCAGGAGTTATGGATTCAGATGTCATGAAAATCACTGAATAGTTTTTGTGGCATAAATTTTTTTATTGACGGGTATTACGATACCAGGGACTATTTGTGGGTCTGAGGTTTGGCATTTCCAACAGAAAAACTAAGAGACAATGCGATATGGGTGTACAAGACAGAAACAGAGTGGGCAAGACTTCTCTAGACAGATTAGGGCAAACCACAACGCTGCATGAAGGGAAAACAGAAGGAAGATGGCAGAGCACGGAGGGGGAAAGTGAAGAACAGCAGGAAAAGAGGCTGAGAGGGAGCAGGAGGTTTGTAGAGCCAATAGAAGGGAGGTGGAGGAAAAGCAGAAGCCGAGCGTCTATGGAAGCAAATGAAATATTGGGTGTGAGAAAAGCTGGAAAAGGCTGGGAGAGCTAAATCGGTAACAGGAGGAAGAAGGGGTTAATAGCCCTTGCTGCAGCATTTATTCTTATAAATATTGTATGCTTTTATATATATTATACTTCTTCTGCTAATGGCATCTCATATGCCCCTCATACCACCGCTTTGTCCATGTCGGTCTTCAAAACACGCAGAGAAAATTCCAGTTCAGCCCCCAGTGGTTCAGTCTGTTTCTCTGTGTCTTTGCTTCTGGCTCTGAATCCTCCAGGGGGACCAGAGGGCAGCAAAGGGCTTAAACAACAACTTTTCTTGTTTTTTTAAACTTTCTCCTCATCGGAATACAGAGTCTTTTCCAGCATTAGGCTGAAGCCTCATTTAGTAGAGGAAACTTTGCATTTAATCCACGGGCCTATTAGGGAAACAGCACAGCAGGAAACTAGTTAGACTGTTGAGTAGAAAATAGACTTGCTAATAAACCTCTTGTTCTCATTACAGTCCCAAGATGCTGAGCGTTTTTTGTTTTAATAAACAGAAGTTGGTGATTTTGGTTGATGCTTCTTTCCACCCCCCCCCCCCCCCCCCCCCTTAAATTAATACCTCGCAGTTAGGTTCAAAGGCAAGAAAATGGAGTATTTCAGCTAGAATTGTACATTTCTCATCCCTTTGCTCGGCACATATAATCACAAAGAAAATAAAAACTTGGCTTTTTTGTATCAGTGTAACTTTGTTCTCTGGTGTGTCTTTGTGTGGCAGAAACAAAAGGAGGACAAGGCCCTGGAGATCCTGTTTCACTCATCATTTTGTCCTTTCATCTCATCAGTCCTTCTTTTAGTCTATGTCTGTCTAGAGCCAAATTTCAGTGTGTTCTGACCGTTTGTGCTGAGAAATACCAGCTCGGCGGTATCTCTTTCACAGCAGCCACCAAAGGGCTGAAGTGCAGAGAGTAACACACCTAAGGAAAATGCGTGGAGTTTTTTCTTCAATGCAATATCAAGGCAAAGAGGTAAAAAAAAAAATAAAAAGATATGGTTATTTCATCTGAGCACTGTTGTGGTATCTGTGGGAGCAGGAGGAGCTCGGGGGTAGGAGCTGTTGCAGAGTTAGTAAAGCCCTGACAAGCATCTATTTGTGAAGGTTTGAAATTCTTCCAGATGGTTTTTTCCCTCCTGCCAAAGATGTAGTGAAGTCTGTGTCCGATTTCGGTTTGGAACTTGGATAACCTGATCCCCAGATCTCACCTTACACCATTTCTTTTCATTCTTCTTTCCCAATACATTTTGGATGTAGCTACAGTAAGTGGAAAAATTCTTCACGCACGTTCAAAGGTAAAGGTTTAGATCAGGCTACTGAATTTACAAATAATCCCTCAGAGCTGGGTCAGGGCCCTGAGGGCACTGGTAGCCCTGAAGACCCTGAGCAGTTTCACCTGGGACCCCCGTGGTGCAGGAGCCCTGGTCCAGCTCAGCCCAGGGCACCGCATCCTTCCCTGAGCCGTGTTGGAGGTGTCCTGTCCCAGCCCTGCTCCTGAACTACTGTCTGTATTTCCTGGATTGACCTTGGACCTGGCTGTTTTTTCTACCTATTTAACAAATTGCTAAATACATCTTGTTTGTTGGGCTAAGTTAAACAGTGGTTTGGCAGAAGAAGGACATTTCTCTATGTACATACCTTGGCAGGGTCCTTTGAGCAGTACGGGTTCCACCATTTAGAAGAACACTTGGCTGGAAAGACCTTCTGCATCGGCTGAGCTGCAGGTGGGGAAGCCAACAGCTCTGGAGCCTTCATGACCAAATATGTCAGTGTTGGTAACTGGCTCAAGATGGTTTCTTATTGTTCCATGTCTTTTGTTTTACTGTGAAAACCTGTCTCTGTGTTGTAGCTGGGTTTTGAGCATCACGTCAAAGAACACAGGAGGGTTATGTTTCATTTTCACTAGGAAGAAGGAGCTTGGAAGCTCACATCAGTGTAAAAAAAAGAGAAATTGATGTATTTTGGAAGTGGCAGGATAGTTACAGACACACAGAATAAATGTAAACGTTACCAATCCACAGGCATATGGGAGAAGAGCACCTGCCATCAGAGTGGCAGATGTGTAGAGGGCATAGGTGGAAATTCCCTATATTCCCTTAACAGCATCTTAGGAAAATGCATTGGTTTCTTTTGATTTTTTATTAGTATTTATTCATTAGTCTTAGTAACAATAGCACTGCTTTTAGTAGTAATGACTGTCTGTCGTGGTTCTCACATGAACCATTACGGATTTTTGTTAGTTTTGGGTCGTAATCTGAACACTTGGTAAACACGCTGCCGAAGGGTGTCCTGCTTTCTTGGTGAGAGACCTCACGTTAGACACCTGACAACCAAACCCCGCGGAAGGGCAGAGCCCTTGCACGCTTCTTAAGCACTTCTGAGGGGAAGTCTTGGTTTTGCTGGCATTGATGGGAGTAATTTTCTCTTCATTTCACAGTTCTAAAAAGGAACTACGCTGCTTCATGACGTCCTGTGCGTTTTCAGCATCCTCACTCTTACACCACTGTCCTCTGTGCTAATCTGGAACGAAACCACTGGGTTCCTGACCACCATCACAAGGCTGGAACTAAGGGGCTGGGTCTCCTCCAGTTGTTTGGAGAGAGCCTGGTAACTTGGCATGGCAACACTGGGCAGGGGTAGACCTCAGCGCTGCTTTTCTCCTCCGTGGAGACTGCTGTGGCCTGATGGTTTGCAAATGGACACACCCAGCAGCTGGGCAGGTTCTGGAGCTCTGGCTCTCCATCAGTTTGGATGACCAGGGGCAGGCTGAATGAATGAAATTCTCATCCCCAAAACGCTGATTTGCAGTGCCTCATGCCAGTGCTCTCGAGAAGCTGGGAAAGAGCTGCGTGCTGGATGTTGACCAAGTGCTGAATAATGCATAGTAGTGAATCACAGACAGATTTCCCTTTTTTCCCATTAGAATTACTGTAAGCAATAAGATGATTGACCCAGAACAAAAATAACCCCGACAGCCGACGGCACAGTGAGGATTAGGAGACTCCTTACATAATAACCAAAGCTTAAACACTGACTCTACTGTTTCCAAAAAGTTTTAACCGCAGTGCATCACAGCAAGTGGTGTGCCAAGATGTTTCCTTTAAGGAAAACAAACAAGAAAAAGAAGATGGTAAAAACTGATGCTTAAATGTTACAGCAGCTCGTTTCAATTGAACGCAAAGTTTAGCTGTTTGCTGTCGAGATGGAGCCGATGAGAAGAAAAGGTGACAGGTAATGTGAGAGGGGAGGGATGAACAGTTTTTTTGGGATGATACCTAATGAATCGGATAAAATAATGGAACAGAAATGCAGTTGAGGGGATCCTCGATGTCACCAGAAGCTGCTCCAGAAGGAGATGTCCCAGTCTGGGTAACAACCCTGAGTTACCTGGCTACCAGTAGTTTGTTATTCCTCTCTCCTTAGGCTGGCACAGAGGAATAAATACGCCATTCCCACCACGTGGATGTTGTGTTAACTGTTCTGGCTTAGCTTTGCTTTCACTTTTCCTGTTTTGTTTCCTTATCAGATTACATGTGTGAAAGGCAAAAGAGACAAAATTTACAAATTCAGAAGACAAAAAGGTAAACTGACGGAAGCAGTAAAACCAACCCCATCCAAGTCACAGCCGCCCCTGCCTCTGCGAGCAGCAGCAGCCCTGTTGCCCGTGCTGAGGGGGGGTGGTGGCATCAAACCATGTGCACGAGTGAGCAGGGCACGGCTCACCGACGCTCCTTTCCTGGAGCACCTTTCTCTCCTGCTGCTCTGCTCCCTCCGGTCTCCAGGATGGATAAAATTAGGCTGGAAGTTGTTCCCGAGTCTTGGGGTTACCCCTCCAGCAGCACCAGCATGGTGGCACACAGTAACGCCACAGCGCTCGTGGCATGATAACTGGGCAAAACCAGCCCTACACCGCCTGACGTGTTACTGGAAGGTGGTTGTTTTCACCAAAAATCACTGGATGCCGCGTTCCATACGCCGCTGTTGGGACCAGTTGGGTCCAGTTCTGGCGGAACTGGGAGCTCCTTTTTGCAGAGCAGGTTTTCCACTTCAAAGCCAGTTCCTTTCCGTGGAGCTGCTGCCGCCTGTGCTTTTCCCGAAAATAACCGACTCCCTCGCCAGGAGTGAGAGCTGCTGCTGTTCCCCGGAGACAAACACTCTGGTTGCACATTTCCGCCATTTCCTCGCCATCCCCTTGGCAACAAACCCCTCTTTGTCGCCAGCTCGGTGCGTGAGGCGGCGCCACGCAGGGGCACAGCGATGCCCGTGAGCGGAGCACCTCAGCCTCCCACCGAGGGTGCGGAATTCTCCCATTTTCCCGCCCGTTCGCGCTTCGCTGATTCACTCCGGCACTGAAACAGTTAAACGGCGCAGGGAGGGGGACGCGGCCGCTGGCGGTGAGCTCACGCATGCGCGCTGCGCGCTGCGGCGCGCGGGGGGCGTTACGCCGGAAGCGCCGCGCCGCCATTTCCGGGCGGAGGGTTGCCCGCCGGTAATGGCGGCCGCCGCCGGGCTTGGGGAGGTTCTGACGGCTCAGTGCCGGCCCAGGGGCGGTGGCGGCCGCTCCGCGTTGTCCGGGCCAGGCCGGGGCTTTGCTGTGTGTGCGGGGCGGGATGTGTCCGCGCTCCGGGAGCTGCCAGCGGCTCGCGGGGCTCCGCGGGAGCGCCGGGGTTTGCCGGGATCCGGCCCCGAGCGCCGGGTGGTTTGTTCTCCTGCAGAGAGCGGTGCGGGGTTTGGGGTTACCCGCAGGGCGAAGGTGCTTCCCGGGGAAAACAGAAACTCGTGCTGTGGGGTGCAGCGGGGGTCACCGTGTGGTCTGACCAGGTGCAGGAGCTGCACTGGGGAAGCCAGCTGAACAGTTCGTAGGTGCTGGAGCTGTTCTGGCCTTTTTCTAAAGGTAACGGCGCTCAGGCTGTGGTCACAATCAGAAAAGCCCGGATATTTTTGGAACTGAGCAAGTCTTCCCCCCATGTTTCCTGTGCTGCTGCAAAAGATGATCAGAGAACTGGTATCTTCACGTTTTTGTGCAAACGCCTCTCTGCTTAACACAAAAACTGGGGCAGACCGGCGAGGAAATAGCGCAGTTAAATCTCTTTTGGTGATTTACGGTGCGTAACAATTACACAAGCGGGAGGCCGAGAGTTCGGCGAGGTGTAGTTGCTTGTTCTGTGGTCGCAGATTGCCTCCTGAAGCGGTGGTGGTGTTTCTGTACAATCCCTGAGCTGTAATTTTTATAAAAGGCTTCAGAGCCTTTTGGGTTTTTCAGGTGAAAGCGTTGCCAATAACGCTTCCGGCATGAACAACTGGAGCGTGCAGGGTACAGGATGTGCAGCAGAGGGCACCTCGTAAAGAAATGGTAGCTCAGATGGGTGCTGGCGTTGTGCAGTTAAATTATAAACTTAATTCCAGAGGTTGAGACAAGTTCCTCTCATAGGAGAATACCAGGGAGTTAGAAGGAGCAGCTGTCATCGCAGCAGAGTCAGAGAACTGGTACTGCTCAGCCTGGAGAGGAGAACGCTCGGGAGGAATCTCCATGTGTGCACGCAGCTTCTGTTCCGGTTGAAGATGATGGAGTCAGACTCTTCAGAGTGGTGCCTACTGGTGGACACAAATTGAAATACAGGACGGGAAAAAAAAACACATAGTGAGCATGATCAAGCACTGCAACAGGGTGTCCAGAACGGTTTTGGAACGTCCTTGGAGATACTCAAAACCCAACTGGATGCAGTCCTGGACAACCAGTCTAGGCGGCCGTTCAGTGAGCAGGGTGGTTGGACAGTCCCAAGGCCCCTTCCAGCCTCAACAATTCTGCAGTAAGCACAGGGTGTTTGGGTGCTATCTGTCTTAGAAACGGGTCTTGTCAGCTGTCGTTCACCCTCTTTGGAGAACGTTTGCATCTGCTGCATGGATGCCTTTTACCCATCATCCAAGAAACCAGTCTCTGCTTACTGGCTGAACTCACATGAAGCTGCAGGGGTGTGGAAATTCTCCTTTAGAAAAAGAGGTAGTTTTCTGCCCCAGCTGCCGTGTTCACTGCTTTGGCAGCAGTGTGCTTCTCTTCCCAACGATGTGTTTGTTAACTGTCTTCCCAGCAGGAGTTCATCCAGTGGAAACCTGCTTTGTCTGTTGTACCTTTTCAAGCCGTGACGCCCTCAGCCCAGCGGCGCAGATTGTCTGAATGCAGACCATGGGGGTCAGGCTACACTGGGACACCCCGACACCCACTGCTGGCGCCCAGTAACGACCCGCTGCCCTGTTCATCCCATGGCTGCACGTGAGCAGGCGTGCTGTTGCCCACCCTGTGAGTGTGTTACACACGTTAATGGAAAAGTTGTTGGACATACCTGGCTTTGCTAAGGAATTTCTGTTCATAAACAACTAGTCCTGCCCACTCATTCATATATATATATATATATATATTTGTGCGAGTTTTATGTTCATCTTAAGCAGATTTTTGCTGCTGGAGTTGCAGCACAATAATAGTCGCCTTGGACAATAGTCGGGGGGTTGAAACACGGTGCGGGACACAAGCAGTGCTTTTCCTGCCGGCATTAGGGAAAAGTGCAATTAACCCGGGTGATTAGTTGGGCGCTCTGTTGGCTAATAGACTTGCACGGTTTGAACGGAGGGGAGAGCCGGGTTTCCAGCAGCAGAGCGCTTCCTACGGCATCAGGAGAGTCTCCCTGGGGTCGGGAAATTTGGCCGCAAAGGTGCAAAAATGTGATCCGAAGGACTCGGGAGGGAATTGTGTGGGAAAAGAAGGGGCGGAGGGCAGGCAGCGGCTGTGCTTCCCCAACCCCGGCACGAAAAGGGGAAGCTTCCCATACCGGGAGTCGAACCCGGGCCGCCTGGGTGAAAACCAGGAATCCTAACCGCTAGACCATATGGGAGGCGCTGAGCGGCAGTACCTCCGCGTGCCACATAGCCCCGCCCGCGCGCTCCTCCCGCCGCTCGAAAGCCCCTCCCGCCAGAAAGGGGCTGCCCACACCTAAGATGGCGGCCGGTGCTTCGCTGCCGTCCCGCCCCGCCGCTTTCCCCTCTCCTCGCCCCGCCCGCCTCGCATCACATGACGGGAGGGGGCGCGCGGGAGAGGGCGGGGTGAGCGTTCACGTGACCGGCGGCGGCCGAGCGCTGGGTCTCGTGAGCGCCGCTCGGGGGGGGGGGGGGGGGGGGCGGGGCGGGGGGTCCCGGGCGCCGCGGCGGGAGCGGGCAAGACCCCGGCGGCGCGGCGGGCTCACGCGAGGCCGCGGCTTTGAGGCCTACCCCGGAGCGGAGGGCGCTCGGTGCCGCCGAGCTCCGGCGGACAGGCCGGCATCCCCGCCGCCGCCTGCGGACACCGCCGAGCCGGTCCGGGAGGCGCCTGTCGCGGCTGGAGGTAGCGGGGGGGTCGGCGGCGGGGCCCGGCTCAGCCGCTGGTGGGGCTGGGGGTGGGCGAGGGGGAGCGGGGCTGGGGGTGTCCGGGCGGCCGGGGGCACCGGCCCGGCGGGCGGGCGGAGGTCGGTGCGGGCCGGTCGCGGGGAGCGGAGCATCCCGGGGGGAAGGGGCGGGGGTGGGGGCTGCGGGGAGCCCCGGGCAGCGCGGCCCCTGCGCGGGTGTCTCCCGCTGCCTTCCAGCGCCGGCCGCGCCTGCCCTGCTCGGGCCTGTTGGGGCCGTGCCGTTACCGGAACGCTGCCATCACGGGCGCGCTGGGGCGTTCGAAGCGCTGGAGGCTTTTGGTGGAGTCTCCCCCCGCCGCCCGGAGCAGAGGCTGCCCAGTGCCCGGGGAGGCGGTGGGGGGGGGGAGCTGTGGCACTGTGGGGGCGCTTCCCCTTCTCCTCGGTGCTGCTGTGGGTGGGGTTTGGGTGTGGGGCCGGGAACCGGGGAAAGCGGAGCGCTGTAAGAAGGTGGTCTTCTCTCCGTAGGTAGGTGATGCCAAGCACAGCCATGAAGAAAAAGGTAAGAACCGAAAGGAGAATCCTGTGCGGTTTGGTTTTACCTTCCTGTCCGTGCTTGCTGGTGTCCTTCTGTGTCCGTGCCTCGACGTGTTCTTTGGCTGCCAGGTGCCTTTGACCACTCTCGGAGTCGGCAGATGCATCTCTTGCTTGGAGTGGTAGAAATCCAAACCGAGTTGGGTTTATTCCGTCACCCGAGCGGCGGGGCGGGCTCGCTGCAGAACCAGCCGCGACAGCTGCTGCGCCTGTTGCAAAACCCTCCGCTGACTGCGTCCCTCCCGCAGCCGAGGGAAGAGGATGTGCTCCAGCCCGCTGTCCCTGCGGGGAGACCTCCTGATGCGTTACAGACACGTGTGCGGGGAGCCCGTGGTTCTCCGAGGGCTCCTGGGCGGATGGAGCTGAGCACACCGGGCAGGAGCAGCACTTTTGCTGAGAGCCGGGGCAGGAGGCGGTGTTCCAGCAGTAAGTGTGTTCAGAGCTGTTAAAGCAGCTGCGTAGAAGATATACAGCCGTCTCTCTGCGGTGTGCCAGGGTTGAGTTTCCTGCCTGGCTCTACGTCTGACTCCTGGAAGGCCTCCGCAGTCTAAAACTTGGGAACTGGGTTGTCCTGGAGCTTGGGCTGTGCCTTGGAGCCGTGTCGAGTTTCTGCATGTGCTTTTTCTGCAGGTGGTGTGAAATAAGAGACGTTGATGTTCTCTCCTTCTGCTCTGTGTGCAGCTTGGGAGAAAACAGCGTAGCTTTCTGGGGGTTTGTTCCAGGAAGGCTGGTAGGGCTGAGCCCAGCCTGCCTGTCTGAGGAGAAATCCTTGATGCCAAATCGTCGAGGCGTGTGGTCAGGTTCTTTTCGGAAAGGCGCTCGGCAGCCGGCGGAGTGTTGCGGTCGCTCTCGGAAGGGTCGCTTGTGCAAACAGGACGGTGTCATTCTGCATCTCCTGGTTTGCCCTCGGATTTGGGCAGCTGTCGCTGTGCAGTCAGAGTGAGGTTGGGAGCGGAGCAAGTGCCCTCCCAGTTGGCGCCTGGCACTGGTGCGCGCTGGGCAGGCACACTCGGGCCGGTGGCACTCGCGCTAAACCTGGCCTTGATGATGGATTTTCAGAGCTTTGCCAAAAGCTCCGTTTGACTTTGTAACTGGGACTTGTTTAACAGCTGGTTTTGTGAGCAACTCCGTGTTGGCTGTCACTGTTGGGCTTTTTTAATTTTTATTTTTAGATCGTAATGTAGAGTCTTGCCTTATGTGACTGTCTCCCCTCTGCAATCTGCCCCCCAGTTTTTGGCTACCAAAGGTGCTGCCTCTCTTTTGGCCTGGTGATCTGCAAACAGGGCTCTGGAGTCAAGTGCCTCCCCTCCATGATAGCCTGCTGCATTTGAACTGGGCTGTCCCGTCTGCTTTTAACGTTTTGCTGGTCTTCTGGCACCTGAAACTTGGAATGTGACTTGTATTTCACTTCTGTTGGGGAACAGAAAACAAGTCACAGTGTGAGAAGGAAAAGAGTGTGATTAGGAGAGCAGTAATGGGTGGGGAATACCAGTGCTGAGTGGGCAAGGGATTGTTTCCTGCCTGGTCTTAAAGGCTTGAGCTAAAGCTGTTCCTTTGTCCTGGAGTCCTCTGCTGTCATGGAAAACACGCCGCCTTCGCCTGCGGTGCCAGTGCGTTTGGGAAGCGGGCAGGGGCTGGGGGGCTGTGGCAGCTTTGGGAGCTGCTCCTGCTCTGCCCCGAGCTCTGGTTACGAGTCCTCTGCCAACGTGCCCTGGGAAAAGGGGCTTTGGTGGGCAGTGGCTGGGGGCTGGCGGTGCTGCCTTCGGGTGGCAGGCAGCGGGTTGAAGGAACAGCAGCGTGGTGCCTGGAAGGGCAGAGGTTCCCGGGGGGGTGGGAGCACAGTTCAGAATGCAAGCAAGGTGGGAAGGTTTTTCAGTCCGACCACGATTCAGTGCCCACGGATAACGGGGAGGTAAGGATGTCTGTCTCCTGCTTTTCCAGGCGTGGTGCTTTTTTTTTGCTTCTCTCTTCTGGTGCGTTTACGTCTGAAATATGTTGGTCCTGTGTTTTGGTGGCTTCAACAGGAAGATGTTAACCCCAGGGGGAGCCGTGGAGGGCTTAGTGCTCTGTGGTAGTTAATTCTTCCTTTTTTTTTATTTCCCAGGTGCTGCTGATGGGTAAAAGTGGGTCTGGGAAGACCAGCATGAGGTCCATTATCTTTGCAAACTACATCGCCAGGGACACGCGGCGCCTGGGTGCCACAAGTAAGACTTCTCTTGTTTGAACTGCAAATTCTCAGGGCTTAAACCTCCTCAGTGAAGGGGTGAGGCTGTTCCCTCCAGCAATCCCTGCCTCTCCTCTGCTCTGGAGTAGGTGGATGTCTGCTGATCCTCGAAGCTGCCACACCTCTCAGGGAACCTCACTCCCGAGTTTGGCTGAGGGCAGGTGGGAAGCTGCAGTGAAAGGGAAGGCAGCACTGGGTTCAGTTTTGCTGCTTTATTGTTGAACTTTTATCCTTAACTTTTTTTTTTTTGGTCAGAAAGCAGCCTTTGCTGCAGCTACGCCTGTTACTGGAGGAGTTCAGAGCCTCCTCGTGGTCCTTCTTGTTGAAGTTTTCCTGTTGTTACCCAGCTGATCACTAGTCAGCTAGTCTTGCTGGCCAGTGAGTGATCTTGCTGTGGTTTTGGCATGATGATGCACTAGGCTTAATTAGTGTCTTCTGCCTTTTTGGTTTTTTACCTCCAAAGCCCCCAGTCTGAAAAAGCAGTGAGGGATTTCTCTGAATCGTCAGGATCTAACGCTCCTCGCTGGGAGGCAGCCGTGAGAACTTAATGTCACAAATGGCTCTGCCTTTCCTCTGTGCTGTAAATTTGGCACATTCATAGGGTTTACATTCTTTTTTTTAAGGTTTGCTTAAGGCCTTGCAGAGTGTGCTGGAACTGATGTCATTCTTAAAATATCCCAAAGATCAAAGATGTTGTTAAAGGGGGACCACCTCCCGTGCTTCTCAGGAGAATAGTGTCCCGGGTAGAGAGTGGGAAGGCTTGAATTACTCTGGGAACTGTCTTTTTCCATAGTGCCTTCAGCTACAGACTTATGTACAACAGTATAATCGCTAAACTCCTGTTGTCTCTTTCCAGTTGATGTGGAGCACTCCCATGTTAGATTTCTAGGAAACCTGGTATTAAACCTCTGGGACTGCGGAGGGTAGGTACTGCTTATTCTTTTGCTTTCGAAGCCGTTGGGGGTTTGCTCTGGGGAATAGGGCTGGGGATGTAACAAAACAGAGGTCCTCCTGCCCGAGAGGGACGAGTGTGCTGCTCGTGTTTGGAGGGAACAGAACAAGCTTCATGTCTGCACTGTAAAACTGGTGAGACAACGCTGGGAAGAACGGATGCCGCATCTTAGGCTTGTTCGTGGAAGAGGTGGGCATGATTAGGCTCTCTCTTGAGTTGTCCCTACTTAAAAGGTGCGGCGTGTGGGTCCACCCTTCCCTTGCTGGCTGCTTGCTTCTGCTGGCAAAAAGCCTGAGCCCTTCGCCTGGACTTTCTCCTGAGGTGGTGGGAGGTGACGCTGGTTTCAGAATTGCTCATCACCGGCGTGATCCAAACGGGGCGTGTGCCGAGAAGCGATGCCGAAGGCTGACAGTGATCCCGTGGCTGCTGGAAGCAGCTTTTCGAAGAACGCTCTCCCACGGGCAGAGCCTGAGCAGAGCTGTCCAGTTTTGCTGAGCTCGGGCAGCTCTCAGTCCTCACGCATCGTCTGAGCCCAATTCAGCAAAAGTTAAAGGAGATTTAAATCCTGTAATAACAGGCTCCACCGATGGGTTTGGTTATATTTCAGCTTCTGCTGCTGTGGCTTTTTTGTATGCAACTCCCTAAAAGTCAGCCTGGGTCCAAAAGCAACGTAGCTGTGTTTGCACAGGACACTGAGCAGCCCGCTGTGACATGAGGGAGGCTTCAGCTTCCTGGGAGACTGGTGAGCAGCTGCTCTTCAGGAGTGTCCAGCTCAGCTGGTTGGAAATGCTCAGGGAGCCTTATGTCCTGGGGAATGCAGCCACCTGTGGGGCTCCTGTCTAGACTCCCGTGATGGGATCTTTGGCTCAAAATGCAAACCTTGCCTTTCTAGAAGGAGGTATTTTACGTGTAGCACCTTTCCTGACAATGCTGAGCGAGACCTGGTTGCTCTAATGGGAGTCTCCTTGCTTTGTTGCTCTGCTCCTTCTCAGACAGGACACCTTTATGGAAAACTACTTCACCAGTCAGCGAGACAACATCTTCCGCAACGTAGAAGTCCTCATCTATGTCTTTGATGTAGAGAGCCGTGAGCTGGAGAAGGACATGCACTACTACCAGTCATGCTTGGAGGCGATTCTTCAGAACTCTCCTGATGCAAAGATCTTTTGTCTAGTACACAAGATGGACTTGGTGCAGGAGGATCAGCGGGATTTGGTGAGAAGCTGGTAGTTGCCATAGAAATGCTTTCAAATAAAGTGTCTTCTGACGGTGCTGATGCATTGCAGTTCCATGCTTCAAACACAGCCCCATCAGCACTGCTCCTAAAGGGTTTCTCAGGTGTTAAGAACTGTCAAAGCCCTCTAAGCTTTTTCTGCCTTTTCTGAGTTAGATGTCATCGCTCTGTCTTGCATACAATCTAGTGGAGAACAGAGCTAATGGCTTTTAGTGGTAACTCCTCTAAGCCTTTTCTTTTATGGCACTAATTCTAGTACTTTCACCAGACCTTGACCCCAAAAGGGAGATGGAACAGAAATCCAGCGACCTGAAGCTCGCTGCTCACCATTTGGATGGCTTTAAGGATGGTGGTGGTGACAGTGATGGTTGGTTTCTCTTTAGCTGTTGCTTTCAGTCCACCATAGTCTGTTCTAAAGCATAACCAAAAAAAAATGAAAGAGTTGAAACTTTCCCAGTTAACTAGAAGGTGGTTTCCATCAGTTGATTCTGCTCTCCATCAGTTTGGCCTGCCTGCCCAGAGGTCACCTCTTCAGCACCCCTCTGCCCCAGGAGGCAGCCTGCAAAGGCTGAGGATCAGCCTTTCAGAGATATTTTGTGTTTTCTGTTCTTTTCAGAGTTTTTAAAGGGTTGCAGGGAGATTGGAAGATGTTGAGTTCCTACCAGCCTTGCTTTTTCAGCTTCGACTGAAAGGCAACCAACTCCCAATACCAAAAGAAGAGTTAGCTTTGTGGGTTGGACAAGTACATCCCTGGCTGCTTGGCTGCTCCCTGACTCGCGGCACGTTTCGAGGCCCCTTTAGGCTTTTGGCTGCGGTAAAAAGTCCCATTAAACTTTCTCCTGATTCCTGGTGAGCCTGTACCCGGGCAGCTGCAAAGGAGCCCATCTGGCTGAAACCACACCCTGACCTCCCTGCATGGCCAGACCTCTTCCATGTAGCAGGTTGCCTTCAGATCACTCGTGGTGGTCCTCCTCCTCCAGTTTCAGTTCTGCCTTTCAGCTCAGCACAGAAAAAGCTCAAAGAGCTTGTTCCCAGGGTTGGTTTGAGGCGCTTTTCCTCACTTCCACCTGCCTTCCCTCCAGACCAAAGGAGGAAACCAAAATCTTCTCGATGCTGTCCTGTCCACATTTGGTTTGAGACAAGTGGACAAGTGCTGGTTTTGTGTAGTTGTGCAAGCTGCAGTGAGGGGCAGACAGAAGAGGGGCCTTACTTTGGGTATTTTTGAGTGTGTGTCATTGCACACCCATCAGGATCTGGTTTAAGGTGCCTGCCACTCCGAAGAACGTGCAAATACTGGACTAAATCACTGTCTCTGTAAATCTGACTGAAGCCTTTGGTGTCCCAGGACCCCGATGGCACGTGTCGGCATACGCAGCGTTTCCTGGGGGTCGGTTAATGTTCTGTCACGTTCCTAAAATCAGTAAGCTGAGGTGAAGGTGGTCGTCGTGTCCGGCCCTGCAGAGGCATGTTGCTGGCTGTCCTGCTGCTTGTGTAGCAGTTCTGTAGGAGCCTGGCACAAGGGTGTGTAGTCTTTGCTGTTCCCTCTGCTCCCCTTTTTTTGTAGCCATAACTTCTAAGGGCAGAGTGTGACGTGAGAAGAGAAGTCTCTATAACTACAGCAGTCTCTATAACTACATGCCTCAGAGCTGCTTATACTGATGAACCTCGAGTGCTTTCTTCATGTCCTCTTCTCAGTGGTGGAGCTTTTTGCCTGTGACCAGCAACTTGGCAAAATTTAGGCCCTCAGAGACGCTCATGTGTGTCCACTTCCATTCCCACTCCACAACATTGGTGGTTATTTCAGCTTTGAGTCCCAGTGAGATCTGTTGTGGATCAGCCATGATGTGCTCGTCCCTGCTGCTCCAGTGGAAGGGCCAGTGCCAGCCTGCCCTGGCCACAGTGCTCTGCTCTTGTCTTTTCTCCAGCGCTGCAGGTACTCGAGGTTTGCTCGAAACGAGTGCTGTAAATGCAATACAGCAACCACACCAAAGGCACAAATACTTGCACTCAACTGCCAATCTTTTCTTATTTCCCAGATTTTTAAAGAGCGTGAGGAAGACTTGAAGCGCCTTTCCCGTCCCTTGGAATGTGTTTGTTTTAGAACTTCCATCTGGGATGAAACACTTTACAAGGTTTGTATGGCTTCTTCTCTGTGTCTGGCTTCCCCCCTCGCACTTGAAAACGAGCGTGAGGAAGGCAAGTGGTTAGATTGGTGACTGGCCCTTTGTAGTCCTGCAGCAGCTGCTTCTGGAGGTTAGCTGTGGTAAACAGCATCTGAGCATCCTGGCTTTACTTAGAAACAAAACCTCTCCACATGTTGGAGTCACGGTGGCAGTGTGTTAATACTGCTGAAACACTTTTTCTGGCTACTTTAGAAAGAGCTTCTGCATCTTTTAGTCATGTTTATCCAGCATGGAGTTGTTTCCTGTGCTTTTCTGCAGCGCTGTCAAAGCATGAACATATATATCCTTCTGGGAATTTGCTTTGCTTTCAGGAGTGGGTGGGGGTTTTTAGATATCAGCCAGTCTTGACTGCAGTGTCAGAGGTCTTCCCGGTGTGGAAGTGGTGAGTGCCACCTGGGCTATGCTGGGAGCAAGCAATGGTTATAATTGCCAGCTAACACTGGTAACAGTGGTAGCGTAGTGGCTGGTTGCTCGTCTGAAGGTGAGCACCACCTGGTTCTTTCTCTTGACCTCAGTGGGACTTGGGATGGTGGATTTCACCGTCCTGGCAAAGCCATCCAAAGCTGTAGCGAATTCCCCTGCCCTCAGCCCTGCGGATGCTCTCAGAGCTCCTGCCCTTGGTTTGGGCTTTTAACTTTGCTTTTGACAAGTGGGATGGTTGGAGGGTTTGGTAAATAGGAGAGGCAAATACCTGCCCTGACTCCTGGGGGGAGGGCTGTGACACAAACCTGGGTCAGTAGGTAGGCAGTGAGGTGAAGCTGAGGTTAGAGGACCCGAGTCTGGATGAGGACAGGTGCCTATTAAAGCATCCCCAGTCCCTTCCGGGCTTGTTCCTGACTCACTGGGTTAGATTAGAGCTTTCTGTTTGGATGAGTGACAGGCTGCCAAGTACCCGTTTACACATTGACCTTGCTCAAGATTAGAAAAACTCCCGACAACTTGAGCAAGTTTCTGTGGGAGCAGTAGATAGAAGCATTGCCAGCTTAAAATTAGGATGATTTAAGCCTGTTTGATAGTATTCTAGTTTCTCCACGACTGATGTGGAGAAGTACTCGACCTAGTGAAGAGTTTACTGGGGTCTGGGGTACCTACTGGTAGCCTCCACTGTAGTGGAGATACCTGGACACGGAGGTAGGAGAAGCTGCTCAGTCTTACCTGGGCTATCAGAACTGCAAATAATCAGTTTTCAGCACATGGCATCGCAAGAGGGGGAGGCAGAGACGTGCTAACGCAGCCCTTATGTTGTGTCCTTCTTTATTGACAGGCTTGGTCCAGTATAGTCTATCAGCTGATCCCCAATGTCCAGCAGCTGGAGATGAACCTGAGGAACTTTGCTCAGATCATCGAGGCAGATGAAGTGCTTCTGTTTGAGAGAGCCACTTTCCTGGTGAATACAGCAGTTCTGCCCTTCGGGTTCCTCTGCCCAGCCTAGGACAGAGTTCCCTGGATGGAAAAGGGCTGTTGTGGCAGTAGCCCAAAGAGAGGTGCCAGTGCCAGATGGCAGAATGCATTGATCCAGGCCTTGTGATATTGAAAGTAGCTGACAGGACTCCACGGCTCACAGGACCTTCCCAAAATTTACACTTCTAGCAGTCGAGCTGAGGGCTTGGTCAGTAATTCCCTCTTCCAAGCTACGAGAGGGTTTCATATCCCCATTCTCTTGTTGGCCATGGGACTTTTTTGATAATTCCTTTGTGCATGGGGCAAGAACCTTCTTTAGCTTAAAATAAGCCTTTTCAGTTCCTCCTGGCCTGGCATTTTAACTGACTTTGATTTCTTATTTTTGTCTGGTGCTCTGCAAACCCAGAGCATGGATAGAGGAGCCCAAGCAATTGGATTGCAGTGGCTTTCGAGGTTACCAGCTGTGTGGTACCTCTGCTTCCAATCTGTTGCCTCTGCAAGGTAAAACTGTTGGTTAAAATCACCGTTGCTGCTTGTCCATCCATACTCTCAGTTTCTGGATTGCTCTCTTCAGACTTGGCACCAAAACTCTTGCTGACTTCAAGGAACGGTTTTGAATTTTTTTTTGAATGCTTTCCTTGATGGCCAAATGTCTGATTTTGAAATGACAGAGAGAATGTGGAAGAGGAGCCATTACTTTTCTCACTTTTTAAACTATCAGAAGTAAGCACCTGCCATTTCTGGCAAGTTCTGCTTTTTGAACTTTTTGTAGATAATAAATAGTTCCAGCTTTGTGGTATGTAACAGTCACTTTCATTGTAAGTAAGTTGTTGGGTTTTTTTTACTGAAAAAGAATAATATTTGCTACAAAAATTCTGTGCTTGTTTTCGGCGTAATGGTGACTTTTTAGAAGACTTTCTTCTCACTTTTTTTTCATATACAGAAACTTCCCCCAGGACTCCTTTCTCCTGAAGTGAAATCTTAACTCTGAACTTGTATTCAAATCACAATGACAGAAAAACCTATCTGGAAAGTTAAGGACCAAACTTGCATACAGTGCAGGCTTTGGTATGAATGCAGTCCTTGGATCTGGCTAAACCTGTACTCGCCTGAATAATTGGGCAGGTTTAGAAAGTAGGAAGTACATTATGGTCTTTCTAAGGTGCTCAAGGGAAAACAAAACAAAAACTTAGTTCTTGCAAGCCTGCTGAATGGGACTCCATAGGTAGAAAAGTGTGAGTGAAACATCCTTGCGCAGCGGTGTCCAACGCTTCCAGTAGCAGCTGGTTTCAGGTTTTTAAGAGGCTGAAGCACACAGCATAAGGTTTTTAAAATACTCCTTTTTGGTTTGCTCTGGGAACAAAGATGATGTAACTTTGATGTGCCATTCCCCTTCTGCGGTAAATGCCGTTCTTGGCCTGTGAGCTAATTTGGCTGGCCAGTAAAGGTCTGGAGGCCAGTATCCTTGTGGAAGTGGTTGGGGAGAGAGAGCTGTGGGGTTCCTAAAAGCTTTTGATCCTCTGAATCTTTGCAGCCAGGCACTGAGTCTGCACGTTGCTGCTGGATCACTGTGGGAGGAAGAGGAGGGGAACGGATCTGAATGCAGGCAGCTTAGCACAGTCGTGGTCTGACTCAGTTAACTGATGGAGAGAGAACTCCCTAGGAAACCAGCTGCCTTTGTTCCGCTTTTCTTGCGGAGGATCGGCTCCACCAGCATCCTACGTCTTACAGAATGGGAAATTTCGCAGGGTTGGTCTTTGGGAATCTGCAGCACAACAGACTTGGGAAGCAAAAGCTCTTCCAACATTTGACAAGTGTCTCTTTCCCCTGCCTGAGGTGATGGTCTTGCATTTTTTCCCTCTCCTTGCACTTTCTTTTTCTTTGAATCAAGATTTAAATTGCTGCCAAGTTGGAGTATTCAGCCCTCAGGTGGACAATAGTGTCTCCTGCATATCTCCCGGATCGGCTTGTGAAAGGCTTCCTGGTGATTGTGTTACTGAGTCCTGCTTCACCATGAAAGCACCACGAGTGTTGTTGCAAATAGTGTCCAAGATTCAATCAGCAAAAGACAAAGAAAGTCCCTGTCCTGGTCACCACCCGTTTCCCATAATTGCTGCCGAGCCTGAGAAACCTGTGCTGAAATAAATTGCTAACTCTGCACGCTCTCTCTTTGCCTTCCAGGTCATTTCTCACTATCAGTGCAAAGAGCAGCGAGATGTCCACAGGTTTGAGAAAATCAGCAACATTATTAAACAATTCAAGCTAAGTTGCAGGTGAGCTGATTTAATCATCAGGTAGGGAAGGTACCTCAGCAGGTTTTCCAGCTTCATCCCGAAGCACGAAGACTCTCCAAATTAATGCTGGTTCTGTGGCTCCTCAGCACGCTGACACGCCGTAGTTAAATTGCTCCGTGCTGAAACACAACGGGGTTAATTGTTACCTTTTGTAACTTCCTCCTTTGCTGATGGTCGAAAGAGGTTTGTTTTGAAACAACCATTTTCTTGGAGACCTCGTTCTCCTGGGCAAGGTGGGGAAGCTCCAGGACTGAGCTGATAAATCCGTGACAGTCGGCAGTGCTGCGGGAGCTCAGGTGGAGAGCTTTGCTTCAGAGCCTGCAGCACGATGGTGGTTTGGGAGGAGGAGGAGGAGGCTTGCAGACACTGTTTGTCGATATTTCCAGTGGAAAAGTGGAGAGCTTGCTTGGGAGCAGCTTGACTTTTGAAGACCCTCCAGGTTCCACAGTCTGTTGGTCATATCTGCGAGTGGTGGGAGCCTGAGTGGGATGGAGAAGTGGCTGCATGGTTTACAGAGCTGTCTGCAGATGTTTTGGCTTTGTACTTGTGTCTGCTGGTTTTCCACAGTGTTCAGCTGCCCTTTTGCATGACTGAGCTGCCACATCCGTGGGCAGGTGACACTGCCTGGGCACAGCAGCCTCAGTCGGTGGAGCTGTATGTCTTGAGTTACCTTCACCCTTCAACGTGCAAATCATTTTATGTTGTTCTCGTTTAGCCTAAAGCTGAAGAGTTTTTTCTTTAAAAAAAAAAAGACACCACAACCAAACTTGTAGTTGCACCTGGTGCTGCTTCCCAAGTGGGACTCGAACGCTTCTTCAATGGGATGTTGGCTATGTGGGCCATGTTTGAGCAGTGCTACAGTTAGAGTTTATTTACACTTTTCTTTTTTTTTCTTTCTCCTCTCTTAGTAAGCTGGCAGCTTCTTTCCAGAGCATGGAGGTCAGGAACTCTAACTTTGCTGCTTTCATTGACATCTTTACATCAAATACATACGTGATGGTGGTTATGTCAGACCCGTCAATACGTAAGTCGAAGCAAAGATAAACCTCTGGCCTGTTTCTGCTTCTAGGGACAAAAAGCCGAACGAGTCCAATTTAAACTGTGTTTCTCTTAGAAAGTGACAAACACCAGGCCAAGCAGTAAAACTGGTCATAATTAAATAATTACTAGTGTGGCCAGCAGGACCAGGGAAGGGATTGTCCCCCCGTACTTGGCATTGGTGAGGCTGCACCTCAAATCCTGGGTTTTTTTCAATTTTGGGTCCCTCACTGCCAGAAAGATGTTGAGGTGCTGGAGTGTGTCCAAAGGGCAACGGAGCTGGGGAAGGGTCTGGAGCACAAGTCTTGTGGGGAGCAGCTGAGGGAACTGGGGGTGTTCAGCCAGGAGATGAGGAGGCTGAGGGGAGACCTTCTCGCTCTCTGCAACTGCCTGGAAGGAGGTTGGGGCGAGGTGGGAGTTGGTCTCTTCTCCCAAATAACAAGTGATGGGACAAGAGGAAACGGCCTCCAGTTGCGCCAGGGGAGGTTTAGATTGGATATTAGGAAAAATTCCTTCCCAGAAGGATCGTCAAGCATTGGAACAGGCTGCCCAGGGCAGTGGTGGAGTCACCATCCCTGGAGGTGCAGACGTGGTGCTGAGGGACACGGTTCAGTGGTGGCCTTGGCAGTGCTGGGTTAATGGGTGAACTCGATCTTAAGGGTCTCTTCCAACCCAAGTGGTTCTGAAAGACACGGAGGGATCTGCTGGGTGGTGGGTTTGCCCTGGGTGAGCAGAGGGTGGGGAAGGTGGGTAGAAGTGACTGTGCAGAGGGCGGGAGACGTGCCTTTGGCAGCCGAGCTGTTTGCCGCTGTCGAGTGGCGGATCGTAGCCGTGGTGGGGAACCACATAACAGATGTGACCTGATTTAGTAGCTCGTGTCTAATAACCTATTTTGGGCTGTTCTCATCTGGCAGCACCAGTGATTTTTTTTTTTTTTGGAGAGGAAGCAAAGATGGATCATGTTTGAGTTTTTGCTCCTGGTGGGCAAGGATGCTAATTATAGCAGCATCTATTTATCTTAAAGGAGAAGCTGCAGGCAGCGGTGCCAACCCTCCTGGGCACAGTGGGACTTTACACAGCTCCACTTGAAACTGGTTCTGGTCAGGGCTTGAGGTGCTCGAGAGACACTGTCCAGGACAGCCTTGTGCCTTGCAGTGTTGATGCCTCCTGTCCTCCTCTTTTCAAATGCTTTACTGGATTAGGGAAAAAACCAAACCTGCATAAACCCGTGACTGAAGGAACCAGCTGTGCCAGTGCTGTGCTGGAGGGGCAGCAAGCAAGCGGCCCTGGGGTCTCGTGAGCTGTCCCCGTGAGCCAACTGCCTGACCCCAGTTCACTCTGGCTCTCCCTCGGTGTTGCACTGGGATCAGCAAACAGCCCAGACCTTCCAGCGTGAAATTTTGCGCAGCTGGAGAGCGGTGGGTTTGGAACAGGAGAGCGTGCTGTCGGGGACGTTGCTTTTGGGCAGCACTGAACTTCTGAGGACTTGGTTACTCGCATCCCCTTTAACTTTTTTTCTTTTATCTCCCCTGTCCCTTTTCCATCCCAGCTTCCGCGGCTACGCTGATCAACATCCGCAACGCCAGAAAACACTTTGAGAAGCTGGAGAGAGTGGATGGACCAAAGCACAGCCTGCTCATGCGCTGAACGTTGGCCGAGGCACATGGTCTTTGGGGGGAGAAAAAATGAATTGGAACTACTTATTTTTAGGAGAATCTAACAATGTTGATGTCTCTGTTGGGCTTTGAAATGAGTGTGCTGCTTTATTTTTTCTCCTTTTAACGTCGGACACTAGTCACTCGGAGGATGTCTGGATATGCTGTGGACCTTCAGAAGAGACTTCCCTGGCGTGTGTGGGGTTGGGAAGAAGTAAGGACAGGTGGTGTGCACATGGTCTCCTATTCCTGGTTGTCATAGTGGCACATGGCAGAGCTGGTTTGGATGTTTTGCTCCCGGGTGATCGTATAAGTCACAGGAATGGAATATTTACTGTTTTATTGGTTGGTTGCTAGAATACATTTATAAATTTCTCCTTGTCTTCAGTCATGAAAATAAATTTTTGCTACCAGGGATTTCGGATCCTAGGGCTTTGGAAAGTGGATTTTCTTTCTTCTGAAACCGAAGGCAGCTTTGGCAAGCAGGTGTGTAATAGCTGCACGTCTCCGTTCACGTTAGTGGGGGGGGGTATTGACTTAAGGCCATTCCAGAGTCTTATTTAGGATAATTTTCCCCCCCCTGCCCCATGTGGAGGCAAAATCCACTGAGCAGGTGAAGCGGTCACGCTGGCATTGTCCTCTTTACATTTGCCAAAGTGGTGGAAAGACCACGGTGAATAAAAGGGGCCAAAGACCCCAACTGGCCAAGCAGCAGCCATCCTGGCGTGCCCGGTCTGCGTCCCGGTGAGCCCGGGGGGGCTGGCACGGCCGGGAGGAGCCGTGGGACACGTTGTGGGTGGGCTGTGCAGAGCTGTAGTAGCTGCGTTTGCGACCAGCCGGCTGGGACAGTGTTGGGCACCGACGTTACGTGGCGTTACTGTCTATTTTTTAATGAGCTTTTTGTGTGCGTTTCCATTAAACATAGGAACGACAAAGGCCATGTGAGTTAGGGGATCTCTGGCTTGCTGGGGGGGAGCTGATGCTTGTCAGCATCCCTTTTTTTTTTTTTTTTTTTTCTTTTTTTCCTCTCTTGCTGCATCAAATTACTCTATAAAAAAGGGTGTGGTGACTCCGAGCCTGGCTCTCTGCTTTGTATTCTTGAAATTGTGCTTTTCCCCCTGCATCCTGCCCACGCAGGCGCTGGGGGGTGGGAAATCCAGCAGGGTGAGTCTGTGATGTGAGAACGAGGAGCTAAAGGGCACATCCCTGCTGGAGAGCCGGGTGGGCTCCGCACAAAATCTTCCATCCATTCTCAATTTCCGTGTCTTGCACCACCTCCTCAGCAGATGCGTCGGTGCTCCAGCGGGCTGGGCGTGTTTTCCACCAGAATCATCAAGTCGATATCCCGGTGGGAGAGGAACTTACCGAGATTCCTGTTAACAATTCAGGTGCTGGAGTTTCTGGAGAACTTGTGAATGGACTGGAGATGCAGCGGAGGATTTCCGTTTGTCGTCGGTGCTTGCAGGTGTGGAAAACTGTGCCGGTCCTGGAGTGGGAACAGCAAAGTGTCACCTGCAGTTGCTTTTGTCTGACGTCGGGCTGGACCAAGCTGAAACACGCCTGCAGTTTCCTCTTGTGGATGCTGCACTGCTTGGAAAAAGTCAGTCCCTGCCTTCACTCCGGTCGGTGGAGAAACTTCACGGCTTTCTGCACCCCAACCCTGTCCTCGGCGCTGTTCAGCGGAGCAAGAGGATGAGTCGCTGCCGATCCGTGTGCCGTGGGATCCTTGGGAACATCACCTCTGAGGGATGACCGGGAAGGGCTCTGCTTGCAGGAGATGGGCAGCTGCCGCGGTGTCAGGAGAGCAGGAGATGGCTTACGGCCGTGATTCCAGCGCGGATCGAAGCACCTTCTGCTTTCAGAGCAGGCAGCTGTTCCTGCCGGAGACAGGAAAGGACAGAGGGAAACGCTGCCTTATTTCCATGGTTACAAGGAGTTGCCGTTGGGTTTCCTTGGGGGGATAAGCTGCTTGGCGTGTGAAAAGTGGGATCATGTTAGGGGGGAGGAATGTGGGGTGGGGAAGCAGGTGAGAAGCTGCTGTGAAGGAAGAGCAGTCTGAGAGCTGATGGGGTACCCAGCGTGCGGGTACCCCGGCTTGCGGAAGCCTCTCCGGGGCCAGCGATACGGTGGTGTTGGCTCAAGTTGTGCTGTTCTCTCTCCCTGCAAATCTGTTTTCCTAAAGTACGAGTATTTTGGGGGCCTTCTTGGAAATCAACCTTTTCCTTCTGCGCCCTGGCAGAGATGCTGCTGTCGCGGGACCACCCACAGTGCGGGTGGAAGTACCCATGTGGCTTCATTTCCAGACAACTGCTTTACCTTTTTGCTAGGATGGTGTTGTCTTTCGTTTGTCTCTCCCAAAAGCAAACCTCAGGGCCTTTTTTGGAGCCTGGGGTCGGTCGCTGCCAGGAGAGGCTGGTGTGCCATTGCACTGGGCAGGGTCCTTCCACGGATGCAGGTGTGTGGTGCCCATCAACTGCCAGGTACTGCTCTCCAGCTGGGAGCAACCTCCTCAGACATGTCCAGTGGGTGACATGGATTCCGCAGGGTTCAAGTTCCCTGACCGTAGCCGTGCTCTGCTTCTGTCTTGTAGGCACCTCACGAGTAGCATCTGCACCACCCCTGAGGGCCTGGAGTTCAGGAGATCTTGTGTCCAAATCATGTGCAGCCTCTGTGACCCTCTGGGGCATAGCTTTTGGCCAGATGAGGGATCTTCCCCACGTGTCAGAGGGGGAAGGGACAGTTTTGGTGGTTAAGATGGTAGGGTGCTACATGTTGAGCAGTTGCAGCTTGGCACAGAGTTACGTAGGCAAGGTGCCATCTCCATGTCTGTCGTTCTGTTCCTGGCAGATAGCTCAGGGACTGGCCTGGCTGAGGCTTGAGCATCTCCAAGGGTGGGGTTTCCTGTCCAAGAGCCCTGTTCCACTGTGTGCTCACCCTCATGGTTTCGATAATAAAAATCGGTGTATTGGGGCTTCCCGTGTTGCGACTTGGGCCCTTGCCTCTTGTCCTGGCACCACCCATCTGGTTCTTCCCTGTACCCTCCTGGTAAGCACTTGCAGGCAGCAGTGAGAGCCCCTGAGCTGACCCAGCACCCTTGGCCTCTCCTCGTACCTTCTGGACATGCTCCAGTATCTCCATGCCTGCTTTTCTTTTACTGGGGAGCCCCAAACTGGACACAGGGTCCAGCTGTGGCCTTGAAATTGCTGAACAGGGAGGAAGAGTCACCTCCTCCATCACCGGTGACCATTGGGACTTCCTAATGCTCATCACAACCCCTTGAATCCAATAGTTCCTTCAATTTTCCACCTTACCCTCCGGTTTTCCATACGTTTCTCAAGAAGACCATGCTGATGTTTGGGGTTGCTCAAGCGTTCAGCCCATCAAGAACAAACTGGTGCACGCTTAGTCGGGCTGGAAGGGGCCAGGACCTGCGCTTGGAGGGATGCAGCCGAGCCCACCCGAAGCGTTTGATCAAACCACAGCTGCAGGAAGCAGGCACCGGTGCCGTGGTCGTTCCCTCGGCAGAGCGGTGGGAACGGAGCGTCTCCCTGCAGAGCCGCAGCGGTTCGCAAGCTGCTCGGCGCAGTTGGACCTCGGGGTGCCGACGGCGGCGGATGAGGCTCACCGGGGAGGAGAGAGGTGGGATGGTGCCACTTGGCGTGGTCAGCGGTCGCCTCTGTGGTTGGCCGTGAGAGCCGAGACACGGAGCTGCCGCGCTGGGTTCGATGGCCGAATGGAGGAGGGATCCGGTCCCGTTCGACGTAGAGCTGGTCGCTGCGGGGTGGTGGGTGAGGAGCAAAACACACCCATTTCTGGGGTGCTTTGATATTTCGCCTGCTCCCGGGGTGGGCGAGACCAGCGTGTGCCGTTTCTGTGGCCAAGCAGATGTTTCTGACCCGTGTTCTGCCGCGGGAAAGACTTGAGAGCTGCTGGTGGCCTTCAGCCCCCATCAACACATCCACGGCACCTTCTCACCTGCCCTTTCGCTTTTCCTCCTCCGCAGCCAGCCCTGCTCCTTCCTGGCGGGTGCGGAGCGCAGTGGTGAAGCGTCGAGATGAGCTGGTGGACTCCAGATGAAGGAGAAGTCTGGCAGCAGAGTGCCACGTCCCTCACCTGCAGCCTGGACCTTTCTTGGGAAGCTGTCCCTGTCCTTCCCTCCTCTAAGGGAACCGTGTGTCCGTCTCCCCCGTGCCCTCGGGCCGTGCTCCAGCCCAGATGCCTTGTTCCAGCTGAGGTGGGCATGGATGAAGGCTCTGGCTCCTCTCAAGGCGGGTACATGACTTTTGGATCCAAGGACCTTCCTCTTCCACCAGACAAGGATGAGCCAGGCAGGTGCAGCGAAAGTGCCAGTTGGTTTTGTTCCTTTTTATTCAAGGAAATGACTCCAGCGGGAAAACCAGCCCTCCCTGCCCCAGCTCCAGCCCCGGGGCCGAGCCGCAGGAGCAGGCACCGACGCTGCGGGGCCGGGACCCCCCCAGGAGCTGCAGAACGCCCCCCCCCAGCACCAGCACGACCCCCTGCCAGGGCTCCTTGTCCAACCCCTCCTGCCTGAAGTTGTCCTCGAAGATGGGGCAGGGGATGTGCCCCAGTGCCCGCTCCCCCAG
This sequence comes from Tauraco erythrolophus, assembly GCF_009769465.1. Taxonomy (NCBI): domain Eukaryota; kingdom Metazoa; phylum Chordata; class Aves; order Musophagiformes; family Musophagidae; genus Tauraco; species Tauraco erythrolophus. Next base: position 22,802,047 of record NC_141477.1, read on the forward strand.
CAGACAGCTGCTGCGCCCCCCCGCACCCTGCTGCCCTTTTCCCTGGAGCCGTGTTTTGGTGGGGGCAGCGGGAGCTCTGGCACGGGGAAGGGGGACCCGTTGCCTTCCCCCCGCCCCCCTTTTTTCTGCCCCTTTTTGGGGGGTTACCCAGCGTTTCAGGGCTTGCAGTCCTTCAGCTCAGTGGTGTTGGGGTGGGTGCCCCCCCCAGGCACAGTGCCCGCTCCCACTGCCTGGCTCTGTCCCCAAAAAGTGTCACAGCTCTGGGAAAGGCGAGAGGCGGAGGTTGGCAGAGGGGTGCCCCGACCCGTGGAGGCGGAGGTGGCCGGGAGGGGCCAGCGGTGGTCGGGAGTGCCCGGTCCCGTGCCCGCTGTCCCCAGCACATCCCTCCCGGGTGCCCACCGGGGCCTGTCCCTGCCCCAGGCAACCTCGGAGAGGCTCTGCCAAGACCCCGACCCCCCGGGGGACCCAGCCTGCCCCCCAGCTGGGGTGCTGGGGCACAGGGAGGTGCTCCAGGCACCCCAAATATTTTTTTGGGGGGGTTACCTGGGTGGCAGCGGGCATGGCTGCAGGCAGCGCCTGGCATACCCCCCCCCCCCCAGTGGGAATGTCCTCTCCATGTCCTGCCTCCACCCTCCCGGGGCACCCATGGGTGCTTGGCCCGGGGTTTGGGGGGCGATTCGTGCCCCTGGGGGGTGCTGCCCCTCCTGTCACCCGCGGGTGGGGGGATACGGCCCCGGGGGGGGGGGGGGGCCTGTCTTTACCTGCCCCCCCCCCCCCCCATCGCTGACACGAGTTCTCCAGGTCTCAGCCCCTCCCGCCACATGCCCCTCCCCTCCCATTTGGGGGTGGTGGTGGGGTACCCCTCCCCAAAGCCTGTATCTGTTTCCATGGCAACGCCGGATGCGAGGGGAGCCGCCCATTGGCTGCTGATGATGTCACCGCAGGGCGGGGCCCCCCCCTCGATGATTTTTTTTTTTTTTTTTGGGGGGGGGAGGTGTACCCCCACCTAAAACTGGGTGGAGGAGGGGGAGCTCCGCCCACCTCGGCCCCGCCCCTCCCCGCCCGTGGGGCCCCACCCGCCCCACCCGGCACCGCCCCGGGGCAGCGGCGGCGGCGGCGGTGATGCACTCGGAAGAGGCGCGGGGAAAAGTGAGTTGGGGGGGGGGGGGGGGTGTGTGTGTGGGGGGGGGGGCTCGACCGGGACGAACCGGCGTGGGGAAAGGCCGTGGGGGCGGCCGCTTCCATCTTGCGTGGGTTCTTAAAGGGGCAGCGTCCAGTGGGAACGGACCTGCTGGGGGGGGGGGGGATTTTGGCAGCGCGGGGCTCGACGGGGGGGGGGGGGGGAGGAGGGAAGGGCGGGGGGGGGCGGGAACCGCCCCCCCCCGCCCTTCCCTCCTCCCCCCCCTCCCCTCCCCCCGCCGAGCCCCGCGTGGCCCCCCCCCCCCCCCGCCGTGACCGCTTCCGGGGAGGGCGCCGCCGCGCGCTTGGGAGGTCACGGCGGGGGGGGGGGGGGGGAAGGAGCCGAGGGGCGACGTCGCGGCGCGCCCCGCCCCGCCCTTCCCTGCCCCCCCCCTCCCACGCCCTTTGCTCTTAAAGGGCCCGATCCTCCTCTGTGCGTGCCCCCCCCCCCGCCAAATTCCCTCCCTTCCCTGCTCCGGGGCGGGGTGAGCTTGGATTTGGGGAGGGAGCAGCTCCGCACCCCCAAAATGTGGGGCGAGGGGGTGTTTCAACCGACCCCCCCCCCCCCCGTGGGTTTTTTTGGCGTGGGATGGCCCCAAATCCATCATCCGTCGCGCTGCAGCCGTGGGAAGCGGGGCTGAGCCCCCCCCCACCCCCGCGGGGGAGGGACACCCCCCCCCTCAATCCCCCCCCCTCCCCGTATCCCGGGTCGCCGCTGCCAGAGGGTGGAGCGGGGAGGAAATTCCTCGGGGAGGTGTGACGGCGGCAGGGTGTGCCCCCCCCACGCCCACGGGTGGGGGACACACAGGGACCAGGCAGGGGGGGATGGAAGGCGTTTTCCCACCCCTATACCCCCACCCCCCGCCAAGGTCACCCCATGATTTGGGGCCGCCCCACATCCCTCCCTGAGCTATTTTAGGGAAAAAAACGGGGGGGGGGTCGCTATTTATTCCCGGGGGGGACGGCAAATAGAGGGAGCGCACAGTTGCCTTCTGCCACGGGGCTTTTCGGGGTGGCTGGTGGGTCCCCTCAGCCCCCCCCCCCCCCCTCACACCTTGGTGGGTTTCAGGTGCGCCCGGGCTGAGGACGGAGGAATTCAGCTCACTGGTGTGCCCGGGGTGGGGGGGCAGCGAGCCCCCCTGCCCATCTCTGCCACATCTCTCACCCTCCAGCCCCACGGGGCTTCGGGGTGCGAGCCCCCTCTCCCCCAAACAGGGCTGGGGGGGTCCCCAAAGAGTGTCACCCCTTTGTGCCCCCTCCAAATGGGCCTGTTGAGGGGACCCCCCCAGGCTTGAGGGGGCGGTTGTGGGTGCGAGAGTCCTGGGGGGGCTCTGTGGTGGGGTTGGGGTACCCAGCTTGGTGGGGGGGCAGTTGTGTGACCGTCTGGGGGTGTCCCCCGGGGGGAGAGTACTTGGATGTGGGTGCGATGGGGGGGAGGCTGGCTGGAGGGGTGTTTTGGGGTTCCCACTGATGTGAGGGTGTGTGGGGATGTGTTGGGGGTCCCTGGCTGAGTGTAGGGGTGTTGGGGGGGCCGAGTAGGGGTGTTGGGGGCGCCCTGCTTGTGTCTGGGCATGTTTTGGGGGTCCTGGTGATCTGTGAGTGTGTGTGGGGTGTTTTGGGGGTCCCTGGCTGAGCGTAGGGGTGTTGGGGGGGCCGAGTAGGGGTGTTGGGGGGGCCATGCTTGTGTATGGTCATGTTTTGGGGGTCCTGGTGATCTCTGTGTGGGGGGTGTTTTTGGGGTCCCTGGCTGAGCGTAGGGGTGTTGGGGGGGGCCCTGGCCGAGAGTAGGGGTGTTGGGGGGGTCCCTGCTTGTGTATGGGCGTGTTTTGGGGGTCCTGGTGATCTGTGAGTGGGGGGAGGGTGTTTCGGGGGTCCTTGGCTTTGTCTGGGGGTGTTGGGAGGGTTCATGTCTGGGAATGGGAGCGTTTGGGGGGTGTCCCTGGCTGCCTCTGTGTGTGTGTGTGTTGGGGGGGTCCCCAGCTGAATATATAGGTGCTGGGGGGGGGGGTCTCTGGCTGTGTGTGAGCGTGTCTGGGGGGGTCCCTGGCTGAATGCAGAGGGGCTTTGGGGGTCCTGGCGATGTGCGAGCGTGGGACAGTGTGAGTTTGGGGGTCCCTGGCTGAGCGTGGGTCTGCGTTGGGTTTGGAGGGGGGGGGGGTGTCTCTGTCTGTGCTTGTGTGTTTTAGGGCCCCCCCCATCTGCGCGAGAGGGCTGGGAGGCTCGGGGCTGTGTGTGTGTGCAGGGTGTGTGCGCTGGGTGTGCCCGGGGAGGGGCCGGGCCGGGCCGCGCGGGTGTCCGTGTGCGAGCGAGTGTGCGTGGGGGGCTCCGGGGGCCGGTCCCGGGGGGGGGGGAAGGTCTCTGCGTGCGCTCAGGTACGTGCTGGGGGTCCCTGGCCGTGGGGGTGCTGGGGGGTGTCGGGGGGGGGGGGGGTGATGAAGTGCTGCTTTTGGGGGGAGGGGGTGTGTGTCTCCCGCGGAGTCTCCGTGCTCGGCACCCCCACGCGTGCCCGCGTACCGGAGGGGGGGGGGCGGTGGGGTAGTGCTGGGGGGGGGGGGGGTCCCTGTCGCCGCGTCCGTGTTCGTGGGGGGGCCCCTCGGTGTTGGGGTACCGCGTGTGCGCTGCGTTTCGCGAAGGAGGGGGGGGGGGATGGGGGTTGGTGTCCCGGGTGGGGCCCTGCCCGGTGCCTCCCGCGGGGGCCGTGCCGTGCCGGGCCGTGCCCGCAGCCCCTCCCTGCGGCGGCCGGGCCCTTTTAAGGAGCTCCACCCCGGGCCGAGCCAGGGTGGAGCCGCGGGGCCGTTCACACCTCTCGCCGGCGCGGCCCGGCCCGGCTCGGGTGAAGCGCGGCGGGGAGCATGATCCTGCCCGCGGAGGGGATGAGCGCCGCGCACCCGCGGAGGAGCCCCCCCCGCGCCGCCTGGGCGGTGAGTGACCCGCCGCGGCCGCCGCCGCCGCCTTCCCTCCTTCACCCCGGGGGGCGGGCGGGTTCCGCGCGGCGGTGGCGCGGCCCCTTTAAGGCGCGGGGGAGGGGGAGCGTGGCGGGGCGCGCCACCGCCCCTCGGGGGCCCCGCCCACTGCGCGGCCCCGCCCGGCCCTGAGGGGCGCGAGGGGGGGGGGGCGGGGGGAGGGAGGGGCGGGGCCGGCAGCGGCCGGGGGCACAAAGGCGGGAGGGGCGGGGCCGCGGGCGGGGCCGCGCGGGGCGGGGCCGCGCGGGGGGCGGGGCCTCCCCTTCCCGCCTTCAGCTCGCGCGGATGGAACCGTCGTCGGGGGCGGTTGGCCCCGGCCCCGGCCCCGGCCCCGGCCCCGGCCCCGGCCCCGGCCCCGGCCCCGGCCCCGGCCCCGGCCCCGGCCCCGGCCCCGGCCCCGGCCCCGGCGGGACGCGGCTCAGCCCGCCCGGCGCCTGCGCTCGGGCCCCGGCGAGGGGGCCGGTACCCCCCGGGCGTGCGGCCCGGCGCTCCCCGGGCCAGGCGGGGCCCCGGGGCCCGGCCCGAGGCGGCCCCTCGCCGCCGTGCCTCAGTTTCCCCGTCCCCTCGCCGCCGTGCCTCAGTTTCCCCGTCCCCTCACAGGCTGCCGGTCTGTTGCAGGGCCAGGGGACAGTGACGCCCGCCATGAGCTCGTCCGCGCTGCTGGCCGAGGGCCCCCTCGACCCCCCGGTGCTGCTGGCCGACATCAAGACGGAGCCCCCCGAGGAGCTGCTGGCCAGCGACTGCGGCCAGCCCCAGGCCGAGCCCGTCGACCTCTCCCTCAACAAGTCCAAGGTGGCGGCGGCCTCGGCCCCGCCGCCCCCCGCCTCGGTCCAGTCCTCCCCCGTGCTGGTCGCTCCCCCCATCCCTGTGCCCACCACCGTCGCCATCTCGCCCTCCGGCCTCAGCTCCGCCTCGGCCATCCCGGCCGTCCTCTCGCCCGGCTCCCTCCTGGCCTCCACGCAGGGCAGCGGCGGGCAGCAGATCCTCCACGTCATCCACACCATCCCCTCCGTCAACCTGCCCAGCAAGATGGGCAACCTCCAGACCATCCCCGTGGTGGTCCAGTCCCTGCCCGTCGTCTACACCACCATGCCCACCGATGGCGTCACTGCCATCACCGTGCCCCTCCTCGGGGGGGACGGCAAGAACGCCGGCTCCGGTAAGGGCACGCTGGGGGGAGAACCTGATGTTTTGGGGGGCGTGGGGGGTGGTGTCCCACCTCGTGGAGTGGCACCTCTGAAGGGGATCCAGTTTTTCCACCCTGGGGTGTCTCCCCACCCACCTTGTGCCTCCCCACATCTGCCACCTTCACCCAAAGCCCCCCCAGGGCCCTCAGCCCCCAGCCCGTGCCTCCAAGGGGACAAGGGGAGGGAAGGGATGCACAGGGCACAGCGCTGCCTGCCCGCTGCCCGTCCTGCTGCTGGCAGCCTGCCCGCCCTTCGCGCCGCCTGCCCGCTGCCAGGGGCTCTGGTTTCAGTTCAGCTGCCCCCCCCCCCTCGCTGTGCCTCTTCCCCAGGACGTTCCCAGCTTCCCACCGTATCCGGGGTGGGGGGGCCTGGATTTCCCCTCCACCAGGGTGGGAACAGGTGCCTCCCAAGTCCTGCCCCCCCCATATCTCTGTGACCCATGGCCTGGGGGGCTTCTCCATCTCTCCAAATTTGATTATGTTTTTGGGGTGAGGAGCAGCGTTTGGGGTACTGCAGAAGCAGGGGGAGGATTGTGTGGGGGTGGGATTTTTTTTGGGGTGTCTCTGTTCTCTGCTCACCAGCCTCACCCTCTCCCTTCTTGTTTCTCAACAGCTTTTCTTTCCCGCCCTCCACCAGTGAAAATCGACCCGGGCGCCATGTACCCCATGGCCATGAGCAGCGACAGCGAGGACAGCGCATCCGAGAGCGGCCCAGCCCCTTTCCAGGACCTCCAGAGAGAGTGAGTCTCCTCCTGCATGTGTCCCCCTCCTTGTCCCCACCCACTGTGACCCCGGGTGCCCCGCAGGGGCTGTGGGTGCAGGGGCCGTGCCCTCCATGCCTCCCTCCTCCCGGCAGGGTGGCGGCGCGGGGGCAGCGAGCCGATTCCCCCGACCTGAAGAAGCGGCGCATCCACCAGTGCGACTTTGAAGGCTGCAACAAGGTCTACACCAAAAGCTCCCACCTCAAAGCTCACCGGCGGATACACACAGGTAGGAGCCAGCGCCACGCACCCTCTGCCAGGAGGGTCAGGATCAGTGCCCTGCCTCCCCATGGGCTGAGGGGGCAAAGGTGCTGCATGCCTGGGCTTGAGGAGGGTCTTTGGAGGTGCTGGCACTCCGTGCCAGGGGCGCAGAGAATCCTTTAGGGGCTCAGGGAGGGTTTTTGGGGGCAAAAAACCGCCCCAGGGAGCACGGCGGGGTGCTGCCACTATGGGAGGGTGCCGCAGGCAGAGGGCACCCCCTCCCAGCCGTGCCTGGTGGTGCTGTAATGACCCTCGTGGGGTGCCCTTCGCTGGCTCCCGGGGGGGTGACCGGGCAATGCTGCAGGCGGGGGGGTGGCACCCCAAAACACGGTCTGTGGCCTTGCTGGTGGCACAGGCGCGGTGCTGTGTTACGCCCGCAGCGACGCTCCCGCGCCTGATGGCGCCAACGGGCTGCGCTGGGCGAGCGCCCAGGCGGGCGAGGACGGGCGCGGAGATGCCGAGGGGTTGGTTAGTGTGGCGGTGGCTGAGCTGCAGCCCGGGAATGCTGCCTGCTCTTTTTCCCTGCCCGCGGGCGGTGGTGACTCCTGCGGTGCTGACCCCTCCGTGTGCCCTCCGCGCAGGCGAGAAGCCCTACAAGTGCACCTGGGAAGGCTGCACCTGGAAGTTCGCCCGCTCCGACGAGCTCACCCGGCACTTCCGCAAGCACACGGGCATCAAGCCCTTCCGCTGCTCGGACTGCGACCGCAGCTTCTCCCGCTCCGACCACCTGGCCCTGCACCGCCGGCGGCACATCATGATGTGAGGAGCTGAAGTCCCTGGGGCGCCCGGCTGGGATGGGGGGGCTGGCGGTGGAAAACGGGGGTGCATCCCCCCCCCCCCCCCCAGCCCCTCCGTGTGCGGCGGACGGACTGCGGGAGCGGAGGGGCCGAGCTCTGGCTGGCGCCGATGAACTGTGGCCGCGCCAGGAGCCGCACCGGCGCGAGATGTACAAAGATGGTTTCCGGACGGGTCCTCCTCCTCCCGTGCTCCCGTTTCTTGTTTTTCCTGGGCTTCACCTCCCCGCTCGCAACGTCCGGAGGCTCCTCCTTGACTCCTCACCTGGGATTCACCCAGCAGCAGCCTCCGGATCTGTGGATCTGCCTCTTCAGCCTCTTTGCCCGTCTCCATCTGGTGTGCTCGCTGTCCCCTGCCCCCCTCCCGTTCCCCGTGGGCAAAATCTGGGAGCCGTGGCAAGGACAGAGGCGGGGGGCTCTGCCATCGCCCCCGTAGGATAGCTGTCGGCCTCTCTCCTCTCCAGAAAGCCACTGCCTCTCCATCCCTGGCCACTGCGTGTCCCTGTCTCCGCGGGAGACGGGACCCTGGCGCGTCACCCCTCTCTGCACCCCTGGGCGGTGTGCCAGGGGCACGCAGGAGGTGCCAGGGGCATGCGGGATGTGCCAGGGGCACATGGGAGGTGCCAGGGGCACGCGGGAGGGCCAGCAAGGAAAGAACGAGTGAGAAGTGGGGGGTGAAACCAACAACCCAGCAGCAGCCCACAAACAAGACCACCACCTCCGGAAAAAAGGGAAACTTTGCGGAACGTGGAACTGTGACTTTCCGGAGTTTTAAGGGGGGGTGGGACGGGGCGGGGGCCACCAGCTCTCAGTGTTTTTTCTTTTTTCGAAGACTGTGGGACAATTCAAGCGTTTCTAAGTTAAAAAGGCAGACTGTGGCCACGCCCTTTTCTTCTTAATCATAATTATTGTTTTTCTGGGGTGCCCCCCCCCCCCCCCCAGACCTCCCCAGTTGCTGTCGGGGCGGCCCTGCTCTTGTGCTGGGACGGTGGCAGGGTTCAGGGTTGGAGCCCTGAGGCTGTTGGGTGGTGGGAAGGGTGATGGGGGGCTGTGACACCCCCCCGCTCCAACCAGGACCTGTGGGGCTGATCGGGGTGGGGGGAGCTTCCCAAAAGCTCTCTTTGAGCCCGTGCCTTTGGCTTGGGGGACGCTGGACTGCTTGGGGAGGGGCGAACTGGTGTGGGGAGGGCCTGGGGGGGCACGCAGAGACCTCTGCCCCCTGAAAATGGCTCTGATGTTTTGGGAAAGTACTTTTCCTCTCTGCTTTCCAGCTGCTGGCTGAGGTGTTTCATGGGGCAGAGCTTGTCCCCAGCCCTGTGGTGGCCCCCAACCATCTTGGGGCTGCATAGGGCCGGAGGGCGAGCCCCGCTGGTGACCAGTCACCCGTGGTGGTCCCCAGGGCTTGGTACCAGGGCCACCTCTGCTTGACATCATCATCAACGATCCGGACAGGGCGTGGGGTGCACCCTCAGGAAGTTTGTAGATGACACCAAGTTGGGCAGGAGTGTTGATCTGCTGGAGGGAAGGGATTGTGCCCCCGTACTCGGCACTGGTGAGGCTGCACCTCGAATCCTGTGTTCAGGTTTGGGTCCCTCATTACAAGAAAGATGTTGAGGTGCCGGAGTGTGTCCAAAGGGCAGCGGAGCTGGTGAAGGGTCTGGAGCACAAGTCTTGTGGGGAGCAGCTGAGGGAACTGGGGGTGTTCAGCCAGGAGATGAGAAGGCTGAGGGGAGACCTTCTAGCTCTCTGCAACTGCCTGGAAGGAGGTTGGGGCGAGGTGGGAGTTGGTCTCTTCTCCCAAATAACAAGTGATAGGACAAGAGGAAACGGCCTCCAGTTGCGCCAGGGGAGGTTTAGATTGGATTTTAGGAAAAATTCCTTCCCCAGAAGGGTTGTCAAGCATTGGAACAGACTGCCCAGGGCAGTGGTGGAGTCACCATCCCTGGAGGTGTTCAACAGACGTGCAGACGTGGTGCTGAGGGACACGGTTCAGTGGTGGCCTTGGCAGTGCCGGGTTAACGGCTAGACTCGATGTATCCTCGGGGTCTCGTTCAACCTGAATGGTTCTGTGGCTCTGGCGAGGTCGGCGTGTGTGTCCCCCCGTCCCACCGCGTGTCCCCTCTCCCACAGCCGTGTCCCCACCTGATCCGGCGTCTCCCAGTGCTGCACCCGTGTCCTTCCTGCACCCGGCACGGCCCCACATCCCCCCGGGAAGCACTGGTCTAATGGGGGTGGCTGTGAAATCCCCCAGGGTCTGGGGGCTGCTCTGCGCCTCGGGGGCTTTGGGGTCAGCAGCGCCGGTGGCCCCGTGGGACCCCCGTGGCCAGGGACCCCATCTTGCCCCCCTGCGGCTTTCCAGGCCCTGGGGGGTGGGTATGGGGGTGTGTTTCTGTTTTCCTTTTTGTTCTTAAAAAACAAAACCAACCCGACAGCCAACATGCAATTTTGAACTCTGGAGCTGTGATATTTATACAAAACTTGGACGTTTTTTTCTACGCAGGAATAACATTGGAAGTCGCCGAGTTTCCTCCGTGTGTGTCTCGCTTCGCCGCAGCCGCGGGGCAGGGAGCGGGGCAGAGCGTGGGCAGCGGGACCCCCTGCCCGCTGCGTGCCGGGGGGAGAGGGGCTGAGCCGGGCAAAACCGACACCTTTTTTGGGTTGATGATCTCCTTTCCCAGGAACTGAAGAAATTTTGGGGGCTGTGGAAAAATGTGGCTTTTCCTCCCTTTTCACCCCCTCCAGCGGGATGCTCACCAGCACCTCGGTGATGCTTCAGCAGCCCCCCATGCCATGGAGGGGGGGGTCCCCCCACCCCCTCGCCTCTGCCAGGGACTGGGCAGTCCCGCTGGGGGTTCAGGGTGCTGGCACCCTGCACTAGGGCTGGGGGTGCCCTGTGGGGGCTCAGGGAGCAATTTAGGGGTGTGGGCACCCTCTGCCAGGGTTTGGGGTGGCCCCTTTTGGGGGGGGGGGCACTTGGGCTCTGTACTGGCCCTTTGGGGGCTCAGGGAGCAATTTAGGGGTGTGGGCACCCTCTGCCAGGGTTTGGGAGGGGGGAGGCACTTGGGCTCTCTGCTGGCCCTTTGAGGGGGCTGGTGCCCAAGGCTGTGCCCCAGGGACCCTCCTGGTCGTGGGGTGCTCCCTGGAGTGGCCCTGCTGGGGCTCCCCCCTCCTCACCACCCCCCAGCACCCGGGGGTCCCTCTGCCAGGGAGGGCTTCCCGTGCCCCCATTGTGTGCTCGGCACCCTCCCAAGAGGGCACCCCCCTCCCACCGTGCAGGGGGGTGCCGAAATGACCCCCCTTGGGGTGCCCTTCGCTGGCTTCCAGGAGGAGGGACCGGGTAATGCTGCGGGCAGGGGGGTGGCACCCCAAAACGCAGTCTCCGGCCTCGATGGTGCGGTGTTAACGCCTGCGGCGACGCTCCCGCGCCCGGTGGCGCCAATGGGCCGCGCTGGGTGAGCGAGAGGGGGCTGGGAAGGGAGAAAAAAGGGAAGAAGTGGGGAAAAAACCCAACAACCCGACCCTCTGCTGCCAAGGCAGCCTGGGAGCGCTCGGCTTCGGCTCCGCGGTGGCCTGTGGCTGGCAGCGAGCATGTTGCCGGCCCCCAGCCCCGCAGGGCACAGCCTCGGCTGCCCCCGAGCCCATCCCTGAAAGCACTTGTTTTCTCTCCCGAATTATCTCGGAAAACCAGAGGAACCGCCGTGTCCCCGTGCGGGGGTGCTGGCGGTGACGGCGGCCGGGGTGGCACCCAGAAGGGTGCTGAGAGCTGGTGGGGGAGAAACACGCTACACCCGGGTGGCACGTGGCACCCGAGTGTCCCCGGGTCACCCGTCCCGGCTGCCGACCGCGGCTTCGTCATTCCCCCGGGGAGGAAAACTCTCTCGGCTGCTTTTGTCGGGTGCCAGCGCGGGCTGAGCTCGTGCTGGTGGGACGCGGGGTTGGGGCAAAGGGCCTTTTTCCCTGTTTTTCCCCCATCCAGCCCCATTCCCCGTTTTCCCGACAGCGGGTGCGATGCTGGGGACCCCGAGGGGTGACGGATAGTTGCTGGGGGCTGGGAGGAGGAGGAGGAGGAGGAGGACGAGGCTGTCGAGGGGAGCCCAGACCTGCTGCAGCTCCGTGCGAACGTGCCCTGGGTTTGGCAACGTCCCCGTGCCCAGCCACCGCCGCCGGCCCCAGCAGCCATAAATATTTACCCTGGTGATGGCGGGGTGGACGGGATGGGATGGGGGTGCCCAGGCAGGCAGCACCCTCCACCAGGCAGATGGATGGGTTGTGGGTGTAGGGTGGGGTGGGCGGTGGGAAGGTGGGCTGAAGCCCCCAGGTCTTGGGAGGAGGCATGGAGTTGTGGGGTCAAACATGTGGCAAAGGGCCATTGGTCCCCTCTCCCCCGTGGGCATTGCCCTGCGGTGGAAGGCGACATTGAGGTCCTGCCAAACAGGCAGCAGGGTGCTCACCCTCCCCAGGGGTGAAAGCATCTCATGAGGTCCCAGCTCTCCTGTGTAAAGCCCTGAGGGTGCTAATTGGCCTTAATTGCTCTAAGCAGCCTCACCTGAGACCTCCACCCCACACCGGTGGGCCCAGGAGCCCGTTTAAGCTCAGCCCGAGGTCTCCACCTCCTTTCCAAGCTGTGTTGTGCCTGTCTCAGCCCCACCACAGCCATGGGCTCTGCTGACTCTCCAGCTTGACCTTGGACCTGCTGCATCCCTGTGAACCTAGCCACTGCCCTGGGCCTCCTGGCTGGATTGTCACTCCATTGGAGCTACTGGCCCTCTCCATGCCCCATGCGTGGAGATGTGCATCTCATGACCTTCGCGGTGAGGCTGCAGGCAGCAGCTGGCAAAGCTTCTTGACCTCGAAGCTGTCCGGGACCTGTTTGGGAGACAGCAGGGCTGAATCTTGACTTTGTGACACTTCCAGGTGACTTTCTCACTCTAATGCCTTCTTGATGTCCAACCAACGCCATCAAGAAGTGCCCTTCAGCTTCTGCTTGTGCCCAGGCCACAAGCAAGGTGAACCCCAGGAATGTCTGTGCCACCCCCTCACTTGGGGCAAGGGGTGCCTGGGCTTTGGTGAAGCCCCTGAGCGGCTGCAGAGCTGCCAGACCCCATGGGTGGGGGTCACCCAGCACCGTGTCCTCTGGGTGGATTCTCCAGTGGCTGCGTGGGGTTGTGCTCAGACCTTGGCTTGTCCCTCAGTGGCTGTTGGAGGGGTGTCCGTGTGCTGTTGGGGCAGGCCTGGGCTTTTGCCTTTATTTTTTTGGGCATCACTCTTGCGGGTGGGCTCGGGGAGGGCAGATGGTTAAAACCCCTCTGCAGGCATCGTGTCTCCCTCCCTCTGGGGTTATGCACGCGTTGTGTGGGGCTGGTGAGATGGACCCTGTTGGAGAACCCCCAGGTCCATCCCTGCAGCCCGGCCGGGAGCACGGGGAAACCCCCCTTGGCTGTTTTCCAGGTCTCGAGAAGGTCCAAGGCTGGGTTTTTGGGAAGAGGAAGGCAGATAGGTGTCTTCCCCTTCCTTCCTCTCTGCCATTTGTCCTGTTCCTGCTTCTTCACCGCCCTCCTCCTCTCCCAGAAGATTCCTGCTGAATCTCCCTGCCGGGGGGTGCGATACCTCCGGGTGCTCCAGCACCGCTGGCCGCGGACCCTGGGTGCCTCCCCAGCCGCTCGGGGCTCTTTTCCTGGGCCTCTCCTTATGTCACGGCCCGTCTAAAAATTTAACAATCCTAAAATTGTGGATGAGCGACGGCTGCGTGGGGGATGGCAGCCTGCGGGGGCTCCCCGCTTGGCGGGTGGCACCCCCCTTCCCTGGGGCATTCAAACGGGGTGGCGATGCCTTCGTCCCGCGGGGCACGATGCTCATCCGTCACCTCACTCCGGGGTCACCCGAGGTCCCTCTGGCTGGTTTCTTGGCCCTTTCCCGGTCCCGGCTTGCGGCAGGGGGGTGCTGGGGGCCTCTCCTGCTGGCTGGCCCAGCACCGCTCAAACTGGTTTAGCAAGTGGACGGGGCGGCCGCTTTCCCTTTGAAGGGCTCCCGGGAAGGATTTGATGGCTGGAAACCTCCCGAGGAGGAGAAAGGAAAAGACAAAAATAGGTGGTTTTGGGTTTCGGTGGGGGATTGGGGAGGGGGGGGGGGGTGCCGAGGCAGCAGGTTGCTCCGGCAGCTTTGCAGACCTTTTGTCTTCTGATGGTGGTGGTGAAAGGTGAGCTGGGGGCTGCGTGTCCCCCTGCCCTGGCTGGTGCGTCCCACCCCCGAGGCTCCCGACCAGCACCGAGGCTGAACCAGGAGCTCCTGCCCCAGATTTGGCGCTGCCTCACCCCAGGGAGGCAGACTGGGAGGACTCGGGGATGTCCACCACGGCGCAGCGAGAGGTGGGTGCTCCAGCCACCGCTTTGGGGACGGGCGGATGAGTTTGGGGGCTGCAGCAGGGGGAGGAGAAGCTGTTGCAGGAGGCAAGGAAGGCTCAGTGACCCCCAGCCAGGCTCTGGCCCCCCCGTCCCTGCCCCACCTGCCACCTCCCCTGTGGTGGGACGTGCTGTGGCACCCTGAGCAGGGATGGGACCAGTGCTGTCACCCATGCTGGGTGGCTCCTGGGGCTCCCTTGTGACCCACCCAGGGGGTGGCTGGTCCCCACTGTCTGGTGGAGCCTGAGGATGGGTGTGATCTCCTGGGGACTGGCCAGGGGTGCCTGTGGCTGCCAGCAGTGCCTGGGATGGTTTGGGAGGTGGGAGCCGAGATCTGTTTCTCAACCTGATCCAGATTTCCTCGAAGTTCGGAGCCTTTCTTGCCTTTTAGCTCGAGCCTCCGTAACTCAGCCCAGGGCTTCACCTCCTGGCTCCTGCAGCCTCTGCTTGCCAATGAGAGGAGGACCCCAGTGTCCTTCCTCACTGCTCCCATGAGTGCTTGATCCCCACTCGAGGGGGTGAGGGATCAGGGTCTGGCTCCCCAGTTCTCCTCCACCAACCACCAGCAAAGCCCATCCCCTCCTTTGCATTGCAAAGAGGAGTCGTCAGCTATGGCCCTTGGTTGGAGAGCCCCTTTCAGCTCCACCATGGACCCTCCATCACCCCCGTCATAGGGTCTCCCTTCCCCAAACCCCCTTCACCATCTCAGCCTCAGTGTTCCCCCAAAGGGGGGAAAATGCTGACGGGGATTCCGTACCCGAGGAGCGCCGGGAGGAAGGCGGGTTGCGTCGTCTGGTCATGGCGGAGCTGCTGTTATCTCTGTTACCTCTCTTGAGCAAGACCCGCTGGCCTCGGTGTTGTGTGGCACGTGGGGACAGAAACGAGACCTTAGCCCAACGCCGGCCGGGGTCCGCCCGGCTCCGTGCGCGGCACAGCGGGGGCCTCCACGGAGCGAAGTGCCTGGCGACGCCGATAGACTCGGGGCCGTTCCCCTTCCCGCGGGGCCGGCGGTGGATAAGGGCGCTGGGGGTGGCTTTGGCCCGTCCCTGAGACGAGAGGCTGCTCCGCCTCGGGAAGCCGTTGGCGGTTTGATCTCGGCCGGGTGGGCGCAGCCCGGCGTGTGCCCCGCTCCCGGGAGTGGGGCTCATCCAGCCCCGTTGCTACAGCCCACGCTGCGGGGCTGGAGAGATGGGATGTAAAGAAGAGAGCCCAGCCCCACTTCTTGTGCCAGAGCGTCCTACGGGATCTGCATGGCACGTCCTTCCTGTTCCCAGGCGATTCCCTGTCGGATAGGAGTGGCTGCCCTGGAGGTACTTGCAGTTGGGGTGGTGCTGGAGGAGAATTCCTTCTTCTTTAGTCCAGTAAGGACCTTTGCTGCATCTTGGGTCCTGGCACCAGTCAAGTCCAAGTTCATGGGATTTATCAGGTGGTACCTGATATCCCTGAGGTACCATCTTCTGGCTTGTTCCCATTCCTGAGATGGAATCTTGGGAATAGTTCCCTGACATCCTTGTTGATTCCAATTTTTTCCTGTTTGAAATGGAGGGGCCAGTAGCCCTGTTGTGCCTCCCATCCGCAGGCGATAAGCTACGCTCCCAAGAGTTTTCCCAGACACTCCCAGGACTTACTGCTGCCTTTTCCAGAAACAATACCAGACCCAGAAAGATTATCCAGGTAGTCAGCACGCGTGACCAGATGAAGTAACGATGCCTCATATTTATTTTTGATAGCACGGAATAATGCAAATAAGTTGCACTTGGCAGATATAAGCACGCAGGTAGCCGTAGGGACCACCCCTGGTCTGGTATGGCTAGTTTATCATTTTGCTCTAGATGATGAGAAGGAAATAGAGGAATTTTCCAGTCCTTATTAAACTTTGATTCAGGATTGTGATGTAGTCCTCCAAAGTCTGTAAAGATGAGCAAGGTGGGCAGATCACTTCTTGGGAGATGGAGATCATCATCTGTGTGGGGTCTTGGAGTGGCTGCTGCTTCTAGGAGATCTGGACGGGGTTCCTGATCTTCTCCTTGGGCTGTGGCAGGACTCGGGTGAGGATGAAAGACCGGGTGCATTCGGTGGGCTGTATGAGCAGGAGTTCTTATCCAGGCCCCACAGGATGTTACAAATTCAATAACACATTTTTCCCCAAATTCTAAGCAAGATAAATGGAACCAAAATTGCCTCCGGAGCCTGATACCTAAATCTGCGTCTGAGTATCGGATAAATCCAGCAGCTGGACTTTCATCGGGTGTTAACTCTGATATTATCTGCCCAAACTTCTTATATTCATAGCAAGGTACCAGAGCGTTCCTCAAGGCTGTGTGATGAGGAGCGTGATGCTGATCACCTCCAGCCGCCCGTGCCCCCCGGGACCCCCACCCTCCGCTGCCGGCATCGAGCGTTGGTTGCGCGGTGGGTTTCGGTTCCCACGCGCGGTTCTGCAAGGCTCGGTGGAGGTATCCCCCGTCTCCCCGGCGTCACCTGGGAGCCCATCCTGTCCCTGGGACCTGCTCCAGCAGCAGCAGGGCTTCCTTGGAAAGCAAAGCCACACGGGGAAGATGCTCCTGGCAAAGCCAGAGCTGTTCCCCCTTGTTTGCTTTTCCAAGGGCTCAATGTTTCTGACCGGCCCGGCCCCCTGCCACTGGAGCTGAACTTCCCCTTGTTCGGCACGAGCAGCTCCTCGGGAGGACCTGGATGTCGGTCCAAAGTCTCGCATCGATAGAAACCGTCCGTGTTTGTCGTGCGTTGATGTTGCCAGAAGCTGTTGAAACGGGCTGATCCCCATCCCAGGCTGCTTCCCCCTGTTTGTCGAGGGCCTCATCCTGCTCAGGGCAACGTTGTCTTACAACTGGAGGACGTTTTATGCCAACTCTGTAGACCTGGTGCCCTTGGGGAAGGCGTTTCCCACACGGTGTTTGGAGCTGTCGCCCCAGCCCTGCTCTCCAGGGTTCTCCCCCCCACCAAGCTGATGCTTTCCGGACCCTGGCTCGGATGCGGCGTGGGGGAATGCCAGCTGTGAGCCACTGAAACTCGCTGACCACGGCTCCTGGCGCCAACGATCGTGGGCTCTGACCATGTGTGTGGTGGTGTGGTGCCCCCTCCTGCACTTGCCGGGCTGGCAGAACCCTGCGGCAACTGGCTTTCCCCTTCCCTGGCGGGAGCTCAGCTCCCTCCCCTTTGGCCAGGGGGGTCAGAGCAGCCTTAGCCCCCCCCTTGCCCCCATTTCGGTGGTCCCCTGAAGGTGCCAGGGATACCCTGGAAGGGGGTGACAGCAGCAGCCCTCCTGCAGGGGTGCAGCCTCACCGGATCCTGCCCAGGAGACACCGGAAAGTGGGGAAGGGAGGTCTGGGGGCTGCTCTGGGGTGGGTGAGCACGGACGGGGAGGGGAGCTCGGGCTCTTGCTCAGCCTGACGCAGCACAGCCCCTCGGAGCGGGGCTGGGGACCGTTGGGGTTGGATGTGTCCGGGGGACAAATGGCTTTTTTTTTTCCTTTCCCCCTGCCCCCAAAACATGATTTTTTTCTTCCTTTGTTGCTCTGTTTTTTTACACTCTGTTTTTCCCCCTCGCTCCAAACCAGGCTCCCAAACACAGTTGCTCAGTTTCTCCGTAGGAGCCAAGCTGGAACGCACCGTGCCCGGGATGGGGATCGGTACCTTCTCAACGTTTCCTTTGTTTGTTTGGGTTTTTTTTTTTGTTTGGGTTTTTTTCCCCGAAGGTTTATTCCTTTTCTCCTTTATTTAATGTATTTATTTTTGATCCTTCTCTCGTTCTCCCCTGGGAAGGAGAAGCATGAGCAAGCAGGAACCTCCTCGTCCCCAAAAATCAGTTTTCATGCCAAATCCAACCATGTGTTGGAAGAAGATGGGTTGGGGTGGCACCAGTGCGACCCGATCCCTCGGTGCCAGCGAGCGCCGGTGTGCCATGCGGGCACAGCCGTGGCGGAGCATGGCTGCTGGCGAGGCTCCTGTCCACCCGCTCGCTCCCGACAGCCTTTTATGTGCCTGGTGGGGCCGGTGGCGGGGCTGGTGCCGGGAGCCTGATTGGCTCGGGACGGCCTCGCCGCCGCGGCCAGGTTGGCGTTCCTCCTCCTGCAGCCCAGGTAAAGCCTCCCGAGACCCGGCACTTGGCCTCCCGGGATTAGCGACTCGCTCCGGCTCGCCTCTACCTTCACTTTGGTGGAGTTTTTTTTTTTCCCCCTTTCCCCTCCCCTTCCTTTTTTTTTTTCCTCCTTTCCCCCCCCCCCCCTTTTTTTTTTTTTTTTTAAATATAATTTTGACGTCAGGCGGGTCTCCCCCCGCGGGGGAGCGGGCGCGAGGGGCGGCGGGAGGAATGAGCAGCGGGCTGGTGCTGCGCTCCCCGCTCCCCGAGGACCCCTCGGCGTTCGCGCCGCTGAAGCCCGTCACCATGTCGGGGGAACCCGGCGAAGACGCCCCCGTCTTTGAGGACATCAAACCCCCCGCCCGGGCCCTGGAGAACCCGCCGGAGCTGGCACAGGTAAGGCGGCGGTTGGCAGCGGGACGGGGCCACCGTTGCCCGCTCAGGTGCGTGGTGGCCACCGACGCCTCCTGCCAGCGCCGGCGCCGATTTCCACTTGGTTCTGCTTTGTTTTTCCGCTCTTTGCTAAAACACCTTTGTACGCTCCTGCTTCCCCCTCCGCCGGGTTTTCTGTCGGGCGTGTTGGGTTTCATTTTTCTTTTTTTTTTTTCTCCTCCTTTCCCCTCCTGCCTTTCTTCGAAACGCCCCGTTGCCCGTTTTGGAGGAGAACGTGAGTTTTGGTCGTTCCCCGCGGCCGCGGCTCGGTCCCTCTGCCCCGGGGCCGGCAGGTGAGGGGGTGCCGAGGGGCTCTGTGCCACCGCCGGCTCGCCGGGAGCGACGTGGGCAACGGGATTGCTGTGTCCGCGTGCGATGGGGGGGACACAGGAGGTTATTTTCTATTTTATTGTATTATATTCATTTTTTCTGCCGTCACGGTGGGGAAGGAATGCTCCTTCGGATTCCCCGGTGGCGTTCCCCCCCAGCGCGCCGGAGATAAAGACCCGGATAAGTGGTTTCAGGGGGGGTGCTGCACGCCCACCCCTCTTGCACGCCCACCCCTCTTGCACGCCCACCCCTCTTGCACGCCCACCCCTGTCCTGGGCCATGGCAGAAGCCCGTTCAAGCCCGTCCCAGGCGAAGGGATAAGGCTTCTCACCGGTGTTTCGGGCGACAGACCCCTCATCCCACCACGAAGAGCCCGCAGCCGCGGTGGCGTCGGCCCCTTTCCGCCCCGGAGGAGCGGGGCGAGCCAGGGCGCGGGGTGCTCGGCATCGCCGGCGGCTGATGATTAACCGCGCGCCCCGCGTCCCCAGCGCCATCTTGATCCGGGTGGGAGGGCGGCTCCGGCCCCTCAATCCACGGCCGCCCTGTGGGGACCCCTTCACCTGGCTGCCGTTCCTCTGGGGACCCCTGGGAGGGCATCCCCGTGGTGGGTGGCTACGGCTCGGCACGGGGCAGGGGTCGGGGCTGTGTCTCCGCTGCCCCTCTCCCAGCGGCACCGATGCCCCAAGGACTGGTTTTGGGGCTCCGTCCTTCAGGGAGAGGTGGTGAGATGACGGCAGTGTCTCCGTTGCCGTATTTCCGTTCGCATCCGCAGGGTCCGTGAGTGGTGGTCGTGGATGTGGGGGTCAAAATGGGGGGAGAGGGCTGTGTGGCACCCTCCGCCTTCCGCTGCGGTGGTCCCGGCTCGGTGCCTCTCCCCGTACCCCTGGGGCTGCCAGAGCACCTGCCACGCCATGCTGGCTTGGGGTGCGTTATCCAAAGCTGGAGGGTCGGGTGGTGGCTCTTCGGGAAGGTGTGGGTTATCTCTGGGGCCCGTCGCTGGTGGGAAAGGGCAGCAGCTCCCTGTGTGCCCTGTGGGAGGGTGAGGTGTGCTTTCTCTCCCCCTTCCTAACCACAGCTGCCCAGTGGGATCGGGCAGCGGGGCCGGTGCTCACCCCACGCCTCGGCCATGGCCACGGCGGGCAGGTGGGCAGTGATGCCCCCTGGCTTCGGCCAGCCCCACGCTGCCTCTCGTCCTCCTCGGGGAGGGTGTGGGGGCATAAAGCCCATCTGTGGTTGGAAACACCTTCACCCCACGACACCATCCTTGCTGCCCTTTGGAGGGAAGAGGGGGTTTCTCACCCCGGTTTGGTCCCTGCCACGATGCCACCCCAGCACCGGGGTGGAGGCAGCTGAGG
Source organism: Tauraco erythrolophus (assembly GCF_009769465.1). NCBI lineage: Eukaryota > Metazoa > Chordata > Aves > Musophagiformes > Musophagidae > Tauraco > Tauraco erythrolophus. Next base: position 22,821,804 of record NC_141477.1, read on the forward strand.
GGGAGGCACTGGGAGAGGCTGGTTGGAGATGTCACCCCTTTGCCATGAGACCATCCCGCATCCCTTTACAGACGGTGGGGTCCCCGGGATGGAGGCTGGAAAGCTGCAGGGCTGGAGCTTAACACCAGCTCGCCCGCACCCTGTGCGTCGCCCGCAGCCCCCGGCAGCCCTGGCAGCACTTCTTTGCAAACCCACCCGGAGTGAAGCGTTGCGGGTGGCAAAACCCTGGCAGCCCAGGGCCAGACCCCACATCTCCTGGGGAGGAGTTTTCCCATCTTTTAATGAACACCAAGGGCTGTGGTGGTTGTAGAGGAGATGCTGAAGAAGGTGCTGTAGCTGGGGGGTGGGAAATCTGGATGGCTGCACGTCTGGGAAACCCTTTGCTCTGGGAGGGGGTTTATCAGAGCAGTTTGCCAAGACTTATGGAAAAGGCTGTGACCCGTCGGAGCTCCGGCACTGGCTGTTGCCCACGGGGCATTTCCCGCTGCTCCGGCTCTCCGACCTGCCTCGCTGGTGTCCGGCAGGGAAGGGAGCAAACCCGCAGCTAATCTCTTTATCTCGCTGGTTGCAAAGTCCCCTCCCCACCTCCACAAATCGCTTTTCGCACAAGGGGGGAAGAAGGTGGGAGCTATTTGCTGTCGAAAATTTTATTCGAGCCGAGTCAGGTGGAAACAGAGCCTTTGTGGAGTTTGCGGTTAGGGTTTGGGTTTTTTTTCCCTTTTCTCTGCCTTTCCAGCCACCCTGCCCCAAACTGAGAAAAAAAAAAAAAAAACAAACACCACCAACAAAACCCAAACAAAAGAGAAAAGAGGAGAGAAAAGGGCTTGGGAGAGAAAAGCACTTTTCCTTTCTGATTCGAGTCAGATCAGCCAGACACAGAACTTTCCTCTTTCAATCTCAAGAGGCTGATGTTAGAAGGAAGGTAAGAAATAATAAAAAATGACCCCAAAAGCCAGGCACGTTCCAGAAGTGTTCTGGAAGGGGAGGAGACGGTCCCTTTGTGTGGCTGTCAGGTACCCCCGACGAGGGGGGCTGGGGGGGCACTGGGGCTCTGCTGCTGCTCCCACCTCGCTGCCCTTTGCTCTCCAGGTCTGATGAGCCAAAGCAGCTCCCGGGTACCTTGTTGTCCCCTGGGGCTGGGGAGCCCTCCAGGGATCATCTGCTGCTCGTCAGACGGGTGGCTGTGTCCCTCTGGGCTGGGCTTGTAGATTAGCAACCCCATTGCCAAGTCCTCTAAGCCACCCCATCCCTCCTGAGCTCCTGGAGCCACCTGTGTCCTTATGCCATGGTCTCCCTTGGGTTTACGTGTGGTCCTCGGTGGTGCAAGCCCCATCCCATGGCAGGCAGCTGCAGTGGTGGGCAGTGAGATGGTGAGAACAGAGCCAGGTCTGTCTCAATGGGTCGTAGAGGCCACGAATTCAGAGCTGCTGTCTGGTGTTGGAGGGTCACTTGGGTTTGCAGCAGCGTTGAGTGAGGTCAGGACACAGCAAAGGAGCTGCTGGGAGGAGAGGTGGACAAAACCCACAGCCTGTCCCCTGGTTTAACCCCTTGCCTACCTGTATCAGGAGCCCAAGGGCAGTTGCATTGAGGCTTTCTGGACAATGCAGGAGCTGTTTCAATCCTGCTGTGTCACTCTGGTGCCCTTTGTGCTGTGTCCTGCATCTCATGGGTCTGAGCTCCTTTGGCCACATCCTTGTCTTGAATGCATTGGGGTGATGACTAGGTGGTGGCTTTCTCTTGGGCCAGGGATGGGCTTTCCTTCTCCTCAGTGGTCCAGCATCTTGCACAGCCCAGTTTTAACCAGGGTGATGGGCCTTGCTCATGCAGTGTGGTTTGCATCAGGGCCAGGAAGGAGTCCTGCTCCACTTTACTTATTAGTAGAGCTGTAGAAGTCCACAGCACAGCTGTTAAGGATGATTCATGTCCTTGGGCTGTCTGAAGCTGCATGTGATGAATGAATTCAGCTTTTCTGCAAGGAAAGGGGAGATGGTGGCTTTGGAGTTTTGTGCTGCACCTGAAATGACATATTGATGGCTCCTTGTGGCTGGAGGTAGCTGAGCCCGGGCATCTTTCTGCAGTTTAGTATCACTCCTTGGGTGCTCAGAGGGTGCTTTGCAGAAGGGTTCAACAAAGGTCCATGCGTTGTGCAGAAGTGTGCAAAATGCTGTGCAAAATTCATCTTCAAAGGGTGCCAGCAGCCTGTGCAGGCTCCAGGGGTGTGCAGAAACAGACTGGAGACAGAGAGATGTCAAGTTAAAGGCTGGACTTTAGGAGGAAGAAGCTTGCTTGCAGCCCACGTCAAGATGGTGGGCTGGCAGCCGGTTGGGTTGGCCAGAGGGACCTCAGGAAGGAGGGATCCTTGCAGGCTCTTTGGCTTTGGGATCAGCTGGAGCCTGATGCTTTCAGGACCAGCTCGCAGATTTGCAAGTCTGATGGACCTTCTGCCTGGCAGGTGTCTGCAGGGCCACAGGAAATCAAGCTAGAGCCCCCAGAAGGGACGACTTTGTCCCTCTACTCTTGCAGGAAGACCCTTAGGGACAGTCCCCAGGTGGGACACCTGCCCGCTGCAGCCCTGTGTCGGGGTGGTGGTGATGGGCTCATTGCAGATCAGATCCTGCCGTGGGAGCAGATCTGAAGTCAGCAGGGCCCTTGCTGCTGCTCAGCAGGCTTCGGGCAAAACCGGTGTTACCAACGAGCCAAAGACCGGGAATTTGGGGGCGTCTCAGCCACCGCGTTTGCGATTTTCTTAATCCCCCAGACTTCCCCGTGCGCGCGCGGCTGGAAGCAGACGAGGTGTGGGATGAAACGGCTTTGGCCGAACTTTGAGCCCGTTGGAGCACAATGGCTTTGTCCGGGTGGTACAAAGGCCGATTGTTCTGCCGGGGGGAAGTTTGGCTCTGGCAAGGTGGGGAGCAGGAGAGAGGGATAGTGCTGAGAACGAGGAGGATTACAGGTGGGCTGTTCCTTTTCCTCCTGGAACCTGTTTTCCACTCGTTGACAAGGGAGAGGTTGCAAATTAGCTAGAAAAGCATGTTGTTGGGTTGGTTTTTCTGTTGTTTGTTTTTTTTTTTTTGACACTGAAAAGACAGGTATTTAAGGGAGGAAATGAGCAGGGGACTCCAGCTCTATAGTAAATGCAACGGATTTCCCTTTATCGCTCTTCCTGAATGGTCTGTGGGAAGCACACACAGTCGTCTGAAATTACTCATGAAGGTCTAAGGTAGTGCATTTCTGGCCGGTGCATCATCAACTGTGAATTTTCCCCTCTCAAACCTGTTTGGTCAGCTACCTACGCTGTTTTGTTCTCCTTCCTTGGTCCAGTGAGTTCTTTTATCTAACCCATCCACTGCAAATAATCACACTTACGACCGTCTTGTTAGCTGAGCCCCCTGATTAGAATATTTGCTTTTCTTGTGCTCCATTGGGGAATTACATGAGTCACAGGGTACGGTTGGTGTTTGGGGATTGGATAACTAATGTTTACAATTCAGATGTTCTCAGAACTTGAGCTAGCATGAAAACTCTCTCTCTTAAAAAAAAAAAAACCCAACCACCCCATGGGCTGTTTACATCAAAGAGGTTCAGCCCCTTCCAAGCTCAGATTGAAACTCAAACAAAGAATCTTTCTTTAAGTTCAGAAATGCTCGGAGAATTCTTTGGAAATTATTATTTATTTTTTTTTTTTAAATATGATAGGGACCTTCAAGTTTCCACCAAGGACAGGATTTGCAAGTATTAAAATGCATTTCATGACCTTGCTTTCTGTAGTATGTCCAGCACGAGCAGGAAAAGAGAATGGCAGGAAATTGGTCCCAGTATAGCAGGTCCGAAAACGCAGGTACTTATCGCTTGCAGGTGAAAAGAGTGTATTATCCATCCGTTATCACCTCTTTCACATCCAAGGCAATTTGTTTCATGGATCTGAACCCATCCTGGGGAGGGCAGAGATATGTGGGTACCTGCTCACCAGCCAACCTGGCCCATCATTTTAATGCTGTCTGTACAATGTTATCACTTTTTATTTTGCTGCTCCTCAAGGACAGTTTAGGGAGCTGAAGCCAGGGGAGGCTGAATGTATCCAAATGAAAATCCTTCTCGCAAGGAATAGAAGGTTTGATGGTGTTCTCTAAAATGTGGAAATGACCCAAGGTTTGTTGAATTGAATAGCGAAGTTGGGGCATCTCCTCTTCCCAACCAATCGTTCAAAACGCTGTTGTTTTAGAACATAATGTTTCATTCTGAGCAACTTTCGATATTTGGTGTTTGTGTGGTTCTGCGTCGTGCTTTTGGGAGAACTCAAAATCATTATCTTGGCTGACTGATGTCACCTCTGGGGCATGACGAGTGTCACAGCCCTCACGTTTCCCAAGGGCTGGCAAGCTCCAGGCTCCAAAATGCCCTGGCTGGAGCTTCTCCAGGGCTTGGTGCCTTCTCCACGTGCCATAATCGGTCGCAATTATATTTAACAGCAATTGGTGATTCATTTCTCTACGGGGAATATGTGGAAAGAGAGGGTTTAAGCTGAGGGAACGGATCTTGAGGAAACTCTTTGAGGCTTTCTGCTCTCAGGCTAACAGAAAGACCCTCCTAGCACCACAGATGCTCGGAAACATAGGGTAGCATGCACGGCAGAAGGGGCTGCAGCACGCGGAGCTGCTCCGGCGTCCCCCTCGGTCCCTGGTTCTGGCAGTATCTTCTTGGCCTTGTACTGCGCGAGGTGCTGCTCAAGCTTGGAAGAAAGAAGTTGGCCCGAAGACCTGCTCGTTCAAACACAACAGTTTCCACCCGCCTCAGGGTTTGTTTTGTTTTGTTTCGCTAACTGGTTTGGCGAGGAAGTGGAGGGCCAACACGAGGCGGTGGGATTTGCTGTCCGCACGTGAAACCTGACCTTGCTTTTCGCCGACGTGCGTGGGGTATCGGGACTGCCTCGTGATTTGTGCTGGGAAGAACAAGCTTTTGGGGCCTGTTTCATCGCTTGCTGAATGCCAGGAGGACTTCGCAAGCCCCAGCAAGCAGCGGATGACTCACCCTGCCTTTGTCAGACCCTGCCCTGGGAATGTGTGTCTTCTGATCCGAGGAGGTGAGGTGATGAGTGTGAGCTTTTAGTTGGAGTGAGGCAGAACGAATCCCACCCATAACCCAGCTGGGGAAGCGCCCTGCGAGCTCTACAGCCTGTCCCGTGTCACACTCGGCTCAGGACCTGTGGCATGGATGTGTAACCAGAAGGGTGCTGGAGGGCTCAAGGACAAACCCAGCGTCCTGCGGCCATGCAATAACTAGAAATGGGTGGATGAGTTTGTCCAGGTCATCCTGGGGAATGGTGATATATGAGAGCCTCTGTCTTCTCAGATTCAGGGGAGAGGGTGTGCTGGAGCAGAAGCTGCAACGGAGAAGGAGAAATGGACCTGCTTCTAGTTGATGGTACCAGCAGGGGCTGCACCACTATCCAAATTCAACTTTTGGTTGTATGTATGTGCATAAACCGGGGGAATGCTTGAGTTCCTGAATGTTTTGGCTGGAGCTGAAGTAGCTCGAAGCCTCCTGATCTTCCAGGAGTTGAAATAACATTAGGTTGTTTCATCTTTCCAGAAAAACCATCCAAATGGCTGTACCAGCTCACGCCAAAAGTCTACCCAGCTCAGCCTCCTGCCTCCAACAGTGGGTGCCCACTTAGCTTGATGGAGAACCTCCAGTTGGCTTTGATGGGCTTGACCCCAGCCTTAGCTAAGCAAGAACAGCTTGGAAATAGAAAGCTGTGTGGGAAGGCACGACTCCCTTCAGTCCTCATGTCCTCCCTTCCCAGACTTTAGGAGAGCTGGAGCAGAGCCGGGAGCAATAATGGCTGAGGAGAGAGGGTTGTCCCGGTTTCCTCGCCTGCCTACGGGCTCCATCCAGTGCCAAGGTTACACTTGGTAGTTCTTGGTAGTTCTGCAAGAGAGGAAACCAGTGCAGACCTCTTCAAGGTCTCTTCCAACCTAAACGATTCTATGATAATGTCAACCAGGGACCTCCCGACCCCTGTCTAGACCTGCCTGAGGCCAGATGGGTTGAATGGTGTTCAGTAAGGCCTAGAGATGGTGCAGCTGGGCAAGAGCTTTCTGCAAGCTCAGTGTCTCCGAAGTCTACCCTGGTAGTCATTTGTCAGTCCATTTATGGCTCCATTTTTGGAAAGGTTTCTGCTTGCTCTCTTAAAGCCTGCTGGAGCCTGGCTGCTCCAAACTGCTCCTCTTCCAGGCACTTGACCTTGCAGTTGGATGAGGGTGTTTTTCCTGGTTTCTTTGGCCTTTGGGATTGCTGACTGCAGTGGCATGATTTCTGTGATAAATGACCAAGGGAGATTGCCTTTGAGTGAGTCTTTATCAGTTGTCAGGGGAAAGGAATAGCAAACAGAGTCAGCAAGTCTGCTGGAAACGTTGCTGCCTGGCTCAGCCAGGGGCCAGCCGACCTCCCAGCTGCCCACATCTGCCTGGATGGTGACTCTTGGCCTCAAGGAAATTCCTTCTTTCTGAGAGGTGATAATTGCCTCGGGTAGCTCAAACACAAGGGCAGAAAAGAGTATCAGAATAACGCTCCGGAGCAGTGCGGCTCAGCCCCTGGACCATCCACGAGCTCCTGGCAGAAACCTGGAGAAAAGGTATATCTTTGTCCTGCTCCAGGAGCTGCTCTTGTAGGAGGAAAGCTGTCCCACCTCTGATCACCAGATCACCTCTGGCGGTCTCCGTGGACTCCAGATAGAGCTGGCACAGAGACTTTGGCTTAGAGGCCACTTTCCAGGTGGCCAAATCTAGTGAAGGTGAATCGTGACCCACTGCGTGCATATGCAGAGACAGCTGAACGCTTCGAGGGCAGCACGAGTTTCCTGGAGTTGCTCCAAACCCTTTTGAGATAGAGCAAGCAGAGGGTCCACCAGAGGTCTTCTGCAGCCCAGCACCCACCTGCACAGGGGCAGACTGCGGCTCTGCTGCCTGCGGCGGCGCTTCGTTATCCACAGCAGCTGAACTTCGGCCCCGCGCGTACCTGAGAGGAAGAGTCCCGCGGGTTTCTGTGCTAATCCCGTTTTGCAGAGAGTTCCAGAAGACTTGAGGAACAAACAGAAAATAACGTCGATCGAGGTCAATATCAAAACCAAATGATCAGAGAAACAAATATTTACCCAGGTCAATATTTAACTAGGAGACAATAAACGCTGATATTGAACCAAATCTGTATATAAATACGGCCTATTTATAACGTCTGCCTTTAAAGGGGCGCTGCCAGGTACTTGCCATGGCTTTGGATTGATGATTATCCTCCCATTGTTTGCCGATTCCCTTGGAGGCTGGAGTTTCGTGCAGGTGCACGTACGAGAAAGGCCGTTCTGCGCAATCCCGGGGCGCCGATAACGGGCGCAGCCGCGGTCCCACGCGTGCCGTGCTCCGGGAGAGCCTCCTCCTTACCCCTGGAGCGGGTGCCTTGGTGTTCCCCCATCCCTTGAACCCCCACATCAAAGAGTTGTGCTGATGGTTGACCAGCATGGGTGAATCCGTTTTTTTTCTTCCACCTCCTCTCTGGAAAACTCTTAGCATCCACAACCGGCACAGCATCGCGGCTGCGAGCAAGAGCCCGAGACCCAGCTGGGAACGGGGCTCGATGCCTCCTGGCATTGCCAAGCGGGATGGGGGGGTAGCACAGGGCTTGGAGCTGCCAAGTACTGATGAAACCTCCCCCCTCCTCCGAGCCCTTTCCTCCCCAACCGCTCCCTCCGCCAACTTTACGAGCCCGTTGCCTGTTCAGCAAACATCGATTTCTCTCCTCGTTCTCCGCCGCTGCCCGTGTGGTGACAGCACCTGATGTTTCTATGGCAGTTTGTTATTTATCAACTTCAGATTAGAAAGCGTTTAATCACGGGAGAGACACGTCCCGCCTCGGCAGCCGGCGGTGCCTCGCGCTCTTCTAACGACGCTCGCGGTTCGTCGCTGCCAAAATGGCACAGTTGGCTCCAGCATCCTTTTTTTTTTTTTTTTTTTTTCCTGCACCCTCCCAAGAAATGTTTGTCTTGGAGTCTGCGTGTATCGATCGATGTCCTGCTGACACCTCACCTTGCCTCGACAGTATCTGAAAGAGGGATGGAGGTCCCCAAGGAAGAAGGTTCCTGCGGGATTAATGAAAACTGGCAGATGGTAGAGGGGGGGAGACTCATGTCAGCGCCTATTAGCCACAGGAGAATCCACTCTGGAGGAAGCTGAGGGTGGTGGCGTCTGCTGTCTTCTCCAGCAGCTGGCTTGCGGGGCCGGGTTGGTGCTGATTTCACGGTGCGGGGGGCTTCGCAGCAGACAGCTCTTCCAGAGGCTGCCGAGGTTTCCTTCCCCTCCGGCGAATTTCGGTCGCCAGGTCCCCGGTTCGGACGTGCCAGGCTGAGTGTAACACGCTCCTGCCGGTCCAGCGGCACAAACGTGTCCGATGGCCTTGTCTGGAGCGGACAAAGTGCTCCTTCTAACCCCTTTCCCTCCTTTCCTGCTTGTTTTTTTGGCTTTTTTTTTCTCCGTCAGGTTGAAAACACCCTCCGTGGTCAGAAATAGCAGGAGTTCAGTGCTTTTATCCTATAAAACACTATTCTTACTGGCTTTTGCTTCCAAAGCAAAGATCCCCGTGTGGACACCTCGGAACTCACGCCAGTTCCGTTGACGTCCCCGTCGCCTGTGTTTCCCCTTTGCTCACTTTTTGCCTGAGCTGCTGCACGATAACTCCCTGTACAGCTGCTGGCGCCCTGGTCGATGCTACTGGGAGGTCTGGGGCACGCTCACCTCCAGACCTGGTGTCTCACCCTCGTCTCCAGAGATTGCAATGATGGCGTTGCTAATGACTATAGGGGAACTGGGTGAGAGAGGTGAGAAGAGCCCTCAGTGGTGTGTGGAAAGCCAGGGGAAATCGAGGCAGGAGAAGAGGCGTGCGGGACATACGCTGTAGAGTGCACAGGAAATGCTAAAGGAGGTTTAAGTCCCGGTGAACTCTTTCCACCTTGGAGGTTGCTGAGCACAGGACGGGGCTCGCTGAGGGCAAACTGCAGAGAAGGTCCCTGGGGACCGGCATCACTGGTCAGCCTCTGTGTCCAGGGGGTGTGGGGTGGGAGGAGGTGATGGTGATGGGGGGGGGGGCGGGGTGCCCGTGGGGGTTGGCTGGGCCCTGGGGGTGACTGCCCCACTAACCCACCCCTGTCTGCCCCACAGCTGCACCCCATGAGGATGGAACAGCGGATGGCGCCGCTCATTCTTGAGGTAAAGTGCTCTCCTTGTTCCCCCCTCTGCATGCTCCTGCCGTGGTGGTGAGAGGTACCACTGCAGCCCCCGAGAGACTGAGCTGGGGCTTCCCCCCACCCACTCAGCCCAGGGAAGCCCACCCAGATCCCCACCCCATGTTCGCTCCCTTCTTCTGCCCCGCTGCCCAGTGGGGTGTGGGTGCATTCCTGCCTCCATCCATGCCAGCTGCCTGGGCACCACTGCAGCTTCTCCTCTATGTCTCCCGTGTCGCCTTTGCCGGGATCCCCACTGACCATGGAGGGAGCCATGAGTGACAGCCAGGTAGACACCTGCACTCAGGACACTTGAGTTGGACCCTACCCTGGCATGTCAGCTCTTATTCCTCTCGATTGTGCTGACCATGGGCCAAGGAGTTGGTTTTGGATGGAGCATTGGCTGGGAGGTGCTTGGGTGCTGGGTGTCAGCACCCAGCGTGAGCAGTGCCAGAGGGGACTGGGGTTGCTGGGTGCTTCTGGGTCATGAACAAGCAAAGTGCCCCTTTCTCCCTCTTTGAAGGACACTGGGGCCCTCGGAGTTGTGTGGGAACTGTGAGACAATCCACAGTGTTACGACAGTCTGGATTCCAGCACGGAGAGGCCCTCAGTGTCCCAGTCCTGCACACACCCGTGGGGCTGCAGCGATGGACAGGGCTGGTGTCCTCTCCTGTCTGGTGAATGCCCATGGCTTTTGCTCTGCTCACTGACTGCCCCTTAGCACCCCCCTTTCCCCAGGACCCTGAGGCTGCTCAGGATCAGAAGTGGATTTATCAGGCTTTAATGGAATCATGGAATCACAGAATGGTTTGGGTTGGAAGGGATCTTAAAGATCATCTAGTTCCAACCCCCTGCTGTGGGCAGGGACACCCTCCACTACACCAGGTTGCCCAAAGCCCCATCCAACCTGGCCTTGAACACTGCCAGGGATGGGGCAGCCACAGCTTCTCTGGGCAACCTGGTCCAGTGCCTCACCACCCTCAGAGGGAAGAATTTCTTCCTTAGATCTAATCTAAATCTCTCTTTTTTCAGTTTAAAGCCATTGCCTCTTGTCCTGTCACTACACGCCCATGTCCAAAGCCCCTCTCCAGCTTTCTTGTAGCCCCTTTAGGTGCTGGAAGGCTGCTGGAAGGTCTCCCCAGATCTTTCTCTTCTCCAGGCTCTGGGAAGACCTTCCAGCAGCCTTCCAGGCTGGCAAAAGAAGACTTTGCTCTGCAGGTAGAGGTGGTTGTGAGAGAAAAGGAGTCTGGGAGACACGGAACAGGGGGGCAGGCAGCGGATGGGGGGACTTTTGGATCTGAAATGAGGGCCCTCCCCACCTTTGCACATTGACTATACCTGCCTGGTCACCTGCCCCGTAAGGACCCACTGGAGCCGTTGGCAGGGGAGACCTTCCCTTGGGAACTGAAGGTGAGAAAGTTAAATGCCAGAGATAAGGGAAGTGTAGAAGTAAAAGGCATCCAGCACCTTCCCCCTGCCCCCCTCCTGGCGAGGGGGTCACTTCACAGCTCAGGTATGTGCGGCACGCGGAGCCTCCGGCGCTGGCTCCGGGGAACCGCACCGTGCCCGTGCGGCACACGGCAGGAGCACACGGGGTGCCGCTCCGGAGCTTCGCCCCTGGTTCTCCCTCGGGCAGGAACCCCAGTGGGACACTGCGGGAGGAGCGGAGAGGGAATCAGGGTTTCGGACCAGCCTGCGAGGGCTGAGCTGGGGGTCTCTGATTCTCTTCCCTGCCTCCCGCTGATGCCGTAGCTGTAGGGTGTCCTCCCTGGAGCATGGGGATGCCTTGAGCAGAGGTGGCTAGGTGAGGACATGACACAAAGAGAGGTTGTAATGCCAACCTTCAATGAGGGCAGGGACTTTTCAGGGCTTGCACATCCCACGGGGACAGATAGGATTTATGGCACCCCGTGGTGAGGCCGCACCTGGAATATTGTGTCCAGTTTTGGGCCCCTCGCTTTAAGAGAGATATTGAGCTCCTGGAGCGAGTCCAAAGAAGGGCAACTAAACTGGTCAAGGGGCTGGAAAATAAAACTTATGAGGAGCGGCTGAGGGAGTTGGGGCTGTTTAGCCTGGAGAAGAGGAGGCTGAGGGGAGACCTGATTACGGCCTACAAATACTTGAGAAAAGATGGTGGGGAGTTAGGGGAAGGGCTCTTTACATTAGTGATGGGTGATAGAACAAGAGGAAATGGGCATAAGCTTAGTCAGGGGAGATTCAGGTTGGATGTTAGGAAGTATTTCTTCTCTGAAAGGGTTGTCAGCCACTGGAATAGGCTGCCCAGGGAGGTGGTTGAGTCCCCATCCCTGGATGTGTTTAAGAATAGGGTGGATGAGCTACTTGAGGATATGGTTTAATGGGGATTAGGGATGGTTGGACTCGATGATCTCTAAGGTCTTTTCCAACCTAGAAATCTATGAATCTATGAATCTATGGCACAGTGCGTACCCGCGCCAGCGCAGCCAGCATGGCGCAGAAAACACAGTCCCAGCGCAGCGCTTCCAAGTCCAGCTGCTCTGAGCTTCTCCCCGTGTAGAAGAGGGCGTATTTGTGGCACGTACCTGTGCTTGGGCAGAAGCCAGCTTACCCGTGCGTTGCCAGTGTGGCTTGCAGAGGTGCAAAGGCTCTTTGAGTTAGCTGGAAGCACAGGTGATAGGTTTTGCTGGAAAGGGCGCGGAAATCTCTTGGGTCCCGTCCAGCTTTGTTAAGGGCCATGAAGTCGCAGCGGGGATGACTTTGGCCCGTTGCACTCCCGTGACATAGTTCAAAGCTGTAAAACCCTCGGCTCAAGCGTTGCAAGGGTGTGGGGCGAGATCAGCCCGCTCTCCTGAAGTGCACCGTAGGCTCTGCCAGGGAAAGCTGGCGCTTTTGCCAGCTCCTCTACATATGAATGAGTCTACGAGGGCTTTGCAATGGGCTTGACACTTGGATAACCACATAATTAAAGGCTGCAGCTTTATAGAAGAGCATTAGCACTGGTATCTTTAACCGCAAAGAGCAGAACTTGAGTCATCGAATGCCAGGGGATGAACTTCCTAGCGGATTGCTCCATCAGGTTGCTGAGTTATTGGGCCTGGATCCAGTGGGATGCCGCATCAGGCGTGAACCGGGAGGGGAAGGAGCCTGGCAAGCGGTGAGCGTCTGAGCTAGAGGTCCTGTTAGCGTGGAGGACCCAGACTTGTACGAACAGCTCTGCAAAACTAGAAGGAGCCCAAAGGTGAGGTGAGGGCTGAGTCACTTCGCCAAGACAAGACAGTAATAGCGTGCCAGGAAGTTCCCATTTTAGGCTCACAGATTAGTTGCAACATCACTCAGATTTCTAGGGATATAGCCCAAATTATTCTCCATTAATTAAAGATATTGTCTTAAATTATTCTCAGTTAATTAAAGATATTGTCTGAGAATAAAATAGGATACATCTCAGGCTGTTGACTTTAAAGGAGACCAGAGTCAGCACGTCGAAGGTGGGCTGCAGATCCAGCATGTCCAAAGCATGAGGTTGGCAGGAGCAGAGTTTCTGATTTCATCCCATTTCTAGTGGTAAATTCTCTTGTTCCCATGACCAAAGCTTTGTACCTAAAGCTTGGCTCTCGTTACCAGGCTGGATTTCTCTCACAACTCCATCCTCTGTTACCGGTGCAGATAGGTAGGAGGGAGGTGGGACAGAGGACAGTGATTCACTCCTGGGGAGTCTGAGGCTGAGTCAGAGACTGAAGCTAAATCACTGCAGCCGGTGACTCCTGGGCCGTCCTTGGTGCTCTCTCGATTTCCTGCTGGCTCAAGTCCTTGTTGAATGTTGGACTTCCACCACCAGTGTGTCAAGGTCACTCTTCACCTCTTCTCTCGTCTGTATTTTTTGCCACAGGCGCGGTCTGAAATGGATAAGTACCTTTCAAACGAGGTGCCGCCCATCCCGATGATCCCAGACAAGAAGTACCGCCGCGAGAGCGCCTCAGTGGTGGATGAGTTCTTCTCCACAGAGAAGCCCACTTCCACGCCGTACAGCGTGAACATCAACGTGATCCTGCCGGACACGACGCACCTGCGCACCGGACTCTACCGGCCACCCAAGCCCATGGCACCGTTCCCACAGATCAAAACAGAGCCTGGCACCAGCTTCGCCCACCCTTGCTCTTCCACCTCCGGCTCCACGCAGACCCTGCCCGACTTCACCAGTGTCTTCAGCATGCCCCAGTCAGTGGCAGTGAACAACATCTTCATCAAGCAGGAGATGCCTTCTGAGATCCCCTTATCCACCAATCCGCAGCAATCCCATCTTTACCAGATGCCTCTTGGCAATGGAAGTGCTGACATTACCACTCTGACATCCTCCTCCAACAGCACCACGGCCATCAACAGTCTCAGCGGTGTCACCATGTCCACAGGTAACACCATGTCCAGTGTGGTCCACAGAGCTGTCCAGCCAGGAGGGCCGGTTAAGCAGTACCCACATGTCTCCCAGGGACAGGGAAACTTCAACATCTCAGGGCCGTTCTACGCTGTTCCGGGGGTGAACCTGCCCCCTTCACCCCCCAACTCGCAGCCTGGCAGCCCAGAAAATCAACCTGAGCTCATCAACACCATCTCTCCCCCACCATCCTATGAAGCCACTTTTGGACTGAAGTTGGTCCAGTCATCCCAGGTGCCCCCAGTCCCCAATGGTCTTGGGACTCTCTCCCAAGGGCACGTTGTCATGCAGCCCCCCAAATACAACAGACGCAACAACCCTGAGCTGGAGAAAAGGAGAATCCATCACTGTGATTACCCAGGTACGCTCATAGTTGATGTACTGGCTTGGCTTTGGGGGGGTCTGGGGTCTCTTCTTGACACACCGAGTCAGGGGGCTGCCTTGGGCCGCCGCAGGACTTGAATCTGGAATCACTTTGTCTGTCTGCATGATGAAGGGAGCTATGGAGCCGGGTGGAGAGCCCCGGGGAAGTGGGGTTCCTACCACCACCGAGGGAGCAGGAGAGCCTGGTCCAGCCTGTGCCAGCCGAGGCCTTTTTTCTCCCCTTCCCTTTCCCCTTCGCACTCCCCAAAAGCAAACCTGACTCTGAGAGGCAGAGAGCTCCCACAAAGCCAGGGCTGCTCCGGGAAATCTGCCTTAGCTGCCCGTTTTGCCCTGGTCTTGCCTAACCTTGAACAGCTCTCTGTGGGTGAAACCACGCTGGGTTTCTCACCGACCTTTCCTTTCCCACCGTAACGGGTGGCATCAAGTAATTTCCATTAGTGACCTTTATGGTCTCTCTCTGTAGTCCCAGTTCTCCTCTTCCACAGAGGGAAGGAGCCTGAAATACCTCTCCACACCATCCTGGTGCAGTACATGAAGCCACAAAGTCCTCCTCCCCATCCCTGCTCCTAGAGTTACACCCCTACCACAAGGCACCATCCCATCAGGGTGATGGTCAGCCCAGAGCTGAAGCTGTTCCCTGTGTGCCACCACATCCTCATCCTCATCCTCATCCTCATCCTCATCCTCATCCTCATCCTCATCCTCATCCTCATCCTCATCCTCATCCTCATCCTCATCCTCACCCTCATCCTCACCCTCACCCTCACCCTCATCATGTCCATCCAAAGCCCTGTGATGCCTTGGCAGGAGGAGATCTTGCAGGGTTTCCTGCGCTCTGCACAGAGAGCTCGTGGGACCCACCGCTGCAAACTCTTGTTCATGGGAGAGAAGCGGTCGTGTCCCTCGTGAGAAACCCCAGTGACACCAGTGTGAGGGCTTGGAAGTCCCCAGTCCTTGTTGTGGGACACGCACCGCCCGCTCCCCGGCTGTCCAGCTGCTGGGGATTACCAAGCACTTTTCCCATGGGGGTGTGGGAACTGGGGAAAGTCATTTCCTAACTGCCTCCAGCAAGACTGACGTGCTGCTTCCGCGGCACGAGCGTGGCCGTGGCGGGTCAGCCCGGATCCCGTCTCCAGCAGTGACTCGAGGAAGTATGTAAGAATAGGACGTGTTCAGAAAGACCTTTCTGTGCTGACACCTTCCCACCCTCTGGCAACCTGCAGATTTCTGGGCCAGAAGCTGCACCCGTGTTCTCGTGGTTAACAGCTTGTGCTGAATTGTTTACCTTCTGCTGGTCACGGTGGGGGACAGAAGAAGGATGTCAGTGGACCACGGCTCTGAGACAGACCCCTCTGCCATTGTCCGAGCTGGTCAGAGCAAGAGGCTTGTCCTGCAGGCAAAGCTCGCCTGTTGTCAGCAGGGTTTTGGTCTGCACGGGACGGCAGGGACGCGTCGGGGGTGCAAAAACCCCACAACCTGCGCCCAGTAAAGACGGGGCGGCTGGAGAGCGTGTGCGTGCGGAGGCAGCGCAGGGCTGGCGTCTCGTCCTTCCCACCCAGGTTCAGCTGGAGGTGAGGCCAGCCGGGACGGATGGCAGGGCAGCAGGTTTCACCCGGCGTGGTCTGCACCAGGAAGCGACAGGAGACGTGTGGGATTCACACCGGTAACTGGCTGAACTGGGGAGACCTGTTTGCAAAGCCCTGATCTAAGTTTCCAGGTGCTGCCCCAGCACTTTTTCCTCTGCCTGCCCATGGGGAAACAAAGCTCAGCCATGTCCTGGCTCAGCCTTCTCCGTGCTGCTCCCTCTGGGTTTGGGAACTGCTCCGGGTGCTCGGATGGCTCCGTGTCGGTGCCCAGCAGGGAGGCAGTCCGTGGTCTCATGTGTACTCACCTCTCTCCGGAGTGTGAGAGACCTCCGAGGCTTCAGAGCATCGGAAGCAAAGTTGAACTGGGTCACCACCCCTTCTCCCTCCTGCCATGGGGAAGGGAAAGGCATCCAGCAGCTCCTGCACCTCCGGAGGTGACGGGCGGCTGATGTGTGCGAGAGGCTTCTTTAGGCTGTGTGGAAACACTGGAATGAAAAATGTGACCATGTTACTCATGCAGGTCATAAAAATTCAAATTCATGTTTTAATATACTTGTCAGAACACAACGAAGCAGGGCCACAAAGGCAGCATGAGAAGCTTTTCTGAACTTTATCTAACTGAAAGGAGGAACTAGCCATGATGCGTTTTGAGACGCCTGTTGTTGAAACTTTTGCCAAAGTCACGATGTTTGCGTGAAGAGCCTTTATTTGATTAAACCTGCTGTTGCTGATCTTCTGAAAAAAACTTCTCACTGGCTTTATTCTGGCTCCTGAGAGCCAAGCCAGGGCTCCACGGTGTACCTGCTGTTTCCTGCTTCCTGGAAAATTTTCACTCCATCTGCTGGGGCTGGGACTTTTACAAAGTACATCTTCCCTCCATCCTTGCAGTAGTGATACCAGTTTCATCTGGAATCCAGACAGACCAACGGCAGCACAAAGCCAGCAGCTGATGGTGGCCAACTTAATGCTTTCATCCTGCCTCGAAGACCCGGTTGAGGACGGGGGGGATCCCAAAGCTCATGCCTGGCTTTTCCCCCCATCCCCTCTGAATTCCCAGCACAATGCCCATGTGTGGCTGGATTGTGTGGCAAAAGATGGAGTGTTGCAAAGAGAGTTGTTGGAGAACAAATGCTCTTCAGTCACCACTGAAACCAAATGGGAATAGCTGGGCTTATTTGCATACCGTTCCCCAGGGTGCTTTTCAGACCCGCTCTGTCCCTACCCTCAAGTGTAAATGCTCTGGATTTGTTTGAGCGGGGGCCCCTTTCTCACAGGGAGGTGGTGTCTTTTCTGTTTTTGCAGGTTGCTCCAAAGTCTATACCAAGAGCTCCCACCTGAAGGCACACCAGAGGACTCACACAGGTGAGAGCACCGTGGCGTCAGGACGCCGCCCGCCCGCGTTCTTACCCCGTGCTGGTGGTGGTGGTTGTGTAGCTGAGCTGGTTACCATCATCTGGGGCGGTTACTGGGGAAAGCAGCACGGGGAAGTCTATTGATGTTCCTGCTAAAGAAGGTCCAGTGCTCGCACTGGTTTGTGGCAGCTGTATGCTGCTGTGCGCACTGGCTCGCCTTCTGGAGGGATGGTCTGAATTTAGGAGGACTCTTGGAGGCTCTGGAGATGACGGGTTGGGAGGAGGAGGCGCCCCCAAACCCTCTATCACTCTGAGCCCTTCCTTTGGGATCTCCCACGTCCCAGCCAGGTCCCATCCTGCTTGGCCTGTAGCAAGGTTGCATAAATATATATGTGCATATATATGACCTCGGAGGAGACGAGGGCTGTCTCTTTTGTGACAAGCACCCCTGTGATTCCCAAGGAGAGGAAGGAACCCCTCGTGTCTCCTTATGGACCAGCCTCATGCACCACCCGTGCCTGGCGCTTGTCTCCTTGGCACCTGCCAGTGGAGCCACGTGCAGAAAGGCTCCGAATACACGTACAGAAGGGTTGTGCCCTCAATTCCTGAGGGCGAGGGTGCTGTGGGCTGCTCTGTCTGGTGTAAGCAGGGTCACTGGCACAGAGGAGCTCCCACCACAACCAGCTTCCTGGGGCAAACCAACTCAGTGGCACTTGTGCAGTCAAGCACAGGTCTCCTCATTAAGGCATTTATTATACCTGAAACTTTATCAGATCTCCAGGTAGTCCAGGAACCATCAGTGCCCTCATAAATCTCTTTTATAGAAGGGCTGATCTTTACTGAAAGCAATTAAAGTGGCCCAGAGTTCACTTTTCTTTTTTATTAACAGCGAACAAAACCCATCCTGGTGCTGGGAATCAGTTCTTGCACTTGGCTCTGTTCCGTTTTCGTCTTATCAGTCCTTCGAACAAGGCAGCAAAGAATTTTCCTTTGTGCATGAGCCACAATATTTTTTTGGCAGAGCCAGGGTAGGAGCAGGCTGGAGAACAACACGGAAGGGGTGGAAGAAAGGAACAGGAAGGACATTGTCCCGGCTCCGAGAGCTGGGTGGTGATAAGTGTTTGTCACAACAACACGCTCTGTTCAGGGCTACGGTAGGGCTCTTGCTGTAAAGCCAAAAATCTCTTTTCCCCTTCCGTTTGGAGCACAGGTCTTAGCCCTGTGCCCGCAGACGTGACCCGACTGAGACATGCAGCATCCTTACGGGTCACGATATAAAGATGTATCCAGGCAAACTTGGGTGGTTTTTGAACCCAAGATAACACAGTCATTTTTCCAGGTTTCCCAGTAATTGGGCTGGAAATCCAAGCGCCTTTGCCTCCTTCCACTCCACTTGCTGTAAGAGAGGAGGGCGGAAAGGGGAATGTGACCTGAGTAGTCAAGAAAACTGGTAGAGTCGTGGGGTGGGTAGAAGAGAAGGGGAACCACACCAGAGCGCCGTACGCAGGCAGGCTCGGGGGTCTGCGTCCAGCTCTGGGAGCCTGGGGGGTCCGTGTCCAGCTTTGGGAGCTCAGGGTGTCCATGTCCAGCTCTGGGAGCTCAAGGGAGTTTGCATCCAGCTTTGGGAGCTCAGGGGGTCTGCATTCAGCTTTGGGAGCTCAGGGGGTCTGCATCCAGGTCTGGGAGCTCAGGGGGTTTGCGTCCAGCTCTGGGAGCTCAGGGGGTCTGCATCCAGCTCTGGGAGCCTGGGGGGTCCGTGTCCAGCTTTGGGAGCTCAGGGTGTCCATGTCCAGCTCTGGAGCTCAGGGGGTTTGCATCCAGCTCTGGGAGCTCAGGGGGTTTGCGTCCAGCTCTGGGAGCTCAGGGGGTCTGCATTCAGCTTTGGGAGCTCGAGGGGGTCTATGTCCAGCTTTAGGAGCCTCGAGTTTTGCTTTGGAGGCCTCAGCCTCGCTGAGCACAGCACCGCAGCTGCAGCAGCAGAGCCTGACCCAGCTCCTGCTGGCCAAGTACGCTCCACACCGCTTCAGCTCCGACACCCGAAGGGTTAATAACACCCTTTCTCTCGATTCTTCTCCCGATGGGAGCCGGACTGAGAAGTACACCATCTCCACGATCTTTTTCTTGTGGTTTGCCTGTTGCTATGGGCTGGGCTGTATTCATCTCCTGGAGACACCATTCATTTCCCGGGTGCCATTGTGAGATTAAATATATAACCGGGTGGCTGCCCGCCCGCCCCCCGGGGCCGGGAATGCCAGTCTGGGCCCTTTGTTCGAGCTTGCCCTGCCGTGCTGTCCTGGGAGATGGAGCCAGCTCTTGGGACAATGGAAAGCATTTTGTTTCCATCCTGGAGATCAACCTGTTATTGTTTGAAACGAAAGGGTTGACCCAGCCTGGGTCAATGTCGGTGGCCGCGCGGCGCGAATCCTGCCCTTGCCGAGAGCCCCCCGAGCCCCCCAGCGTGCCGTCAAACATCCAGCGTGCCACTTGAAGGTTGGCTTTGAGTTCTGCATTCGCTCCATCCATAAAAAAATCCACCTCTCTCCTCGCCGCGGCTTTTTGGGGAGCAGGATGTGGTCCAGGTGCCCCGTCTCCTCCAGGTTCACCTGTCTGTGCCCTCGGATTTTCTCCGGCGCGTGCAAGGCGCTGTCGGTCTTGCCGTGGCTGGATTGTTTTTTTTTTTTTTTTTTTTTCTGTTTTCTGGCCAAACCCACCTACGGGCTGCG
This sequence comes from Tauraco erythrolophus, assembly GCF_009769465.1. NCBI lineage: Eukaryota > Metazoa > Chordata > Aves > Musophagiformes > Musophagidae > Tauraco > Tauraco erythrolophus. Next base: position 22,841,525 of record NC_141477.1, read on the forward strand.
GGGAGGAACGTCCCGTTCGCCGGGAAACATGTCGGAGCGCGGCGCACATGCCCGTGCACGCACGCTGCGCGCGTACGTGCGCTCGCGGTGCGCTCGGCAATTGGGCCGGTGAGACGGTAAATATTTGAGGTCGGGAAAGTCAGCACATTCCCTGAACCCTGCCTGCTTGTTCAGGCTGTTAAGAGCCAGGGCTAATATTTGAGAGCACCACACCCAGGAGAAGGCTGCAGCCCGGCTTCAGCTCCGCAACCCGGGCGCGCAACGGCTTGGAAGCCAGCGCGGGCTTTTCCAGTCCAGTTCCCAACTGGCTGAGGAGTTGCACAATTTAATTGATTTCAGTTTGGGAATAGGTGCGTATGGGCCAGGGGGTGAGGTGGGGAGAGGTGTTGCATCACCCAAATGCCTTGGAGAAAACACAATGTTTTGTGTACAAGGAGCGGCTGGAGGGCTGAGCTTGGAGGTGAGGAGCATTAGATGGTGGTTTCGAAGATGGGAGGCTTTGAGGAAAATTCATACCATGTAACGCTTCTTCTTCCTCCTGATGCCCCCCGCCCACACCTGTATGAGCAGCAACACCTTCCACAGGAATTTTTGGCTTTTTAGTTAAAAAACAAGAAAAAACGATCTCAGAAAAACTTTTAGCCAGAAGTGCTCCAAAATCCAACAGGAACTTGAACAGCTCTAGAAAGCAAGCCTAGAAGGCAAAGTGGGGGGGGGGCACATGGACAAGAGCTGGTTACTGCGGCTCAACAACGTCTGGTCCCACGGTGGCTGTTGGCTGAGCTGCTGGCACAGGTTGCCTGGAGAAGCTGTGGCTGCCCCATCCCTGGAGGTGTTCACGGCCAGGCTGGATGAGGCTTTGAGCAACCTGGTGTAGTGGAGGGTGTCCCTGCCCATGGCAGGGGGGTTGGAACTGGATGATCCCTTCCAACCCAAACCATTCCATGATTCCATGACCGCGTACCGCAAGCGAACGCTGGTAGCGTAGAGCGCCAGCGCGGCCGCGAGCCCCGTTGTGCCGCGGGGCAGCCCTGGGTGTCCTGTGGGTCCTCCCGAGGGAGGACGGGCACCCCTGGGAGGACGGGGTGGGCGCTGGGGGGCCGGGTGGGCGCGTGTCCATGTGTGATGGGGCCATACTGCGCCTGTGACCTGTGGCTCTCCCCTGCAGGCGAGAAGCCCTACAAGTGCACGTGGGATGGCTGCGACTGGCGCTTCGCCCGCTCCGACGAGCTCACCCGGCACTACCGGAAGCACACGGGCGCCAAACCCTTCAAGTGCCTGGCCTGTGGCCGCTGCTTCTCCCGCTCCGACCATCTGGCTCTCCACATGAAGCGGCACCAGAACTAGGAGCCGCCCGCCTTGGCCACTTCTCCAAGAGCAGCTGAAACTCTTTTTTCTTTTCCGAGGGGGCCTCCCCTCTTCTCCTACGTAGGAACAAACCCACGCTGTGATCAACCGGCAGGATGGAGGTGGTGGACAAGCCCCCTCTGCCAGCCCTGCCCCCAGCTGTTTCTGGTTTTTAAAGAAATCTCGTTAAAAAAGAGTTATAATTACAGACTGGTCTTGTGACGAGGCTCCTGGTGGCACTGGGGTGAGGGACTTCAGATTCCAAAGGGCTTCCTTCCGGCAAACCTGCTATTTATTTGTCACTCGGGAGCGGCCGTCCTTCGTGTCTCAACCTCTTTGGGATTTTTTTGGACCCCTTTCAGGGTGGTGCCTTCAGGGAGCCCCAGGAGGGTGGTACGTGTTGGTACCCGGCTGTGTGTGAGAGGTCCCACTTGGAACTGTCGCCGTGATGCTCCTGGACCACCCCATGGCGCGGCCGTGGATGTGGCACCTCTGACGTGGGAGAACAGGAGCAGATGCCCGGGGCGGTTTGGGTTGACAATCCCAGTCTGTGCGGGGCGGAAAAGAAAGGGCCTATGACACACTCACCTGACGTGCCTTCGAGAGAGGGACAGCACAAAAGCAGATGACAAAAGCCATGGTCTGTGTCCCGTTGAGCCCACCTGTGGGTTCCTGGCAGCCGGCTCGCTCCGGACCGCGGATACCTGCCCTGCTCGGCCAGTTGGTTTTGGTTATGTCCTTAGCATTTCTGCTTCCAAGATGAATTTTGACTTCAGGTGTCTCTGGGAGGACCAGCGTGGGTCTTGAAGCCACCCAAGGGACTGAAAAAAAGCCACCAGGAAAGCTCTGGTTTCCCACAATACGCTGTGCCTTTCTCCAAAAAGCACCAGACGGGCTCTGCTCGTGCCTCGAACGCGCCCACGAGGGATCGGTCACCGCCAGTCACACCGCTCTCGTGCTGCTGCCGTTTTTGTCGTGTTCAGACCGAAAAGAAAAAAGGAAAAAAGCATCTTTGAAGCAAATTCCAATAAATCCTGCTGTTCAGATTGTAATCATGTTACCTACCTCACAGGTTCGCCACCTCGGGCTCCATAAGGCACCGTCCCCCTTCTTCCGCAGAGCGCTGTGACGCGCGGGGCACATCGGCCATCCTTCAGAGCCTGCCGGGGGTGAAACTTGGGCAGGACAAGCACCAGGCCATGCCAGTTCAAACAGCAGCCACGCAGGTAATGGATAAATGAGGAACAAATAATGGGCCCGGTGTGTTCAACAGAATATTGATTTCCCCCCCCCCCCCCATCCTCCTCTTTCATCCTTTCTTGAACACATTTCAGTGGCGCGTGGACCGACGCATCTTCAGGCGGTGGATGTTTGAAGGCCACCCCCCTCTCTGCTATTGCCCAACTGCTCATTAGCCAAAAAACCACCGTTGGGTTCCTGGTGGCCCTTTGCCTTGGAAAAATAAAACGGATCACACCCGTGGCACGCGCGGCCGGTCTGACGTGGCAGGAGGGGAGGGCAGGAGGGATTTGGGGGTGTACATGGTGTGATGTAGGCGTTGGGATGGGTGATGTGCCCCAGGCTGGTGGTGCAGCGCGGCAGTGAGCTCTTCGTGTGGCTCTTTGGCAAGAAGCCTCCTCCTTTCCCCGTGCCACCACGGAAGGTGGGAGTGGGGGGGGTGAAGCCAGGCCACCGGATTGGGTGACTTTCCCCGACGATGCGCGGGAAGGGCTTTCCGGACGTCAGCACTATGGTCTTCGTCTGGCTGGAGGTTTGGTGATGGCACCCTCCTGGCACCGTGTTCAAGTGAGGACTGGAGAGTCTGGCTCATAAATCGGCTTTTGCTGACCTCACGTATGTCCTCCATGTCCTTTTTCCAACTCTGTCATTGCTTGTCGTCGCAGCTCGCCAGGGATCGACGGGTGCTGGAGCAAACGGGCTCGTTTGCTGGGTTGGCTGTAGGGTCTGGCTTCTCTTCAGGGCACAGGGCAGGACCTCGCCAGTGCCACCGCTGTGACCTGGGCTCCTCCTTTGCCCACCTCACCGTGGAGGTTGTGTTGAGCCATATGTGTGAGTAGGGTGCTCAGTGCCATCTCCCCCCCAAAAAAAGGGAGGGTTAGGAGTGGTGCGTGGCCTGAAGCCTCCACGCAGCGGGCAGCTTTACCTCTTGCTTCTGCTTAGAGATGGGTCTGGAGAGGCTCAGGGAAGGTCTCTGGTTATGGAAAAACCCCTCGGAGCGCGGTGGTGGTGCGGGGTGTCGGAACGTGCCTGTCGGCTGGTGCAGGCGGGTTGAGCTCACGCCAAAGGAATTTCAGGGTGGCGTGGAGATGCCTCAGCCGGTCCCCACCGGTGTCTCCAGGAAGCTCTGGCTGGCTCAGTGGGGCTGCTGGGGACCCAACACGGCCGTGCTGGGACCTGCTGGGCTCCACCCGGCTCTGCTGTCACCTGTTCGGCGGGTGAGCCCTGGCACGGTGAGCCTGCGGCACCGCGGTCCCCGTGTCCCCCCCCGGCAGCTGGCAGCCCCCGTGGCTGTAACTGCCAACTCCATGTGGGAAGACCTTTTAGTTTTGGTGCATCTGTTGTGGTTGAACCTCCTAAACGTGTGACCAAATTACAGGGCACAGGGTCAGCCCAGCCACCTTGTGTGCCATCAGGCCGGTCGGGGGGTTAGTCCTCACCCGTGGACCTCTCAGAGGGGTCTTATTGCCTCTCCATCTTTTTTTTTTGGAGAAGGAAACCTCCACTCCCCCCTGTTTCCATCTCTCCCTCCCCTGCTGTGCTGATGGGACCCAAAACCTGTTTGCTGAAAAGCAGCGCAAAGCCAAACCCACCAACAGGCAGCTTTACATCTTAGGGGGAATTTTAAATAATTGTCCTGCTGATCTTGGCTTTTTTCACTACAGAAAAAAAAAAAATGCATCTGCTCATCCTCTCGTAGACTATGTGTGTGTGTATATATATATGTGTATATATATATATATAATTGGGTTTTTTTTTAATTTGATGAGAGGGCAAAGGAAGAAGTGTCTTAACAAAAAAACCCCCATCCCGATCCAGTACCGCTCCCTGAGCAGCACTGTGTGCAAAACGCTGACATGCAAATGTTTTACTGGTGCAAAGGCAACACATTTCTATAAAAAAAAAAAAAAAAAAAGGTCTGAAGGAAAACCACAGCAAGCCGTGGCTTTTATCTCTCTATTTTGATGTGTACAGAAGTGGATGGCTTCTAGCCTTGTGTTCCATTGCCACTCTCCGTGGCCGAGGGCAGCTGTTCCCGGGAGAAAACTGGGGATGCTGATGGAGCAAAGCCCCTCTTTGCTGCGGGAGGGGTGGCGTGGAGCTGGGGGTGGGCGACCCCCCCGGCTGAACGCAGGTCCCTCCATCCTGGTCCCCTGGGACACAGGTGGCAGGGACGTCGGAAGAGGTTTGCTGGGAGGCTTTGTGAGCCCGTGCTCGGTGCAGAACCCTCGTCTCTGCCGTGCCTGGATCATAGTGGGGGGAAAAAAATATACAATCGCTGTAAATAGGAAAAAAAAATAAAAAAGCACTGTATCGCTTGGCGGGTCTGCGCGGATGGAAAGTGATCGTTTACTGTCCGAGATGAACATAATGTGAAAAAAAAAAAAATTGGGAGCTGGAAAGCTTGGGTGGATGGTTTATTTTTGCGGTGATGCTTTTGTTTGTTACAGAACCTCTGTCCCCCCCGACCTCCGAAACTCCCCTACAATTATTAATCTATCTCGTATTTTGTAATAAAATTTTATCCCGTGGAGACGTGGGCTCTCGTCTGTTCCCTCCTGTTGCAAACGCTCTTTTTGCTTTTGCCCGCGTGCAGGTGCCCATCTGATGGGCTTGAGAAAAGGGCATAAAGCTTTTCCATGAGGTTGGACCGGGAAAGCGGGTATCCGAGTGGGGGAAGGATCTGTGCACGGTGTAAAGCCGGAGCATCAGGCCACGCTGTCGGTGGTGTTATGTGACCCGAGCTGAGGCTTTGGAGGAACAAAGCCATGTTGCAATGTTGGGCAAAGAAAAAGGAGGGGCAGGATGCTTTTTTTTTTTAAAAAAACCTCCCTCTATCTTCACTACGTGCTCCTGTTTTTTGCCCCGTAAAGGGAGAATCCGCAGGGGAAGGGTCCGAGGAAGCAGGAGCGGGGAAGAGGGGAGAGCTGGGGGGGGACACGAGGAAGTGCCGGGGGGGAACGTGGCGTTCCAGATCCCACCTGTGTCCGTGTGTGTGTGCAAACACGGAGCTTTGCACATATGCAAACAGGCGGCGCGGGCTGAGCCGGGGCTGCGGAGCTCGAGCCTTTCGCACGCACCGACCCCACCACCTACACGCCTGCAGGATCACGAGGCTTATTCCGTGTTCAAATCAACATCTGCCCAGTGCTTTCCAAAGGTCTTCTATTTCGGCTACGTTTTGCATGAAGAAAACCCTCTTTCCCTGCTGATGAGGTTCCCTCAGCTCCACCTTCATCACGATGCTGAGATGGGTTGTTCCACATCCTTCTCCTTGTGGCTTTTGGACCCTGCTGATGATCCCCAAGCATTGAGCTCTTCTACTTTCCAAGTCTTTCTCCTCCCTGGGTCGTTTCCAGATTTCACCATCACTTGAAAAATAACTCCGGGACCGAGTTAGGAAGACATGGGCTGATGGCTGGAGCCTCTGGGCAGGTCTAGGGGCTGAGGACAGCCTTGTGCAGATTGCCACAGGCCCGTCATGGACTGGCTGCTGGGTACAACACCCCACTTTGAAGCCATCTCCTGCCGGGGTTCTGCTCATCTGTGCTAAACACATTCCCATGGCGAAAGGTATCACGTGCCCGAACACCTCCTCAAACCCCCCCCTTGCCTTCCACCCAGCATGTCCTTCAGCACGCCGGACTTTGCTCCGGCTGTGCAGCCAAGCTGTTCCTGGTGAGATCACAAGATAGTGAGTAACGGGGAAGATCTGCCATGACGTCAGGAAAGTCCAGAGAGTGCTGGTTTATTGCATGCGAAACCCAAGTGTCCTTCCTCGACGGAGCGGCAGCTGGAAAGACCCCCGGAGAGGGCATCAGAGGAGAGCATGGATGGGACTGCCGTGGCTTCCACTCCTCAGTGGCACTGCTCCACATGGGATGGGGACCATCCTGTCCCCGAAAGGCTTCCTGTAGCCATGGGCCACAGCTTGGGGTGGGGACACAACTCCGGAGGTGGTGAAAGGGGCTCACCTTTAGGGTCACTCAAGCTAAAATACCAACTTTCCTGTAGGGAGAGAGGCAAGACCTTGCTCAGGTCCCTTTGGGTCAGCTCTTTCCCTGAAACATGGAGGAGAAGGTGACAATTAAAAAAAAAAATTCTTTTCTCCAAACATTGCCATACTGGGGACCAGCTCAAAGTGGAGCTGGAAGTTGAGGCTCATCCCCCAAAGGGTCCTCAGCAAAGCAAGACCCGATCCTGCTGAAAGCCCATCACCCTGCAGACCCAGCCAGCCCACCCCGTGACTTTCACTGCCCGCAGCGTCCCCCCGGCCACCGTCTTCACCTTGTTTGTGCTCCGGTGATGAAGCAACGCTGCTATAAAACCCTGGTTCGATCGCATTGACTGTTCCTGCACGGTTATGGGGCTGTTAAAGCTGCAGGAATGCCAAGATTGTGGCTGGTCAAGGACAGGGAGGGAAGGAGGAGGCAGGAGGGGGATAAAAACCAGAGGTGAAAGCCTGGAGAAGGGGGTCCTGCTGCATTGGCTCGCATGGCATGGCTAGGAGGTGAAGGCACCAACTGGACAGCATCCAAGGGTGCTCTGGGGTTTTTTGCTTGGTGTCCAGCAGGAAGCAACGCTGATGCCACCACACCATGTCTATAGCACCCGGAAAGCAATGGGAGTTGGCAAGGCAGGAGGGCCTGGTGGGCTTGGTGGAGATGGGTGGCTTGGTGAGGCTCTGGTCTCCCTTTGCACCCCCCTGGAATGATTTCAGGGGGGAAGGCTGGAAGGTCCTACTGCTGTGGGACAGTGAAGCACCCTATGGCCAAGGCAGGATGGGCGAAAACCTAACCCAGCTTCCCCTGGAATCTGGAGAGGACACCACGGATGCCCACCTTGCATCACCGGCCTTGCAGCGAGCCCAGCACCGAGCTCTGCCCGCGGGCACCTGCTGGACGTGGCAGTGACTTTCAGGATGGTTTTGGTTTTGAACTTTATTGTCCCTTCCCCCCCTTGAGTGACTAACCCGGCCCGTCTCCCCCAAGGCAGATAACTGTCTCCCCAAGGTTATTCTGTTTGATGTGTTCACGGCCCAGGTTGTAAAGTTATCCATTGACTTGGGAAAACACAATTGAGAGAGAAAGAGCTGCCGGGCGGGTTATTCAGGTATCTCTGCAGCTCGGCGAAGGATTGCACCGCAGGCCAGAGATGTGGCTACTGGCAGGTACAGCAAAGCCTCCGACGGCACCCAGGGCTGGGGTGATGCCCAGCAGATGGGGGACCAGCTCCAGTGGTGCTGCTGTCAGCCCCCGCTGTCTGCTCACCTGGAAAACACGAGGGCTGGGAAGGGAGTGCCAAAGGCCAGCGAAATTTTGGGGAGGGCAATGGTGGGAACGGCCACGCTTGCCGTGACAGCAGCCGGGAGCGCTGCCCTTCAAATCCAGACCTTATCTCCTTTATCCTGAGGACTATCAAGCCCTCGAGTCTCCCTCTGGTGCCCTATCATGCAGCCGAAGCCAGGACTGAGCCATTAAAGTTAACTATTACCCAAAGTGAGTGTTTATTTGGGGTAATACAGACCCGGGGGAAAGTGAGCGAGGGGGAGGAGGAAGGCCTTTGTTTCTTTTCTCGGAGATATCACCAGCCCTGCAGCGCTAAAGCGGTGCTTAAACAAGACGAATGCTTAAATAAGAGCTGGCAAACAGCGCTGCCGGGAGGTGGGATGGGAGAGCCCCCGCCACCGCCGAGCCCGAGCCGCAGCCAAGCGGTGGGGACGCCTTGGTGGCTCCCCATGCCCCTGTGCAGGGGAATTTGCCTTATACCGGTGGAAGAAAAGGTTCCTGAAGGCTTTTTGTCATCAGACAACTCTGGGGAGAAATCTTCCCTTTCTAGGTGTTTTCTCCTTCCACCCGCACACCCACGCCGTATCTCCGACCCCGTCGTATCTCCACCCGCAACGGCGGCTCGTCCCACTCCTTACCCCCATCAGCCACGCAGGTATCAGGCAGGAGGAGCCAGCGCAGGGAACGGCCACATCCAGGTCTTTCCTTGGGTCACCCATCTTCAACTCTGAAACTAAACATCCTCGAAGCAGAGGGATCCCCAGTCCCAACCCTGCCCCAGACAAGTCAATACCCCAGAATATGAGTCCCTTTTCTGCACTTCCCGTCCAAGTGGCTGCTACGACCAGTTAGTTTGGGATAAAAACGATGCCAGGTGCCCCCACTGAGATTCTAATAGCACACAGCGATGCTGCGGTCTCGATGTCGCTGCTGTGGCAGTGGCTTCATGGACCGGTGGGGATTTTGCGAGGAGACAGGGCAACCAGCACAGCCTGAGGTTTGAGGGAGGATCCTGATAGGGAACCCACCGGCAGCTCTGGGAAAACCTTGGAGAGCAGAAGAGCAAGAAAAGTGTCCAGGGCCTTCAGGAAAGATGGCAAAAAGCAGTGATGGGATGCAGAAGGATGAAAGCATTCTGGAAGCCTCGTAGGGGCTGTGGACCCGGTGAAGCAGGTGGCTTTTGATGGGGTGCAAGGCTCAGGCAGTGGGAGAGCAGCAACATTTGGGCTGCAGGACCAGCACGGAGACATCAGGGACCGAGGCCGGCTGGGAGAGCCATGCCAGGGCAGGGCACCGAAGGTGCTGAGCTGGGCCGGTGTGACCCAACGCATGGAGTGCCCTGTCCGTGGACCCACAGCCCCATCCAGAGCCACCGGCCAGGCAACCCCCCCCAAACAGTGAGTCTGGGGGTACAAAACCATCCCGGGATGGGAGCAACATCTCCAGTGCGGGGCCGCACTGACTTCACCCTGATTTGGGGTTTCCACGAGCCGCCGGTGCAGCAGGAAGGGAGTGATGGGGAAGCCCCAGCGTTGCCGGTGGCTTTTGCAGCCCCACGAGTGCGTCCCGTTGGTGCCCGTCCTCTGTGGGGGCACGTCCGAGTGCTGCCGGGTGGGAGAGGCAGGGAAGGGCACGGATATCCCCGTGCTTTTCGATGCCAGCACCCGTGCCCACAGCATTGGGCAATGGGATGGATCCTTTGCCCTCCTGGTCCTCCCCTCGGCCGGTGCACGGTCGCTCCTGGGCAGGTGGCAGCGACGTGGAGGCTTCCCGCAGCGTGCTGGAACGATGACGATCCCGTGAGTAACCAAATCATGTGCAGGAGGGCTCACCTGAACCCTCTAATCCCATAATCCGTCACCAAGGAGACCCCGGCATTACCTGGCACAGCGGGAAGCAGAGAGGCCCCGGAGCGGGAGAATCGGTTCCCGACACCCCTGCCAAGTCCCGTCGCTTTTTGGCTCAACCCTGATGCTCCAGCCTGACGGAGCAGGGCCAGGGAAGGACCACGGAGACTCATCTGCTCAGCAAACAGCCCCAGCACCCTCTGTGCAGCCCACCCACCCTCCTGCTGTGCCACCCGTTCCCCCAACCCGGGCATCAGCAGCGTTTACCATCCCCGCTTCCCAAAGCGCCTTTCTCCGGGGTGTCTCCATGGCATCGCAAAGGTGGGATGTGTCCCCTGGGGCTGCCTTTGGTTTCAAGAAAATGGGGACATCGAACGGCCGGGGTGGGGGGTCTGCTCTGCCCTAACCCCATGGTGGGTGGGTGGGAGAGAGGTGAGGCTGGGTGCAATCAAAATGAGTAAGATTTTGGTGAAAAAAATCCCCTCTGGCCACAGGCAGGATGTGGGGACTCTGAGCCAGACGGAGAACTGCCCTGCTGAAGCTCAGATCTGGCTCGAGCACCACAAAGATGGTAAAGGGGGGACAAACCCTGAGCTGGAGAGCATCAGCGGGTGCAAAACACACAAGGGCATCGCCTGCTTCCCTACAGCTGCCTGCAGGGGCACGTTGAGCCCCCAGGCTCATCATCGGGGGTCCCTGCATGGATGGGGGGCACACGTGCCAGGGGAGGATGATTCAACCCCCTCGCCACACCATTCACCTTCTGGACACACCGGGCTCTCTCCTGTGACCGTGAAGGGTGCAGGGGGAGGAGAGCAAACTTGTAGGTAGTTTATATGAGAAAGGATGTTCCCGTGCAGGGTGGGATTAATCCTTTCTGCTCCCACCATCTCCTCTGACTCACCGGGACCAGGGGCTCATCCTGAGCACCCCCAGGGACATCCGCTGAAGCTCCCATCACCTCCCACCAGACACCAGTTGAGCTGAGCCAGCGCAGAGACCTGGCAACTCATCACACCGGTGAACTGAATTTTCCCGGCGGTTACGTTACTCTCCATCTCTGCTGGTCCCTCCTTCTGTACCGGGATCCTGGATCGCCCCGGGGCTGACATCTGGGGAAAGAACCTGCAAAAGAGCCATCGGCGGGGCGCGGGGGGGGGGGGCGCAGGGACGCCCCACCTTCGCCTTCCCCAAACTCATCCTCCCGCTCGCCGTTCGGCTGCGCAGCGCTTGGGGCAGCAGAGCGCTGCTCCTGCCCGGAGCTCCAGCCACACGTCCTCGGAGCCGCACTCAGCCCCAGGAGCTCCTCTTCCTCCTCGCCCGGCCACTTCCAGAAGCTGCCTGCCCCCTAAGGGTGGTGGTGGTGGGGTGTCCCTTTTGAAAAACAGCCCCATTAGGTCTGGGGCATTAATTGAACACTAAGCCCCACAGATAATCCTTTCAGAGCTGATCGATCTTCTCCCCAGAGCTTTCACAGGTTCACTGGAAGATAAATGGAAACGTATTTTGCTTGGAGAAGGGCTCCCAGAGACCTCCCCCAACCACCTGCACCATCGTCCCATAAGCAGATTCAGAGCCCACCTTGATCTGGTGGTGGTGGGTCTCAGGAACGTGTCAGCCTGGACACACAGAGGGTCCAGCAAAGCTCTGCTCCAAGCCAGCTGGGTGGGCAGCACTCGAAGCTGAACACAAAAGAGATGAGCCAGGTAGATTGACACACTTGTGAGAGCCACCTGGGTGGCTCCAGTGCCTGATCCTCAGCCATTCCCAAGGAGCTGCTCAGTGCAGACTCAGCACACCAAACCCAACAAGCTCTGCAGGGCCGCGAGGTTGGGCATGGGAGCTCTGGGCACGGGGTCAGCAGGCGTCAGGGAGCCCTTGGCAGATTGAACCTCTTGGGTTAAGAGGTGCATTTTGTGTCTCTCTTAAAATAAGGACCAGTAACAGTCCTGCCAAGACCAGCACTAGGAGAAAGAGCCAGCAGCTTGCTTGAGATGTGCTAACAGGGGAGACTTTGAAGATGGTTTCACTCTCCACAGCATGATGGTGAAAAGGACTCCACACCCACCCCATCTTTCAGCTGCTTTAAAGTCTCCTTTGCACACGCAAAGCTTGTTCTCCCATCCCAGTCTAATCCTGCTGCTTTAAGGTGACACCAAGGCTATAAGAAGGTTTTGCAAAACATCCTGAACTTTTCTTCGACGCTCGTTTGGTCTCGTGGTCCTCCAGGGCTTTCCCGTTCTCCCTCTAAGAAGATTCATGAGCTCTGTCATGGAGCGAAGGGCACAGCTGTCCTCATCGGACCGTACCCATGGGGAGGGCGGGCAGCAATTAATAACACTCATCAGCCAGGAATGAAACAGGGGCTGGGGAGAGAATCAATTAGGCTGCATCTCAGCTGGGTGGCATTTGAGGGAGGACATGGACAGCTTTGAAGTATGGGCAGGAGTTGTCAGCAGCAGCTGGATTCTGTTAACCCCTTCTGCAGCAAGCTGCAATGGTGGTGGTGGAGGGGTGGATATTGCCTGTAGGAGCTCCCTGATGCAAGTTTGGGAAGGTCAGTTTTGGATCCGATGTCTCCACGCCCAGGAGGTGCCAGCTAATGCATTTAGGGACAAGCGATGGAAAAACCCAGACTGCAGCAGGAATGGAAGGTGGAAGCAGCAGGAACATAGGTGGGCATTGGTCTGCAGCAAGACAGCTGGAGGGGCCAGAACAGCTCCAGGCACCTTTTTCTGCAGAAACACCGGCCCGGGGTGGTCTTTCTTCACTGGGTTCCCACTCACCAACACCATCTCCTGAGCCACGAGGTGCTTCAGCAGGAGGTGTTGAACGCACGGCACGGCAGCACCAGCACGGGCTCTGGTTCCAGCTCTGCGGCGTTTACTGGCGAGCGGCTCTTGCCAAGAGCTATAGGCAGCCCGGAGCTGTGCATGGAATGAACTGCTTTGCTTGCAGCAGGCGACTGCCTCCAGCAGAGGAGCTCGAGCTGCTCCAGAGAATCTCCCGGGGAATTCGCCGAGGACGTGGTGTTCGGTGTTATTAGGTAGGATTCAATGAGATTATCTGCTTTGTGGAGGAAGCGAGGATCTCCGGCGATTCTAAAGAAGGGGGAATTTTTGGAGAAGGATGGGTCTGTAGACCTGGGTTCACGAGTTCTCAGGGAGACAAACTCTGCGCCCAAAGGGATGGCTGCAGTTGGGAGCCGGGTGCGTGGGAGCAGTGCCTGGCTCCGCAGGGTGGGAAAACACGGATCCCCCGCCGCAGCGCACGAGGTCACGGCGGCAAGAAGCCTCGGCTGATGGTTTTCAATAACGCAGCACTGAAATATTAAAGTAATACGGCCTTTATTCTGGAGTTTTTATTACATTTGCCAGGCTCAGAAAGACACAGCGTGAAGCGAAAGGGACTGGCTGGTCGAATCCTATTGGATCCATTTGTCACATCCAGCACTAATAGCTGTGGGCTGCCTCCCCGGTGATATTCATCGCCGCATCCGTCGGGGGGAAAGAGCACGATCCAGCCCTGACTCCTGAGGGCTCCCTTCAAGCTCTCCTTGACTGCCAAAAAAGCTTCAGCCACCAGCCATGGCTGCTCCCATCATCCCTCTGAGCCCACCCTTGCTTGAGCGTGCTCTGTGTTTCCCTTCTCCAGCATGAAACGCCCTTTCCCCACCATGCCTCTGCAGCAGCTTTGCTTGCAGGAGCAATGCCTACAGCGAGGGGACAACCAGACCTTGCAAACATCCATCTGAAACATCCTCCACTTAAGACAGTGCCACCAAGACCAGTGCAGCAGGAGCAATACCTACCCCGGTACCGCTCCTCACCTGGGTTTGTGTCTCCAGAGGCAGGTCCAGGAGCTGGAGCAGATGCTGCGTATCCCCTAGGACCTGCCTTATCTCCTGCAGCAGGGTCAGGATCTCTGCAAGAGAAATCTTCAGGCACTCAACCCTTTGGAGATCCCCAGGAGATCCGTCCAAGGATGCAATCAGTAGAGCATGGATCTGGTCCCACCATCTCCAGGCAGGGCAGACATAGGGATGTCAGCTGGAGTCAGCCAAGATCACTAGACAAGCTCATGGTGATGAGGCAGGTCCAAGGTTGAGCTGGGAAGTCACTGCATGGGTCAAGGACTGGATAGGAGTATCAACAGCCTTGGACAGGCATAGCTGCAGGTGAACTGGAGGCCAGCACCCTACAGCTCAGCCCAAGAAGAGAGAGATGGCCCCAGGCTGAGCTTAAATGGGCTCCTGGGACCATGGGTGTGGGTGTGGCTCCAGCTGAGGCTGTTAAGGGCCATTAGGGCCAATTAAGTGTCCTCAGAACCCTGACAGTCACCTGTGAGATCTCACCAGACTTGATCCAGTTGGGTCCTGGAAACCTCCCAGGGAGGAGATGGCACAGCCTCTTTGGGGATGTGTTCCACTGCCCAACCGTCCTTACTGTGAAAAAGTCTTTTAAAAAATTCTTCCCTCTGAGGGTGGTGAAGCACTGGCACAGGTTGCCCAGAGAAGTTGTGGCTGCCCCATCCCTGGAGATGTTCAAGGCCAGGTTGGATGGGGCTTTGGGCAACCTGGTGTAGTGGAAGGTGTTCCTGTCCATGGCAGGGGAGTTGGAACTGGATGATCTTTGAGGTCCCTTCCAACCCAAACTGTTCCATGATTTAGAATAGTTTATCTCGGGGGACTTTCCCAGAAGAGCAGGGTAGGAAGAGGAGGGCTGGGAGCCTTTTGCAGGCACCAAAGCAGCCTGGGGTGACTGGAGCACCGGGAAGAGGCGAGTGGATTGGGAATGGCCTGGAAACGATGTGGGCACCCGCCTGTAAGTGGGGCAGTGCTGGGAGGTGTGCAGGGGCGCCGGTGGCAGCTTTGGGATGCTGCGATCTCCCGCACAAAGGTGCCCGTGGCAGCTCTTGCCCCAGGAGGGGTTCACATCCCAGAGAAAACACTCGAGGTTTCAGCTGGCACTGTCTAAAGATGAAAGCCTGCCCGCAAGCCTTCATCCCAGCAGGGAGGGCGAGGAGGGGTGGGCAGACAAAGAGGCAGCAGACGGCGGGTGCCCTTTGCATCCCGGGCGAAAGGAAGTTGGCAGTAAAATGCCAACCCCGTCATTTGCATCCGAACTGCTGCTGCTCTTCAGAGGTGCTGGGAGCCTGCTCCAGCCTTGGTGTGCTCCCACTGCTCCTTCGGATTGATTTATCTTTAGATTTGTGGAGAGGAAGAAAGTGATAGATAAATAAACAACCTTCCATGCCCACCCCCAACATCTCGGATCCTGGCGAGCTCCTGGCAGACTGCCGCTTCCGCAGGGTGGTGGGAATCACCCCCACCCTTCCTCCAGCTTCTGCCTCTCCCCAGCAGCACCCAACGCGCCACCCATCCCTCGCTGCGCTCAGCCCTGGGGACAGAAGGTCTGTGGGGATCAGCAGCTGCTCTCCAGCTAAACCCGGACACCCTCGGGTCTGGTGGCCGTGCTGGGGGGGAGAGCCCCATCCCACGGAGCTGTGCTGCTCTACGGATGGTGCTTCAGAAAGCAGCTCGTGTGGAGGACCTCTCTGGTTGAGATGGAGAGAGCAAGGTGGGCAAGGTGTCCATGTCTTCCCTCTGGTTGTCCCCATCCTGCCCTGCCCTCCCCTTTCCTACAGCCCTGAGAGCTGCCCAGCAGCTGCTCGTGGTGGCCCCAAGAAGACCTATGCTTTGTGTGATCGTGCTGCAAGGAGAAGCATTCCCCTGGGATGACCAGAGCGATGCAACCAAGAGATATTTTTACTGTAAGCCTGTGAAAGACATGATGCATCATGACTGGCACCCCCACGTTTGGTTTGCTCAGAGAAGCTGTGGCTGCCCCATCCCTGGCAGTGTTCAAGGCCAGGTTGGATGAGGCTTTGGGCAACCTGGTGTAGTGGAGGGTGTCCCTGCCCGTGGCAGGGGGGTTGGAACTGGATGATCTCGAAGATCCCTTCAAACCAGGTCTGGTCTTGCCCACCAGTGTGGCAGGTCTCAGACGGTGGAACACCGCTTCTGTGGGTAGAATGGGAATGCAGCCTTAGTAATACACCTGGCTTCTTCATCCTTATATTGCACCAGCTCCAGCTCCCTCCTCCCCGTGCCAATCCTGCATCACATCTGCCCCCTCCAGAGGCTGCTGGCATCACACTGGGACTCGGGCACCTCCCTGCAGAGCGGTTGTGTCCCCGCTGTAGTCAGGAACCTTGGCTCTCTCCAAGTTGAATCGCAGCCACCGGTTATTTATCAAGACCTAACTTCTTGCAGACTGCAGATAAAAAAAAAAAAAAGGGAGAAAAAAAGCCCATCCCTGCTTGCTCCCTGTAGGAAATAAAGGGCAGAGTCCTCTGCACCAGTCCCAGGCAGCTCTCCCGTATCTGCACTGCAGCTCGCTCTTGCATTGCCCTCTGCGCTCGCTCGGAAAATGCCGCGGCAGGGCAGCGCTTGCAGAGCCCATCCCATCCCATCCCATCCCATCCCATCCCATCCCACTGGGTTACTCGGCAGGAACAGCCCTGGAAGCCAGAGCGAGCCCAGGATGGTCTCTGTTAAACGCCCCGGGAGCAGATACCATTCAGCCTCATGGAACAAACGTGCCTGAGAAGGTTTTTATATAAAACAGAGCTTTGCAGTGCCATCTCGAGTGGCTTTTGGTCCAGAACAGAGCTGCAAGGTGTTGCTCATGTGTTTTAGGATGCTACTAGTGTAATAAATAATAAATTATTTGATACAAGTGATAATTAGGACTCATCCTCCCCAAGGATGAGGCTGGGAGGCAATGGGGGGAGTTTGGGTCCCTGCTGGAGCAACCCTGTTGAATCCCTGCAGCTGGGCAATGTGTCTGGGACGCAGCACAGAGCCAGACCCTGGCAGCAGCCAGGGGCAGGGGGCACCCTGCAGGGGGGATGCTCTGGGTGAGGGTCCCCTCCGAGTCGATCCGGTGGGAGCAGCAGCACCCGGCCACTGCCTTCCCGGGAGGCTGCTTTCGTGAGCGGAAAGGAAAGTCGCTTGGAAGAAGGGAGGCAGGGTTCATAAATCAGGGACTGCGGATGGCACGAGTGGCATTTACGGCTCCCCCAGCACCGGTGCGCTGCCGGGGAATGATGCAGAGCCCAGGCAGGCTCTGCTCCCGCAGCGTTTCGGCACCGCCTGTCCCCTTCCCGCCGCTGCTATTCACCCAAAACCTCAATTTCTCCATCGGGGAATGCCACCTCGTGCCGTGCCCTGACCTCCTGCCTGGCACGGGGAGCGGTACCCAGCACCCATTCCCTGCTCACCTGCACCTCCGCTGCTGGTGCCAGCTCCTGCGGGTGGGTCTGTATGTGGCTGCTTTAAACCGGAGAAGAAAATGGTCTGGAATTTCCAAGTCTCTAAGGACCTGACAGATCCCCATCTCCCCACGAGGGCAGAGCTCTAATCACAACACGCCACCCGACAGGTGGTTTTTTTTCAGATTTAAGAATTTCAAGGAATACCAGTTAACCCCAGGCTGCGCCTGCAGCATCCATATCTTTCCCAGATCCTTGTCGGCATTGGACACATCGCAAGCCTTTCCCTCAGCCAATATTTCTCTAAGTTATCACGATATCACCCACGTTCTGCTAAAATAGAAGCGTTCTTCCCGTCACGCAGGCAGAGCTGGGTGAGGGAGGGTGTCAGCTCCTCTGGGAATGTCTGGCCACAAAAAAGAGAAATTTAGGACGGGGGAGCTGGGCAAACTCTGCGTATCTCTGCGGAGGTTGCCCAGAGAAGCTGTGGCTGCCCCATCCCTGGAAGTGTTCCAGGCCAGGCTGGATGAGGCTTTGAGCAACCTGATCTAGGGGAAGATGTCCCTGCCCATGGCAGGGGGGTTGGAACGAGATGGCCTTGAAGGTCCCTCCCAACCCAAACCATTATGCACCCCTTTGGTGGGGTTTCACCTTTCCTGCTTGCACCTACCCACCTCTGTCCCAGGAGGATGATGTATCTGGGGAATTAACATTATCTGGGGAATTTCACCTCCTCCCATTGTCTTTATTGCAAACCCTGAGATGGTTTGTGTCTTCTCCTGACCGTGTTTTCAGCAGGAAGGATGGGATGATCCTGCCTTGCCAGGGTCCCACAGCTCACATCTCCCACTCTTTCCTTCCCTCTCCCTTTTTTCCTCTGGCTATGCACTTCGATCAGGCAATAATCTGCCAGAGGAGACTCTTCCAAAGCAGAGGAGCTTCCAGGTTAGGGACCACTGGGCTCATTCAGCCCCATGGGCCACACACACAGTGACAACCTGCTGGGACCAAACAATCCTCCAGCTGTGCTTGGAGGCAGGTTCATAACTAAGTTCTCAGGCTCGGCAAACCACGGCAAGGGAATACTGTCTGGAAAGCTGCTGGTTGTGCTGTGATGGGAAGCAGTGCATTGCTTCAGAGGAAAGGTGATCCAGCTTCTCACGCCACTGCCCACCTCCTGGGAAGCACTGGTCTGCAGTAGCATGACTGCTCAGCCAAAGCGTGAGAAGAAAGAGAAGGTTTGAGCCCATCAAGAAGAATTTAGGGGCTGGTGGTGTTTGGAAACAGCAGGAGGAGGAAACCACTGTGTTGTCCCAGAGCCCTTCACATGGCCTCAGGCAAAGCATCATCTCGAGGTTACTGGAGTTCTGCAATTTATGGGGCCCTTTAGAATGAAAAAAAAAGAGCAGATGTCATTTTAAAGAAGGAAAATGTTGCCCTGAAGCCAGGAAACATTCAAGTATCATAAGAGAAGATCAAACGGAAACACTTAAAGGAACGTCAACAGAACATGTCCTGACACTTTCCAAAAGGTTCCCCTATTTGTCAAGTTTGACCTGGGTTTGTAGTTACTGAAGTCTCTCTTCTCCTCCCTTCCTTTTTTGGGCAAAATTCCCAGCAGCCAGAGATGTTACCCATCCCAGGACCAGCAAAGCCAGCTGGGGAGAGCCAGCTGTGTATCCCCAGCTCCTGGTCCTGGGGTAGGTACACGGCCCATCTTCTGGTCCCCTCCACCTAGCTCCCGTCTCCAGATGGAGCTGGCAGGGCTTGGAGAGGACTTCCAGGCTCAGCCCTTTCTCCTACTACTCGAAAACATTTTGTAAAACTCTCCCCGAGGCTTTTTCCTTTTGTTATCGCCTCTGGCTCAGAAAAGACGCTTCTTTTGACACGTGAAGCAAGGGGAGAAGGAACGCTGCGACCCAAGCGATGTTCGCTTCACAGTGCAGCAGGGGAAATTCAGATTTCTCTAGGAAGATGTTATTTTGTTCTCAAAACTGTTGCAAGTTCTGCGTTTATCTGTGGAAATCACTTAACACACCTTGAGACACATAGCGATGATGGCCGTCCCTTCCCGACTGTCTCCCGAGGCTGAGCTGGCTTTGTTGGCCCCAGGGCAGCGGAGAACTGTGCTGCCTCACTGGTGACCAGTTCCCCAAAGGATATCCCAGCAGGACACATTCCCAAAGGACAGCTGGTATCCCAAAAGACAGAGGGCTGAGGATGCCCTGTTTCAGGGAAAGCCAGCAGATGGGACACAGGTGCTGTCACAGCCAAGGACCCCAGGGCTCGGGGACAAACCCTGGCTTGAGTAGAGGTGCAGACTATGAGGCCACCCTCCATGCTGGGTCCTTCCCACCTGCCACCCTGAGCTCCCTCCTGGAAGACTATTTCTCTTGCGCCTTTCCCATCTCCAGCCACAGGTCTTCCTGCCTCTGGCAGAGTTTCTTGTTCCCTGGAGGTCCTAATTTCTTGGAGATTGCTGTAAAGAGGTGGTTAGAGCAGAGAGAGAGATCGAAAAGAGCGATCAGGCGCAGAAGAGAGCACCACCCCTCCTACAGAGCAGAAAGGACATGGGTGAGAGCTGGTGGGTGATAACACCCATATACTGGTGCAGGGCTAAGCCCCCAAGTAGGGAGAGAGAGAACTTGATACTCTCAGGATAACTGAATGCTGAGATCATTCAGAAATCTGTTAAACGTCCTCATCACTGATCTGCTGCTAGCTTGCACCTCCATCCACAGCAAAAACAATTTCCCAAGGTCTGGACACTCATGGGCTTGATCCCAGCTGAGAGAGCTGGAGGGGAAGAACATCATGTTGTGCTACCTCTGGCCAGGTCAGCTGGCATCTTCCCCGGAGCACTTGGGCACTTCACCCTCAACCACAGGGAACTGCAAAGCTGTGAGTTTTAAGGGGGAAGAGAAACGCCGTGAGATGGAGGGGATCACTCCATCAAGACAAGCACCACAAGATCAACATTTTGGGAACCGTTGGTTGCTTCTGCGCTTGGAGAGCGTCAACGGCACATAACTCACATCTGCTTCTGAAAGCAAGAGTTTGCTCTAATTTGCTACGAGCTCAGATATCAGCCACAAAACCTAATTGCAAGGATGCGTCAGGATCATCGATCACTTTAAACGGCAACACGAGACGTTTGGCCCGTTGCGTAGGAGCGACGGCGCGTCCCCGCTCCGCGCCGTTTGATCCGGGGAAGTTGCTTCCCCAATTAACTCGTGTTAGCGGGAGCGCGGTGCGGTGCTGGCAACAGCTCGTGGCTTGTGTTATATTAAAAACGTGATTGGTGCTTACCAGCGATAACTAAAGGCAATTCCAGAAGGACTCGGTGGAAATGCACCAGATTCCAAGGGTTTTCCACAGTAAACAGGATGTCTGCACCAGCCGGACCCCGCAGCACTCCCAGTGTCTCTGGCTAAGGGAGGACATGAAGCAAGGATGTCTGAGCCCCCCGTGCCCCTCTTCCCAGAGGTCCCTCTAGCAGACAAAGTACCAGGAGCTCTTCTGCCATCAGCAAATCCATCAGGCAATTTCGACCCCTCTGTGCCCTGCGTGGCAGGTGATGCTCATCCCAACAAAGCCACGGTCCGTGTCGTAACAGATTGATGACCAGTCCCTCACCGGCTTCTCAAGTATCATTATGTTCCATTGACTCTCTCCAGGGTGGCATCTCCATGGGGATGGGGCAGGTCTGGGGTCCAGTCAGGACCAAACCATTTCCTATAGAATCTCAGCTCTTCAACATATGCAAATCTACTCAGATTCAAAGATTACAAAAAAAAAAAAAAAAAAGAGAGAGATCATCACAGCCAGACAGAAAAAACAAAAGTCTGTCAATACTTACATAGCAGAAATTGTTTTTTTGGGGGCTCCCTTCGGGCAGGAAGGTGGCTATTGTTTCATGCAACGCCTCTGCACAAGGAACAGTCCCCCCCCCGCAAACCCATCGTTTCAGAGCTCCCACCGTCTTGCTTTGATCACAATATCTTCCAAGGGACACATTGTCACTTTGCAAGAAGAAGAGAAGCAGACAGAAAAACGTTTTAAGAGCTAAGATAAAGCTTAGTCAGCCGGGGACCCTTCTTGATACTGAGTCAAGATGCATTTTGGATGAGGAGCTGTTTTATAGGCGGGCTGATGCCTGTTCAACACCAGAGTCCTGTAGCATGAGGGACATGATGAGGACAGAGCAGTTCAGGAATGGGTTTTAGCATGTTCCACCACAGCTCCCACAATGTCCAATGAAGAAAATGATTGCACCTGCGGCATCAATCATTTAATGTCTAGACAAGAAGCTCTGTCACAAGATGAGCATCTCCTGCTCAGAAAATAGGTAAGTGTCTCAGCTTTGCCTCGGTGCTGATGCATCAATGAGGGATCCATTATCCCACAGTGACAGTCTCTGGCTGGCATCATTCCTGCCTGGACAAAACTGGAGACGCAAGAACCCTCTTTGCTACCCAGATGCACTCGTGCTGTGGGTATTTGGTCTTTGAATTTGGGGTGTACATGGTACCCTGTCGTGGGTTAGGCCGATCCGGCAACTAAACCCCACGCAGCTCTCCCACCCCAGTAAAATGGAGAGGAGAAAAATGTAATAAAAGAGCTGAGGGTCGAGACAGGAACAGAGGAGCACCCACCAACCACGGTCCCGGGCAAAAGAGGCTTTTTTCTTAAAGCAAAACTATTTATTAACAGCTACCTACAAAGAGAAAAGCAAACAAAAACGGTTACTTAAGAGGATAACAAGAAAACAAGGCCGGGTCTTAAAAACAACACCACTCCCCCACTTTGCCTTTTCTTCCCGGCTCTACCTCCTCCCCCCAGCGGCGCAGGGGGGCAGGGAATGGGGGGTGCAGGTCAGTTCATCCCGTGCTGTTCCTGCCGCTTCTCTTAAAGGAGCAGGAGCCCTTACACCATTGTCCCTTGCTCCAGTGGATCCCCTACTCACGGCGAAAGCGTGAATCCTGCCCGCTGGGGGGCAAATCCTTACCCCATCGGATTTGCCCCAGTGCGGGCTTTACCAGCCCTGGGCTTTAAGGAGCTGTGGCCACTCGCCCTGCCGTGGGCCATCACACAGACTGTAAATGCCTCCGGCGTGGGGCGGCACATCGGCCCGAAACGCGGCTCCGCACGGACTGAGATGCGCAAATGGCCTCGCCCTGTGCCCGGGAGTCACAGCAGGCTCCGGCTCGGGCATCTCCTGTAACCAAACCCCTCCCCATCGGCGGGGGCATCCCACGGGCTCGAGATGCACCGTGCTCAGGCTCTGGCATCTCTGCTCGACGTGGGTCCTCCACGGGCTGCGAGTGGGTCTCTGCTTGCCCCACCGAGGGCTGTTACAAGGGGCTGCTGGCAAGGGGGGCTCAGCCGCGGCACACGCTGTTCCGTCCCATCGTCACTGACCTCTGATCCGTGTGCCCGTTTCTCTCAGATCTCAGCCCTTTCGGGGTGAACTCGGCCCGGTGGGCGCCCTGGCAGCGGGGCTCTCCCCGAGTTCCCCAAGCGGCTCCGCCGCCGCCATCCTCGACGGGGCGGGCACCGGGAGCGGGGGCCGTGCCCCCCTCCCCTCTCCTCGCCCCTGGGCACAGGCACACACCTTTCCGGTTCCTTTGTCCGACGTAAATAGGGCAATTCGCAGAGGCGCCGGTTGGCTTAAGCCCCGAGGGGGATGGGAGTCCGGTGTGATGGGCAGCTTCTGCCACCCGGACCTCCCCCCCCACTTCAAACCATAACATACCACAAGGCCCAACACAGTTCCTCACCAAACCCCAGGAAAAGCCAAACATCTCCTGTGCTCGGAGTTTGCTCACGAGGCCGCTGCAGTGAGCTGGAGACAAATCTGAGTCTGAAATGGATGTGAGGGGATGGACGACAGCAGAACGCCCCTGATGGCACCTGACGTTCGTTATCTCCGGGCAGGATGATTAAACCTCCTGTATTTGTGCACAGCAAGTGATACACATTCCTTTATTCCCTAACACTTGGTTGAATCCCCAGAAAGAAACTTTCCTGGTTACATCAGTGGCTGGATGAGGTTAGTAATTATTCACAGCCCTGAAATAATGCACACCCCTGGAAGGGCAGTCGCCATCCATAAAGGCATGGTCAAAGGCATGAGCTATTACCCGACCGTTTGAGCTCCTCGGGAAGCTCATTTCCATACAGAACTGCACCTTGTGCAATATATCTCCAGGAGCGATCGCTTAATGCCTCAGCTCCAGGGAACGGGACCAAAAAAGTGAGTGAAAACTATTGATCTGGTTTTAAGTAGAG
Organism: Tauraco erythrolophus; assembly: GCF_009769465.1. Classification (NCBI taxonomy): domain Eukaryota; kingdom Metazoa; phylum Chordata; class Aves; order Musophagiformes; family Musophagidae; genus Tauraco; species Tauraco erythrolophus. Next base: position 22,864,812 of record NC_141477.1, read on the forward strand.
CTGTATCTATTAATCTAGGAACACTAATCACTGGGGGTTTGACAAGAACATGAGGTTTCCAGTGCCGCATTAATGCTCTCCATCCTCTTGGGCAGAGCCTGAGGAAGATGGAGCTGCTTTCGCAGCTTGGCCCGACGGCAGGCACGGAGCGGTCTCGGAGGCATCGACAGGCAGGAAAGGCCTTGCAAGGGTTACCTCTCCCCGCACACACACAAACACAATTATTCTTGGCGTCTGACAACTTCTTTGACTAGAAGGATAACATGGAAGAGATGTTCCTGGGAAGCCTCAAGGACAATCTTCATCTTTGTGTTATCCCCATGAGCCTAGACTGGATGTGGCATGATGAAGGGGGAGCACGGTGGCTTCTTGTCTTCTCAGAGGGATATATCGCTTTGTTATTTTCATCTTTTGGTAAGCCAGAAATGACAAGATCGACCAAGCTGGGGATTTCTGCAGGGATAAAAAAAAAAAAAGCAGCAAAAAAACTCCTTGCTAGTTGAATTTCTCAACTTTTTTTTAGCTATGGAGGGCTGTAAAACTCTTAACCAGCAGCAAGGGGGTACGAGTGAGGACACAGACTTAAATCTGAGCCCAAGTGAGCTGGGAGGAGAAGGAGGACCCATCCTCCTGCTGCTGCCAGAAAGGAAGAAGGAAGCAGAGTTCACTGGAGTTTTCCCCTGCTACTCTTACCCCTGGCAGAAAGCCATCTTGCAGAGCCATGACTTGTCACCACTCTTTGCTCATGCATAAAACAAGAAGCTGGCCAAGATGTTCATATGCTTACGAGGCTCTTGGGAGGGAAGACTGGGAACCTGAGATTGGGGATGAGAGAGAGGAAGGACGTGGCCCAGGCTGGCAGCAGAGGTGGAATCACAGAATGGTTTGGGTTGGAAGGGACTTCAAAGATCTAGTTCCAACCCCCCTGCCATGGGCAGGGACACCCTCCACTACACCAGGGTGCTCCAAGCCTCATCCAGCCTGGCCTCGAACACTTCCAGGGATGGGGCAGCCACAACTTCTCTGAGCAACCTGGTCCAGTGCCTCACCACCCTCAGAGGGAAGAATTTCTTCCTTAGATTTCATCAAAATCTCCCCTCTTTCAGTTTAAAGCCATTGCCCTGGGTCCTATCACTACACGCCCATGTCCAAAGCCCCTCTCCAGCTTTCTTGTAGCCCCTTTAGGTTCTGGAAGGCTGCTGGAAGGTTTCTCAAGCTCATGCTCATAAGGACAGAGGCTCTGCCTCCAGAAGAGATAGTAAGACACCAAGAGTATATCTCCACCTTTGACTGGAAGTGACTCTGCCTTTCCCACCACCACGTTTATTATAGAAAGGCTCAGAAGTGCCCCTGACATTAGAGGTGTTAGCAAGACAATACCACGCATTTGTACTTCTTGACTGGGTGGAGCCAGATACAAAGAGCCCTCAAGTCCTTAGCTGCACGGGCAGAATAATTTCTCCATGTTTACAAGGTCATTCAGGTGAACTTCAGGTATTTTCTGCCAGGTTCTGGGCCATTTCCAGGCTTGAAAAAGACGTATGCTTCCTTTTCTGAGATGAGATGTACGTTCATCATGCATTTTTCATCAATTGTATCTATATTCATTAATTGGTTGACATGTCCTAGTTGCTGAAGAGAGCTCAAGGGATTTGGCAAGGACTCTGACATCTTTGGTTCCTCCCCTAGCTCAGCCATGGCTGGGAGAGGAGAGCAGTGGACAGCATGAAATGTCTTGTCTGTTGTTACCTGGGCACAATAAATATCTGTCCTGTGAGAGAAGAGTCTGGATGGTCCATAAGATGCCACCTCTTACCAGAAAAGATGCCCCTGCTGTGGTGGGGTTGATAAATATGATCAGCCTTATCTTATTCATAATCTCTCATTTATTCTGCAACAAACAGGGGACTTGGGCTGCCCAGAAATCAAAGCATTTTAGCATGTGGCTGAAAAACAATAGTGTTTATAATGCCCCAAAATAGATTTCCCTGGGTAGTGGCTGCAAGCTGCTCCTTCCACCCAGCTAATCATGCTAATAGACAAGCACCCAGCCAAGGAGGGAGAGCTGTGGTGGAGCTGGGAAGTTAATGAGAAAGCAGGAGGTGTGGCTGGGTGGATTTATTTTTTTTCCTGCCATGCTCTGGCCAAAAGCCTCATTTCACTCAACAAATGACTTTTTGTCTTTATGAAAGATGTGAAGCACTTTCCAGAAAGAACATACTCCATGTATAAACCTACCTCATTTTGTTCAGGTTTTTCTTCTTTGTCCCAGCAAAGTACTCCTGTCTGCAGTAACAGCCACACACACTTGAAGCTTCGCAGCCATCTGCTTGCTCCCAGTCACTGTGGAGCAGCAAAAGTAGGGCTGATCCCTTCAGGAAGGTGAGCCAAGGTGGGTCACACAGCCATCAGGGCAAGGACCAGCCAGGACCCAGCCCCACATTACCCAAGCAAGGCAAGCAGGACAGACGCAGAGGTGGTGGCCAGGTCCAACCAAGAGTCCAACTCAGAAGGCAATACCATGGTGATGAGGCAGGTCCACAGTGACAACACCAATCCAGAAGGTCAGCCTGAAGGTTGAGGTCAACATCAAGGGGGTTCATGACCAGACACAACCTGTGGCTGAGCCAGAGACCAGCACTCCTCCAGCACAGCCCAGGGAAGAAGCAAAAGCCTGGGGCCAAGCTTAAATAGCTCTCCTGGGCCCGCGGGTGTGGGTGGATGTGCCAGCTGAGGCTGCTCAGAGCCATTAAGGCTTGTTGGTGTCCTCAGGGCTGTCATGTTTTCAGTGTGGCTTCGCTGGCTGTTTCAGTTAGCAAGGCATGAACAAACCAGCCAAGGTGAACAACCGGAATCACCTCCCAACATCTCCTTGCTTGTCTGTGTGTGTCAGGAAAACCCAAACCCCATCTTCCTCCTGACTTGGCAAGTCCTTGATACAGTGGAAGCATGAGAAAAAAATCCAAATCAGTTCAGCAATCAGGAAGCCACGAGACTGGGAATGGTTGAGCTTCCTGGCACCTGGAGAGCTGCCTGCCTGGGGACAGGGACCCCCTCTGGGGGTCCTCTGGTGGCTCATGCTGTGGGGCTGCTGCTTGGCCCCAGGCTCCTCACTCAAGAGAAAATAATGATTATTTACCTAATCGTTGCTTGATGCCCCAGGGAGCAAGGAGAGTCCAAAGGGACCCAGAGACCAGAGCCAGACACAAAAAATCACAGAATGGTTTGGATTGGGAGGGACCTTCAAGACCATCTCGTTCCAACCCCCCTGACATGGGCAGGGACACCTTCCACTACACCAGGTTGCTCAAAGCCTCATCCAACCTGGCCTTGAACACTTCCAGGGATGGGGCAGCCACAGCTTCTCTGGGCAGCCTGTGCCAGTGCCTCACCACCCTCAGTGTAAAAAATTTCTTCCTTAAATCTAATGGAAATCTCCACTCTTCCAGTTTAAAGTCCTGCTGACTTCAACGGGAATTTTGCCCGCGGCACGGCACTGGGGGGTGGCTCACGGGCTGGGCGAGAGGTGCAGGTGGCTACAGGGTGTGGGGTGATACCGGCACGTCGTTACTAATGCTTATTAACGAAAGGCAGAGTTTACCGGCTGCTTCTGTGAACGTTATGCACTCACACGTGCTTGGAGATCCTCCTCGGAGAGGGCAGAGGAGGAGATCGCATGAATCCCACGTGAATCCTTCCCGGTGCCTCCCCGTCCTTCAGCCATTGCTGCAGCACTCGGACCAGTTGCCGGACTGGGATGGAGCTGAGAGCGAGGGATGCCCGCATCCCCTCCCGTCCTCTCTGGCCACCGGAGGACGATGCCGGGGACCTGTTTAGTCTCACGCTTTTGCAAGCGTGAAATCCAAGGTGGCAGCTCGACACACAGCAGCAGGAGGGAACCACCTCCCTCCCTCCCTCCTTCCACACGTCCTCTCTTCCAGGAGGCCTGAAGAGCCATGGCAGCTGTGCCACTGGTCCTTCTGCTCATGCCAGCAAGCACCCTAGGTAGGTGACTTCTACTGGCCCAAACCCAAATATTTGCCTCCAGGACGCCCGCACCCCTCACTGTAGCCCTTGCCATGGGATGCCAAAGGCCGACCCGCGTCCGGTCCAAGGAGATGTGGTCATCTGTGGCTGGAGCTCTTTCAAAACAAGATGTTGTTTACCTCAAAGAGCCCCGAGGTCTTGCTGTTCTTTGGCAGTGATTGCTTGTTCTATCCAGAAATGGATTTTTCCAAGAAACGTCACTGAAATTCACACATCTCTGGCACAGGGCGCAACAGCAATATCGTGCCCAGAGGGGACACCACACAGGAGCCCATCACGCTGTAGGTGTGATGAGCGGCCGAAGAGGTCCTAGACCAGCTCCCTGAGGGCCTCTGGAACGTTGCCCACCTCAGCTGCTCCTCAGACAGGACTTGCAGGGGAAAAACACAAATTTGGCCGGGACCAGCAAACAAAAGACCTGGGATGGTTTTATTCTGACCATTACAAGATGATAAGAGGGCTGGAGCACCTTTCCTATGAGGACAGGCTGAAAGAGTTGGGGCTGTTCAGCCTGGAGAAGAGGAGGCTCCGGGGTGACCTTATAGCGGTCTTCCAGTACCTCAAGGGGGCCTACAGGAAAGATGGGGAGAGGCTGTTCAGGAGGGCCAGTTGTGATAGGACAAGGGGTAATGGGTTTAAAATAGAGGGAGGTAGATTCAGGTTGGATATTAGGAAAACATTTTTTACCATGAGAGTTGTAGAACACTGGAACAGGTTGCCCAGAGAGGTGGTGGATGCTCCATCCCTGGAGACGTTCAAGGCCAGGTTGGATGAGGCCCTGAGCAACCTGATCTAGTTGGAGATGTCCCTGTTCCTTGCAGGGGGCTTGGACTAGATGACCTTTGAGGGTCCCTTCCAGCCCTAACCATTCTATGATTCTATGATTCTATGATTCTATGTATGATGCCTCTGCCTGTAGGATCAGCTCCCACCCGTGTTGGGTGGGAGGGAGCAGAGGAGGGCACCGGTGCTGTTTATGTCCTCAGGAGCGGTTGGATCAAACCGACAGAAGAAATGTGCCGTCTTTTTCTCTGTCTGGGTCACTCCTGCAGAAAAAAATCCCACCTCTTTTCTCTTACAGAAACCTCTCTGTGTCTTTTTTCCCATCTGCCCAAAGGTTTCTCTGTGGAGATCCTTCTTTTTTGTTCCTGCTTCCACCATCTGCTCCGTCCCTTTGCCGTTGCATCTTCCCACCAGAAAGCTGAAAACAGACCCGGGCCTTTTGGCTCCTGCCTGCCTGCCTGGCACACTCGGGGTTTCTCTGAGCACAGCCTTTGTTCAGGACTCCAGGGAAAAGATTTTCTGCTTCATCATTTTCCAAAGAGGTTCAGAGTTTTCCAAAAAATTTGATAATTCCTCTTTTATCTTAAAAAAAATAAATAAAATCGTAATTTCCCAGGAAACAAAAATTCCATGTTTCTACCCATCTTTGAGTCCAGTGGTTTCAGGGATAATGCAGAGCTTGGTGGGTTTATTTCAGGAAACGTTTGACTCCTGGTCTCAGTTTTCCTGCCAAGCAGGCAGTTCTGTATCACTTTTGCCTGCCTTTGGGTTTCTTTGGATGGTGGAGCTTGCCACTGAGGCCCGAGTTACTTTATAGGTTCTCCTCCCATTAACATCTGCACACAGCTGGAGCTCGAAGCCAAAGGAGTGACCCCAGGCTTGTGCCCGGGTGATTAAAACCAGAAATCAAGTATCGCTTTAAATGACTAAAAGCAAACACTTTGTGTCGGTCTAAATTCTTCTCAAGGACTTTTTGCAAGTCATTCGTCTCTGGAAACCGGCGTCGTCCCTCGCTCCCCCTCCTGTACGAGCAAACACTGGGTTTGCTTCAGACCCCATCGCTCTGCCAGAAATATTGAAGGAAAATATCCTGGTCACCACATTTCGGAAGAAATTTTCGTCCGTCTAAAGAAAAAGGAAGAGTCAAGAGAACACACGCATGTCTCCTGGCTTGTTAGAAAGTTTGGATATTAGTGCTTGAGAGTGTCCTTTTAAGGCATTTTGGGAAGGTTTTGAGGCTCTGTTAACTCATCACCATCCAACTCATCGGAACAAGGAATTTTTCCACGAGAAAAAAGAAAAAAGTATAAACAGCAACAGCAGCTGAACGACACTGCCTTCACTTGACGTGATTATCGCGTTCTACCGACGCACGACGTAAATATGGATTGAGGTGAAGCCACGGCTGATATTTACTTGTTAGAAAAATAAATTCGCTTTCTACAAACAAGAAGATGATGTTGGTGTGGTTTGTGACCGGCACATCCCATCCTGGCTTGGGATCTGGCCAGCAGGCAGATGTGGAAGAGCCTTTCCAGATCACCAAATCCATCACTGCTGGCGCAGGCTTGAAAGGTGAGGTCAGGAGTGTCTGGGAAGCGTTTGATACAGGCAGAGAAAAAGAGGATAGGAGGTGTGCTGGTCAGCTCAAAAACCCCCAGATTGTTTCTTTTTGACAACACAAACCATTTTGTTTCAATACTGTAAAGGTGCTTCCTTCCAGGAAGGGTGAACCTGGATAAAAGCTACAAACCAGCTATACATTACTGTATCTATATGTCAATGTTGCATCAAGCTATATGTATGCTAATATCCAGCCAATAAACATTAAACTTCTCGTTTCACCGCGACGTGAAACTTTAAGTAAATTAAATGAAACAATAAGGTCAAACCAAAACTATTTGATTTGGCACCAGCGATCCAGAATGGGAGCGCTGGAAGATTTGCTTTGATTTCCACCCCTCTCGGTGGATTTCTGCGAGAGGTTTTGACTTCACCTGCCTCCTTGCCTCTCCAGTGGAAAACCCTTCTGCTGAAAACCAGTTTTCTTGAGGACCAAGTAGCTGCTCAACAAACGCTTTCTCATCTACTGAGCAAGTTCTGTTTAATTACACAGCAGCTACAGCGTGTGGCTGTTCCTGCATTTTAAACAGCAAGCGGGTCCCGCTGCACCTCTGCGTCGTAATTTGCTTTTTTTAATTTTTTTTTTTTCTGTGGGTAATATATAATTGCTGTGAAATTACATAGCATTAGCTAGGAAAATAACGAGGAGCCAGGATCTTCGTCGTTCCTTGGCAATGCGTCCTCTACCCATGAGGTCTGTGGCCAAACCTCCTTTGCCTGCAGAGGTAGGAAGGGGTCTCCTGAGGGGCCAGCACAAGCAACATCTCCAGGGAAAATCTTTGGGAAGAGGCTCCAAGGCTGAGCCCCCACCTCGCACCGGCGCATGGCGGGTGGGCGACGCTTGTTCCGCGGGGCAATGGGGAGAACGGCAGGAATAAGAGATGAGCATAAAACCCTCCGTGGAAATAGATAAAAGCATCGGGCTCGGCCTGGCGAGGCGAGTCCGGGGAGATCAAAGCTGTTTGTCTCCAATGAGGGGATGGAAAAAGCATTAAACAAACAGCTTAATTTCCCTGCAATGTTTAGACCGGCGCTGCCTGAAACTACTGGTGGTTGGTTACTGGCTATAAGTTTTCCTTATGTAGGCGAAGTCCCATTGGGTTTTCTGGGTGTTAATATAATAGGAACTAAGTGATTTAGTCTCTTCCAAGCAGAAGATGATTTCTCTCTTTCTTCTCTACTTATGAGACTCATCCATCATTCCTGAAGGCCGGCACAGTCCCTCGTTCCTGCTGGAGCTTCCCCCTCCCGCCTGCAAGGTGCCCACTGCTGGAACCAAAGCCGAAGGAAACTTCATGCACGGGAAGGGAAAGAAGCTTCTGTTCCTCTTCCACCTCCTTGGCCCACTTTGGCCAAGCCCAGGAGCCCCACCGAGCTCTTCTGCCTTGGGGTGTTCCTCTTGAAGACCTTCTCTTAAGGCATCAGCAGCCTCTCCGCCTGCCCGTCCCACCCACCGTGGGTCAAATCTGGGCTTTTCCTTTTAATACAAGATTCTTCTCTGACTGATTTAGAATTTCCGGAAAGTTCCTTGATCCCGATTTTAATCTCCCAGTGCTTGGAAAATAGACATAGATCATATTAATTGCAGAAGAGGAAAAAAAAAAAAAAAGAGTTTATCTGCCATAACTCAGGCTGCAACGTTCCTTCAGTAGAACATTAGGATCGTTATATCAATTAAATCACTCTATGCTCCAAACCAAAGCAGGCTGATTTCTCCTCGCTGGCTGCACAATGAACTATTTTGATCAGATACTCTGTTGTTTTTTTTTTTTTAAAATGAAAATAAGCAGTTTGAAGTTTTTTGAGTCCTAAACATCTCAGCCTCCCCCCCTTAGAACACGGCTGCTGCGGTTGTGGCGCAGGCAGCGCCGCTGGGGAGAGCATCGACGGCGGCTTGTTCGGGTAGGAAAAAGATCCAGGAAGCTGCTGCCATGGACTTATGTGGGGTATGGTCATACCAGTGTTGGCCACCACCTTTGCCCATCACCGTTCCCTGGCTGCACTTGGCAGCTCATTTCCTTCCACCCATCCCTACAGGCAATGCATACAATTTGCTACATCCTATATATGAGGCTTATAGGGACGCCTGGGAAGACTGCCATGCCTGACTGCCATGAAGGAGGGTGAAAGATGTGCCTAAATTTCTGAGACAGCCCCAAAAACCTCTGCATTGCTTTTGCAAAGCCGAAGTGGTTCACTGCAACATTCTCTGAAGAGCATTCCCAAGGCTGCCGTGCTAAAACCAACCTCATTCTTACTTGTGAATCTCTCTGTCACCTGCAAGTGAGTCACTCGTGCAGTGGAGTTCCCTTCCCAAAGCTGGGAGGGCGCCACGGCCTTGGGCTAATGCCAGCCTAATGCCTGGGAAAAGCACCCTTAAGGAGGTGTCTGAGGTGGGCAAAACACTGCAAACTAGAAACAGCTCTCCCTGAGCCTCATCCCAACCTTTTAACGAAATGGGTTGATGATCCCATCTCATAGGAGAGGATGGAGCACCTCTGCTATGGGGACAGGCTAAGAGAGTTGGGGCTGTTCAGCCTGGAGAAGAGAAGGCTCCGGGGAGACCTTCCAGCAGCCTTCCAGTGCCTAAAGGGGCTACAAGGAAGCTGGAGAGGGGCTTTGGACATGGGCGTGGGGTGACAGGACAAGAGGCAATGGCTTTAAACTGGAAGAGGGGAGATTTAGATTAGATCTAAGGAAAAAATTCTTCCCTCTGAGGGTGCTGAGGCACTGGCACAGGTTGCCCAGAGAAGCTGTGGCTGCCCCATCCCTGGAAGTGTTCAAGGCCAGGTTGGATGGGGCTTTGGGCAACCTGGTGTAGTGGAGGGTGTCCCTGCCCATGGCAGGGGGGTTGGAATTGGATGATCTTTAAGGTCTCTTCCAACCCAAACCATTCTGCAATTCTACGATTTGCCTGCTGGCAGTAGGATTCTTCTGATGCTGGAAGAAAGAGGCAGAGGGAGTCCATCAGTGGTCCTACGACAAAGATCCCCGTGCCAGATAAGAGTGCAGGAGAAACCACAGGTGCTTGGGAGGGATGAAAGGTGGCTGATGGTAACCTTTAGAAACAGAGGCATTTGTACAGGGGGTGCTGCTGGAAGGCTAGTACCTTCCAGCAGCACCTTCAAGTTCAATTTTCTGCCTTTTGTGTCCACATATGTGCCTTTGTTTCCTCTCCCTGGATCTGCTCCCGGCTTTGCTGCTAGTTTAAAATAAAAATATAATCCATTTACAATCCTCCCTTACGGCCATTAAGCGCCCGTCTGAGAAAGGCTATTATCTCCGCTCAGCTGGCAGAGGATTCCGCGCCGCGGAAGGCTTTAACTCCTGCATGCCCGTGCGGGCAGGAGCATCCCACTTGCCCAGCTGGTGGGGATGGGCGATTGGGATTGGCCTTTCCATGCGGCCAAGAGCTGCGAGACCTCAGGCTCCTCTTCTGTCCCCTCTTCCAGGCTTTGTCCCATCGCTGCCACGAGTGGAGAGGCTGAAAATCTGCCATGTCCTGGGGCCAAATGCCATGGGGGCTGCTTGCCTTCTGGCACCGGCGGGTTTTTTGTCCCTTCATGGCCAGGAAAGAAGCAAAGAAGCGGGTTCCATTGCACGGGGCATGTCTCCAGCCATAAAACCAGGGCTGCTAACGGGAGCAGAGGACCCAGCCTGTGGTGGTTAGGGGGTGTCTTGCCCCAAGACAGCAAACTGGGTGGCAGAGCTCGAGGCTCGGATCTGCTCCTGCCCTGTGTGGCTCGGGTAAGGAGTATAACCAGGATGATTCTGTCATCAAGGAATTCGTCCCTGGGCACAGGGGCAGGGCTGTCCCTTGTGCTGCTGTGTGCAGAAGCCCACCCTGCAAGGTTACTGCTGGAAATTCAACGTTTCTCCTCCATGGGAACAACAAAAAAATTAATACAGTCTCTGTTTGCTCCAGATTGGAAAGAAAAGTCCCCATTTTGCATTTTCCTGCTTATGAAAATTCTGCTAAGTGCAAATACTGCACAACCAAATGAGACAACCGCTTGTTTCACCGCTGTGTCCCCATGAAATATTTCCATTCCTTTAACTCCGCATCAGTGGCAGGAGCTCCAAGCCACCAGGACATTCTGGACCAGCTCTGAACACGGAGGCAGTGCCAGCGGAGAGCAACTGAGGCCATGCCTGCCCGGCTTCTGCCTGCTCGAAAAGCAAAAACCCTTCCAGCTTTCCTGGAAGGATGCGAATCCGAAGGGGAGGCTTTTCCTACAAGCACATCCCAACCTGCCTCGAGGGAAACGGCACTGGGATCGTTAGTGTTTTCTTTGCTGGACAACTCCTGGTCGTTATTATTTGGGTCATGCTCACCAGGTTTTAAATTATTCCGTCTCAACTAGCTGATGGCGTTTGTTGCATGTCATGCAATGTTCCTGGTAATTAATTGGTATTTAATTAATTAAAGGATAATGGCGTTCAATTAAAGGATGCTTGTGGAACGCTGTCACTGGGTAATTAATGGCTTCCTGCTGCTCCGGCAAAGCCAAGGCATTTGTGGAAAATAAATAGCGAGGAGAAGCTGAGATGTTTATTCCCTTGGCAGGAGACAGCAGTTGTGTCCCAGCCATCTCCGACTCTCCTGCACCGTCACCAAGACGGAGGAGAGCGTTCACGGCTGCAGGCAAGAAGCGTTGCATGGCCTTGCAGCAGCTGGGCACCCCTTCATCTGGCATCAACGGCGATGTGCCATCACCGGCGAGGAGGACAACGGCACCAACGGCGCCAACAGCCAACACCCGACGTTTCCAGCATCACACGTCAGGTCGGCGGCAGAAACAAGACCCGATTTCCAGCCCAGGGCTTCTGCTCAGGGGGAGCCAGGCTCTGCCCCTGGTGAGTGTAAACTGGAAATTGCTCCCACTGAGGTCAAGCTCTGGGAGAAAATGGGCCTTGTGCCACATCGACTTGGGAGGAGAGCACGGAAAAACCCCACAAATTTCCTGGGATGTGACGACAGATAAAAATAAATTCCCCGAATCAAACAGAACAGACCACCGTTTTGAGTAAAGAAGTACAAATACTGAAGGTTAAACAGGAATGAGTCACTTTCCCAGCTGTTCCTGGCTGCCTAGAAACACTCCGTGATGTTGAGCGAGCCCCGCGTGTCGGGTATAAATATTTCAGGAGCCTCTGGCAGGTCTCGGAGGGTTGGAACTCCTCTGGTCCCAGCTAGCCCAGCACCTTTTCGACTGCTGGATGGGCTTGATGAGCAACCTGCACTCCTCACTTTGGGAGCGTGGACAGCTTCTGCCACCTGCTACCCAGGGGACATCAGTGGAGACACTCAACATAGAGGAGGACATCCTCCCTTGGGGCGAAAGACAAGGTCTCCTCTCAGAGCTGGTATTTCTTCAGCAGCTCGCTCTGCCACTGCCGCTTCTTGTTGGGAAAGGCGACGGGGATCTTGATCTTACGGAAGTCCTCGATGCACTTGCCCAGCTCGGACTCCAGCGCCCGCCTCTCCTCACTCACCACCACCACGGGGCTGACCTCCACCCCGTTCTCCTTCACTGCCACCTGGTCACTGTTTCGCCTCTGCCCCGTCTGCTTCACCTCCTCCAGCTTCTTCAGGGACTTGGAGAAGTCCAGAGTGTTGGGGCGGGCTGGACACTCCTCGGGGGCTTCTGGCCATGGCAAGGAGTCGGTGGAGCTGGGATCCCTTGTCTCCAACTGGGGGTCTCTACTTGGGAGGGTCTCATCCGTGGCTGGAGCTGGGCTGGGCTTGTCACGGCTGACCGTGTTGGAGATGCCAAAGTCATCCCCACCACTGGGGCTGGCTGGGTCCTGCTTCGTCCCATGGCTTTGCTTCGGTTCCTCTGGATCGCCGTGGTCTGGGGAAGGAAAGCAAAGAGCTATGTGAGGAACGGGAGCTTGTGCAGCCCCCAGCAACACCAGCAAGGCTGGTACAACCATGATGGGGGTGCGGGTGGCTCGGCTCGGTTGGGCACGGGGTGATCGCAGCTGGGTCCCTGCATGGTGCCCAGCTGGGCGGGCAAAGCTGAGCCACCACGTTGGTGAGCCCTTCCCCAAGCCTTGGAGTGGCTGAGCCCTTGGGCCAGCCCAAGGTGGACTTGGGCTGTGCTGGGCAAGTGATGGGCTTCCTGCGGTCTGCGGTTTGGTCTGCGGTGGTCTGAGGGATGAAGATGCTTCCGTTAGTCAACAGCAGGAAACAAGCGGTGGTCCTGCCCGGGAAACAGCCGCCAACAAACAATTAGCAGCTGCCGGGGAGAATCGATTGGGGAGAAAAGTTAATGGAAACTGCTAAAAAAACCCCTTTTGTGGAGGCAGGACCTCCCTGCTCCCCCTCCTCGGGTTTGCTCTGAAAACAAAGCAAAGATTTTTCTCTAAAATGTCTAAGTTCCTGACCTGGTGAGGGTTTTTTTTTTTTGTTTTTGTTTTTTTTTAAAGCAGATCTGCTAGCAGAGATATAAGGCAGCATATAAAGTATTTCTATTTTAAATTCCTCATCCTTTACTTTGCCCCCCACAGAAGCAGAAAATGTCAAGGTGGATTTTCTTTTTCCTTGAAAACTTTTTGTAAGGACAGAGTTTGGTTTTTTTTTTTTTCCCCCCCGCTTCCTTCGTGTTGTTTTTTTTTTTATTGTGACATTTACTTGAACAGCTCCAGCACTGAAATCACCAGAGGTGGAAAGTGGAAATGTCATCCATCACTGAGCACAAACCTTGAAGGGCGGATTTGCTTTGGCAAATCTCTCCAGGAAGTTACAAGGCTGTATCTTCGCCCCAAATTCTTTGAGTGATGGAATAAAGTCTCTAAGTTCTTCTGCTGCTTTAATCATCTTATCTGCGAGCCTCACAACCGCGTTTGTGAAACGGGGAGCTGAGGCACAGGGAACATAAGCTGATGCACCCAAATACGTACAAGATGCCTGTGGCTTAGCTGGAGACAGAATTCAAATCTCTTCGGTTCTTCTCTAGCATCTTAGCTCCTGGACCACCCAATGACTGCAGCTGGCTTCGTACAGCAATTTTTTTCTAAAGCTTTCAACACATTTTACATCACGTTATTCCCATTTGAGGCACAGATAAATGAAATAACTCGTGTAAGGTCACCAGGCTGAGGACAAACCCCAAGTCTCCAGGGTACGGGTCCTGCACGCTCTCCGTAGCAGACCACACTGATCTCCTTTGTGTGGTCTGGAGAGGCTGGCTGCCAGGCTCCATCCCTGCAACCTCCACGCTCTTCCAATGTCTCTGCTCTCGCTATGTTCCCATTGCATCTGGGACCGCCTGAGACATGTCGCGGGCTGCCGAGCCCGAGGAGAGCAACATGACGGAGTGGGTCCACACTGAAACTCCCCCGCTGGAGTACAGGTTTGCTAAGGCGTTATTGCTGTGCTTTGAAACTGCCCAGAAGGTGATCTTCAGGCCATTCCTGTGCCTCTCCAGCATGCGGTCCCCTGTGTCAGTGCACAGCTTGGTCCAGATGTTTTGCAGGTACCAGCAGCTTAATTCTGCTAATTTAGGTCTGATGAGGGAGTTTAGGCCATCTCTAGGTAGCCAAAGGACTTGGCATAAAGTGAGTCTTAATAACTCACCGTTGGAACTACTCATTAATCGCCCATAACAATTTTCTTACCTTTGCTCTGTCTCATTCACCCAGGGCGCGTTATCTCAGCCTGTTCCGGCCAGTTCTCCACTAACAGCTGTAGGAATCATCTTGCACTCATGGAGAAACGTGGACCTCAGCAGGTTTTTATTTTCTCCCCGTACGGTGCTGAAACGGGCGATTCCTCCCGGCCCAGCACGCCGGCCAAGCATCACAGCCCACGTGTTCCTCTGCACCGGCACACGTGTTTCCAAAGAGCAAAGGGCTGGAGAGGAGCCAAAAGCAACGTGGATTTGCAGAAGTCTTCCCCAGAAAGTCAACTCCATGGTGGAATTTGCAGGATCTAACAACAGGTAGATGTCAAGGGGTGAATGCTCCCCTTGGCCACTCTTCTACACTGGCTGCCAGTAGATATCCCATGACTGGTACATGATGCTGAGGTCTAGGGATGGGTGCTTGACCCTGCCTAAGAGACCAGCGTTTTTCTGACCCCAACCAGAAGGCTGAGGTGTGCAATGTTAGGATGAATACGTGGTTTCTTTCTGCGTGCTCATGGTGTCAAGAGTGTTGGGATTCCTTTGGCTAGAGGTTGACCTGGACCAAACCTGACACTGGATGCTCTGGACTCTGAGGCAGTCTAGGTCTTCCAGGGTATTCCCTTGCCACTGATCTTCTCTGCAGCCTTGAACAAATTTCATTTTTTCTCGGGCTAAGCTTCCCTCACGTTTGTGTATTTTGTCAGCAAGAGCCTGTGTGGGGCCAGCCCATGCCTGGCAATATGGGGGTGTAGCTCCCCAGATGGTTCTAGGACACCTCACACCACTTCGGAGCGAACCTCACAGCCACCAAACTGGGAAGAGAGATCTGTTGCGTAGACTGATTTTTCTCATCGTTTTTCAACTTTCTTAGACCTTGCATCCTATGTGACGCCTTTGTCTGCCTTAGAGCACCAATTAGAGTGCAGAAGTGACACTTCCGACGCAGCCCCATGGTGCTGATGGAAGTCCTGCTGAGTGCAATTAACGGGCTCCCGCCCGCGGTGAGCTGGTGCTTTGCAGGAGGAAGCACACACTGTCCCAACCCCTTGCTGCTTTTCTGGAGAATGTTTTATTTTTCCAGAGTGCTTGATGGGGAGATGAATTCGTCATGTGCTGGGAGCCCAGAGCTCGGGCTCACACCGTTGGGTTTGCTTCTCGGTGCTTCCAGCCAAAGGGGGCTGATGTAAAGTCCTGACAAGCATCAGTGAAGAGTGGTTCATTTTGGGGTGCTTCCTCAGCCAAATGGGAGATCTTCAGCTCAGTCTGCATTGGCCTGAAAGATTGCTTTTCCTTTCCCACCATTTGCTGTTTCCCCAAAATAGAAAAGGAGATTTTTCTTTTTGTCCAAAATGCTTCTCATCCACTCTTCCTTGAGAGCCTGATAGCAATGGGGAGCTTAGACGGTGTCCAGGAAGCTAGTGGTGATGGAAACAATTACAGATTTTATATGTAAAAGCAATTTTCCCTGGAAAGTACCAGCCTGTGTCTGCCTTGGGTTAACCCATGACCAGAACAGGCTGGACGTTCACCAGGATGCACAGGGTGTATCTGCAACTCACCCATGCCTGATGCAAAGCAGCTGCTTCTGTGCAAGCTCCTAGACCTCATCCATCTCAGGCCTTGCCTCTGCCTGAACTGTCTATTGGCAAGTCAAGCTGAGCCTGGAAACTGGTGTCTACTCTCCTGGTTGGCTCTGATCTCCCTTATTTTATCAAAGGAGGACAAGACTCAGCATAAATAAGCGTCTTTGACCCTATCTGCCCACGGCAGCCTCTGCCTTCCCAAGAGCCTCAGTTACTCCAGTTGTGCCAGAGAAGGTTGTTGCTAAATCCGCAGCGTTGGTGACTGTTGTGATGGATTAACTGCTATGGCAACCCCAGCAGTGCCAGGACTGGGATGGACAAACAGCTTTTGGTTTTAAACTTCCCTGTCAAAACCCAAGGTCCTTTCTATGCCCTGTGGAGCAGTATCTACCCACCCATCTACCTCTATACACCAGCACAGGTGCTGGTTTTGCTTTGCACGTTCTCAAAACGTCTGTTCAATGGCATTAATCCAGCTGGCACATAGCTGCAGCCGTGCTGATGTGGTTTGCTCTCGGGCTGGTACCCAGGCTCTGCCACGCAGCTCTGGTAATGCCCCTTGGCGCTGAGCTGGCTCTGCGGGGAGCCCCAGATCCCTTGGCAGAAGGTACCAAGCTCAGCAGAAAGCACCAGCTAGGCTGGTTATCTGGGATGTGCAGGTGCGGAGAGTGGCTTGAGCCCAAAAACTCGTTGCATGGGTGGCAGAATGACTCTCCCTTGATATTATTTTTGTAATCAATTCCTGCTGTTGCAAAATCTCAGCAAGAGCCAGAAGGAAGAAAGATTAAACAGCAAGGTGCACCTCTTGAAAGATCCAATCTTCCGGCCTTGAAAAAATAATCCAGATTTTTTTCTCTGTCATTCAAGGTTGTCCTTTGCTGTCAGGAGATGGGTTCAGAAATCAGAGATTGCAAGTTTTTTTCTGAGGGCTGACTGGAGCTACTGGCTTTGAAGCAAAGGTCTGGCTCTCAAAGGTGGAGGAAAGCTGGTCAGTGGTATCTGCTGGTGTTGGTTCCATGCATGCCATGGATGCCCAAAGCCCTGCAGTACCCCTTGGTGGGCAGTAGCTCTGTCCCCACATTCCTCCCAGGCCCTCTGTGATAAAGACATTAAGAATAGCTTGAAAAGTGTTGTCCAGAAAAGCTGTGGCTGCCCCATCCCTGGAAGTGTTCAAGGCCAGGTTGGATGAGGCTTTGGGCAACCTGGTGTGGTGGAAGGTGTCCCTCCCCCGTTTCTCACCTGGAAGTGCTTCTACCACATCTGTCTTGAGATCCAGGATGGGCTCAGAAGATGACATCTGTTTTTTTGGGCTGTGCTCCATTTCTGAAGGCTGGGGAATTGGCACGTTGAGCCAGGAGCTACCTAAAAAAGTCAAGACCCAAAGAAGAAACTCTTAGAAGGCAAGTAATGCACAGGGAGTGCGAGAAGGGGCCAGGGTGGTGTGTGGTGGCCACACTCCACATCTGGTTGCCCACAGAGCCTAAAGCACCTCCCAGAGCACCACACTGGGTGTCTGGGATGGGAAGTGATCTGGAGAGCATCTGCTGTGATCCTCCCCAACGCCTCCCAGATCCCTTCTTAGGGTGATGTTTAAGCCTGGGGCCCATAACCCCCTCCCACAGCCTCCCACCATGTGTTGCTAATCTTCCTCCTCCTTTGAAGCTCCTCTTCCATAAACCTTTATATCGCTGGCTTTCAAGATATTGCTTCATTTACACTGAATTTGCAAAGAGTGAGGCATTACTGAAGGGTTTATCCTAAACTAAGACTAGTGCTCCAGCTCTTCCACCTTTTTCTTTCCTGACATTTCTACACGGACACTTAAGTTTGCCATATCGCACAGATACAGCTTTGGACCCAGCTGTAATTCTTGCCCCATACAAGGGATTTTCCTCTCCATGGCCAAACCTCAGAGCTAGATCATCCTGTCAATGTGCAGCGCGGTAAATCGAGGCAGCTTCAAGTCCACCTGCTCTGCCCACAACAGTGCCCGCTGCCATGTGCTCCACAGTGCAGCCATCTCTGCTCTTGCAGAGGGAGAAGAAGCATTCAGCCAAGGTCACCCTGATTTGGTGTGCAACCACAACATGCTCCACCTCGCCATGGGAAGCAAGGGTTGGAATTGGGCGCCTCAGTCTCTGAAAGATCAACAGCTGAGCAGCTTTCTATGGCTTGTGATTGCCAGAAACCGAAGCCAGGAGGTCAGGGACCTGCCTTGCAGACAACCTGGCCATGCTCAACTACCGTGATCCATCACTTACGGGCCAGAAGAAGATGCTGCACCCAGGAGAGGGCAGCAGAATTCCAGCATGCTCCATGCTTATTGCCACCATCACTAATTGCGGTTTCCGAGAGTCAATTCGCGACTTTTTCCTAAGCTGTAAACATAACCTTCTATTTGCCATCGCCATAATCTTCACCCACAGGCTCTGGCAGAGTCTTCGTGGTCACCATTTGTTGGTGCCTCTATAAAAGTTTCCAATTCGTGTCCCAGAGTAGCTATTTTTGCCTCAGTTAAGCGGCAGGACTGTCTGCAGTCCCAAACGGAGATCTGGAGGAGCGAGTCTGAGCCAAATCCAACGTCAAGAGGCCCTTGCAAACCCTTCTGGGAGCTGCGTGGGATGAACAGGGCAGAACCCAGCCACCCAGAAGTCATGGTGACTGATGTCCTTGGTTGGCAGACCTGTCCCCTCTCCATTACAGATGCCCTCGACCACAGGGCACAGGGAAGGGCAGCTGTCACCTCCATGTGGAACACGGTCTCGAGTTGAGGTCCTGGCACACAAGAGGAGGAGGAGGAAAGGCTTTTTGATGGAGCAAGAACTTCAACGCTGAGGCTCCCTCACTGCATTTTAACGGCTGGGGTTCCCCAGCTACCCCCCCAAACACCCACCCAGCACACCTTCAGCAGGGACCAGGACACTGGGTTTGGGTTTCCACCTTCCATCAGGCAGCAGATGACGGCGGCTGCGCAAGCCAGTGCTTATCAAAGATTTAACAGGCAAGCTGTCCACGCCGCTGCCGAGAGCGGGGCTTTTCCTCTTATAGCTCTATCCCTCTAATGCTAATAGGATTGGAAGGAGGAGGAGAATGGGACAGCTCAGGGGGAGCATTTTTCCCTGGCAGAGATTTTGCACACCTTGATGGATCTTTCTAGCGGTTTGCTCGTCTTCCAGAACCCCTCCGTGGTTTTGGGGGATTTTGGGCTGATCTCTCAGGCTCTGCAAGGGGAGGTGGTGCAGCCTGGGAGCAGAGGCACAGAGGAGAAACCCCCTCCTCACTGATGCCTTCTCCAAGGGACAACAAAACTACCCCCTGCCAGCTGGAGAGGGGTCTGTGCTCTGCTCCGCGTCCTCCGCCAGAACAACGGCATTAATCCTGATTTTGTTTAAAATTACAGCTGGGAAATGGCTGGAGTTTCCATTTTTTGCGAGGACTTTTTGGGAGCGGAAGCCTGGGTTTGGAGCAGGCTGCAATAAACACAGAGAGCTTCATCCTTCTCTGAAAAGCAAGATGCTAAAATCCAAATCCTTGCCAGCACAGCCTCTGGAGCTTTTAAACTTTCTTTTTCAGTGACGCATCTTATAAAAAAAAAAATTCAGAAGGCATTTTGACATGATGTAAACTGCTTGAGCGTGCGATTTCCTTCTAAATTTGAGCTAAACCAGACCAATTCCAGGACATAGTAAAGGTGAAATCTATGGCAACAGAGGCATGTTCATCCCAGTTTTAATTTCCAGTTCTACTTACTATTTCACTTTCTCCCCTTTGGTTAAGTGAGTTAAGTTCATGAATCACTTAAATCAATTTATGTTGAAGGACACAGTATAAATAGTTTTGCTTAATTGCCTGGAGCCAAAGGTGAGTTAGCAAACTCCACGTCTTCTTCACAAGGAGGGTCGGGGTATTTTTTGCAAGGAGCCAGCAGGAAGGACAACAGGGAAATCTTCCACTCTGTGTCCCTGGAATCAGCCTCTGCGTCCTTCAGGGCATCCTACATCCTCCTCCTGACTTGCAGGATTATCTCCCATTTCCATGGTGGCTCCGTACGCCGCATGCACCTGGACCTGCCACATCTGCCCAGTAAGAGCTACCAAGAGCTCCCACAGTATCAGCTCTGTGGGGAGAAATTCCCTCTGTGTTGGCCTGGATGAGGAATTGCTGCCGATGGATCTGCCCAGTTTGCAGCATCCAGGATTTTACCCACTGATGGAGGGGGAGAACGAGATGCCCATAATGCCCATGGTCGCACAGGGATGCAGAAGCAGAGTCAGGACTGAACTCAGATTTCATGATAGGAAAAAAAAAAAATCCCCAAATTATAATGACGTCATACACCACAGTGTCTTGGGAGTTTTTTGTGCTGCAGAGCGCTCCAGGCACACGAGGGATCGCGTATGTTCATGGCAATGGTTCCAACACCATTAGCTCATCTTGCTCTTTAACCAATGCCATATGCACAACGTACATCACGTCCAGTTTACGGCTTGATTGGGAGCGACGGCCTTGAAAACTATAAAATAGTAGTTAAAGTCATTTTAAACCTTTTGCCTCCTAAACTTGGAGCATCACAATTGGCTGGAGCTCTTGGTCTTCATCCTGGGTTAAATCCTTCTTCAGCAATGGACAAAGCAAGACAGGAGAAGAGAGAAGGGATGTGGAAGAAAGCCAGGGAATGAACTCTCTGTTGGAGTCAGCCAGAGTGAAGCTTGAGGAAATCCAGACCCTGGCTTGTCCATCTGGCAGGATGGAATCATGAGGAGGCAGTTATTAAAGAAATACGGATTTTTGTTGGTTGCTTGTCCATCTCCTTCCTCAAGGAGGTAGACGACTCCAGCGAACAAAGCAGAAACCCCCCTGGTTTCCCTGACACCGTGGGAGGAACAGGGCCATCAGAGCAGTGTCACCTGTGCCTGGTGGTGCCAAAAGCCTTGGGTCTGTCCATCCCACAGAGAAGGTCAATGCTTCCCTCACATCACGAGAAGGGAAACTGAGGTCAGCAGGCACCAAGACCTGCCCAGGGTTGGGAGGAAACCCCCTCTCTTGAGCTGAAACTTCATATCCTACCCTTCTGGGGCCACACAGGCTGCTTCCCTGAGCTGTTTTCCCTCATCAGGGCACATCTTCATCCATAATACCTGAAAAGTCCATTTCAGCAATGAGGAGACAGCAGAAAGGGCAGCGTTGTCTTGGCTCAACATTTTCACCTATCCACGCTCCTTGCTATCTCTAGGGAAAGCTGTTCAGCTTGCCTGAATTTGCTGTTTTCTGCTGAAACCCAGTCGTACTTCGTCCTTTTGCATGGAAGACAGCTCCCCACCTGACTGCTTCTTGTTCTTTGGGACCATCAGTTTAAGAAACCCAACTAATTCCTGTCCACATCACCAATGTGCAAAGTGGAAGAGCCTTCAAGAGCCTCAAGACCGCACTCGTATGGGAGTCAATGAGGAACAGTCAGAAAGGTGTTCCCTGGGTCACCGTTTCCAGGAAGACCATAGATATGAACATGCTGTTCCAGTGATAGCTCCTTGGCAGTGTCTGCTGCACAAAAATGTCTCCAGCTGTCTTTCTTTACACAGGAATCTACTTTTCTCCCAGTTTTCCAGGAGTCACTTTCAGAAAGCAGCCCCGTCGGCAGTTCCCATCCGGATGTACCTGCACTCGCTTCCCATCTGGGTGTATTTGCCAAGCAGAAATTCCACCAAGTAATGGCCTCGTGGGGAGGTCCCAGGTATGGCTGGGAGATTGCTCAGTTTTCTGGCCAAGCTGCGAGGGTTAGTGGCAGGAAAGCAAAAGGCAAAACTGGGAATCATTATTACAACTCCTAATATATTGGGGGAAAGAGCAAACTGGAATTTTTTCTTCATGCCAAACCAATTTTTTTTTTTTTTTTGCTCAACACCAAAGGGAAGAGATACATTTTGAATTTGGTTAGAAAAAGCAAAGGGATTAAATTCTCCAAAGCAAAAAGGCCCTCCAGGAAGGGCACAGCCTGTCCATGCAGAGCAGAGGATGTCAGTACATGTAGCATGGACCCAAGCAGACTCTCAGCTTCTGGGTGAGAAGAAAGGGGGAGTTGGCCTCTCCTCTTCCTTCTCCTCCTTTGAGAAATTCTTGTCCTATTTTGCAGAAACTCTGCCCAGCTTGACCCAGATCTGTGAGTACTTTGGGGTCAGGCAACACAGTGACATGCCCCAGAGTGCTCTGTGTGTAGATGCTCCTGGTGAACTTCTTCCTCTTGGAGGCTCACACCAGACTTCATGGCTTTCCCTTCTCTTTTGAGGTCAGTTTGAGGAGCTGAGGTCTGCCAAAAATCACTGCAGCTACATTGATTGCACCAGCAGAGGCCTGTCCCAATACAGATGGGCACTAGGCAGACCCTTGGGTTCAACTGGGTAACCCATCCTTATACCAGGTGTCCAAGCTGTACATGCAAACACTCCTTCTCCAGCCAGACAGCAGAAACATCATTATCTCTTTCCAGCAGTGAGGTGTAGAGACATGAAGCCATTTGCAGAGAACGAAACTCATCTCACCCTAAAAGAGGCAAAGCCTAAAGCCTGCAAAGTCTTCCTCCCACTTCACCTTTCTCCCACTCTTTGGGCCTTTTTCTACTCAAAGAGAGTTTAGAGGCCAAGATATCGCTCACTGGAAAATCTGCCTGAGCCTAGTCCAGCCCTGGGAATCCTCCCTCCCTTCTACAGCTGCAGTTCTCCCCTTTCCATTTCCTTTTTGGAGCGTTCAGTCCTTTGGACGATGACTATTTGCAGTTCTGGACTATGGCCTTTCCCAAAAGCTGAGGAACGTGCAGAATGAGACCTCCCTGCGCAGCACCGGGAGCCAGGCACACGCTGAGCAGTGCAAGGGGGAGGCTGTGCTTTCCAGTGAGATGCAACAGCATTGGCCAGCATCCCCAGGCATGCAGATGCTCAATGGAACGTCTTATTAAATGTCCCCACTCAAGTGTTAAAGGCTTGTATGAGAGGTGGCTGCGTGTCCTTCATGCCCCGTCTCCAGCTAACTCAGCTCTGATCACCTTTTGAAGAGATTAAACCCCAGGATTTGGGAAGACTTCAAAGTCCCCACTGAAATGCTTTGGCTCAGCTCCCCTTCTGATCTCCAACCCAGTTTGTCCAACAAACACGACAGCTTAGGCAATATCCTATGAGTGGGGTGAAGGGACTGAAGCCACCGAGGAGGTCTCATGGCCAGTGAGACCAAGCACTGGGCCACCTGGGAGTCACGAGCAAC
Organism: Tauraco erythrolophus; assembly: GCF_009769465.1. Lineage (NCBI taxonomy): Eukaryota > Metazoa > Chordata > Aves > Musophagiformes > Musophagidae > Tauraco > Tauraco erythrolophus. The sequence goes on from NC_141477.1 coordinate 22,887,730, forward strand.
ACAAAGCCACTACTGAATCTCAAATCCTCTAGACACCTCCTTGCCCAGACAGACTTGAATTCCCATCTTCACCAGCACCCTCCACCCACTCCCAGGCTTGTCCCAGGACATCCCTCGGAGTGCTTTTACCTGGAAGGCTGCAGTGCCTGGACAGTTGCCTGGAGAGTTGGCCTCGCACAACAGGACCTAGAAACAAAGGAGAAGACGTGGGTCTGGCTCTCTGCTCCACCACGATGGCTTTCTGGTGGTATCTCTTCACATGAGCACACCCGCTTGGGAGGGATGCAAGGAAAGGAAAACAAGCGCTGTGTTTCCATCCTGTGAAAAATTATTTCCAAGGAACATGCACCATGAGCCCAGCCAGGCTTTACACCCATGGTCTTCTTTCAAAACATCTCTAGTAGGTACCTCCTGCTCTCCTCCAGAGCATTTAATGCCCTTTTGAAGGCGAGAGTAAGCCAACACCCACCTTAATCCAGGAAAAACATCACCAGCTGAAACCCGTCTCACCGTTGCAGTTAAAGAGATGCCCTCACACTGGCAGAAACTGGCAATTTTTTTGAAGGGAAGATTCTTTTCAAAGAAAATCAAAAGAGGTCAAAAGACATCTCTCCCTCTCTGGTTTTAGCCAGTTGTTATTGAAAATAAATTTTATCTGGAAACCCATTAATACAGCGTGGAGAAGCAGGTTAAAATTACCCTTAATCTTGAGATATTGTTTGAAAAGGGGAAATTGGAATATTCCGTGCAAAAGCTGCAGAAGGAAACACATTTTTCACATGCCAAAAAAAGGGTTTTTCAGCACTATTCCCTGTACTTTTTGATGAATTTGCAACTCGTCTTAATTAACCCCAAACCCGCCTTTTTCAGCAAATAAACGGTTCACCTGAGCATGTTTGCAAAGATCCATTTAGGAATTGTTACTGCTCCTGCAGGTAGCAGGCAAATTGAAATAATAATTAAAGGCAGAATTAAAAACCGCCCGTGTGCTTCTAATACGCCGGGAGAAGAAATCCATTCGTCTTATGTTAAGTCAACAAACTGGTGGATAATGGGGAACAGTTAATAGGTTTTCCTGAGGGCTTTTTTTGATAAAGGCCATCAAAGAGGCTTTTAAGGAAACTCAATAGCCAAAGGGGGATTGTCAAACTTCCACGGTGTATTAAGAGCTTATTAAGACCGAGAAAAGAAGAAATGGAATCAAGAGTTCATTCTCAATATGTAATATATAAAAATAATATAATAATAGGACATCCCTGAGAGTCCATCTGAGGATGAAAGTCTTTTATTAGGGATGCAAGGGGAAAAGGGTGAACAGCCAAGTGGAAAAATTTTACGGGGAATAGAAAATAGTATCGGCTGGATGAGGGTTGTAGGAGCTGCCGGGGGACCTGGCGAAGGTGGGGTAATGGAGAGGGTTAACTGGAACTGCGAGCAGCCAAAAGGCAAGCACCACAGGAGGCGTCGCTTGAACTTTTCGTGCACCTTGGTGGGTTTTAAATCAGCCTTGGTGACTCGGGAGGGAGGAAAAAGCGATGAGAGCCCGGCGTTAACGGTGAGCGGATGAAGAAACGCTGGCTCAGCAGTCCGAGGCGGCACAGACAGCGGACTGCCTTGGGCAGGGGGTGATAAAAATAGATAAAATGTAAAAAATACCTTTAGGGAATAGAGTAGTGCTCTAAGTTAAGTCCTGGCTGCTTGTCCTCGGGACAGACGGATGGGATTAAAGTCTGCCTGAAGCCATTCGGTAAGACTGTGAAAGGCTAAAGGGAGTTTTACAACAAAGAGGGTGAGATCAGGGTAGTCAAGGCTAAAGAGGAAAGAAAGAAGGAGAAAGCTGATGGAAGCATTTCCATCATCATAAAAACACGTTTTTTTATGGAAAGCTCCCTGTAAGGAAGTCCACCTTCCAAAATTAGTTTAGGTAAGATTGAATGTGACAAGAGACAGAAGCCGTGATGCTGCGGGGTACCGGGCATCACCCACCAGCTGAGGTCAAGGAGAAGTTCTGCTGGAGCTGGACTCACCCAAACCAGACCAGGGGTTTCTTCCACCTTGGACTGAGACCTCCCTGCCGGGCGCTGTCAAAGGCAGGACGCGGAGCTGGGCACGCGCTCTGCCCGCTCCCGCCTGATACAGCCTCTGTCCTCCTGATTTTTTTTTTCTGATGTAATAATTTGCATTTTTCGGTTCACCCACGTATCATTTCTAGAGGGTCCAGGGCACTTCATCCCTGTTGGTTTAGTCACTATCCGAAAGCTTTTCAGTTTTCCTTAAACATCATTCGGGCCTGATTTGATTCCAGAATAAGCCCAGTGCTGAGTTCATCTTTCTGAGAAGGAGCGATAATGAGATGATGGTCACGGAGCCTGGAGGGAGATGGGCAGGAGGAGGTGCCTGGGGAAGGGAAAGGACAAGCGATGGGTGGAAAGGCTCCGTTGTCCGCACGGCCGTGGTCCAGCCTCTCCTGCCTCTGCCCATCCTCGGAGGCTCACTCTCTGCAACGTGTCTTCAGCAGGAGCAAGGTCAAGGCTGGGATGTTTTTTACTCCCCTCGTTTGTGGAGGAATTAATCAGAAAATTGCAGCCCACCAGGCTTTAAGGTTGGAGCTAAATCCCTTTAAATCGGTGTCGCTGAGCTCCCATCCACTCATTATTTAAATAATGGCTTGATTTTTTTAGATTATTTGATTCCAGTCTTCAGAAAAAAAAAAAAAAAAGCCCTGGATTTTGTTTTATATCAGATGTAAAATGGCATGAAACAGGAAACACAGAGTTGCTGGATTCCAGCTCCTTGCCAGCTGCGCAGGCAGGTGAGGGCAGGCACTGCCCTGCATGCAGGGAAAAGCCAGCCTGGAAAACACACGTGGGAACACCGGGAGGAACAACGAGGGAGGAAGACAAGCCTGTCACTAGCTCTTCCCTGTTAAAATTCACATCAAGGATGATTTTGGTCTTGATCTGGTGGGTGAAGGGCAGAAAGATACTGCCGGTCACAGAGGGGTACCTTCAGGTGGTCTGGTTTTGGTGGCCCTGCGGTGAGCCATAGCTTCTCCTTAGAAATAAGGGTCTAGGCAGAGAAAGCCAACAGTATTTTGTGAAGACAAGAAGGAGAATGCCCTGAGAAGTCGTGGCTGCCCCATCCCTGGAAGTGTCCAAGGCCAGGCTGGATGAGGCTTTGAGCAACCTGGTGTAGTGGAGAGTGTCCCTGCCCATGGCAGGGGGGTTGGAAGTGGATGATTTTGATGGTCCCTTCCAACCCAAACCATTCTGTAATTCTATGAGAAAGCATCTGGCTCAGAAGTGAGACTCCTTCACTGTTCTTTCCGACCCCATGGGCAGGAAAGGCTGTGGTGGCCTGGGGGCTGGCCGGTGGTGGGTTTGCAGAAGATGCTAAGCAGACGGGACACCATCACTGTCATACACCGTTCAGTGCTTGCAGACCAGCCTGAGGGTCTTTGGGGGCTGGAAAGTTGGGACAATCCAGGACTCCTTGAAGAGCTCATGAGCAGAGGCAAACCTACAAGGTACTGAGTTGCATGAGTTCACTGATAGGCACCACTCTTTGGGGTGCTTTCAGTTGCCTGCTAGAGTCCTCCACCCTCGGTTTATTGTATGGCAAGGTACTTAAATTCAGGTGCTGTGCATACATCCCTCCCACCAGCTCATTTCCTGCAGGAAGCCAGAAGAGATGCCAGTTCAGATAGGGCTGTGGGTGGAGGTGCGGGCTAACGAGAAGACCTCCTAGGCAGCAGCAGCAGAAGGATGTGCAGGTAGACGGTGGCAAAGAGGAAGAGAAGGTAATGTAAAACAGCAAGATCAGAGATAAGGCTGAGACAGAAACGAGAGAGCAGCATCGTCTCCTCAGTCACACTCGTGAGGCTCAAAGGGGGTCCAACCCAGCAGGGTGGGGGACGCAGGCAAAGAGCATCTCTGTGTACACCCACCAGCACTGGGTTTGGCCAGAAAGCATTTGCATTTAAACCACTGGGCCTGTTGCTTCTCCTCTGTCAAGGCTTACGCGCGGCAGGATATTTATTCCAGGCTACGGCTGGATTCGGCAGCATCCCTTGTTAAAATATTGGTGATGCTCCTTGCCTTGGGACACAAAGATCTGGCCCTTAGTTTTATAGTCAATAATTTCAGGGCCCTGCCCAGGAGATGGGAGGGGATGGATGTATTAACCCTCCCTCCCTCAGCTCATAGACACGGGATCCTGGGGCATCATCTCTGATGGATGTTTGTCTAACCTTAAATCTTCCAGGAAGGAGACACTGGTCCTCCCCCAGAGACCGGCCTCAGCGGTGCTGCACGTTACTACCGCAGCTGATAGAAAGCTTACAGTAATGTCCAACTCAAACCTTCTCTGCAGTGAATTTAGTGTTTCTGTTCTCATCCTGTCTCCAGCGACCCTGCAGCGCAATGGATGACCGTCCATTTATAATTGAGCTTTGCCTGACGATGGACTCTTTCCACGTCTTCTGCTTTCCAGACTAAACAAACCCCGCTCCTTTAACATTTCCTAATAAGCTATGGTTACAGAACCCCAGCGTATTATTTGTGCTTCTCCTCTGGACTTCCTCCAGCTCATCAACATCTTTCTCAACCCCTCGTCCCGAAGCGAGCAGGGCGTTCCAGTCCCAGCCTCAAGCTCAGAAGAACAACACGCCCCACGTCTCCCACCGCTCAGGCTCCTGCAAACCCATCGCTATCCGACACACATCCTTGAGCCCTGGCAACCCCCCCCAGCTCGGAGCCACCCCTGTGTTGTACACGGGTCCTGCCTCTTCCACCAGTAGAGCTGCTAATGAAAATAACGACCACGGTCGCTCTGCAGAGAGACTCTGGCAGCACCCACTGACTCTTTTCCTGCTCCCATAAACTGGTGACAACTGCTCCGAGATGGATCCAAGAGCTGGTTGTGCGTTTGCTTTCCGCCAACTTCAGCTCAGTGACGTTTCTCAACGCACAGCTGCAAAATCTTGCTCAGGAGAAGATCAGCGTGCGGTTCCTGTCCCGCTGCGGGGAATTCTTGCTGCCTGCCCAGCCCAGTTAGCTACAGCAGGGACTATTTTGGGCAGGAAACCTCAGAACAGCAGCCAGACTGCCGGCGAGAAGTGGTGAAAAGTGAGAAGTCGGAAAATATTTGTGCAAATAAGGCTGCAGAGCCGGGGTCACGCTCCTGGGCTCGTGTTATCAGTTTGGGTTTCTATCCAGCTGTTTGCTGTATGCACTCCCAAGCTTAGGAGGTTCTCCGCTCGATGCTGGGATGCCTTGGCTGAAATGCCACCACGGAGCTGAAAACAATGTTTTTTCCGCTGGCACGCTTGGGAGGCTGATAACCGTGGTGAGGAGGAGTATGGAGCAGTGCAGGAACCAGGCAGAAAACACACCCCAGACTTGGAGGGAGCACAGCCTGCTCCAGCTCTGCACGTGGCTTGTGGTGGCACCCTGGCACAGCCACGGGGCTTCTGCGACTCAAAAATCAAAGTCCAACAGGTCACTGGTGAACAGGGAGTGAGGGGGTATTAACAAACACCTGATTTTGCAGGAGCTGCGTATTGATTATCTCCTGTATCCGCTGCAGCTCGGTGGGGCTGGAGAAAGAGCCACTGGCTCTATTTTTACTAAGAAAAACTGCCCAAACCGGACAGCACGTCATGCACCCAGCGAGTGGCCGCAAGTTCTAAAATATCTCTGCTTCTGCTGTCCTCACAACAAAAAGAACCTAAGAAATCCATGAGGACACACGAATCGCAGAAAATTGTGTTCACAAACCAGATCCGAACCCCAGTACCCAAACCCTCGTGGCACCCAGCACGGCTGACGGAGCCCGGCCAGGATCCAACCCCCGGATGCTGCACGGGGCCACATCAGGTGGACCCAGACCCACCCAGACCTCAGCTCAAAAGCCTTCGTGCCAGCCCCAGCCGTACAGAGATGATTGCTGCAGGTCCAGCCTTAACTCTCAACTCATTTATTTCGGATTATTTTTCGTTTTCCCTTTCGTTTTCAAGGTTTTCTGCCCCGCCAGCAAAGCTCAGGCTGGGTTAGGCACCAAGTCCCTGCACCCTCTGCAGCGGGGAGAGGCCCCACGAACTCATCCCACAAGTGGCTCACCCGCTGAGCCGGGCTCTCCAGATTACCCGGGGCTGAGCTAATGCCCAAAGCTCCCGGACAAGCGGCTTTCTCAGGAAGCGCCGTCCTGGAAAACGCAGCCCCGAGAGAGAAAACAAAACTCCCCCCCCGAAGCTGCAGAAAAAGACCCAAACCTGCAATTTCTTGGGCTGGGGCTGCGTTTTCCGAAAAGGTTAAAACACAGGGTAGGGATGTTATTGCAGCGAAAATCCAAACAGCTGCATCCCCGAGCCCTGGTTGTGCCGACGCAGCTCCGGGCCGGGCTCCAGGCCACGTCCTCCCCCCGCGGGGACGGCTTCGTCGGAAAACTTACGCACCAGGGGAGGGGAAAAGCAGCCGTTCTGCAGGTGGTGCTGAGTTATTCCAGACATGGAGTGCAATGGAATTGCAAATAAATGAAGTCCTGTGCTTGGCCCTCCAGCCAAAAATAAGCTGGTCTGGTGCTGGTAATTAAGGGTGGAGGTTACTGGTGGCGGGTAGGAGAGCAGGAGGCTGTGGATTTGGGCTGTGCGCGGTGAGGGGATGCTCCGTGGAGGACGGGACCCTCCGTCACGGTGGGCACCTTCACAGTGACGGAGCTGGGCTGTCTTCTGAAGCTCCACGGAGCTCCAGGAGCTGATTCAGGGCTGTGCTTCGCCCTTCGCTTGGCTTTCCACAGCTCAACCTCCCCTCACTCCACGGTCTTGGTCAACGTCAACCCTTCCCCTCGCAGCCCAGCCCCAGCTGCACCCTGAGGTCCTGCCATCCACTCATTTTTGACAAATTCCCTTTAAAATACATCCTTGGTGGCTGGACTTACCCCATCAGCCATGGACCTGAGGGGATGACTGATGGGTGCCATCCCGGGCTGCCAAAAAGGGAGGAAAGTCAAACCTTGTGTTGGATGTCACCTCCAGACAGGTGTCTGACCCTCCAGCACTGCTCACTTCTCTTGCTGGACTATCAAAGGTGCTGGGGACAACCAGACTTTGACACCCAAATTGAAGATGCTGAAGTTAGAGTAGATCTATCTCCCCGCCTACATGAACTGCCAGCTTCAGGCAAGTAAAAAATCACTTTTGGCAACAGATCTGTTTTGAAGCTCCTACCTCAGCTGTAACCAGCCTCCCTGCTGATGCCCTTGGGGCATAGAATCACAGAATGGTTTGGGTTGGAAGGAACCTTCAAGATCATCTAGTTCCAACCCCCCTGCCATGGGCAGGGACACCTTCCCCTGGATCAGGTTGCTCAAAGCCTCATCCAACATTACCTTGAACACCTCCAGGGATGGGGCATCCACAGCTTCTCTGGGCAACCTGTTCCAGTGCCTCACCACCCTCAGAGGGAAGAATTTCTTCCTTAGATCTAATCAAAATCTCCCCTCTTTCAGTTTAAAGCCATTGCCCCTTGTCCTGTCACTACATGCCCTTGTCAAAAGCCCCTCTCCATCAATAGTCCCCTTCTTGCTGGAGTGTTGATATGTGGAGAAAAGGGTGATGAAGCTCCTGGAGGACACTGTCTCCTGCTACTTTGCCACCTCTCCAGGCCAGCTGCTGACTTCCAAGGATGTGGTCCATGCTTTGGCATCACAGGACCAGAGCTTGGCCTGAGCACGTGTTACGCTACAGCTGTTCTCAGCCCCCTCCAAGTTTTTCACCCAAGACCTCACTAATTATCTGAGAGTACACGGAGCTGCCGATCTTATCGTTGGTGGGACGTACATCCGCGCAGGAGGTCGCAGTGACCACTGTTAGCCGGGGGATGTCTCGGATTTTGGCCACGAGCACATGGAGAAGCCTCCTTTGCCTTGGGTGGGCTGGGGAGAGGTGCACGGCTCTCGGGAAGGGGAAGGGCAAGGGGCAGTCCTGGCTAGAGCTGATGGCAAGTAGATCAAAGCTTTTTAGCTCATGGGACCTTCCAGTGCTCCTGCACCTCCTTCATGTACACGACACCGATGGATGACCTCAGCTCCTGCAGAGGGAGAACTGCCTACAGTGAAGGTCCTGGGTGCCAAGACCTCACCTCTCCTGGCAAATACAAACATATCCCATCACAAGGAAAGATCTTTGCTTTCCAGAGTCCGCAGAAGCGCGGTTTGCTGGAGGGTGGAGTTAGCAACGACACGACACGGCGCAGGAGAGGGAGCGACACGAGCACGGAGATATTTGGCACAAGGCACCTTATCACAACCCCGATGCGCCCGGTACGTGCTCAGCTCTCCGACATGCTGAGAAGTACTTTCCTGGCCTGTTTTCCCAGTGTGACTTCTGTAAGACCGGGAAGCCTTCCAAACAAGGATCTGGGGACTTCAGTTCCCCTGGAGCAAAACCATAGTTGAAAGGCTGCAGCTCGGGGCGTCTTGTTGATTTTTCTTTTTTTTTTTCAGCTCCCCCAGGGTTTTGTGTTAAATCCTCTCCGGGCGTGCAAAGAACAATAATATTTTGGGAACGCCCATCGGGAAACATTGGCCGTACTCTCGGTTTCTTCGGGTTTGGAGCTGCTCCATTAAAGTGACTGAAGCCAAACGAGATGTGTCCGCTTACACCGAGGAGAAGCTGGGAACGCAGCTGCCTCGTACGTGAGGTTAAAAACCCCAAACTCTACAGAAAAAGAAGTTACAAGCGGCTCTGTCTCTTCACCTCCTCCAAAACCACCGGAGAACGACTGCGGGAGCTCGTGGGAAGCTCCGGGCAGCTCCCGCTCCGCATCGCGGGGCAGCCGAGGTACGGCCCTGATTTTAGGGTGCCGGAATTGCTGCCGCAACATCCGCGTGCGAAACAGACCCCGTGTGCCCCGAGGCAGCCCGCAGGGACACCCCGTCCCTGGGGAGACTCCGGGACTGGCAGCGTCCATGGCAGAGGGCTGCGGATGAGCGGGGGATGCTTCGGCGATGGGGCGGTTGCGAAACAGTTTCCTGTTTACTCATCTCATGTTCTTCTCGGTTGACTACGGATCCTGCCTACTCGACTGTTGCTTCCACCAGCAAGGCAGGGGACAGCCCTGAACAAGAACATGGCAAGGAGCTCAGGTCTGGAGAATCACAGAATCATTAAGGTTACAAAGGATCTTAAAGATCATCAAGTCCAATCGTCAACCCAACACCACCATGCCCACTAAACCATGTTCTGAAGTGCTACATCTACACGTTTTTTGAACACTTCCAGGCATGGTGACTCCACCACCTCCCTGGGCAACCTGTCAGTGTTTGACCACTCTTCCAGTAAAGAAATTTTTCCTAATATCCTCTTCCCTACCTTCCCAAAGAGGTCCTCTAAACAACCATGGGAGAGGACCTCGACAAGGCCAGGCTCCATCTCGCTCACTCCAAGTGAGGTCTCCAGGCTTCCCGTGTCCCTGATTAGAACTGCAAGCGAGGTTGGCACTTGCCAGCGTGCAGCAAAGGGCTGCGTTCATCCTCTATAATTGCCACGTGCTCCTCTGCCTCCTGCTCAACTACACCGTTTAATGGCTTTAAACTGAAAGAGGGGAGATTTCCGTCGGATATAAGGAAGACATTTTTTGCATCAAGGGTGGTGAGACGCTGGCACGAGTTGCCCAGAGAAGCTGTAGCTGCCCCATCCCTGGAAGTGTTCAAGGCCAGGTTGGATGAGGCTTTGGGCAACCTGGTGTAGTGGAGGGTGTCCCTGCCCATGGCAGGGGGGTTGGAACTGGATGATCTTGAAGGTCCCTTCCAACCCAAAACGTTCTGTGATTCTATCATCCAATTTCGGGCCGGATCTAGAAAACCACGGAGCTGAGTTAAGGTTTCTGTGCTCGAGAGTAGTCCATGAATAGGAAGAAATTCTGATGGTACATTTGTCCTGCTGCCCTGGAACGTCAGGGGGCTGATGCGCCCTTTGGGGTCACTTTACGGATGCTGTTGGCAAAGGGGACTCTGCGTCCCAGCGTCTCTGGCCTGGAGAAGGGTAAGGATGGAGAGGGAGCAGACATCTGGGATGCGGGGGTTGTGCTGGAGACTCAAACATGATTTAGATGAAATCTGGTTTAATCTATTCGCAAGAACATATTTCAGTCAGACGCTGCACAGCTCTCCCGGGGAGGGGGGGGGGGATGATAATTCCCAGCCATCCGCCACCCAGAACTCAGCAAAACTTTTTTATCTGCAAGAGCCTTTTAAGAAAAACCATCCATGTGTCACAAAGCCGCAACGTCTCACCTGCTTCAGCCCAGAACGAGCTGTTGGCACGGGCTGAAGGAGCTTCGTTTGGCAAAGTGCTCCTGCAGCTCTGGGCCGGCTGCCGGAACAGTTCACCCACCCCAAAGCATCTTCTGGCTCTTCCAGCAGACACAAACGCTGGCGGCTCAGCTGCGTTTCTTCTCCTCCCGTGGCCCCAGGAAGGAGGCCCTGAGGTCTCTCCACGGACAGCCAGAGCAGAGCAACGCTCTGCGCATCATCTCACCTCCTGCACGTTGCAGCCAACTGGTGTCAGCTGCTAAACTGAGCCCAAAAGCTTTGTTTTGTTAAACCCTGTCCTACAGAAAGCATCCAGGCTGCGATTTCTGCACCCAGAGCTGGAGAACCCTCATCTCTCCAACAGTTTCCCCCAGTGGTGAATATTTCTGCTGTTAAAGGTAGTTTTTCAGGGTTTATTTTTCAAATTAGAATTGCTGTGTCTCCCCTCTAATCATCTGGACCCCATTTGTCCTCTTCCCAGTGCCCCAGTATTGACCTGCTCCATCCTTATTGCCTCCCAGGGCTACGGCGGGGGGAGAGCTCAGCTTCCAAGCAGGGCAGGACTTCTTCTGCCACTCAAGAAGGTCCCCTTACAGAGGGGCCGAAGACAGACCCAGGAGATAAAACGTTTTCAGATGTTCTCTCGGGGCAGCAGAAGCGTCTGACGGAGACAGATGGGATTTGGGTTTTCCTTACGGGAAAAGCTCCATTCCTGCAGTTTCTGTGCAGAAGGAGGCGCCGAGGGAGGAAGCAGCAATTTGTGGGCAGGGTGCTGGCTTGGGAACGCAGACCCAGCCCGAGCTCGTGTTCTGCCTCGTTTGAAGGAGGGATGTTATTTTGGGATGGATGGTTTTCTGGGATCTCTAAATGAAAGGGTGAGTTACGTTACCCCTCGGAGGGAAAACAAGCTTCGAAAGCTTAAACCCCCTTTATGAAAACATTCCTTGGTTTCTGGTGAGCTCAGCAGCTGCTGAGCTTTGCAGCCAGACCAGACGCCTCCCAAAGGACCCTCTCCCCCACCTCTGGGTCCAACAGCCAGGGCTGGCTGGAGGGAAGGAAACTGAACCAGACTTGATTTTTCCCTTGAGTTTCTACAGACATCCCAGACAGTGGGAGATCACAAGCTCAAGGTCAGCTAAAGTAGGTCCAGGTGCTTTGAACAAGCCCAACCCAGAGACAAACCACCATGGTCCAGCAGGCAGCTTGGGATCTGGAAACACATCGAAATGCAGGCACATTCCCAGGAAAACAGGCGACGTCAGGAAAGCTCCTTCTGCTCTGTCTCCTTGAAGTCCTGGAGACAGAGAGCTTCCCCACTCCAGCCGGCCTCTGCTTTTTTTTTTTGGCCAGCTCAAGTGACTTGCCATGATTGTTCAGAAGATGAGGACCTCAAATAGATATTTTTCCATGCCATCATTTCTCTGCAAACGGTCTCTCCTAAGGATCAAATGAACCAGGTTCTCTTCCCAGCCATGTGCAGCAGCAAAAGGACACTCTTTCTACTACTACATAGGACACAGGGCAATGGCTTTAAACTGAAAGAAGGGAGATTTCCATTAGATCTAAGGAAGAAAGTTTTTACAATGAGGGTGGTGAGGCACTGGGACAGGTTGCCCAGAGAAGCTGTGGCTGCCCCATCCCTGGAAGTGCTCAACCCAAGGTCAAATGAGGCTTTGAGCAACCTGGTGTAGTGGAGGGTGTCCCTGCCCATGGCTGAGGGGTTGCAACTGGATGGTCTTTAAGGTCCCTTCCAACCCAAACCATTCTGTGATTCTAAGGATACATACAAAGAAAAACAAACAACCCCAAATGGGTTTCATTTTTGTTGAGTCACATCTCAACAAAAGTACTTTTTCACAAAGTATCAGTTTTCATGAAAACTGTCAGACTCTAAAATGGTTCAAGAGTAAAAACTCTTCTGCTCTGATCGTATTTCTCGATCGTATTTCACTCAGGGTATTCGGTTTAACAGCCCAGATCACATAACCTGGCAGATCAGAACCTCCTAAATGTTGACTTTGACATTATGGTCCCTCCCTCAGGAAAAAAATGCTTCCTCCTGTGAGATCAATTTTTCAGCCCAGTTCTGGAGGGGAAAAGCAAACATCAAACCACCAGCCGTTCTCACAAGGTGGCAAATCCTTTTTCCAATCAGTCCTAACTAATAACGATCAGAAAAATCTTTAGTTAAAAAAAGTACGAGCAAACACGGGAAGCATGTCCCCTCCCCCTCTCTTTAAAAGGTTTTAATTCTGTCTTTCAGCCTCTTTCTCCCTCTACAACCGAGCTCAAGTTCCTTTTTTCTTCCTATTTTTAAAATCCGGTTGTCATTTCCTCTTCAAAAACGCTGTTGCAATGAGGAACGTGCCCTTATAAAAATACCATTTTCACCTTCCCCTTCCTCGGCAGGGAGGGACAGACAGACAGCCTCACCGTGAACTTTTGGCTCACCCTGTCCACCTCTTCGGAAACCAGCTGTGAACCTCCTTCCAAAGGGACCCCAAACCAAAATAACCCCTTTGGCAAATAGAAATGACCATCCTTTAGCTCCCTGCGCCGTACACCTTCACAGGGGCTGCTGGAGAAGCAGCTGGAGGTGGAGGACCAGGGCTGGATGGTGGGTCTAAGGGAGCAGGAGGGAAGGAGGAGGCAGAGGTTGGGGACATCAGGGTAGCGGGGACACCTGTGACTGCTGCGGCAGGCGCTGGCACCGACATCGGCCGCCTGACCCTTGTGCCGGAGCTTCGGCGATGGGCGGGTGGTCCAGGGCTGGTCTGCAGGTGGGTGGGTGGCTCCGGACCCCACCGCTTGCACCAGCATCCCTGGGATGGAAGCAAGGGGTCAAAGAGGAGGAGGATGGGGGGGTCAGAGGAGGGCAAGAGGGCTCCAGTACACTCATCTTCCCTTCTCCTCCTCCTCTTTCTTTGGATCCATACGCTAAAGCACGTTGCCCTGCTCGAGCAACACCTCCGGGTGCACCCAGCACCCACCCAGCACTGCCTCCCTGGCACCTCGGCACACGGAGACGGAGGCGACTCATTTTTGTTCCTTTATTACGCGTTGCCCAGGCACAACGAAGCAGCAGCAGCCACCCCCTGGGCCAAGAGCTGCGGCCAGAGAGACTTTTGTCAGACGCTGCCAAAACGGCAAAGCTCCTTCACGTGGGGCCAAGACCCCCGTTAACCTGTGAAGTCGCGGCTGAGCCCAACCGCCGCTCACTGGAGCGACCCAAGCCCGTCCCTCCGGAGGAAAAGACAAAAGGGACTTTTGTTTTTCTGGCTGATCTCCAATTTGTTTGAGAGATGTATAAGCGTTTTACACCCTAGGGCGCGTAAAGCCTTCCCCGCTCCCCCCCACCTCCCTCCACATATGCACAGAGTGTCTGTCCATCTACCCCCCTCCCCCCTTCAAAAAAAAAAAAAACCCATAACAAACCCCAGGGCATCCCGGAGCAGCAGCGATGCTTCGAATCAGAACTGCAAACCCAGGGTGCATCTTTATCCAACCTTCCCAAGCACCGGCAGCCGGAACGCTAAGCTGCTTACATGGGCTAAGGGCGATACATCCGTCCCGCGAGGAGCGGCTTCCCACCCCCCCACCCACTCTCCACCTCTCTCCGTGTCCTTAAACCCACGTTTTTCCCACTTCAAACCCCTCGGCAGCTCAAACGCGGGGGACACAGCGCATTCCCGGGGAGCCACACGGTGTGCAGGGCGCGGGAGCCAAGTTCAGGGTCCAGCACGGACAAGCTCATCCAGGCGCAGGAATCCTGGCGCAGTCCCACATACCCCACCCTCCCTCCCACCCACCCAAAACACGTTCACGAGAGCATCCGAGTCCGCACATCCAGGGAGGGTTGGGAGCTACAGGTGGCTACAGCAGAAGTCGGAGAGAGGGAAGAAGGTTGGTGGTCAGCAGCTGCGACAAGGAGAGCCGGACGGGTTCGACGTGGAGGAAAGAGGTGGTGGGGGGGAAAAAACCCAAGAATAAACTCAAAAGGAGGCAAAGGAGGGACGCTGGGATTCGGGGTTGGAAGTCTACCTTCTAGGCAACTGCCAGCACAGGAGAGGAAAGGGAGAGTTGGTGTTTGGTTTGTGGGGTTTGGGTTGTTTGGGTTTTTTTTGGTGTCACTCACGATAGAAAACATATTCGGTGTAAGAGGTCCAGATCCTGTCGTCTGTCTGGTCGTGGGCGAAGGCACAGGTGCCCGTGGAGTTGCAAGCCACCATGTGGAAGCCGGCATCGGCCAGTTTGTCAAAGGCTTGCTCCAGGAAGGTGAATTTGAGGTAGTACCTGGAGGTGTACCGCTCTGGGGGCCTGTCCGGGTCCCTGCTCTCGTTCAAGGTATCACCAAAGACCTCCTTGGCCAGTGATGTCTTGCCACAGACCATGATCCGTGCCACCCTGCGGAACTTGGCATCCGTCTGGCTGTCCCTGCCCAGCGTGTAGGAGCCCCGGTAGCCGATGGTGATGAAACCTGCCCTGCGGACATCGGTGCTGGCTGCACCCACGCTGGCGGTGATGGCACCCCCGGGGCCACCAGCCACGGCGCTGGGGAGGGTGGCACTTGCAGAGGTCAGGTTGCGGGTGGCATCCACGTTGGGGGAGAGTTCCTCCGGGTCACTTTGGCATGGGTCATCTCCCAGCGAGTTCTGCTTGCTGAGCTTGGGGGCCAGCATCTTCACGAGCTCCGGCAGCATGAAGTACTCGGCTTCGCGCCGCAGGCGGCTCCTCTCCGGGAAGTGGTCGGGCAGCACCAGTTGCTGGTCCCTCATGTAATCCAAGATGTAGCGGAAGAGGAAACCGTCCCGATCCACAAAGAAACGTCCCTTGCTGTCACGGGCCAAGGAGCGGATGTTCTTCTGGGTGAACATCTCCCAGAGGAGCGAGCCGGGCACGCTGACCAGGGTGGGGTGACGGGTGATGTAGACTTGTCCACCCACATTGAGTTCGATGATCTCAGGGAAAGGGAAGTCCTCGCTGGGTTTGGCACAGCCCGTGTTGTCTGCCAGGGCCATAATGAGCTACCGCTGCCTTCCCACCTGCAACAAAAAGCGGCAACGTGCCAACATTAAGCAAAGGCAGCTCATCGTCCCACCGATCCCACGGTGGATCGCACGTGCTTTGGGTCAGCAAGCAGCGCAGGATCAGGCCCCCATCTCTCCAGGAATCAAGAATTCAGCGTTCTTCCCTAATCCCTGGCTCCTGGAATAAGCACCGTTAGCCGACGCTGCCTTCCCTGCCAAGCCACAAGAAGGGAAGCGCACGACCCGTGGTCTGAACGCGCCATCTCCACCCGCAGCCCTCCCGACGGCCACCTCTGGGGCCGGGGCTCAGCACCTTTGCCAAGCAAGGCGCAGGGATGCTGTACTGACGTTAACGACGGGAAAGCCAGGACTGTCACGCCTTGGATCTGCCCAGGGACCCACCTGGCCCAGCACCCCGATGGTCAGGAGGTGCTGAGCGTGCCAAGGCAGGACCGCATTACGGTGGTGTCCCCTGCCGAAGCGGTGAGCCAGAGGGGAGCTCGCGGTCCCATGCAAGGAGTGCCCACGGGTCTGCCAGCAAGGCAGCGCCAGGTACCACCATGAAGGACAGAGTGACGGTGCTTTTTGGCACTGCTGCTCCATCCTCACTCCTGGAAAGTACTCGACAGGGACTCGAGGCCAAGCTGGGAGCAGGTGAGAGATGGCAGAACCTGTCCAAGGCTCTGGGACCAAGACAAATACCGGGCTACCAGTATAGCCTTGGGCCGGATGCCACGTATTTATCCATTCCCCAAAGGCCAGCTGGTCCTTGGGCATCTCTCGACACTGCAAATCAGCGCTTACATAAACCTGGCTCAGCAGACAGACTGCTGATCCAGCCTGGCCACGGCACGCTTTGGGCAGGGGTCTGGGAGACTGCGGAGAGAAGGGGGTTTCCCCTGCACCGTGCCCACCTGCCTGGCAGGGCTGGCCCGGAGCTCTGCCGGCTCCTTGGTGCGATGTTAGGATGGATCTGGGATGGCTTCGAAGTTGGCGCTGGGCTACCTGCACCCCCCGGGACTGGTCCCGCAGCCAAGAGACAGCACTAAAGGGTCAGCGGTGGGAAAAAGATCCCAACGGGAATTTCAGTGAAACTAAAGGGCTGAGAGAAAACTCTGCGGGCACTTTTGGGTGGCAGGGGGAGCTGAGCCGGTGTTCCAGGGCCACACACACCCCCAGCTCGGAGGGATGGGGAGGGAGAAGGGGGGTGGAATCAGGAGCGGCTGGGACAAAGCTCTGCCGGGGAAGAGGCTGCAGAGATGGGGAGGGGGACCAGGAGGATCCGCGAGCTCCGGCCGCCTTCCCGCTTCCCAGAGCCGCTCCCGCAACGGCTTTGAGCGCCTCTCCCTGCGCCGGGAGCCCGCTCGCTCCGACAGCCGGGGGCTGCCGCGGGGCTTGGGGAGGGGGGACAAGGGAAAAACCCAGCGGGACACCCGGGCTCAGCCCCCGCAGCCGCCCCCAGCCCGGGGACCCTCCCTCCCCCGCCCCGGCCGGGCTGGGACCCGCCGCCGCCCCCGGTACCTCCGCAGGGCAGCCCGGCCGGTCTATGCCGTGCCGAGCCGGTCCGTGCCGTGCCGGGCCGGGCCGAGCCGAGCCGAGCCGAGCCGTGCCGTGCCGTGCCGAGCCGTGCCGTGCCGTGCCGTGCCGTGCCGTGCCGTGCCGTGCCGTGCCGTGCCGTGCCGTGCCGTGCCGTGCCGTGCCCGCCGCTCCGCTCTGCCCGCCCGGCCCTGGCCCCGCCGTTTTATGGCCGGGAAGGCGCCGAGCGCCGGCCCCGGGCCCGCCTCGCCCCCGCCCTCTCTCCCCGCCTCCCCCGCTGCCGCCTCCGGCCCCCCCCCCCCCCCCCCGCCCCATCCCCGCACCCACCCGCCAGCGGGAGGCTCCGTGCCGGGGCCGGGGGGTTCCGGGGGGTTCCGGGGGGATCTTTGCATCCCCCGGCGGAGCGGGGTTGGGCTCTAATGCCGTTACCCAGCCGGGCGAAAGCGTTACTGCACCCTGTGCCCCCCCGGCAGGTCCCAGGGGAGGCGAGACCGGGGGGGGGGGAGCTGCCTGCCCTGCACCCCCAGCCCCAGGCTGGGCATGGGAAGGGGTCGGCAGCCCTGAGGATGCTGCGTTGGGATGCACAAAGTGCTTGGCACGTTGCGGGTGTAGGGGTGGGAGCGGGCGCGGGCCCCCCCGGGAACGATGCAGGCAGGAGCGGGGGTTTGGCAGGGAAGCCGGGGCAGCCGGTTGCCCCAACCCAGCCCAACGGGCCCCGCGGGCTGTGTCGCCTGGGGTCTGGCACCGTTGGAGCCAGCTGCTCTGCTGCGGGGCTCGGGGAGCCGTGGGCGGATGCAAGACCCTGGGTGAGAGGTGGGCACATTCCCCCAAGCCGGCTGGTTGCCAGGGCATCATCCCTCACCCCTCTAGCCTGGCCTGGCTGTAGCTGTCTTCCTGCTCTCCCAGCTTGTGCCCCAAATCCCACATCTCCCTTGCCGTGAGCTGGTGCATCCCCATGGTGCTTGGAAGGGAGAGAGCAGCTCCAACAAACTCTTATCCATTCGGCCAGTTCAGGTACCCGGGGCGGTAATGGTGCAGAGTGGGATGCTCAGGGACCACAGATCCTTGTCCCAACAGCCACTGCTTGTCGGAATCCTTCCTGCTCTGCCTTCACCCCCATTAGCACCCATGTCAGGGCTGACTCGGGGACACCTCGAGCTCCAAAGTGCAGCCACCGAGCCCGAAGCTGGTCAAGGCTGTGCAGAAACAGGGAATTTGGGATTGAAATAAGGTTGCTTTTCTGCCCTGGATGATTTGCTTGGGGTCTGTTGAAAACTTCCACTTGTTTGGTCCATATCGCAGTTCCCGGGATAGTTTTACATGCTTGAGCTGTCGGGACTGAAGTCCCTTTCCCAAGGTACGAACAACACCCGGTGGGATCGGAAAGAGCTTGGCCTGTTGCGAGAGCATGTTTGTTAGTGCTGGTAGAGGCGTGAGAGGAGAGAATCCAGCTCTTCTTTGTTTAAAAAGGCCAGTTTTCTGTAAAGACAGGAAAATACGACTCCAAACAACATCTCAATACTTACCTGTTTCCTAAAAGTCTGACGAAGGCAGCCTAAAAACCAACTTTCTGCAGCAGCGCCGCTGACCTGAGTTTATCTATGAGTTTATTTACGTGCACCTATCAAATTTTATTAAAAGCAGAAGATACAATTTCTACTCCACCTAAAGCTCAGATCGTGCGCTGACTCTGGGAACTTAAGTCCAAGGAATTTTTCTGTTTGGGCTTCTCATTGCTGTTTCCTTGGATGCCAGCGGTGTCATCGCACAGACGTGCGATACGGCCACCAAAAGTAGGGCTAGAGATGAGATAACTGAATAAATGAGCCAGGATGCTGCTCCCTGGCTCTGTTGGTATTTTGAAAGAATAAATCCACAGGCATCAGGCTTCCTGCTGCGGGTCAAAGGCTGCCTGAAGAATGCCCTGACATGGAAAAGCCGACGTGGCATGGCCAGGCAACGAGGATGCGGCGGAGGGGACGGCCTCGCTGTTAAAATGAGCTCAGGGATCAGCTTTTACATCTGTCCCATCAGGGCAGTTTGCTTATTTCTCCACAAATCACAGGGCTGGCCCACCAGCAGCTCCACTGGGGGGTGAGAACACTCCCTGAAAAATCCCACCTTAGCGGAGGTGTCTTGATTGACACCATCCTGAGAATTCGAGGCCGGCGACTGTCGGCGATGTGGATGGGGGCCGCGAAGGCTTAACTTTTCACATGTTAAAACACGGACTTTCAATTTATATTTCACATCTATTTCAATATATATTTCAATATATTCCCCTATATATTTTGTGGAATGTATTGATAGATGGGGGACAGTTAGAAATGGGATAAAGTGTGTTGAGATTATAGAAATGAACAATAGAAAACGCCCCAAAATAAAACAATAAGAAGAAAAGGAAGGGGAAATAGGGAATGTTTTTAACACTATAACTTTTTTTACCTTGAAATTTTGTTTCACCCGACGTGTCTTCTGCTCCTTTCCTTCACCTGCCTTCCCCAGGGTCTGCTGCTGGGACCACGTGCACGCGCAAAGTTCCGTAGAAGTGTTGATCCTTTCGTGGCTCTGCCTGTGGCACCCCCCGGCTCTCCCTGCTGAGGACTTGCTGCATCCCGAGGAGGAAACTTCAGCCACTGCCAGCTTCTATAAAAAGTGATTAATCTTCTCCTGCTTGGCCAGGAGCTCAGGTGGCTTTGCAGCGCTGGGACCGGAGCGGGTAAGCGGCCGCGTAGATCCGACCCCGCCTGCCGTGGTCCTGTTTAGAGACTCCGGGCTGGCGCTTCAATAATTTACTTACACCTCTTATCTTTCCCATTTTTAGCAGCATCTGCCAACTTGCACTACAGTTGTCGTGGCCTTTTCGTGACAGATAGGTTTGGACACGGAAGGAAAAAGGCTGAGCTTAACGGTGCCTTTTAATTGGCTTTTCATTATGAAAGCTCAGACGTCTCCGCAGCAGAGCGTGGTTGGAAATCAGTGGCAGGATGAGGACGGGGCTGCAAACTCCTCCCAAAACGTGGGACCCGCTGAGGATCAAGGTTTTGGTTCTGGGTCATCACTACAGGAGGATTTTCTGAGACTCTCTCCGGCGGTGATGAAACCGGCGTCGTCACCGCTGACTTCAGGGATGGTGGAAACGCTGTACTGGAGATCCGTTTCCGTCCTGTGCAATGTTTGCTGACAATAACAAGGACATGCGTATCCGCTGATCTCATTTCACCATCTGGAGTCAGGAACTGGATGGCCACTTGGAAACTGCTCATCCCCAAAGCAGAGATGTCTCACACAGCCTTTTCTTCACGACCTCTTTCAAGCTGGTAAATTAAAACCGTGATGCAGGACTGCCAACGCCACCGCTTTCCGGTGTCAGAGCAAAGCCCAACGGGGAAGGGTGCTGGAGCAGGTTTGGAAACATTTCACTGTGTCTTTAGCAGCCAGAGGGAAAGGGGGTTAGGAATGGCCTGGTCATAGCAGAATCATTGAGTGGTTTGGGTTGGAAGGGGCCTTAAAGATCATCTAGTTCCAGCCCCTCTGCCATGGGCAGGGACACCTTCCCCTAGATCTTCTGAAGAGCAGCAGAGCACCTCTGAGCAGGTGGGACATCAGTTCACTAAGCACTTCCAATGTTTCTTGCCCTCACTGTGATCACTTTGGAGGACTTTTCCCCCCTGGCTGAATTTTCCAGACCAAATTACCTGCCGGTAACCCAGCCAGTTTGACCTTCTGCTGGAGCAGCTACCATGGCCTTCTCCTTATCACGACGTCACTCTCCTATGGGTACTCTGCAAAAACAAACATCCTTCCTGCTGTGTTTCTAGGATGTGGATCATTTAGACAGCGAGCTGGAAACAACCTGGGCTATAAAACTTTCCACATACACTTCGATTTTCATGCAAGAGGGTGTATTTAGGTGCTATCCAGCAAGACCCAAGCTTGCATCCTACAACAGAGACGTGATAAGAAGAGGACCTCAAGCCTAAACCGAGGTTGTAGAAGGAACCCGTGTCAGCCTCATTGCAGACGGTCTGTTCCTTGGGCTGTGCCAACACGGTGTCCCGCGGTGAAGATGCCATCTGGATGGGCAGAGCAACCAGCCCGAGGACGGTGCTGGTGCAAGCAGAGGGGGACGGGAGGACCTGCTTCAGCGCATGCCTGTTGTAAAGCCAGCGTTTCTGCAAACCCGGCTGGCAGATGGCTCATTGCATCCCAGCCTGGGGTTGGGACTGAATCAGGGTGGGGAAACACGGGGTAAAACAAGACGCGCCAGCCCATCTGCCCTCTGCCACCCTGGGTCTGGAAATGCTCCAGCGTTGCTCTTGAAGGGAGCGAGCTGTTGTGGATCTCTCTGGACCATTGGAGAATCCTGCTGGCCCCTGCACGCTGAGCAGGTCACGGCAATAAGCCCAGGGTTCCCCAAAGCAAGCTTCCAGTTCAGGAAGGTGCTTCCCGTGCGGCTGTTTTTGAGGACGAGAGCCCTGCTGAGGACTCAGAGGTTGTCATGCAGGAAGCCCAAGCCCTCTTTGAGGAACTTCAGCGTGGCGTGAGGACAGAGCTATGGAAACTGCCATGGGAAGCAAGGCAGCTTTCTGAGTAGTCCATTTAGCCTTTAAAAGTTGCCAGGGCAGAGGAAGGATACGTAGGTGACGGTGAACACCATGCAGTGCTGTACTGGAGTAGCAAAAAGCCCAGTGCCAGGAGAAGCCCATAGATCTAGACCCTGTTTGAGTGATGAAATTTCACGTGTGTTTATCTAATGCCGATCGACTGTGAGGGATGGGAACTGCTGAGTGTCTCTTACGGAGCTGCTTTTAAGCAGAAAACCTGTCTCTGGCCTATTCCCCTCCAGCTTCTTCCAAGTTCAGCCTGGCCTTCAGATGTCTGATCCAAACCTGCCCGCTGCCCCCATCTCCTGTCAGGAGGCTTTGAAAGTGGGGCAAAATAATTGTTTTCTTGCTGAGGATGTCATCCAACTTCACTCCCTGGTTTTCTGCTGGACCAGGAGAAGTCTCTGACTGCTGCACCACAGGGAACATGGATTTGGGCAGTCTTCCTGGCCACAATGGACGTGAAGACCCTGTGGCATTCATCCTCCAACAGACACAAACTTGGGCTTGTCTCTTGATGACTCTTTCCTGGTGAATCTGCAGCATCTCCCCCAGGCAGGTTGGGGTCACTTCATGCTTGGCTCTGCCGTTTGCTCTGGTCTCACTGTGCAGGCGGTTTGTCCCAGCCCAGGGGGTGATGGGGAACAGGCAAGTGGGGCTCCCAGGAGGGCTTACCTTGAAACCTCATAGCATGCTTCAACAGATGAATCTAGGAGTCTCACCCAAGCCCCATCTCTGTTTCAATTCACCCTTTTCCCACCCAAACGTTGGCTCACCCTCCTTAGCGAAACGCCGCTTAAGAGCTGGTTTACAAGTGGGTTTAACTAGAACTGAAAAAAACCCAAAGTCATCCACCGAAAGCACGACAGCGTTTGTTCCCCGGCGTCTCCTGACTTCTTGCCGTTGTGTCTCCATAGAGAGCATCGTCACAGCGGTGGCCGTGCTACCTCTTGAATAGGTGACTCAGACTTTGCCCTCCCATTACCTGCTTGCAAACGCTCAGCTGTCAGCCCTGCCATGTGTTTAGCTTAAATTATTGCCAGGAATGATGCCATGGCAATGCTAGGCAACCTGCGCGCTAGCGGTGCTGGAAAAATCCACTACAAATAATGGCCATGTTGAACATTTTCCATCAAAAAAAGACCAAAGTGTCGGTGACCTCTTTTGCCCTTGCAAACAAGAAAGAGGGGTCACCATTTGCAGACCAAGCAACTTCTCAGAGATCCCACAGTTGGGTCTGCGGGACGGGTGAGAGAGGACTGAGGAGATGGACACCAACGCTACCAGCATCTCTCCTGCATCCGCAACATGCCCGCTCCTCTGCTCTGGCTGGAAATCATATTTTGTCTTTTTCTTATTACTTCCCTCCTTCTGAGCATCAAAAGCGTCGTTCAGGCAGAAGCGAGTCAACGCGTTCAATATTTAAGGGAGTTGGAGGTGAAACATGCTCGATCGCATCCCCCTCCGGAGGAACGCGCCGGGCGCCGGGCCAAAAGCACGACAGCTGTTAAGGACACAGAGCTGTGGCTGAGGAAGCACGAAAAAAAAACGCTGAATGGACGTAAAATCGGAGGCAGGAATTTAAAGAAGCTCATTGTAATGACCCTGCAACACATCTGGCTGCAACAGACAGCTTTACCCTCCGTCGTCATCTTGCTGGTGGTACGTACCCTCGCTCTGTCCCCGTTCTCTGAACCCTTGTCTCCTCTCCCCCATCTCAAAGGGCTGCTCACCTCCCTCGCAAACATTAATCTCTGCTACGGAGTGACTACAACCTGAACGGATGCTCAGGATCATCGTCCTCATCCTACCAGCGGGGATCCAGGTCACAGCCTGGTGAGCGATTTCCCCCCGGTCACACAAGGAGTGGCAACAACAAGGAAGGAAATGTCCCACCAAGACTGTAGCTGAGGATTCAGAAATGTTACAGTTCAACACCGAGCAGAAATTAAGACGTTTTGGAGTTTTTCCATCCATGCACAAAACATGAGACCTCCCCAGCCTGCATGTTTCCGTCCTTGATGTGAACCAGACCTGGATCTTCTACAGCTACGTGAGTCTTTGTCACATCCCAACTGCCGAGGGACCAGCTGCGCAAGGGTGGCAGATGCTGATTTTGAGCAGTTCTTTCACTTTGAGCCCAAGACAGCTTCCCCAGGCAGATGCCCCTCAAAACTGCTCTCTGACAAAAAGTTCTGGTGTATTTCCATTTTCTTGGAAAACTCCCAGCCATCTCAGAAAGTGGACCGGGGCCATCACCTGAGCCACAGAACTCTCCTCCTCCGCTCGCCCTTTCCCCTTTTACCTCCTCTCTCATAAAGCTCATCCCTTGCTGCTGATAAAGTCTTGACATCGCGTTGGACCCGCGGCAACGCCGACGGCAGCCACTGGCTTTGGAAAGCAAGGACGGAGGGGCCGTCTCGTTGCGGGGTGACCCGGTTTATTGCCCTCTGGCATTGCACAGACCTACTGTCAGCAAACGGCAAACCGGCTCCTGTCAAAGCTGAACGGTGGCTCAATGAGCAGAAGGAAAACCCTACGGATGGAACGTTGAATATTTCATGTAAATGGTAGGCAAGGAAACTCGTTTCCCCATTAAGTAGGGTAGATGTGATCTTCGAGTGCAGCTGCTGTGCAAAAGGAGCGATTGCTTAGCTGGGAAGCACCTCGGGTGGTGGCTGGAGTATCTGCATCAGCCCCTGCGTGTCCACGGTCTCACCTTGCCCTGCGAAGAAGAGAAAGAACCGTCTCCAAAATGCAGCAGGAATATGAAGGGGGTTTTGCACAAAGGAGCCAGCGGTGAGGGACACGCGTTAGGATGTGTACGTCCTGCAGGTCCACAGCAGTCCTGGGGATCCCACCACTCACCCTCGCGCTGTTGTCGTCGCTAACGTGGCATCAGGCTGGAGCAGGAAGCCCTCAGCGTGCCACAGCTCCTGGGTCCATGGGCAGCATCTGCCTCATGTACTCTACAAGCATCTGATTAAAAACTGACAGTGGCCAACAACTGGACTTGATGTTTATTCCAGTGATGACTACTGGGAAGAGGACAGCAACCTGCTGTCTCTGGAAGCCCTGGAGAAGCCTGGGTGTGTGGTGCCCATCACATCTGAGCAAGGGCAAGGAGCAAAGCTCCACCTCTAGAGGGAACCTGGCAGGTGGCAGCTTCAAGAGAAACAAAGCAAGTCAAATATTGAGAGTGTGTCTTCAGACTCCGGGGAGACCTTCTAGCAGCCTTCCAGTACCTAAAGAGGCCTACAAGGAAGCTAGAGAGGGGATCTTTTTAGGACCTATGAGTCTGTATTCTGAGATGGTCCAGAATTGGGTAAATGCCTCCCTGTTGATAGTTGGTACGGTTGGAGGTCATTGAGGTGAGGAAGAGACCTCTCAGTGCCAGCTGTGTGACAGGCTGTCGTTTTGCTGAACACAAAGTGAGTTGAGCACATGGCTGCCCTGTCATCTCCATCCCTAGCTTGGGCTCACTTGGTTTATTGTCATGTTTACTCAAGGGAAAAAAAAAAGAGAGAAAAAAGTGGGTCCATAAACTAAGGACGGGCTTGTTTGTCCTGCTGCCAGGGACAATCTATAGGAGTGATACAGCCTCACTGGGCTGGACGTAAGTCGGGATGGAAGGGAAGGCAGCGAGGGCTTGCCAGGGAAATAAGGCACCAAGAGTTAACGGGGATGTTTGGAGGTCCAGGGGCAGGCAGAACCTTTTGGTGTTTCCCAGCAGAGCTGGGCAGCACCCTCTAGTGGGATCTCCTCTATGGCCAGCTCTCCACGAGCATTCCCTAAAAACGCACGAGCTGAGGGAGGATGAGGATGTGCAGCCCTTTCACCCACTACTGACTTGAGGATCTGCTCAAGAACTCATCAAGGTCTGCTCACGCAGAAAGGTGAAGGTCTCTTTGGCATCAGAGAGGTCCAGAGAGGTGAGAGAGAGTGGTGGAGATGCCAAATGGGTTGGTCTGTGAATCACAGAGCACAAATATGTTCCCCATGATGAGTCCCTCAGCCCTCCTGTACCTCTGCTCTCCATGAGATGGGAGACAGAGTGAGAGACCAGATCAGAGCACCCTGGGACCGCTCTGGGGGTGAAAGATGCCCCCCGAGCATCCGGGATGGGGCCAGGCAGAGCAGGGGATGAGCCACATTGTCTCTGGGATGGAAGGTCCCAAATTCTGCAGCTTCCCTGCATCCCCGTACGAGGTTCCTTTATCACTGCAAAGCAAGAAACCCAGAGGAAGAGGCTGCCCATGCCCGGATCACGGCCACCGGTTCCAGCCCTCCTGGGTTGTCTTCAGGTACACTCCGACTGGTTTTCCTGATCTGTGGAGCCATTTGTCTGACTCGAATCCTGAGGCAGCGAGTTCCCCAGGATGGTTACACGTGGCCGAAAAAAGGTGCTGCTTTGTGTCCTTTACTGCTTCGCCTCTTCGTTCGTAGGGTGGCCTGGTGCTCCCAAGCTGCAGTGCTGGGTGTTGCTGCCACATCAACCGACAAATAACTGCTGGAGATTTTATGGGATAGAGAACAGAACAAATGGCCTCTCCTAAAATACTTTCTTTCTTTCATAAATCTTGATTATGCTGCTATATCCTTTCCAGACATACGAAACCGCGCTGAACCCAGCTAAAAAAATGCTGGTTTGGGGTTTTGTTTGTAATTCCTCTGCACCAGGCACATGGTGCGTTTGCAGGGACCTGCTTTTCTAGGTCTGGACACCCATATCCCACCCAGACACAGCTTCCCGCAGCCAACTCCATCATCTCAGGCAGCAGAGACTGAATAGGAGGGAGACACATCCCTCCATGCCTTGCTCCTTGTCTCTTCCGACGCCGGATTGAGAGCGGAGCTAGTTCATGACCCGACTTCCCATGTCTAGCTGTCTGCTGGCTGTTACTCCACAGCGTGTTGTAGTCTACAAGGAAACCACCATGAGCCTGGACCTCTTTACAACCCTGGTCCTAACCTCGTGGCTGGAGAGATCAGCAGAAAGACGTGGAAAAGTTACAGAGTTCATAAATCTGAGACCATCGGGTGAAGTTAATGGGAGCCTTTGTGCTCCTGGAGTAACGTTACATCTCAGAGCTTTCTGCGGTGTGGCTTCACCCAGAAGAGCCTGGGAGAGGTCATTTCTCAGTCTTTCTATTTATTTCACCCGTTTCACCCCAGAAAATGGGGAGGGAGCATTCTTAGATCCCAAGCTCAGCTTACTGCCAGCTGTGCACAACTGTGAACGTGGAGGGATGAGGGGAGAAACCAGCTTTGGTGTTGATCCAGCTCCAGCACAGTGCCGAGATTTATCTCCTTGTTCAGGAAAGCAAACAGAGAGCTAAAGACAAACAGCCACCTTGATTTACCAGCGAGATTAAGAGCATGTTAGCAGAGCAAGAAAGAGTCTTCATAAAAAATGAAAGAAGAGCAGGCGGGTGGAAAGAGCAGTGAAGATGAAACTCCGTGAGTTATCTGGGGCATGTAAGAAAACCATCCGCCCAGCAAAAATGTGAGAAGAGAGCACAGGAGGTGAAAACAGTGGGGAAAAACAGGGCATTATGTTTTATTAATCACACTCTTTTACGTTTAAATAGCCTCGTCTCGCTAAGAAGATGGAGAGACACACACATGCCTGTCTGTACGACGTGGTCACCGCAGTCGGGCAGGTCAGGAGTGAAGGCTGGTGGGCAGGGGACAAACAGCTCATCTCAGGCCATGGAGATGACCATGTGCTAGGTCTTGTCCACATACCTAAGAACAGCACACACGCACTCATGCACGCACCATCCCCAGCAGCTTGTGCCTTCATGGCACAAGGAATCAATGAAAAATCGTGTCCAAATTCACCTGGGAGGTCCAGGACATGGTAAGATTCAACCTTCACCCTCCTGCGTAGCAGGGCAGGTCTCTCCTGGCTGAATGACAGGAGCTGGGATGCTGAAGCATCCTACTCTTGCAGGGGACCCTTTAGCTCATTTGTTCCTCCCGTCTTCTCCCTCTCACTTCCAAATCTATGGAGAAGCAAGACAGCTACTGAGTTTACAAAGCAGAGCTGAGAAAGCCCAGCTCTGCAGCTGCCTCGGCATGGAGAAGGTTTTGGAGCAGCACTGTCCGTGTGTTTGTGGCCATCTCATGATCCAGAGCGAGTCCTGCCTGAGAAGTCCTGGTTGCCGCCTCTTCTTTAGGGACAATGGCAGGAGCCATCCATTAAACATTGGAACGGTTGGGTGTCCGGGGAATGCAGGCTGTTTAAGCACCAAAAATAAGATTCGACATCGAACGTTGGCTGCAAGTCCCTGCAGCAGAAGATGAAAAAGCTGAAATCCTCTGCCGTGCCCTGCGGCAAAGGCAGCTCTCCGATCCCTCTTTGGAGGAGGAAGAGAGAAGCAAACTACTGCAGATTGCTGATCTCGGTCAGGGAACGGCAGACACTCCGAATTGTGTGTGGTGTTGATTCCTTCAGCCTGAATCCTGAAATAATCAAGTTGTTGCTGCATTTGGAATCGGACGGAGAAATTAATGCGAGGCACGCTGCATTTCCACACTTTCACTTCCCCTTTGCTTTATGAGCTCATTTGTACGGGTTATTTCCTAATTCCTCTTTGCACCAAAACTGCTAAAAGCCCCCCCTGTATTTTTAAGAGTAATTCCTTAGGATTGGGAGCTTTGCAGCAAGGGTGATTAACTGGTCGTTTGCAGCACTCTTCCAGCTGCCTCATCCTGCTTGCAGACGCGGGCAGGGAAGTGCACGCCAGCAACGGCTGGTTTTTCCCTTCCTCAGCCCTCGGGAGGCCAAACCTCCCCTCTGCTGCGAAGAGAAGCTCCAATTCCTCGGAGCGTGCACCAGCCGTGAGACCTGAGGGAAATAATTAGGGAATGATCCATCCGGGCGCTGGTGCCGGAGGCTGTGGTGCCGCAGAGCTCCGGGGACTGCCAGAAATCCCGTGCTAACTCCTGCAGTCCTGTTTTGTTCCTGCATTTATCCTTTAGCCAAGCACGATGCTCTTAAAAAACCCTCCCTCGGGAATTCCCGATGGAATCTTTGCTCGTGTGCCAGGCTGGCATCTGGATGGGTTGTTCTCCTCCGCCGTGTGCGTGCACGGGAAGCTTTTCCCCCCGGAACGCCCATGGAGGATAACGACGGCAGGAGCAGCCGGCTGGAAGACACAAAAATCAGCTCCGTGAGCAAGGAGAGGTTAAGCAGAACGAATTTATGGAAATAATACGGAGTGGGGAACGGAAGCCCTGGCACAGCAGCTTCACTGCCCTGCAGTAAGTGATACGGCGTTGACGTGGTCCCGCTGCGCGGCGCCATCGTATTTTTCTCTCTTCCATAACGTGTGCCCCATCTCCTTCACCCTCCGGAGCGCGCGGAACGTCCTTGACGCTCACAAATTAAATAAGTTGTTTTTCCGAGGCACCGAACGCGGCAGGAGTGCGGGTACGGGTTCGCTGGGCCGTGTTTGGCACCCGGACACGCCACCAAGGCGCTAAGTCGGTGTCTACGCAACCTCTCCGACCCGACCAGTGCTCAGTCGTGGCCCCACCACAACTCTCTGGAGAAGGAGGAGTGACCATGGTTCGCTGGGGGCTGTGACTCGCAGCGACCCCTGCACCCATCAACACCTGGGAAATAAATAGTTCCATCAAACCATCGCCACTTCCCAGTGACTGCTGCTTTTTAAGCCCATTTTCTGCCAGTTTAGACTCAGGCTGAGGCGGAGAAGTACGGCGTGGGCGTACGGCGACGGCACCGAAACGCGTAAGCTGGGGCAGAGGTTTGGGATAGAGCTGCTCGGTGAATGGTCGGGATTGCTCAGCGGGAACAGGGCACGTTCAGGGCTGCAAAACCTGATTCCGAAGCTGATAGGAAGGCGATGCGCAGGCTGCACTGGAGGTGGGTCTGGCTGCCTTCTGCCTGGTGAAGGTCACCCTGCGCAGCACCAGGCACACGGTTCCCAGGCAGTTCCTGGCACAGCTGAAAGCCACGTTGCCCTTGTTGCCCTTCGAAGGTGTCAAAGGTCCAAGCCCTGGATACATTCAAGGCTGGGATTTCTACGCTGGCACAGTTCCTGGAGCCAAGACTGAAGCCCACGTGGGCTGGGACCAGGGCTTTTCCTCCTCTGGCCACGAAACTTCCAAAGATGAGGCAAACACAGAGCTCTCATTTCCCCTAAAGTATTTCCACCAAAAGAGTGTTTCAGGCTTCCTCCCCAGCTGAGGACCACAAAGGATAGATGGAAGAGCCAATCCTTCCACCTGGGCCATGGGAGTGATCCTTAAGACCATTCACAGTTACTGCTTGGCTGCACCACAGCTAGACCTCAGGACTGCTGCTCCATGCCACTCTCCAGATCCTCATTCCTACCTCCAGACTCTGCCTCCTCTGGGTGGCACAATAACTCCTCTCTGGGTTATTGCTTTTGGCTCCAGCATGGACCTCAGTTATTTGTGGGACACCAAATGCCCACGGGCCTGTGGCTTCAGCATGACCTGGCTTTTGGTTGATGCTCCAGCCTATCCCCAGGGGTCACAAGGAAAGAGCACGTGGCTTCCTTGATGGCTAAAGCTAAATTATGCATCATGATGATGCATCGTGCTTGACGAGGGCACGTGCTGTGCCATTAGCATCCCGTCTGACTCCTAAACCTCTTGTAGATTTATGAGACCCTTTGTTAAAGGAGGAGGAGGAGGGAGTCAACCAGAGAGGTTGAACCACAGCCGTTCTCCGTCCAGCACTTTGACTCTTTAACGACACGGAGAGGAAACGGAGGCCGATTTCACCTTCCTTTGCTTCTCACCAGAACCCACCTCGCCTCCAGCTGCACCTGCTCTTGGCACCATTTGCACCGGGGGGTTTCCTGCCCTGACCTCGAGCCGGCGGCTCACGGGCTTCGCTCAGGTTCTTCACGCTTCCTGTTTTTCTCGCAAAGCTTTCGTTTTTACCAGCAAACCGTTTCCTGTTCGAAGGCTTCTCGCGACCGAAGTCCCCCAATCTCTCCTCGGCGAGACGCGGCTGGTAAACGCTTTGAACGCTCTTCCTTTGGCGGTCCCTTCCCCGCCGGCACCTGCCTGGATGGGTGATGGGCACCTCGGGGAAAATTTCCGGAAGGTTTCGCTGAGATCTTTAAGTCTCATGGGTTGTCTCGAGAAGTCGGGGCGGTCGGGGGGGGTGGTGGTGAAGTGGCTCCGCTATGGACAGCTTTTCCATTACCTTCGTGGGAAGTATTGTGCTTCCGGCGTTAAGTGATGAGGGAGCAGCGAGCCCTCCATCACTTGGGCTTTCAATCATTTTCCTGTAGCTGTTGCTCCAGTGCTGTTATAAACGAGTTGGGGAGGTGGAAAGCCGTGGTGGATGTTGACGGGAGGGTCTTGGGGCTGCCATCCCGCCCGCCTCCGAGGCCAACACCGCTAGAGAGGCTGAAAAGCTGCCAGTGATGGAGAAGGCAAGATAACACTGGGAGGGATGGCAGTCAAAGAGGTGACAGGAGCATTTCAGCAGCAAATTTCTTTTTTTTTTCCATCTGTCACAGCCATCGTGGAAAAAGTTTAAATAATTGCGGATGTGATCTCAAGCTCGTTAACTACTGGCTGAGCTGAAAGCCCCACGGCCATGGGGAGGGAGCTGGTGAAGGTCTCCTTTGTTTCAGCCCATTGCAGAGCACCCTGTAAATTTCAATAACAATGAATTTCCCTTAGAAAACATTCGAAGTGCCTGTTCTAAATATTATTGTTTTCCTACAGTCTGTGTTTCTGTTTATCCCTAATTCTTACCACAATATTTGTGTTCAATGTAACCTTTTAGTTGTAGCCACTTTCCTTACTCCCCCACCACGCGGACCCAAGGCTGTAACAGAACTGCTGGTTGTTCCTGGGTGTTTAAACACGACACCCAGGACATGGACTGTCACCTCCTCCCTGGCAGTGCTGGGCTTGGCTTATGCTGGAAATACATCTCCATGAATCTTAGGTCTGACTAGGACTATGGATTAAAAAAAAAAAGCAGTTTTTGGACAAGCGACGCGTTCTTGCTAAAAACACCGCGTCTGCTAAGATGGTTTAAGCAAACCCTCTCCTCCTTGCGTTGGGTTGACCCAAATCAGCGTATCTCAGTACCTCAGACTGACTCGAGTCATCTTGTTCCAGCCTGGTGCTGAGCTGAGCTTGCCTGAGCCTCCCCAGGGTTGCAGCCAGGAGAGAACTTCTTGAGTAAGTTGCTTTCTTACTTCACTTTCCTGGTCTGAAAAGTGGCGGTCGTGTTACTTTTGCAAAATGTGATGAGATGCTGCAACATCCAGTTTAAATGTCCAGTTTGAAGCTGGACACTGGGATTGCCTGAGACGCCTTTGAATCCTACACATCGCAGCCATGCTCGGGCCCTGCAGGCGCACGTTCAGCTGCGTAAGCGAGATGAGGGGGAGAAGATCTGCCCTCGGAGGGCTGCTGGGCATTTCTGCCAAGCTGAAGCCCCGGAGACCTCCAAGGGGCAGGATGCCCCCAGCTGAGCTCCCAAAGTGGAGTTGGGCTTCTTTTTTTTGCAGCACTGACTTGCACCGTCACGTACATCCATCCCGTGCTGATGCAGGGCACGTCAGCTCAACTTGAGCGTTCTTGAGCCACGAGTGCTGAAACAACGTGGGCCAACAAAAATGGTCAGGCATGCAATTGCTTGTAGCTGCCAATCTCTTTCGCCTGCCCATGGATGTGGTCCTGTTGCTCAAGGCTCTATGTTGAGTTGGAACCAAAAAGGATGGGTTTTTTGAAGATATTCTGAGAGTTTTATTGTGGCCTTGTTGGGTTGGATGCATTAGCATGTCCTGTGTAGGAATTTAGACCTTCTGGCCTCGAGTGTGCGACAATCACTTAACACTCGTGCCATCTGCAAGACAGCTGAGATGAAATTGGTGTGGTGGTAGTGTATTTTAGTGGTGTGCCAGGAGCTTGCGTGCGGATCATCTCTCCAGCCTGTTGGTGTTTCCCAGGAGGTGCTGCCCAGCCTGCGTTGACCAGGAGCATCAGTGGGAGGCACACGTGGCTACTGCTTGCTGTTGTCTCCGGGTATCACCATGGCTTCTCTTTGGAGCTCGCTGGAAAAAGATGTGTTCCACCCGCAGAAAAAGAGGCTGCTGGAAACGGTTCGTGTCTGGAAGACGGGGAAGAAGAAGAAGATGTCCATCCTCTGTGTTGTGGGTGAGAATGCTGGCAGGCTGGGAGACAGGTTGAGTTGCAAAGCCAGGAAGGCTTCTTGCAGCTTGAGTCAGAGAGTTTGGTCTCTGATGCCTCTTTTCCTAATTTAGGAGAAGAGATAGGACCGCTGTTTGGAATGCCGTGTTTTCAGAATCAAGGGAGGAAACCTTAGTCCAAAGACAGGAGCTGTGCCATGTTGGCACAGCACGCCAAGAACTGGCAATAAAAGCAGAAATTCCCTCCTGAACGTCGGGTGATCTTTAGCTGGCTAGGGAGCGCTGGGGTCTGCAGGATTGCTCCCTCCATCCATGCAAGATGAATTTTTTTACCATTTGCACCAAACCTGTCATTAGAGGTCAGCAACAAACCGTTCTAACACGACACAGCGTTACAGCCTCGTTCCGTCTCTCCACAGTTTTGGTGGAAGTTTTAACAGTACCTGGATGTTTCAGGAGTGCGTAGCTACTTGGTTAGGATCCAAAGGTGCAAGTGCTTTGGGAAATTTTCCATCTCCTTTGGTCTATGCTTTTCTAGTTGCTCCATCACTCCTGAGAAGTTTGTTAGCATAGATTTATTTTTTTTTTAAAACAAACTTGCAAAGGAGAGACCTTCCTGCCAATGAGCTTCTAGACAGCGTAGTCACCTACTACAGGATTATTTTCTGACAGCTTTAGCCATAGTGTTTGACCTATATGATGTTCTTCAACTCCCTCTGCAGTCAACAGAGGGTAGGAGGAATATCTCCAAAGAATGACGTAGCCACCCTATAGGTAGCATCTAAAACACATGAGTTACCCCTGGAACCGCCCACGTCAGTTTTCTGGAGATATTTATCTCACGTGGAAGATCTAAATTATAAGAGCCAAAACGATGCACAGCGAGCACCTCCCAGATGAACCAAGAGGTGACCGTAAGCTAATTGGCACTGGAATTGGTTTTTGATGGGATATGTTAGTGTGGGTATCAGTCAAACAAGGCGGTGCTTTTGGGCCCTGTTGTAGGGCCAGCAATATGGTGACTATCATAAATCTTATTGCATTAGAATGCCCTGTCCCCACCACGTCTGGATCTTGCCAAAGTATCTCTTACACCTTGTGCTGAGCACAACGGCCTGGTTTAAAACTCATTGAAATTATTGGGAATCCCTCCATAGACTTTGAAGTACTCTGGAATAGACCCCGGAGAGCACTTCCCAAATGTAAATACTCAATGAAGAGAAAAGCCAACAGAAACCCTGTAGCACCTCCCCATACAGCCACAATGCAAAATCAGTGTCTGTGTGTCCGTCTCTACCTGTCCACTCACACTGAACTGTTGGGTCCTGGGCTAACAATAATACTGTGGATGGTTGTTTGTTGTTTTTCCTGTTCCTCATCCTCAGTGGACACCTTTAGGCCAATGCAGCCATTTCTGGTGAAGGTCAAGGTAGACCGAGGAGAGCAATACAAGATAGCCTACAGGTGGCCTTTAGCAGAGCTGAAGCTGGTAGATGGCAAGACTCTCCATCAGGTAAGATTGATTTTCCTTCTGTGGCAAAGGGCAGAACTGATCATGAGGGAGAGAGATGAATGTGAAGCTGGAGAGACACAGGCCAGGGTCCGTAGGAGGATTCAGGTCCTCTGGAGCTCAACCCATATAACAT
Organism: Tauraco erythrolophus; assembly: GCF_009769465.1. NCBI lineage: Eukaryota > Metazoa > Chordata > Aves > Musophagiformes > Musophagidae > Tauraco > Tauraco erythrolophus. Next base: position 22,922,037 of record NC_141477.1, read on the forward strand.
AAGAAGGACATGGAAGTGTTGGAGTGGGTCCAGAGGAGGCCACAAAGATGATCCGGGGCTGGAGCACCTCTGCTATGAAGACAGACTGAGAGAGTTGGGGCTGTTCAGCCTGGAGAAGGCTTCCTAGAGTATGATGAACTGAGGTCTCTCTCTGGATGGTTCCTCCGTCCCACATCTGTGCTCTTGAACTTCTCTTTACCCCATCTCTTCTGGGGAGATGCCTGTACCCAGGTTGCTGAGACTGGAGCGATTCCAAATAACCCGACCAGGGTAAGCAGTGAGTGGGTGACCACCGCATGGACGTGGCTTCCACCAAAATCAGTGGGCAAACTCTCCTTATCCCTCAGGCAGAGGATCTCCTGAAGCCCTTTGCAGCAACCTTCAGAGGCTGGAGGGACGGGGCTGCAAAGCACTGCTCTTGTCAGGTCTCCAGCATTTGCAGAACACGTCGTCAGGCCCATCTGTCGATCCATGTCGACAAAGCTTCTTGACAGGCATTTGCATGGGGTATTTAAAGATTAAATGGAGGCATTTACTGAAAGGAGGATTATAGGGAGCTGGAGTCAGCGTGAGTCTGCGCTTTTCGGGTGACATTAAGGTTTTGGGGAAGGAAAGCACGGACAAGATATTCCCTTTCTGCTGCTGGGGCTGGCAGAGTGTCGTTAAAGTTGTTATAATTAGTTTTTTTATTAATGTGAATGTTCCAGGGGCTTTGGCGAGGTGCCTGGGTTTTCACAAGCGTGGAAATAAATGAGAAAAAGAACAGCTTCCCAGTTCTGTATCCAGGACAAATAAAGTACATCTGCACAGCACGCCTGGAAGGAAAATCACAATTGCAGATTTTCAGGGCATCTCCATCCTGGGGGTGGAACTGAACTGGTATCTCATTGTCTCACATTTTCCTCTACACAAGGAAACACGCTTTCATCCTGCCTGAGCTTTCTTCCAGCAGATGAGCCTGGCTCCACCAAGTCTTCTAAACTGCTTTGGCTCTGAGGAGTCAGGATTAGAAGTCACCTCCAGGATTTTCAGTCCTTTCCCCCTCATTTGCCATTCCAATGAGATAAACTGATCCTACTCTGTCTTGAAGCGTTGGCGTATTTTTGAACCCCTCCTACTGGCTGGCAAATAGAGAATTTGGTTGTCCTGATGGCTGAAGCCTTCATACGACTTGCAGCCTGTGTTCCTACCCACATCATCCCCCTTTATGCTCGTCCTGTGGCTGTCCTTTAGGTTTGCCAGCTCTTCTCCTTTGCAGATGTATTTTTAGATTGCAGTCAGCTCCCCTATTCACCTTCCTTCTGGCAGGCTAAGCAGGCTGACCTCTTAGTCTCCTCTTCTGCGTTGACTTCTCTCTTCCCTTCATCAGGCCTGGAGTCCTCTTCCACACCTCTTCCAGGTCGAATTTATCTTCCTTGAACACAGGCGGTCAGAATTGTTCGTGTTTTTCACAAAATGGGATCTACCAGCTGAAAGCGACTGCAGAAGGTCCCCAGGCAGAAGAGAGGCTGAAGCAGTAGCCTGCAACCAGGACACGTTGACATCTCTCAAGGTCCCACCACAGAGACCCCAGCGCAGACCGGTGCTCGAGTCGGCACAGTTCCTCTTGCAAGGCTTGGCCGTGTCCATGGAAATCCAAACACGAGCTTCTCCTCTGTGACTCCACAGATGGTACCAACTACAGCCAAGCCTCAGCTCGTGGGTCAATATTCAGTGCACGCAGCGAGGGCTTGGTCATCTACCCCGGTGCGCTGGGCAGCCCTCCGCTCCCTGGCACCAGCCAAGTCCTGACACTGCAAGCCCAGCAGTGCTTAAAACCACAGCTCCCTTGGCCAAAACAGCATTAATATTTATGAAGCGATTACCAGATGCCTCCCTGCTTTAATAGCTCCTCCGAAGGCTCTGCCATAAACCACGCGCTCCGTGAATTCCTCCCCGGACATCAGCGCTCTGCGCCGTTGCAGGGGCCGCTGCCGAGGCCGCGAAGGGATGCGGGTGTGTGATGTGTTGCTTGGAGATGTTTAGAAAGCAACTCCTAAAGCGTCATCAGGCTGCGTCTGTCCTCATAAACTCGACGCCCGTTAGCATGATTAGTATCAATAATTACGAGCGCGGCTTCTATGTTCTCCAGAAGATGAGATCAGGCTGTGCCGCAGAGCTAATGAGATGGTGCAGGATGGAGTTTCTTTCTGTGGGATGTTCCTAGTTGAGCGACCTCCCTTGTTCTCGCCATCTATGCACCTCTTAGTGGCAAACACTAGGTCTCCTGTGGCTGGAGTTCCCGCTCCGTGAGTCCGCATCCTTTGGGCATAGATAGATGTGGAGATATAGATAGATGTGGAGATATCCCTGTTCCTTGCAGGGGGGTTGGACTAGATGACCTTTGAAGGTCCCTTCCAGCCCTAACCATTCTATGATTCTATGATATTGGCACTCATACAGATGAAAACAACATGGGGAAATGCCAAGGGTGCTTTTTTCCCCATCCATGCTCCTGTTATCCCTGGTGATCTTCCTCTGCCAGGAAACAGGGCTGCTGGGAGATGCCAGGTGAAGCACGCGTGATACCAGAGCGCTGCTGGTGGAATTTCAGGACTAAGCTTGTGGAAGCCCGTTTCTGTTTTTTCTCTGGGTGTTCCCAACTCTTGAGTGAAGAGAGGTTTGAGATTTCAGGTTGGATGAGGATCACAGAAGGGAATATCTGCAGTGGGAGGCAGGGCGGGTGCTGGGCTTACCCCGAATGCTTAATTCCAGTTGATCCGAGCTTTCTCATTCAGCATGTCATTACACTGCAGAGCTCATTGCCACGGGATGCTGTAGATGCCAACGCTATGAATAAGTCCAAAAAATCATTAGAGGAAATCAGGGACAGCAGGTCCTTCAAGGGCTGTTAAACACAGTGCTGTGGATACGACCTCTGGCTCAGCAAGCTGCTGGATCACGGGCTGCCAGAGGCTGGCAGGGAATCCTGAAAGCAATATAACTCTGGACTTGCCCTTTGAATGCTTTGTGTCCCAAGCATCTGCTACTGGCCACTGTCAAAATTCATCAGCGTTCATCTCCCGAAACCTGCAGTAAAAGGTGAGGGATTTACATAATCTGAAAAGAAATCAGCGTGCTGGATCAGGATGCTGGGACTCCTTGATTGCTTGGTCTGACCCATTACGGGTGTCCTGGTGTCCACTTCTAGGGTCAGAATTGCTGTGCATCCTTTTATTTTCAGTGCCTTTATCACACCTGTGATTATTTGCCAAGTGCCACAAGCATGCCTCTCAAATCCTGCCCAGTCGCCCTGGGATAGCAGCCCCTGTAGCTACTGGAAAGCTGCTAGAAGGTCATCCCGGAGCCTTCTCTTCTCCAGGCTGAACAGCTACAACTCTCTCAGCCTGTCTCCATAGCAGAGGTGCTCCAGCCCTCGCATCATCTCCGTGGCCTCCTCTGGACCCACTCCAGCAGCTCCACGTCCTTCTTGCATTGGGGACCCCAGAGCTGAACGCAGCACTGCAGGGAGGTCCCATGAGAGCAGAGTAGACTCTCCATTCACAATGTGGCTTCCTGGGCCCACCAAAAACCCCAAAGCTTGAAACTGCAGTGTAGAGGTGTATCTCCATCCCTCCTCCAACCAGGAGCTGTTTTCCCTCCCGGCGCACAAGGTGTTTTCACAACATCGGTGCGTGCCGAGCGTACGTGGTGTGACAAGCGGCGTCTAATTGCTGTAATTAACTGTTGGCATCCAGGCAAGCCTGGATTTTGATCTGCAGTTCGATAAGGTTTACAAGTGGACCGCGAGCAGCTTTGACGAGAAGAAAACCTTTATCAGATGCTTGCGGAAGCTGAACCACCGGTTCCTCGGCAGCTCTATCGCGTTTGTGAACGTCCCCTCCTGTGCAGCAGAAGGTAATTAGTTTCCTTATCACACTCAGAGTGGTTTGGGGTTTTTGTCAGTAAATTCGATCGGAAGAAGCCTGCTCATCTCCGAAATTTGTCTCGGCTTTGCATAACAAACGTATCACCACCCCCCAACACACAGTCCTAGAGAGGTGAGCAAGAAAAACACAACCAGAGTTCAAATTCAATTTCAAATGTCCATTCCATCCCTCTTACAAAGCTGACCCTCTATCCCATGCCCACCTTTGTCTGCTCCACGCCATGATCCTGTTCTAACTGACCACCAGACTGAGACCACTGGACTCGTGTCACTTGGACTCAATAGGACCCCTGGGGCTAACACCAGCAGGGCCAATAAAATGACATAGCTAGAAGGCTTTGGCCATCTCCACATCTCTTCTTGCCCATGCAGGGATACAAAGGCCCCAAGAAGAGAGGAAGGACACTGTGGAGACCGAGAGCCAGGAGGAGCTCAGTGCGTACCAGGAGATGACACCAAAAGAAGCTGCCGACATGTTGAAGCTGATGGAGGAGTATGAGCCCCTTGTGAACAACTCTGTGGCCTTCGCAGAGCAGCTGAGCAACGATCTCCATGTGCTGGATGAGGTAAGGGGGGGCCAAGGGCTGTGACTCAACCCAAAAGAAGGTACCTGGCACTGGACTGGGTCTCTGGGTATCAGCAGCTCTTTTGTTTTGCTGTGGGCACTTGATCCGAGAGAAAGTCATCTCGATGTTGTGCTATCTTCTACTCAAAGGGCATCTCATGCGCATGCCGGGAGGACACCACTGCTCTTCTCTCGAGGGTTTGTTTGTCTCACTAGACGCTGTGCTAGAGCTGAACAAGTAGCTGCAGCCTGGCAGCCAGGCACCAAACGTCTGGTTTTGCCAAGCTTGGCCGCCCTTAGATGTTGGCTTGAGTGGCGTCTCTCCGATGAATGCGGTGACTGACCAACTCGAAGCAGGTGGATCCCACCATCAGTTTTACAAAGGAGTAAAACCAAACAGTGGCACAGACCCAGCTGCAGGGAAGAGTACGGAGCCTGGCTGCGTGTGGACCTGTGACTGCTGGGGATTATAATTCCTGAGGGTGACACAGGGATGGGTAAGGGTCTAACAGCAGGGCAAAGTGAAGTGGGGTGCTCTGGGGCTGGCTGAGGCAGGAGGATGAAACTGGGGAGCTCCAGGATCTCCTTCGCGTCTCACAGAAGGTCTCTGTGCAGGGTGAACAAGGACCATCGTTTCTGTAGTCACTGGTGCAGAAGAAAATGGGGACAGGTTCAGCCACGTTGCCATGAGAGCTATCACAGACACATCAAAAATTCCTGTTATTTCAGTTTGGTGTGGGTTTTTTGTTGTTGTTGTTTTGGGGTTTTTTTGTTGTTTTTTTTGTTTTTTTTTTTTTTTTAAACTTGAGCACAAGCACGTTGGTTATGAAGGGAAGGGGAGAGCAGAGAAGAGCTGGGCAGGAAGGGTAAAGGCTGCTGAGTAGGGAGGGAATGGGTGAAAGCTCCAGTAAACAGTGGGCAGCGATGAAGAGCAGAAAGGGTGGTCTGACAGGCAGGGATGCCTGGAAGAAAAGGAAAGGGCCAACAACAATCCCTATAGAAGAAAAAGCAGCAGCTAAGGAGAAAGAGAAGGAGAAAAATTGAAACTGAGCTGGAAGGAGATAAAAAGCAAAAGAAACTGTAGTAGAAAGGGCTGCTGGAGAAGGCAGGTGGCCTGTTTGGACTAGTGAGCCTTATTGACCCCAGTAGAGCTGCTGTGTTTTATCGCATTTCTGCAGAGGAAGAACTTGCTTCTTTGAGTGCTGGAGCAAAATAATGAGATGGCTGCTTCGAGCGTTCATCTTACGCTACTGTATCTACCTGGTGCTAGGATTTTATGGGCAGGTAACTGAAGAACAAAGGGAAAAAACCAAGCCAAATATCCAAAAACATATGAGAAACCGCAAACTATAAATCCAACCTCCTTTAGCTCCAGGATTTGCCATATTCCAAATTTGTACTTACGTATGACTTACTACATTTGGAAGCTCGGTAGTTAATCTGGACGACCGAACTCCTGAGGTCTGCTGCTGGGTGCTCTTGGTGGGTCGTCCAGCCGCTTTGCGACGCCGTTTCCCAGCTGTAAAAGACCCTCTGAGAGCAACTAATAAATCTCTATTAAGTACTTTGAGATGAAAGGCGCTGCCGAATACATTACTTTAATGCCCTCTAATGAATAAATGTCACTTACCGCTAATACAGATTAATTAATGAGATGTTTCTATTTCTAAGGTTTAATCTACAATATTAGGCATCATTAATACCAGCAAGTTAGACCGGCACGCGCATATATTGAAACGTTTTTCCCCGCATCCCATTGATACCACCTCGTCCTCCTCTTACCATCCCAATCGCCCTCTGCCAACCCATCTCTTCTGGGGACGGCGAAACACCGCGCCGACAGCGAGAAGGCGCTTATCAGCTTCGGAGGGACGGAAAGCACGGCCGGGTGCCCGGGAGGCGGCGAGCTCTGATTTTCACATTGGTATTCCTACCTACTCGCAGGATCCCAGCACCTGCTGGAACGCAGGCGGCTCCCGGCAGCTCTGTGCCACCTCCAAGAGGAGAGTTATTACCCTCACCCGGGCAGCTGTTCTCCAGAGAGCCCTTTCTGCCGGCGGTTGCCCCGCCGATGTCACCGATGATGCTTTTGCTGTAGGCCAACCCCTGCGGGTCCATTAAGCCCTAATAAGACGATCTGTAAGCGCAGCGGTGACGGGCTGGCGGGAGGTTTATGGCTGTAATTCAGGAACATTTAATAAAGTGTGAAGCTCTGGGCAGAGCCCGCGGCCACGGGCCGAGGTCCCTGGAGCGCGGCTGGAAAGCAGCAGTCTGGGAGCGGGGCTGTTTTCTCCCTCCCAGGTCCTTCGTGCCAACCTGCGTAGGCTGGGTGGGCTCTGGGCAAAAGGAGCGTTGGCTCAGTGTGGTCGGTGATTTCGGAGATGAGTCTCCGCGTGTCAACGAGCCCAGCTTCAGATCCGACCGCTGAGCCTGCGGGCAAGCGAAGCCTCCGCTTGCCCAGCCATCGCCGGGCTCCCCGTGGAAAAGCTGCTTCACTTTGCAATGGGGGAGTTTCATCTCAACCCTTCGATAGAGATGCTTTGCTGTGTCACCAGGTTTTTCTTTTCTGCAGAGTTCCTCTGACCTTTCCAGCCCCTTTGCGCATCTGCCTACACGTGAAGCCATTCCCCACAGTCCTTTCTCCCATGTTTTCCTAAAATGACACTACATTTGTCACAGGAGAGCATAATTCGCACTTTGCCAATGAGACCAAAGTCACCCGGTCAGGGCGTGCACTGACCCATTTTGGGAGCACCTTCGTGCTGCTCCAGCACCTGGTCCTGCATGTAGCACGTCCAGAGCTGCCAGCCCATCTTTATCCTGATAGCAACGCAGGTGGAGCTAGGAGAAGAGAAATTCCTTAACACAGGGATTGTAGATGCCCAGCATCTACTCTGCTTTCAGACCTGTTCCTCATTCGGAGCACAGGGTAGGTCCCAGCCACGGGAACCCAACTTGGGTTGACAAGACTTTGCTCCTCTTCCACCTTTCATTTCCCACCAGCAAGCCAAGCACAGGGTGTACTGGGAGGTGCAGATGCTTCTGTTGCTGTTCTTCATTTAGTGACAAAGACATCAGGTAATTGAAACATCAGAAAAGACAAACTTCTTTAGAAGCTTGATTAACGGAGAGAAAAATAGCAGTCGGGACGCCTCATTCCTCCCAGGCCTGTGCTTATTGAGTGTTTTCTTTGATATCTTGCATGGTGCATAGGCACCAAAAAGGCTCCAGTTAACGTTTGGAAGCAGCTCATCTCCAGTGGAGCTTGTCAGCAGCAGTTAACGCCCCGTTACATCTCTACCACCCATCAAAACAAACTCCTGGGACCTCCCTGGGCAACCTGCGCCTTCGGTTTCCATGTTATAGATGTGTATATGTGCATGTCTCATGCGTGATGTAACTGTCAATCAATTCTGCTGCCAGAGCAGCTCAGCTGGGTAACACCCCGGCAGCGGTGGCAATGCCCGGAGCTGCGCTAAACGTGCCGTGACAGGCACTTGGCATGGCCATGGTCTTCATAAATGCGTTAGAGCCAGAGAGGAATGGCCAGTGCCTCAAAGCTGGCGTGTTTCCTTACAAATAAGGATGGAGATGGACAACCAGGTCCCCAAGGGACTTCACCAGTTGTGGAGATTGAAGGTTGGAGACTCCATGCAGTGTCCACTTGGGACTTTCCTAATGCACAGAGGGAAAAAGTGGGGTACAGAAGCCAGGAGGGCTTGGGACCTTCTCCAAACCTACAAAGACTGTATTCTGCTCGTGGTCGGGTTTGCCCAGCAGCTCTGCAGTAACCTCTTGGCTATGGTAGATGAAAGTCCTCTGAGAGTACTTCTTGCTCAGGGAAGGGTTTCGTTCCGCCCTGGCACTCGGGGCTTGCAGACGGTTGCTGATGTAGAGTTTAGCCAAGTGCAAAGATAAGACGTTGAGCTTGTACTGGTAGCGATGCAGGACAGCACCTTGCATGTTACAATGGCAGGGTCTCCACTTTGACCTGAGAAGGTGAAGGTCAGGATGTTTGAGATGGTGGTGATCAGTCCCTGCCATGGCACTGAAGCCTCTGCTTCTCCATTTCACAGGCCAACCTCAGAGCCATTATCTCTTCTGAGAAGCAGGTGACACAGCTGATGAGCTCCATTGACGAGGCCCTGGTAGAGGTGGCCAGAGTGGAGGAGACCTTGCAGATCTACGATGAGTTACTGGGAAGCGTGAAGCAGCAGATGGACCACATCCACCGGGAAAACTCCTTACTACATCGCATCGTTTCCAACAAGACAAGGCTGATGGATGAGATCCTCTTCCTCACAGTAGGTGGATTTGTAAAGACACAAATCTTCAGCCTGTTGAATCTATTAGAAAAAAAAACCTTTCAGTGAATCTCAAACACTCTGAAAACTATGAACTATCAGACTACAGAGCTTCTCTGGCCCAGAAATGAGGGACTTGGTTGTCTTTTATAATAACAGCACATAATAATAATGTGTAACAGCACAGCTGATCCTCACTTCCACTGCTTGTGGTGACCTCTGTGCCATTGACTTTCATTTCTGAGTTGCTCAAGCTGCAGCTCCCTTAGCTTTTTCTGTCTCCTCCCCATTGCTTTGCTGCCCATAGTGATCCCAGAGGTGCTGGCCCTTCAGAAACCCTTGCTGAGGTTTGCCAGGGCTTCCTTGGCAACCACTGCTGCGGTTGTTACTGTGCAGACCTTTGTTTTTTGGTGGGCATAGTCTTCTTGATGGACACATGCAGCATGGTCGGCATGGTCTTGATGCAGCCTGGGTATGGTAGTGCTTGGCTATTTCAAGCCATCAGCCTTCTAGGAGGGATGGGAAACTGGCTGTGCTTGTACCTGTTCTCTTCTGGCTGTGTTTCTAGACCCACCTCAACCTCAGCAAGGAACACTGTGATGCCCTGAGCCAGGCAGATCTTTCCAGCCCCAGCAGAGTGAAAGCCTGCATTGCTGCAGTGCAGGCTTTGTCTGGCTGCATGAACGTCCAGATACAGCCCGGTGAGTAGAGAACCAAGATTTATATCTGCAAATAACAGAGCCACCAGCTCCTCCACCACCTATGCTGCACACCCATCACCATCCTGCACTGCCCAGCACCTGCAGGTGCTCCCGAAGCCAGTGGTGATATTCCCAGGAATTCAATCCCACATTTGCTGGGCAGCCCTGCAGGCTGCCTGGGCAAAGTCGAAAAGAAACAGAAGGTGGGCACGTATTTGGGAAGCTGAGCAGCAGCACTGACCTGGGGGTACCTGGGGTGTAAGGTGCAGAGCTACAAGCACTTATTTCCCTGCAGCGCACCCGGAGCTGCGAGCTGGGGAAAGAGGCTTGTAGGGTCAGCTCCGTCCTGGAAGTATTGCTGAAGATTTGGAAGGCTTCAGGAGCTTCACCTAGAAGTACAGTCAAGCAGGGCTGGGAAAACTAATGTAACGTTACCTCTGAGCATCCTTGGAGAAAAGTAGCTGGGGAGGATTGGTTCTGTTCCTAGAGAAACCCAACTCGTGCTGCCAACGGCCAAGCTGGGGCATCCACAGGCGGCAGGCGGGTCTGCAGGCACCTCCCTCTGGGCTCAGGCATGGAAAAAGGGTAATTCCTTGTAGCAGCATCCACTGCGGGTGTTGTTGGAGACATGCCAGCGTACAGCGACTTGATCCTGGTGTGAAATCCCATGCTTCGCTGGTCCTTGGCCATAGCGAGATGATGGGTGCTTTGCAATTGGGTTTTTTTGTTTGTTTTTTTTGTTTTGTTTTTTTTCCATCTTGAACTCCTTCCCCATCCATATTTGCTTGGTACCACAGCCAATCTTTTTTCCTTTGTTAGCTTTTGTGGTAGTACTGGTCCCAGAACTTACTCCTTGAAGATTTGTCTTATTTGCCAGTGTGCTGAGTGACATTGGTCCGCAGCCACGACAGCTCAAAACCACGAAACTTTCTCTTTTTTTCCCCCCAAGGTTACCGGAAACTGCAGTCTGTGGCTGAGCAGCTGATCATGTTTGAAACACTCAAGCAGAACTTCGAAAACTCTTTCGTCAGTCACATCACAGGCATCTTCGAGCTGCAGGTGAGCTTTGCTCCTCATGTGGAGGCTCGAAACCTTGGGAGATTTGAATATCCTGGTAAAATAGTACCGGTGGTGTAGGCGATGCCACCGTAAGAGGATTCTCCAAAAGTGTCTCCCCTAAGAGGTCTTGTCACAGACCTTCTCCCTGCCTTTGCCCCCAGCCTTCTGGTTCGTTTTGCTGCCATGCAGAAGAAACCCAGCACAACCTGTGTCTATCAGGCTCCCTCCCGTGACAGTCATTAATCCTCTGGTCATGTTAAAAAGTCCTTAGGCCTGAAGATTTTCGCTTTAGATTTTCTTGTTTTACCTCGGGGGTGGTGGTGGTTGTTCGTCTGTTTGTAACATGAAATCCTGGGATAAAAGCCAATCCCTTGATCCTTCGATTAACATTTTCAAGTGCTCATCTTCCCTTTAAAAGATACAGTGGACAATATCTCTGTGGGCAGAAATCTGAAAGAAACGTGTTACTCTTCTGGATTTCAGTTCATGAAAAAGAAAAGGAGTGACTCCCAAATCCTTAGTGTTATTTCCTTAAACCTTTAGCATTTGCTTTCAAGTGTTGATTCTGGGAAGGGATGTGACTGGCAAGGAACTGGGAGGGAGCTGTGGGATCTCCATCTTTGGAGACTTTCAGACCTTGAGCGGACACTTTTCTGAGCAAGCCGCTCCACCTGGACCTGCTATGAACCTGCCAAGCTCCCATCCCACCTACATGACTCCGAGTCTGTGGGTGCGGGGTCCCAGCGCTGCCAGACCCTGGCAGATGGGCTGCATCAACTGCGCAGCATCCTGCCACTCCATTGCATTCCACCGCTGCGAGGCATACTCACCTCCCAGCACTTGGAAGGACAATTTCCAGCCTGCTTCTGAGCAATGAGCTTTTCTCCTGACCACCGTGCTTAGCCAGAGTATCCCACATGTTAGTGATGGACCAGCTTGTTCCTCTGGGATCAGGGTTGTTCCCAGAACACAGGATTAAAACTAGAGTTCAACATGATCACACATGCTCTGCTTCACCCTTTAAATTGGCTTCTGAAACATTCAGAACTGGAAATTCAAGGGCAAGATTATGAAGCAATTATTTTACAGAGCTTTTCAAGGCTATTTGTTATTTGACTTTCTGCCGTTTCTGTCGCTTTAGGGCAATGCTCAGGTCGCTGCTCTTGGTCAGCCCGTTGACAAGCTGTCTGCACCAAGCCATGGACTCCACCATGAGGAACTGCTGCCCTACACCCCGCTCATGGCCTGGCTGAGGAACACCAACCCAGTTCTGTTCTGTGATCTCCCCAAGGTACGGCTGAAACCCTGAACAAATATTGCAAACCATCCACCAGCATCAGATTAGTCAAACGGGTTAATTCGTGATGAGAGCTTGGTTTCACCAAACTCATGCCATCCACAAGCTTCCAGCATGTGGCCCTTCTAGGAGAGCAGCCAACTTGGCCACATGATGTCGGACCTCCGTGCTTGACAGAAAGCAGTCTGGGACTTGGTGGCAAACATTGTGTTGAAAGAAAAGGTTTGAACTGCTAAAATTTGATCTTTTTGCTTTCATCTGGCCGTTTCTCTACTTTCCAGGTCTATGCCCAGAACCTCAGCAGACTCCATGACCGGGAAATTAAAGCCTTTTTTGAACAAGCCAAAACCTTCTTGTTAGGAAGAAGAAAAGGAAGTGAGTGATTTGCAAATATGACCTTCGTGCCACTGAGCAGTGATTTATGTGTCCAGAGGGGTGGTAAGAGAGGGGGACATGGGGCTACCTGGTCTGTATTTTAGGCAAACAGAGCTGGTCACAGACTCCTCAAACTCTTTCTCCTGTAAAGAAACGGCACCAATCCCATCCCTGAAGACACGAGTGTATTCATAGCAACATTAGTGAGAGCAGAATGACTTCACAGTGAGCTGACTGTGGGGCTGGGTTGTCCCAAGGTGGCATTTCGACAGCAATCGCTGCATCTGACTCAAAATAATCCCGTCAGGTGTTTCCAAAGATAAAAAGAGAAACTGATCTGTCTCTTCTGGAAGTTTTTTGGTGGCACTGAAGTCAGATTTTCCTTCAGCAAAACAAAGCACTGTGATGGAAAGTTCCACACCAGCTTGGCCCTGCTCAGACATCAAAAACCACTTTGCACGGTGTGTTCAGTCCATCAGAACACTAATGTTCTGCACATTGCTGTGCTCTGCACCTACTTCCTCACTTGTGGCCAGATCCCAGAGCCAGGGGATGGAGCCTGGGGAAGGAAAAGGGGCTGCAGCAGCTCCCACCTGGCAGAGATGGAAGGACACAGCACTGGGAAGCAGGAGTGGACCGGAGAGCTGGGTCTGCTCACCCCACAGCTGCCCTCCCCGTCCTGTCCCATTCCAGGGTGCGATGAGAATCAAACCAGGACGGGCAGCACTGGCCATGTGTGTGTAACCTGCAACGGAGCACACAAGCCCTGAAAAGAAAGGAGGAAAATTTCACCTAAATAGTCTTTTGCCACTGGAAAGACTACAAGGCAGCTTCTTAATTTTCTGTGGTTTGAGCAAGGCTGTCTGTTGTCCCTCATCCCTGCTCAGCACGTTGGGCATCTGACAAACCCTTTCCAAAGGTAAAAGCTCTGCAGGTGCTGGCTGGAATAAGGATATTTCGCATGTTATGAGAATTAGAGTTGCCCTGACTCACCCAGGATCCGTGGGGTTAGTGGAATGATACCGATTTTTAGAATTAATTAAAAAAAAAAAGATGTTTCCCCACCGATTTCTTTCAGTGAGTAATTTCTTAATGCATGTTTCAAAGAAATTTTTCAACTTTTCCACTCGAGCCAGGCACCCAGTGAAAACGGCGTGGTAAAAACCAGTAATGCTTGAAAAAGTGTATTAATTTCCAGGTGAATATTTACAGTTTTCAAAAGGAAGTTTTTGAAAAAGGCCAACCCCTCCCCCTGCCTGGGTATTGTTTTATGGCAAGGTATCATCAAAACAAAGCAACAAACATTTTCCTGAAACTCGGGCAGGTGTTTCTGCCGATTTATGCTGTTATCACCCAGGATGTTTTGCTCCCCAGTCCTCGAGAGTTAGTGTTAAGCACCAAACAGAAAAGGGGGACACATCACAGACAGCAAAATAAAAGGAAAGTAATGAAAAAGAGAGAGAAATAGCTGAAAAGGCAGATAAAGAGGGCAAAACCTGCACCCCCCATATGTCTGAATCCAACAGGAAAAGGCCAATTCACATGTGAGGTCAGACATGAAAGTAGATGTTTAAATCTTAAAATGATGAAAGAAGTTGGAGGGGCCAAGAGGGATGGAGATGTCCAACCACCTACCCACATCCCGCACAGGTCTTCAGGAAAGCTTGGAGAAGCCAACGGCGATGGGAAGCCAGCAGCGGTCTCGATGGAGTCTCCCTGGGAGCAGAGAAGGCCAGGAGGACACGCCGGACAAGGGCAACGTCATCAAGGTGAGGAGCTGAGGGTTTCTAAAGAGCTCATGTGTCCGTGGGGGCTGTGCCAGTGCTGCAGCCCATCCCATGGTCCTTTCTGAAGTGCAGTGTACCTGGAGCAGAAGTACAGATGTTCTGTACTGCTGATCTGGCTTAGGTGTCACTTCAAGTGGACATGGACATCTATGCTGGTGTCCTCAGGGTGTATTCAAAGGGTTTTCTGACATGCCAAATGATTGCTAAGCAGATGCTGGAGCAGGTGCTGGGAGAGCTGCAACCCCTTTGCACCGCGGAGCAACAGTTCGTTGAGAAATTCTTCCAGCTCAGCCAGGACACTGCAGACCTGCAGGTGCTGGAGGTAAGTGTGGGGACCGTGTCATCTCCAGTCCCATTAGCCAGTCCTCCCTCTGGCTCAATACAAGCCTCAGTGGGCACAGTGGGGTGGCTGCTTACCTGTACCAGATACCCAAGGTCTCCTGGGGTCTTGTCCTCTAGCAACTATCAGTGGTGCCATAGTGAAGAAGATTAAGACCTCCTGGTAATGGAGGAGAATTGAATTGACATAAAGGGAACCTGCAAGAAAGCTGGACAGGGACTTTTTGCAAGGGCCTGTAGCGATAAGACAAGGGATAATGGCTTTAAATTGAAAGAGGGCAGATTTAGATTAGATCCAAGGAAGAAATTTTTCACTGAGGGTTGTGAGGCACTGGACCAGGTTGCCCAGAGAAGCTGTGGCTGCCCCATCCCTGGAAGTGTTCAAGGCCAGGGTGGATGAGGCTTTGGGCAGCCTGGTGTAGTGGAGGGTGTCCCTGCCCGTGGCACGGGGGTTGGAACTGAATGGCCTTTGAGGTCCCTTCCAACCCAAACCATTCTATGATTCTATGAACTTAATTGATAACTTCAACAACAACAACAACAAATCACAGGATCTCTAAGCATTAAATGCAAAACTTCAATATGAGGCAGCAGAAGTGAAACCCATATCTCAGATTTTCCTCTCTGCTGGAGGGAAGACAAGCCATAATTTCCATTCCATTCTTTGTTTCAGGCATCTGTCACTAAGGAAGGAGAGAACATGGCATCTCCAGAGGACTTACCTTGCGCCAAGCCTCGGAGCCAGTACGTGGGTGATGAGATGCAGCTGGCTGCTCTGACCAGGGCATGATCTGGGTTGTCCTACAGGAACTGAGGAACTGATGGAGGGAGGGTTTCTCCACTCTTGACCATGCTGATGTCAGCTAAGCTGTCTCAGGTTTGCGCCCTGGATAGCAAAACGAACCAGGAGACATCGTAGCTGGGCGCGCAGAGAGGCTGAGCAGAGCCAACTGGTTCTTCCTCCCCCCGCACAGTGGCTCTGCGTCAGGGTGGATCAGAGAGTGAGATTTACATTTCATGGAAAACCGGCTGTTTCGACAGGTTTTATTTCCTTATTAGCAATGTCATAAAGGGAAAATACACTGTAGAACAGAAATCCCACGAGAAATGCCAGCATGAAAGCACCGCAGGTTTCCATTTGTCTGGCAAAAGAGGACATTGCCATGTCCTCCCATGGGCAGAAATGGTGAAGAGCTGGAGGATGACCCAAGCATACACAGGCTCACTGCCATGCTGAAGGCTTTGACTTTTTCTTTAGCTTTGCCCTCGCCTCTGCAGCTGCCCACAGGGCAGTGCCCCTCCCCATTTAATTCCTTACCTTTCTTTTTTTTCTTAAAAAGACTGGAAGAACCTACCACCCAGCTGCTGAGCAAGATCTTCAGTTGCCTGGAACCGGAGCTGAGAGGATTTCTCGATGTCTGCAATAAGGTCCACCCATTCGGCTGCTTGCAGGTCCTGGTTACCTTGAATGACTCCATCTTTGAGATGTGGGGCTCGTCCTCAGCTCTCCCCTCGTCCTTCCTCAATGCTGTCCTGGGCAACATGCTGCTCCTGGCCAAGAGCAGCTTCAACAAATGCATTGTGAGTGTCAGTAGGAGTGAGCCCAAGCAGACCTGAGTGATGTTTGACCTCCTCCAGAATCTTCTAACAGGATATTCCCTGAAGGCATCACTGGTTTATATCAGGCAGGGATCTGGCTGTCTGCTTTTGGGAGGACTAGACCCTCATTGAATCGATGATCGTGTCGGTATGAGGGAGGTGGGACACAATAAACCCAAGTGACATCTGTGCCTCCGCTTAACAAGATGGTCAAACCAAAGGGTTTTCCTCCTTGTAGAGTACTGGGAGGCTGTGAGTGACAGCAGCATGTCAGATGGCTGGAGACAAGCTCTCCTGTTCTCCTGCTGCCACAGCAGGACATGCTCCAGGACTAAGCAGCAGGGAGGGGAATGTGGGGAGGTGGAGACCCCATCAGTATTGGCCAAGGAACCTGGCCCTGACTCCACTGAGGTCAAGGGAAGCCACATGTCAACATCAACTGTGTTTGCACCAAGACTCAGAGCAGCAAGTCTGCTCATAAACCAGCTGAGAAGTGCAAGAAATGGCAGTTGATGAACAGCTCAGCCTTAGGAGCTGCGGTGTCTACATGGAGAGATTGCAGCACTGTGTCTGAGCAAAGAACCACATAGCCTGGGACACCAGGTACACCAACTCCAGGAGAGCAGCTAGTGCCCAGCCTCAAACAAGGAAGCTCAAGTATCTTCCCACAGAATCCTAGAATGGGTTGAGTTGGAAGGGACCTTCAAGGCCATCTAGTTCCAACTCCCCTGCCATGGGCAGGGACACCTTCCACTACATCAGGTTGCTCAAAGCCTCATCCAACCTGGTCTTGAACACTTCCAGGGACGGGGCAGCAATAACTTCTCTGGGCAACCTGTGCCAGTGCCTCACCACCCTCAGAGGGAAGAATTTCTTCCTCAGATCCCATCAAAATCTCCCCTCTTTCAGTTTAAAGCCATTTCCCCTTGTCCTGTCACTACATGCCCTTGTCCAAAGCCCCTCTCCAGCTTTCTTGTAGCCCCTTTAGGTACTGGAAGGTGCTGGAAGATACTGTGAATGGAGAAAGTGGTACACACAGCTGGTCACTTTGCTTGTTTTCTGGCCCATGCCTTAGTGCACCTTAAAACGAGTCTGGAGCCACATCAGATCTGAGCACGCCGTGTCTTGTGTGTCATTGCCAGGGGACCTTGTGCAAAGAGATCGAGGAGGCAAAGATGCCCAGCAAGATGAAAGGTGGGATCCTGCCCTCCGTGAGCCGCTTCGAGGAGTTTGTGAACTTCTCAGAGGAGGTGTTCAGGACAGCTCGGCGGAGAGGGGAGCTGGACAAGGCACACCTCCGGCTGGCCAGCAGCGTCTTCAGCAGCAGTGAGTACACAGGCTGGCGGCTGGACATGCTGCTCTGGCCCCCAGGTCAGAAACCAGATTTGGTCAGGGCTGGACTTAGATGTCTCTGCACCCTTTCAGGTACACAGTTAAGTGTCATGACCCCAAAGCTCTGTGAGGCAAGGTGGTTGAAGAGCTGAACAACCCATGATGATGCTCACCTGAGCTCTTGGTTAAACTCTCCACTGGTTACCAAAGCCTGAGAGCATCTGCATCTCATGAGCCTGCAGGGTTTTCTCTACATACCTGATTTGTTCCTTTCTTTTAAGTCAATAGTCTGTCCTCAGCAAACCTGAAGGTGAACACAGATATGGTCATGATGGAAAACTTCCACCACATTCACTGCTTCCTGTGCCAAAAGAAGATCCACTGCCTGGAGGGCAAGAAGAAAGAAGCCAAGGAAAGGTATAGCGAGCACATGGAGAAATATGTCATCAAGTACCTGGGCCAGCCACTGGAGAAGCTCAATGTGAGTACAGGATAAATTAACCCTTGCCTCCATCTCAAAGGGCAACCACACTTCCCAAAATTAGGAATTAATTGATGTTCAAATCACTACTCCCCAGACACAGTCTGAGACTATATGAGGCTGCCCAGGGAAGTGGTGGGAGTCATCATGCCTGGAAGTGTTTGAAGAACATGTAGATGTAGCACTTCAGGACATGGTTTAGTGGGCATGGTGGTGCTGGGTTGACAGTTGGACTTGATCTTAGAGGTCCTTTCCCACCTTAATGATTCTATAATTTTATGAGTTTGTCATCCCATCCCCAACATCCCTACACCTTCTCTGACCACTTACTGCTGGGTTTCACCACGCAGCACAGCCCCAGCAAGAACAGGGCTCAGTACCATCAGATGCTGGGGCCACCTCTGCAGCTCAGCCCCTGCGCGGCGGCACGAGGACCTGTTTGGGGCCCCGCTCGGCGTTGCGTGCCTGCGCCTGGCAGATGCTGGTTCCTTCTTCTCACGGCTGCCTGGGCTGATAAGTCTGACACAGCTTCACGCTTCCCAAGAGGCTGCTTTGTTAACCGAGCTAAAAGCATCTGGCTTTGCTGACTCCGACAGACATCCCCCTTCCTCCCAGAAACGATGACTACTCCAGAGACCCCTCCTCGCTCTGCTCCTCTTCTTGCTGACCTGAAACATCTCACAGACTGAGGTCAGCTTGAATTATTTGCAAAGCCTCCTTCCTTTCCATTTATTTCCAGTCTTTGCTGTCAAACATCTTGTAGATTTGACGGGAAGATCATCTCGGTGTCTCATGCTGCCTCCAGCCCTGCTGCGTTAATGGCTTCAGAGCCTTCTTCTGTGAGGGAATGTGTAATTTCATTGCTCCCAACAAAGCAAGACGAGGAACATTTGAGGGTACTTGGATTGCATACTGCTCCAGGGTTTCCAAAGTCCTGACATGGCCTTCTCTAGCAGAGCACACAGCTCTTCAGCTTTGAGCAAACCCTCTAACAGCAAGAGAAGTTCCAGAGGGGCCTAAAGAGTGTAGGAGCCCATTTCTGGTTTTGAAAACAGCTTAAACATTTAGGAACCTCTTTCCCTCTGAAAATCCTTAGGATTTAGGATATTTCCCCACAGCAAAACTGCAGTGGAAGTAATACCCAAGACAGCAAACAGATTGTGGGGCTGTATGAACAGGAAGGTAGACAGGAGGTCAAAGAAAGTGATTTATTCCCTTTTTTCAGCCTTCATTAGAGCAGACATGGAATACCACATCCAGCTGTGGAAGAGATAGATGTGTATGTCATCCACCCTTGACAAGAGGTGTTGCTAAACTGGAGCAAGGTCAGAGGAGGGCCACCAACACAGGGAAGAAGGCTGAAGGACCTGGACTTGGTCAGCCTGGAGGAGAAAATTTCAGGGGTACCTAGTAGCTACCTTCTCTAGAAGGTTACCAAGGTGCAAGCAGGATGATGAGAGATAACAGTCAGAAAATGTAAAAAAGGAAGGTTCCAGCTGGATAGAAGGAAAAAATGTCTGTAAGGATAGTAAAGTGTTGAAACAGTCTGTCCAGAGAGGTTGCACAGTCTCTATCCTTGAAGGTTTTCAACACCTACCTTGAGAACTGCCCCAGGTACCCTCGTTTGAATTCAGTGTTGAACCTGCTTTGAGCAGAAGGTTGAACTAGAGATCTCCTGAGGTCCCTTCCAGCCTGACAGATTCTGTGCCTGAAAAGCTCAGGCAGAAGAATATATTTGTCAGCATTGAGCTTTTTGTGGAGCTACACTGCTCCTGGTGCTGTTCTGAACACTAGCTGAGGTCTGTGTCCCTTGGGGTACACATCCCGAGGCTCTCAAGGACCAGCCAGGCTTGGGGTGGGACACGTGCTCCTTTTGGAACCCTGCAGAACAACCTTTCCTGCTTTCATCCAATATCCTGGAAAAAGTGAGAAAACTTGAGTCTTGCTTTACACTTCTGCAGATTCTGGGATCCCCCAACTCCACCTCTGGCTCCAAACCCTCTGTAACGAGCAAAGCTGTATGAAGCACCGAGGAGCACGAGTGACTTTTCCAGCAGTCCCATTGCTCCATGGCACTGCAACCCTTAGAGATGCTGCTTGCTGAGCAGGGAGGGAGAAGAACTGATGAAATTCCTTACACCATGCTTTCCTGGAGGATAAACAATCTCCAAAACTTCATTTCTGCTTAATTAGACATGGGAAGGGAACTGAGGAAAGCGGTCAGGTTTCAGCCCTGGTGCAGGAGTCCACCTTAGGGCAGCTCATCAGTGAATGTCTCCCTTGCCTTTGCAGCACTTCTTTGAAGGGGTGAAAGCCCGCGTGGCTCAAGGGGTGAAAGAAGAAGAGGTCAGCTTTCAGCTGGCCTACAGCAAGCAAGAGCTGAGGAAGGTCATTGAAAAATATCCTGGCAAGGAAGTAAAACGAGCCCTTGAGGCCCTCTACAGGAAAATCCACAAGTACCTGTCCCCAGAGGAGAATCTTTTGCCGGTAATTGGGGTGTGACCTGGCTGTCACTAGGATGTCTGCAGGGTTCAGGACTGTAAAGCGTGTACAGCTGTCACAGGCTGATGGTCTGTTTTTCCCTAGGTGGTGTGGCACGCCATGGAGCAGGAGTTCATACGGCAGTACCAGGAGTTTGAGGATCTGATCCAACGCTGTTATGAAGGGTCAGGGATTGCCATGGACTTCACCATGGAGGACTTGCTGAGCTACTTCAACTCCATCACTCTGTCCAACATGTAGAGGCAACCCTCTCTGGATGTTGGGAGCTGCTCAGGAACCCTTGTCTGCAGCTACGCCTTTAAGGAGCTGAACCCAAAACCCTTCCCAAGTTGAAGTTTGATATATGGTGGTCCCATCCTGAACTTAATGCCAAAGTGCTTTGGACTTGTTGGTCTTTAACTAGTTCTCCTTTGGAGAAGTGGAATTCTCAGACCCAAACCACAGCTTCCCTCCTCCAAGTAACCATTATAGAGCTAGTAAAAAAACCCTCCCAGATATCAAATTTCCACCAAAGTGAGTGCTGCTGCTGTACCTCTTCAGCAGACCACTTCCCAGAGAAGCTGAACAGTGAAAGGCACCTTCTCTCCAGGAACCAACTGCTTTTTATCTACTCTCAGATTTCACAGTGAACAAAGTAATTACAACACACCGAGACACCCAAACGTGTGTAGTGTTACTGTCACCATCCAGGTATCAGAACATGCACCATTGCTTTACCAGCTCTTCAGGAGAGACAGAGGAAAGTTCAGAGTTACTAACATAAAAAGTTCTATTGCTTTTAGCTAAAAAAAGAACTTACTTACATGGAAACCAGAGCAGAGCCAACGCTGCAGTTCCAGAGATCCCAACTGATCTCTCAGGGTGTTGCCAGTTCTTATCCCATTTTCTTACAAAGTGTCCTATAGCAGCATCACAACCGACTAATATAGTCTTGTTGTCAAAAACACAGCCTCTGTATCTTGTGATGACAATCATGGGACTAACACTCCATCCATTTTAACCTTCTCTCTAAAAAAACTGAAGATCTTGAACTCTTTGGTTGAGTACAAAATAACAACCAGGTCCACAGCAACAACGCAGGGTCAAGGACCAGGACATCAGGCTATAAGCTGAAGTCCAGACCAGTAGAATCACTGGCCAAGTAGAGGCGTGTCTAGGACTAGGCTGGAGACCAGCATCCCTACACCAAAACTCAAGTATGGAGTGAAGGCCCCCCGAGCAGAGCTTAAATATGCTCCAGGGCCATGGATGTGGGTGGAAGCCCCCATGTGAGGCTGATCAGGCTATTGAGGTCAATCAGTGCCCTCAAAGCCTTGTCAGGTGTCAATGCCAATGGCTCTGTTACTAGCACCTGTGGGAACAACTTTGGGAGTTTTAGTAAAGATATTAGGATTTTTCCTAAGAAAATGAGGTTTAGGGGGGTTCACCTTCTCCTTGTCCCTCTGTTTGCCAGCCCTACTGTGTAGCTATTGAACCTCTTGATCTGGAGTGGACAGGATCACCAAGATCTTCAGGTCCTGCATGTCTGGTGAAAATCAGGGGCTGACAGAGGGAAGAGATGTCCACAGCCTCCTTCAAGCGAGTGGAGAAAAATCCAAAAAAGATGTACAAAAAGGATACAGGCATTTTGGCTACTCCCTCCCACAGCAACCCACGGATGTCCTTCCCCTTGACCTGAGACAAAAAAAAATCCCCACATTTCCAGCTACTTCCACATATCAGAAATTCTGGTTTTATTTGATGTGTTGCTGTACACAGTGAAGCGTGGGCTGCTTGGGTGGAGAAGGTCTAGGCAGAACGATTCTAACACAGACCGTCCTGTGCCTTGAAGCACTGGCCTGGCAGCTTTTCCGCAGCCTGAACTCCTCACTCCTTTGGAGCCAACCGCCCAGAAGGCTTCAGACCTTTCAAAACTCTGTTTTATTTTCGATAGATTTGGGTTTTGTAGAGGAAGAAAAAGAAAATCTCTAACTCCACCTCGGGCTACAGAGAACCTTCTTGGAGACAGATATCTGTTTGCAGGAAGGGGTGTCCAAAAAGGTGCCCAAAGCTGTGCACATCACCCTGAGGCTCCATTGCTGTTGCTCCTCACTACACGTTGGCTGTTACACATGGCACCTACAGCTTGTACCTCTTGTACTAGTGCTCCCTGGGACAACAAGCATCTGGCAGGGCGATAAGACCTCAGCGTGTTGCGTGGTAGGAAATAATCTCGGAGGCAAAGAGGCGAAGAGGCACGTCGAGGCAGGGGGAGCCTGCGGCGGCTGCTTGCAACGTTCTCCTCTTCTCCAGGGATAGCCTTGCTGCTTCTTCTCAGCAAGTCACCCCAGTCTGAGCACCAAGCTCATCCGTGAGCTTTAATATAGCACATGAGCACATCTCTCCCTTGCAAAGGGAAAGATACGTGGCTAAAATATCCGGGAGTTTTCAAGCAACTCTACGTAGTTGGACTTTCAGGTCCCTCGGGTCAAGGTACATCTCCACGGGGAGCGGCACTCTGAGCTCCTGCCTCTAATCTCGTTGCTTTTGCCCTCCCATTCTGCCGTGACATCACTGCTGGCACGGCTCAGCTCCGGGCAGCAGGAAGAGGACAGTCACAGGGAACCGTCCGCACCGGCTGGTCCAGGAACCCACCAGTTCCTCCTCTCTCGCAGGTACGAGGGGTCCCATTCTAGCGGTCTGATTTCCTCGCAGACATACTCGGGTCCCACCAGAGCACCGCAGGGGTCCGAGGCCTCCCAGGGAGGAGAGTTTATTGCTTCTGTACTTGTGCCACCTTCAGGCCAAAAGAAAATCGCGTTGATCTCCGTTCGCCGTTCAGTTTCCAGCTGCCCAGACGTTTCCCTGAGCAGCTGGACACTCCTAACCTTCATCTTCTGTGGTTTTGCATGCTAGTTCCCAGCCCTGAGATGTCCTGGAAGGAGAAGTGTATGAATCCACCCCCATGTTTCATCCAGCGTCTGGACCACCTTGTGTTGACTGTGAAGAGCATTGAGGACACCGTGGCCTTTTATTCCAAAGTCCTGGGCATGGAGGTGGTGACTTTCAAGGTAACTTGGGGTACAGGCTTGTCTTGGGTCTAGGGAAGCTGGAACTGCAGTTCTGGGCCAGTGGTTGGTCTCTGATAGGGTCTCTGAGGCATCTCCTTGGAGTGGGGATGGTAAGACCAGCACAAGCTGCAGGCCACCAAGCTCTGAATTTCAACAGAGTCAAGCTGAGTCAGAGGGAAGTCCATGCCAGAAGGAGTCAAAGTGGAAAAAAAAAGAGAAAGGTTCTTTGAAAAACAGTTTCTAGGACCTAAGGAGGAGAAGCCTCAAACCCACACATGCTCTGAAGATGTCTGACAGGCCCTTAATTTGATATTTCCGTTGGCAAAGGGAGGAAAAGGTGGTTAACATTTTCAGAACAGCCCCAACTCATCTCCTGCCCAAGCTTCAGGCCACTTGGCCTGTTTTGGATGGACACACTGCACCCGTTCAACTTCCAAGCTTATGTCCTTCTCTCCTGCCCCGTCAGGGCTCTTAAGAGCAGTCACACTCTCATCCCAAAGCTACAGTGAGCCTCAGCCCGTTCTTCAGGTGGGCACAGAAGGCAGGTCAGTGTCCTGCAGATCTACAGGGTCCTGCAGATCCATGAACATGCAGAAATCTTGAGAGTCTGCAAAGAAAAAAGACACTGAAACCTCCTTCCTCATCCTCTTCCCATCGCCTCATCAGTGCAATGTCAGCCTGGACATTATTTGTGCGGCCGCCCCACAGGCAGGGGGAAGAGTGCCCGAAACTGAAAACGTCCATTATTATGGTTTGGAAGTAGCTGCATGTGGCTGTAGGACTTTCTTGGGTCACTCCACGTTTCCAGGGATGTCACAGGAACCTTACAGTAGCCAGTTCTTGTCTTGGGTTGCCACAGCAAGAGCTCAGAGTTAGCAGGACTATAGCCAGATCCCAAGGACTTCTAGGACTATGGAGGTGAGTGGATGCTGAAGGCTTCCAGCCCAGGAAGTCTCATTGCACTTTCTTTCTTCTCTTTGGGGACAGGGAAACCGCAAAGCCTTACGTTTTGGCAACCAGAAGTTTAACCTACATGAGGCTGGGAAGGAGTTTGAACCCAAGGCTCGACGCCCAGTCCCTGGCTCTGCAGATATCTGCCTTATCACACAGGTGTCCCTGGACCAGTTGATGGATCATCTGAAGGTGAGGAGGGTGTAAAGCATGCACAGGGCAGTATGACCCTGGGAGGTATGAAGCCAGAGCTTCCCAAGTGACTCTTTCAGGGTCTGTGTCTTGGGGAATGTTGGAATTGTCTCATCCAACAGCTCATGTTTACAAGGCTGAGGAGGGAAGACCAGGCAATGCCCTGATAAGACTACCTTAAGAGTTAAACTCCTGCTCTTGTGTCCCCTCTCAGGCCTGTGGGGTGATCATTGAAGAAGGTCCCGTGGCCAGAACTGGTGCCATGGGTCCAATAACATCCGTCTATTTCCGAGACCCTGATGAGAACCTGATCGAGGTTTCCAGGTACAGCACAGACGTGGATGACAGAGGAGAGGAGAGGAACCCTAACCGCAACCCATAGTCTGTCTGTGTCCCAGCAGGAGAAAGGATGCAGAGGCCAGGATTTTGATGGCCAGTTCACAGGTTCAAGTTTCTATTCCACAAACCTAGGACAAGTCTCAAATCTCAGCCGTAAAAATACACCTGCATGAACATTGAGAGCTTTCCCAAGGCAGCCTGCCCAGCTCTCACCCCTGGATGTGAAACCTACTTTATAAATCACCATCAATGGAGATTTCATGACCTTCCTGGAACACCTGTCCTGCTGCTGCTGCACTACTACTGTTGGACCATTTTTTCTAATGTCTGACATCCCTTTTGCTGCAGTTGAAGGCCCTCATCTCTATACTATCCTCCATGAACACAAAGAACCTGTCATTCCTCTCCTCTTAATTGTCACTTCTACACCACTGAAGATTTCTGTCTCCCTTCCTCTCCATCTGCTTGGCTTGGCTCAGGCTGGCTGGCCTTGGTGGCTCTCACACCAAGCCAGTGGTTTAAATCCAGCTGTGCTTGTTGAAACCCACCTCCTGCCTGGCAACTGGGAACTTGGCCTCAGTGTCTGACACACGAAGTGCTCCTGGGGCTGAAGCTCTGTGCCTCCTACTCAGCTCTGCACAAATAGCTACAGGGTTCCTGCAACCCAGGATGGGACAGTGCAGAGATGAGGTGGCTGCATGGAGGGGAGAGTGTCTAAAGTCAATGAGTTCGCCAAGATCTATGGGATGAGGGGGGAAAGGTGCTAAGAAGACACTTGGCATCAGGCAGCAAACATTGGCTCCCCTTTGCAGCCCAGCCTGGTTGCCCTGTTTTCCTGGGCAGGCAGCAATGGAGCTTTGCTCTGGCCCTTGCACCAGCACCATGTGTCCAGCCTGCACATCCCAGCTGCCGAGGGAAGGATGCGACCTTGCTCCTCTTTTCCATCCCCGTGCATGACACATTCCTGTGGGCTGCTTGCCTCAGCCATCCAATTTCTGGAACAGCAACCTCCTTGCAAAACTTGACCCCCCACCACGGCAACACGTCCAGAGCTTGGGAGAGCCTCTGGACCAGGGAGAGGAAGGCCAACACGCTTGTCTTCCTCTGTCCAGAAAAGGCGTCCAGAGTCGCTCCCGGAGGTCTGGCATGGAGCTGGCTGCATGGCATGGAAGGAGGCACGGCTCATCCCGGGGAGGAGGAAGGTGTGTCAGCAGAGCCCGCTCTGACGCTGACTGATGGTGTTCAATTACTTGCGGGACTGTCCTAAGGTTTCTTCTTTCTTTAATTATTCAAAAAGCAATTATTCAATTATTAAAAAAGCATAAAACAATAAAGAAGGACTGGGTTCTTTTCAGGAGGAGCAGTTTTCCAGCTGGCCACACCGCGGTAGCAATGTTATCACCACGGAAGTAGCGCTGGAAGGCAGAGAGGACTCTCCTGACCTCTACAGTCAAAATCCTCTCTAAAATCGAAATCGTCCACAAATTGTACTAATTTATATTTTTTTTTCTGCTGACATTTCTTGGGAAATCCAGAACTCTCCATGGTGAGAAGAGCCCAACAAAAATTCAGTTCTTCAGATCATCAAAAGCTGGTGCTGGTGGGGGGCGTAGGGACGAAGCTGCTTTCAGCTGAAATGGATCCATTTGCGGGAATTAAAGATGGGAGAAAGCCACAGGCACCTCGTAACCTTTACCTTGGGAACAGAGGCCTCGGGAAGCAACCCCCAGGGAAGGGACCCCGGGAAGGGACCCCCAGGGAAGGGACCCCTGGGATGGGACCCCCTGGGAAGGGACCCCGGGAAGGGACCCCTGGAGAAGGGACTGCTAGAGGAGGGATCCCCGGGATGGGACTGCTGGAGAAGGCATCCCTGGGAAGGGACCTCAGGGAAGGGACCCTCCAGGGAGCGGAGCCCGCGGCCCGACCAGCGGCTGCTCTGCAGGGTGCTGAGTGCCCGCATGGTGCCCGACCCTCCCAAGGGGTCCCACGGGTGGGTCCTGCCCACAGGAGAGGGCTGATGCCCACGGGACAGGGCTGATGGTGGCATCCTGCTCCCGTCAGCCCTGCCCTGGCTTTCCCCCGCTTTCTGCTGGCCAGGGCTTCCTTCTCCCTGGCCAAGCGCTCGTGTCGGAGGAGCCCTATTGATTTCCAGCGTGGGATTGTAGGTATTGATCGATGGCCGACACGGATCCTGCCCGGCTCTGTGCTGCAAGTGTCCTGTTGGTCACTGAGCTCGCTTGTGATGTTTGTGGGGAAAGGTTTCCTTTTCTTAATTTTAAGTGCCGTTCATCTTGGAACGGCAGTGGAAAGAAGGACAACGGCTCTTTTCTTGTTCAGCCTCAGAGGAGAAGGTAGGGACTTTGGTGGCACCGTACCAACCGCGGAACACCCTCGGTGTCACACAAGCTGGTCTGTAATTTTCACAGGCTGTTTTTTAATTTGGCTCTTCTAAGGCCTCGCTGCCCTTGCCAGGGGCTTGGCCCTCCTGATTAGTTAAGGACACGAAACATTTGCTGTTTGAAACTGGAAATAACGAGTGAGACGTTTTCCTGGGCTGGGATACTGGAGGCATTTTCAGAGTCCGAGGCTTTTAGAGGAAATACCATGAATGAAAAAAAATCCCAGGTATGTCTTTAGCTCCTAGATGCTCTGGAAAAGCCATTTGCTGATTCAGCTGATAAGGGGCCCAACAAAAGGGAAGTTGGACCTACCAGCCTTCCTCTGCCTTCCCTTCCTAATTTTACACATCGTCTGCTGAAAGGTGTCTGGATCATATCTGATGGGACAGCCAAGACATGGATGAGGTTTAGAAGGGTTTCTGGATTTCAGGGACAAAATGTAGCCCGAAGCCCAACCGAAAAACTCTTTTCTTCTGCTCCAGCACCAACAGGTAAAGGGTGCTGGTTCCCTTCTCTCCTGCTCAGCTTCACTGCTAAGCAGCGTTGCTGCTGCATGGTGCAGAAGGCATGGAAATGAGAACGTTGGAACAAAGGTTAGGACACTGAAACCACCGATAATCCACTGAGATGTATTGTTCCAGAGGGAACAATCTCAGTTCTCCCACGTGCCCATCTCAGTTCTCCCACGCATACTTATTCCCTTGACCAATGTTGAGTTCATGGCTGACTTGGAAGGGATTGGCTCGGTGGGTTTCCAGTTCAGTGGGCTGTGAAACATGGAATGATGTTTTTGGTGATCTCACACCTGAGTCGAACCAAGAGAAACTAGAAGCTTATCCTGGAAACTTAGCAAGTATTTGAAATCCATTGCTTAATGGAGAAACACTGGGTCACTTCTCTTTGTTGAGAGACCGTGTTTAACCCCAGCCAGGCTTTGCTGGCTAAGAGCTATTGTCTCACCAGGAAAACAGCCTGCAGGGCTCAATGGAAAGATATGATTCTGGAGGAATTACCAGCCACAGGCCAGCCTTCCAGCTGGCCCTGTCCTAGCTTCTGCTGGGTCCTCCATCTATTGGAAAAGCCTCTGTATTGCATAGTTTCAGATTAAAACCCAAAAGCTGATGGTTTATATAATGTAGCATTAAATCTTTATGCGGAAAATGAATTTACTTTGGTTCTTTATTCAGAAAGATTCAGTGTGAACATGTTAGTTTGAGAGAGTGGATTAACAGGTGGGCAAACAGTTTTGCTCTGGCTGGGAAGTTCTCTGCATAGACCACTACCAGCAAGCTAAAAAGGAACCGGCCCACATTCCTTCTTGCCTGTCTAGTCCCATCTAGAAGGAAGGCATCCCTCACTTCTGCAACAGATTCTGTGCCTGCATCATGATGGTGCTGGAAACAAGTCCTCCGGAGGAGCGATCACAGTGTTTGTTTAATGTGCAGAGGAACACCACGTAGTTCTCCATCTCAGTGCTCAGACAGGACGCGGGGTAAGAGCCTTTCGGTGGGTGGCTACTCGTGAGCACAAGTACTGATTTCATCCCAGCTGGAAAGATGAGTTAAGGACTGGGTCTCAGTAAGCTTTCCCTCCTCTCAGGGGAGACAAACTGGAATTTCCCAAAGTGGGTCACAACGTGTACATGCCCAAGTCACTATCCACAGGTGGCCACCCCCGCACGGACTATATGGACCACCTCTGGTGAGCCAGCTCCGAACAGGTGCCCGGGTGACCCGCGCAAAGCCGGGAGGGATGGTGTGGCACAGCCCCAGAATTGGCAGGGATCGCCTCGCAGCGGGCGCAGGATGCGGGTGTAGGACTGATGTAGGGTTCCTCACCTACCAATTGCCTTTCATTCGGAAAAGACATACAGGATTTAAGGGTCCTGGAACCACCCCTTGTACACCGAGAGGTGATGAAGACTTCCCAAGCGCTGGAGATACGGGAGGGTTTTACTGGGAAAGAAAAAAAATCCCTCTCTGCAGTTTTGCAGGCAGGGCTGTTTACAGTAACTGATAGGTTTTTCATCTGGCCAGCATGACTAACTAACCATGATCCGAAAAGTGCCCAGAAGAGCACTAAGAAAAGCACACATTTTGCAGCTGAACTTCCTCTTCTTCCTAGACTCAGCACTTCGGCATTCTGCACAGAAAAAAGCTTTAAAAAAATATCTAGGCAGAGTCCTTCTGGGGAGTGGGCGCCCAGATGTTACCCCAGGATCCTCATAGATTTCCACGAGATATTTTTTCTATTTGTGGTGGCCTTTCAGCTGCTCAGAAGGCATCAACCGTGAGCTGAAATTTAACCTGTGTACTAATCACTGCCACAGAAACACCTCCTGCCTCGTGGGCTCCGTTGGTATTAAAGCTTCTACTTTGACTTCAAGGGGTGGGAACTTTCCTGTCCTTGGAAATGAATAGTAAAGCACCAATGAAGAAAGGAATCAGATTTTCACCGGGACAAGTCCCTTATGAAAAAAAAAATGCTTGCTGTTCCCTCACAGGCTGCAGGCCAGCTGGGAACTATCTGACAGATTTTCCAGGTTTTCCACCATAGTGATGATGGTTTCTATTCTTTCTTCTGGAAGCACATGAGAGGCGTTGGATCGAAACTTCTTCAGGAGCGATTCTTTGCTCAGAGGCTTCCTCCAGTGCCCATAGAAAGTGTCACATTTGCCTGTCAGGACATCCCCGCTGTGCAGGAGCAGTGCCACCTCTCCGTACATCTTGTCGAAGTTGGCCATGTTATCTTCGGGGTGCTCCACCACCACTTTGTCCAGCAGCTCCCTCAGCTCCTGCCGATGGATGCTGCTCTCCGTGAAGGAGCTGAGGCCCACTTCACCATCCAACAGGGCAGCACAGGCATTGAACTGGAAGGAGTGTCTAGCCTGGTGTTCGGAGCTGGGGAAAGGCCGGTTGATGTACTTTGACACTGGGATCTTCAGCACAATGGTGCGGATCAAAGAGGGAGAGAAGGACCCTGCGTAGTTGATGAAGAGGTTCCGGACGGACAAGGCAGCATCCACCACCCAGTGCATCCCCAGGTGGGCTGGGAATCGCTTGAAGGCGATATCCTGCTTCTCCAAGAGGAACTCATGATGGTCACTTGGTGTGGACAGTGGTTTGGGTTGATAGACGCTGTAGAAAGCACTGAATCCAGAGCAACCAGGGATATCATCCAGAATTAAGGGGTTAGCCTCCATCCCTCGAGCTGCCAGCAGCGCTGCTTCGAAGCCCAGGCGGGTGGCATTGCCGACGTGCAGTGGCTTGGCTTGGGTGGCCGCGTTTGCCATGGGTGCCCCTGCAAGCGACGCAGCAATGCCCAACGCGTGCGCGCACTGTGCCATGCTGAGAGACAGCAGCTTTGCGGTGGCTGCAGCGCTGCCCAGGGTTCCGACCACCGAGGGAGGGTGGAACCTAAAGGGGAAACGGCAGATAGGAGCATCGCTGCCTGCTTGGCACAGGGAGCACCCAAACACCTACCAGACCTGTCTACGGGACTGGAAATGAACGGCCAAGTCGGCCAGTGGAAATCCCCCATGGCTCTGGTGCGGGTGGCATTCTCCTAACTCAAAATCTAGTCATCTGAAAACTAAATGTCTACTTGAAACTTCATTGGAGGCATCAGAGTGAGCTTAGCATCTCCAGAAATCTGGAGAAAGCTGGAGAGGGGCGTTTGGAAAGGGCGTGCAGTGACAGGACAAGGGGTTAATGGCTTTAAACTGAAAGAGGGGAGATTTTGGTGAGGTCTAAGGAAGAAACTGTTCACTCTGAGGGTGGTGAGGCACTGGCACAGGTTGCCCAGAGAAGCTGTGGCTGCCCCATCCCTGGAAGTGTTCAAGGCCAGGTTGGATGAGGCTTTGGGCAACCTGGTGTAGTGGAGGGTGTCCCTGCCCATGGCAGGGGGGTTGGAACTAGATGATTTTTAAAGTCCTGTCCAACCCAAACCATTCTATGAGCCTATGAAATCGATTTTTACTTTTCCCCGAGAGTAGGTGGTGTGGCTTGTGTCCATGCAGCCCCAGGCAAACAAGTGGCCTCATCCAACACGCCCAAGGGTAACAGCTCCTGGCTGATGCTATCCTTTGGACCACATCAGGGCGCTGCCTGGTGAATGGCAGTTGGCACAGGCCCTGAGGAAACCTGTTAACAGACTCACCAACCCTCTTCCTACCTGGTGACGAAAAGGACGTTTACCTTTTCGGAATGTCATGAGCCTCAGTGGAGAAATGCATGAGCCTTCCTTGCACTTCCAGGCCCACATTAAATGCCAGCAGGAAATCCATGCCATTGGGTTTGGTGCTGGGAGGTAGCATCTGGGAAGCTGCCAGAAGAGCGGGCAAAACAGCCCCTGACGGGTGAGTCGCAGGGTGCCAGGTATCATCGAAGTCCATGGAGTGAGTCTGCCAGAGAAATGGAGATAAGGACATGTTGGTGGCGGGGAGCTGGAAGCTGAGGGAGCTGGGGGTCCTTGCTGATAGTGCTGAAGCTGCAAGAATGGATGTAACAACATCCACCCACAGTAGTCCCCGTGGTGGCTGTTTGGTCCCTCCAAAAGCAGCGTGCAAAGCTGCAGAGGAGCCCATGACTTCTTGTCCCCCGTTAGCCCTCCCAGTCACCAGTCTGCCTCCTGTAATACTAACTAGTGTCTTTGAAGGCACCACCCAGCAGAGCTTCTCCTGGAAGAGCCTGCCTTACCGCAACTCCGTTGGTGAAGGCGGCCAGCGTCGGGGAGAGCTTCACGCCCGGCTTGCCATAGACAGAGCTCACGGCAACGGAAGAGTACAGCTCCTGCGAAGGCAGGGGAACTCAGGTGAGGACCTTGAGCCAGGCAGTGATGGCGTGATGCTAGAACACCCCCCTGCTGCAAGGTGGAAGTCCTACATCAGCCGTGAAACCCGGCCTTGGTTGTGGTGGTGATGTCAGGGTGGGCACCACGTAACTAGGCGGTGGCACGGGGCCGTTCCTACCCGGCAGTACTGCAGAGCGATGTCGAAGACGTGCGTCGTGCTGCCCACCAGGCCAACCCCAATGCTGTCGAGGATCATCCTCTTGCTTCTGCGACGGACGGTCTTGGACAAGTGCTCGGGTCGAACTCCATGGATGAAGGAGGCAAAGCTGCTGGTCACGGTCTCCTCCGGGGCACTCCTGGCCACCACTGCAGCACCGAGAGAGAGGGGAGGGGGTAAAGACACATGTGGGCCATGTGCCAACAGCTCACAGGTCTTCGCCCTCTGGTCTCACTGGATTTACTGAAGGGCAAAGGCAGCTGGAGAGCTCGATTTTGCGTGTTCTGCCGTAGCTGAGCTCAGCGTATCGGAGGATTCAGCCTGTGCTTCAGAAGGGGATTAAACCAGCAGATCTCCTGAGCTTGGTGTTTGAAGGAAAGTTTCTGCTGTCTCGGAAAACATCTTTGCTGGTCGGTGAGGAACAACACATGGAGCTTCGCATGGCAAAACCAGTGCCTGGGTTTATGACCTGTAAGGTAGAGCTGGGCAGACAGGACAAACTACGGGCACTTTTGGAGCTGGAAGTCACCGTTTCCAAATCACTGGAGGTGTTAAAATTCTGTGGAAAATATCCAGTTTGGGACCATCGTACTTTTTAAATTCAGTGATGAATTGCTTTGTTTTGACGAATTTATAATTCACAGAATTATGATTATTATGACCCATTATAATTTATAATGGCACTTTATAATGGCACATTAGAGTAGAAAAACTGTAAAATTCAATATAGCCACCATTGGCACGACTGCAAATCCATCCATCCACACACACACGTACAGAGGTATGTGGGGGGGTGCACGTGCACCCAGGTAGAAGATGGCATTAACATCCAAATGAAAATAATCACATGAAAAACTCAAGCTGAGCGAAGCAAGAAAATAAAAATACTTTGCTTCAACATCCTACAGGAAACCTCATCAACATCAGCGGGTAGAGACGACAGCTCATTTTTTTAGACAGAAAATATCCCCATTAGAAAAACGACCGTTCCCTAATTTCACTGGTGTGTATTCATCCCTAAATGTCATGGCTACTGACTCACAGTTTGCTCGCCGGTGCATTTGGACTCACCTACGGCCTGAGAGTCTAAAAACTCGTTGTAAACACAGCTGAGAATATCATCACTGCTCTGACTCACGGAAAGAAAATCCACCCCTCGCAGCGGCTCTACGAAGCAGATTGCTATAGGAATCCCAAACACTCAGCACTTCGGAAACCTTCTGCTGACAAAAAAAAAAAAATCTGTGTCCTCCTGGGATGCTCCGTGAGCATCTTCGATATGGCACAAACGGAAGCAGAGGAGGAGGAAAGGGTGAAGTCAAAGGAGGTTGGAGAGGCTGGAGGAAAATCTGCTCCGATCGCACTGCACCCAGAAAATCTCCGTTGCTTCCTCCCCGAAATCAAACGCTCTTTGTCACTGACAGTGATATTTTTTCACCCCTCAGTTAAAAGTGTTTCGTGACGCCGGTGTTTTTGTCCTGGTACGGCAGCACTTAATAATGACAAATAAAAAAAGACTCAGTCTAATAAGGTCATCCAGGAGCAAATAGGTCTGCGTGGATTATTCATAGATTCATAGATTCATAGATTTCTAGGTTGGAAAAGACCTTAGAGATCATCGAGTCCAACCGTCCCTAATCCCCATTAAACCATATCCCTAAGCAGTTCATCCACCCTATTCTTAAACACATCCAGGGATGGGGACTCAACCACCTCCCTGGGCAGCCTATTCCAGTGGCTGACAACCCTTTCAGAGAAGAAATACTTCCTAACATCCAACCTGAATCATTCCTCTTGTTCTCAAGTGCTCCCGGACACGCATTGCAGTTACTGTGTCAATAACACCTTTTAAAACAAGTTCACAGACAAACTTGGAACAGACCCGGCTGCTCACGGCAAAGTTCTGCTGAATTTGCCGTCGGCGAGCGGCTGCGGGCACGCGGTGCTGGGGAAGGCGGCACGCCGGCTGCGAGGCACCGGGGGCGATCCCGAACCACCAGTGTCATAACGAAGCCAGGACAACTGGGGGAGTCAAGGACCCGAGCGATCTGATGGCAGCTGCAATTTGAATATCTTCCATTCACGGTCAAAGTGTAAGAATTTGGAAAGTCTGGTTCTAAATCAGTTAAATTTCTGGTTCAGGGCAGGGCTGACAATCAACATTTTTCCTATTTGTTACTTTTCTCCTTTACCTTTAGCAACCGAGGGCACCAATCCCCACCACCCCCCCCAGAAGCACACTTTGTTTCCCAGGAATTTGAGCGGTTTATCCCAGTGCGCTTAGCCCAGCACTTTTTTTTTTTAAAGTAATAACATGATTATTTCAGGATGCTCTTTAAGAAAAAGGACAGGGAACAGTGTTCTGCAGAGAGATACGCACCGTGAGCCGCGGTTTTGTGAACTTGCCGGGAGCTTGCCAAGAACTTCTGAGATTTCTAGAGTAAAGACAGAGAAAG
Organism: Tauraco erythrolophus; assembly: GCF_009769465.1. Classification (NCBI taxonomy): domain Eukaryota; kingdom Metazoa; phylum Chordata; class Aves; order Musophagiformes; family Musophagidae; genus Tauraco; species Tauraco erythrolophus. The sequence continues at coordinate 22,956,701 of NC_141477.1, forward strand.
GGCGTTTGTCATCTAAGCTGCTTGAACCTTTCCAGAGCCGTTTGACTGGTTATGCCTCTAACACGGCATTGTAAGGCACTCACAGATCAAACGAGCGGATAAAACTACATCTTTAAAGGAGAGAAAAAAAAATAAAAAATTTTCCAAAGCTCAGTCCAGCAGAAGTGCCAGGAACAGCCAGGGAAATACAGCGGTGCGGTGGAAGGGGCAGCAGAGCCTTTGCAGACCTACCATGAAATCCTCCTACGGCTGTGAGCGGGACCGGCTCCGGGTGGACGAGAGGAGAGGAAAAAAAACCACCCAGCACGTCCCAACAACAACAACCCCCCCGCCGCGGCACCGCGCAAAACACGCCTGGGAGACGTAAAAAGCAACGGGCATGGAAGGAGCAGGTTAGTAACGATGAGTGAAGCGCCTGTGAAAACCATCTGATTTTGTCAGTGTTGGGGCAGGTTCCCGTTTCATGTCGCGACAGTTTGGACCGGTCGAGGAACCGCCCGGAAAACGAACATCACCTCCTTCAAACGAAAAAGGAAAGATTGGAGATGAATAAGCTTCATGCACGAAACAGAAGTTACCTGCAAGGTGAAGTAGACCATGCTGGTGGCTGTTGCCACTGCTGACCGCCCGGCTCTGCGCGGCTCTACTCGAGGGATGGGAGAGGAGAGGTGTCTGCCCGAAAGGTGCTTTGGTGTCGGGGTTTATATATGCTTCCGAAAGGCAATTTGCTTTTTTGTTGTTTTTTTTTTTTTTTTTTTGCAACTGAATTTCAAGTGTGATGACATCAGCCTCCGGGGACGGAGAGGGTGGGGGGAATAGATGAGGAGGGGTGGTTTTCTTCTCTCTGCTGAACAGAAGGGAAACCCCCCTGGTTTCAGGAAATTAAAAAAAAAAATAAGATTTAGGACAATAACCGGCAAAGTTCAAGGAAACTCCTGCCTCCCGAATGCTGCAGGTGCCAATGGGTGAAGCAACCAGCCACAGGCTCCTCCTACAGAGGAGGACTATAAAACTGGTACTTACCAGGAAATGAGAGGGACAAGAGCATCCTCCCATTGAGCCGAAGTGTCACCCAACCAGGTAATCCAAGGGAGAAGCGTGCCATCGGCGTTTTTCTTCCATGCTTTTCTTGAATACCTGCAGTGTTTTGTCGTCGGGCTGAATCTTTCCGTAGCTCTCCTCCTTCCGAGTGCTCAGCTCCGCGGTGTTGCCTGCCATGTGCTGCTGGGGCATTGCAATGTTGCTGCAGACATGAACTCCGGAGCTTCCAGGAGGCAAATAAATGGACTGGAGGGGAAACGCCGTGGCTCTTTGCTGTCTCCAGTAGTGAAACCTGGGGACATTTAACATGCCGCACGTTATTTTGTACAGGGTAACAGCCTGGTGTGATACATCTTGCACTTAAACCCAGGATTTTCTACTAAATAGAAAGCTCCCTTGATCACTGGGAGCACAGCAGAGCATCTCGGGCAGCTTCGTGCTGGTTTTCACTAGGGGAGGGTCAGGGTTGTGATATTTGTTCCAGCTGTGTAGCGTTGTTGTGCACCATGAATCTTGCTGCTTGCTTATCTGTAAAGAATTTCATTGACTTCTCTCAACGTGTCTATCTTGAGAGGCACGGTATTTTCCGGGAGCTGGACAAACATTCGTTATCATTAATAAGGTGGGATGGAGAACTCATTGCAAAATGCCACAGGGGAATAAGCGTCTGCAAATTTAACATTTTGCTATTTCTATGTGTGTCCCATGGCATGCTAAGCCTAAGCCTTGCTCCAGCCTCCTGTGGAGGCGATGTCCACACTGGCGTATTGCCATCGATATCAGCCAAGGTGAAGAAGCCCAGGCAGCAGATGTCAGGGCAAAGCAGATGCGCACGGTGATGTCAAAGCCCGGGTACAACACAAGGTGGAAAGGGGGTGCAGAAGGAAATTACCTTTTCCGGAGGGGGTGAAGGGAAGTTATTGTGAGCAAGGTGGCAAGTGAAGGACAAGGTGTCCAGAGGCTAGAGCCCAGCTGGCACGCTGGCCATGGTGGGCATGGCTCAGAGGTCATGCCAAAGGGAGAAGAGCCAGGATGGAGGGAGGACCTCACAAGCCATTCCTGCTAACCCCAGGCTGAAGATTGTCAGGGGCAAGCAGGAAGAGGAAAGAAGACAGAGGAGGTTGGATGAGCGAGGGGGTGGCTTTGGCTTTGCCTTCGCTGCATGGGGGGGGTTATGCAATGGAAGGGTCACCCCGAGCTGTCCCATCCGGTCAGTGGAAGCCAGCTCTCTGAAAGGCCTGGCAGAGCCCCAGGTCTCCAGGTGCCTCCCCACCGTGGGGAGGTCTCCATCCTCGTGGTTTCCGGGACAGTGGCTGTGCTGGCTGGTACCCCATGTGTACGGAGAGCTGCTCGCCCACGCACGGTAGGAAGGGAGTTCCCGTTTGCTCCTCTGCCTCCGCACCGCCCCGCATCGCCTGCGTGATCTCTACCCGAAGAGCGGCTTTGCATCGGTCCCAGCTGCGGACACCCAGCTTGCAGACTTTGGTGCAAAGAAAAGACTTGGTGGGAGACGCCTCCTCGCTGGGTCACCCCATCAGTTTCCTGCAGCAGATGCAGAGAAAAGGGTCCTTACAAAGTGCCAGAGGCAGCAGCTCTACAAAGCAGATAGAGACAGCAGCGATGGGTGGTTCTGTCCTAGGGACAGGCAAGGCTTGGGCATATCTTGGCCAGAAAACACCTCTGAGTGTTGCCATGCAGACCCTGGTTTCTCCAGGTCTTGGTGCAGCCCACAGCGTGACTAGTGCTGCTACCCCTGAGACAACAACAGGGGGGGATTAATTATCTCACGTGCCCTTATGTTGCACGAAACAGAGGGAGGAGGAAATGCAAAAATGCTGAAATTGTCTTGGGATGGGGACCACCAGTTTGTGTTTGCAGTGGGTGGGGGGATGCTGTGGGTAGGTCTGCAGCGGTTTCCAGCCCCAAAACCTTCTCCTCCCAAGGCAAGCCCCTTCATCCTCCTCCTTTTCCATGTCTTGGTCTGAATCCTCTCGCATCCTTTCCCTTTACACCTCCGTAGCCCAATACGGCGTATTCTGGTATTTCTTTCTATTTCTGGTGTTTCTTTTCCCCCTTTTCCGATGTCCTGTGAAGGGTTGCACTGCACGCAGTGGGGACCAGCCCTGGTAGCTGTGTCTTTACATCCTTCCCAAAACCAAGCCGTATGTCGCAGGCTCTAAAACCGGTAGCACGGATAGTTACGCAGGAACCGCCAACCAAGTGAGCCTTGGCAAGTTGAAAACCACTTCTGTGAGCCAAGCGGCCACCTGGCCAGCCCATCTTCCTCCAGAAAACCCATCTCATCCTCTTCCAGCTACCAACTCAAAGCAGGGGCTTGTTGCAGCGTGCCTAGAAAGCCACTGTCCGAGCTATGTCAGAGCGAAACATCTGGAGGAACTTAATATTGTGGCACACCTCCAAGTATAACCATTTAAACCAAACTGCTTATTTATAGCTGAATGTCATTTTAAAAAATAAATTAGAAAAAGACAACGTCATGGACTCCACAGGTAGCTGCTCAGCTCTTCCTAAGAGTGGATCGTTTCTTGGGGCCTCCTGCAAGTCAGTAGGTTATAGAGATGGTTGATGCTAAAAGAGAGCGTTCCTCCCGCAGAACTGTGACTCGGTGCATCTCTCCTGCTGAACCAAAAAACCAAACCTTTAGCAGGACCAAATAATTAAATGAATCGTCTCCAAAGGTTTGCTTGAAAGTTTTTATCCTTTCCACATTTTGTAAGTGTTTAACTTGCTGAGTCAGTTCAGAGCTGTTGGGAGTCAATTTATCCTTCATTCTTCATTTTGGTGAAAATTACATCCTTTAGGATAAACACAGAGAAGGAAAACGTGAGGGTTTTAATGGAACAGAATGGTCCAGAGGCCACTGATGTTTGCAAAACACATGTGTCTGCCCAGGAGTACTGTGTGTTTAAGAGCAGACGTTGGGATTTAGGTTCATTAATATTCACAAAAGTGTTTCTTCTTCGGGTGGTGCTCCATCACTCTTCCTCGCTCCCCATATCACTAGTAGTGCCGCGTGCTTTCCTTTCCTTCCCTTCCAAAAGGCTTTTTGGAATGGCTGAGAACAGAATACATCACCTTCTCCCTTTCCAGCTCCTTTAGGTCATAAAATGTTCTAAAAATACCAAAATAACAAAGACGTCGCTGTTTTATTTTCATCTTTGTTTCCTAACAAAAACCTCCAGAGAGCAAACTCCAGCTCATGGTACCCAGGAGCGCGGAGGAATGGAAGTGTGGGGGCTGCCTGCAAATAGACGAGTTCATGGTAGAAATATGAAGGGTTTGAAAATAGACTATTTAGTCACCAGGGTTTCAAGAAAGGGATGGAGCTGGAAAATTCCATCTGGAAGGGAGACTGTGTATGTGTGCGTCGCGCTTGCCTGTTTGTCTGTAACAGTGGATAAGAAATGTCCTGGAATGGCTCAAAAATACCTTGTGGGTTCCATCTGAATGTTTGTTCGTTTGTGTTGGGCTATTCATGCCTCTCCATCTCCAGCAGCCTGGAGAAGAGGGGGCAGGATCCATCACCACCACCTGCAGCGCTTTGGGGCACCTAAACATGTTTTTGCCAGAAACCCTTGTAGCTTAAATAGGTTGTGTGTGTTTTTTCTGGATAGGACTCTGGAAAGTAGGCACCTACAGCTCTGCTTTGAATCGAGCCTTTGTCTGGAGCGACGAGTGGGGAGGCACCATGGAAACACCTGAGCCTGTCACCAGTTTCTCCCTCCTTGGAGCGGGGGCATGGCTCTGAAGGCTGGCTGAGGGCCCGAGCCAAAGCAGCGCTGGTCTAGACGCCGACGACGGTGAGGTTGTGGGGGCGACCGCCGACGCTCTTGTTTTGTCTGGAAGGGCCATGGCGAGCGCGGCGGGTTTCGCCGCCGTCTTCTACAGCGAGCCGGCGGTGCTGGGGCTCCTGGCGAACGTGGTCAGCGCCTTCCTCCTCTGCCTGCGGAACTTCGCCGTGGCGCACACCGGCCTCCGGCCGCGGGGAGCGGAGGACATCCTCGCAGGTGGGCGATGCTGCTCGTGGGGGACACTGGGGCAGCTGGTTGGAGGTGAACTTGCCCTGAGAGCACCAGGCGGGATGGACTCTTTGAGAGTCATGCCCATGGGTCAACGGACAGCGTTGGTGGGATAGGTTGGGAAATGTGGGCTTTCTCCCATGTCTGTGTGCTTTTGAGGGTGATTGCTCCTCCTTCCCCAGCAACTGCCAGGAATCTGGTCCAAAACTTTCATGTGCAGTTCCCCTACCTTCATAGACCCAAATGGTTCCTAGACCTGCTCACCAGACTGAGCGTACCAAGGGGCTCGGCGGCCACACGCCAAGGCTCAGCACAGGCGTTTCTCATAAAGGTGGGAAGAGAGGGGAAGACAGAGGCCATAGGGCTGATTGTGAGAAGGCTGTGGGACCTGAGGTGGGTTGTCCCCCAGGGCTTGGAGACACAGCACTGCCTCATGCAGCTCAAGCCATTTTGTGGCTTGCTTCCTACCTGACGTCTTCATGTGTCTCTCAGGTGTCCACCTTGTCCTGATTGGAGGCTTTGTCCAGCTCCTGGCAGGATTCCTTGCCTTCCGGAAGTATGACCACCTCGGAGGTGCAGCCTTTCTCACCTTCTCCTCTCTGTGGAGCAGCTACGGGGCTACACGCATCATCGCGGCCGCTTACCCCTCCTTGCAGAACATAATGCTGCCCTCGGGGAACGCCAGCCACCTCCTGCCCACCGGCATGGCCCACCTCTCTGCCAGCCAAAGCGCGGTGGCCGGGCTGGTGGCCTACATTTCCATTTCCTTTATCCTCTCCTTCTGCTCAGCCACGGTGAACTACATCATGCCCTTCATATTCGGGGCCATCGCGCTCGCGCTGGTGTTCGAAGCAGTTGCGCTGTTTGGCCAGTGGGCTCTGGTAGTGTCAGGTGTCATTGAGCTTCTCATTGTCCTGTGCGGGTTGTACGGAGCGGTGGCTCTCCTGTTCAAGGGCATCACACAACGATACGTCCTTCCAGGCTTTGGGCATCCTCTCTTCAACGTCTTGCTACTGGGGTCAGCACAGAAGAGCTCTTCCAAGGCCATCGGAGAAGAAAAGAAAAAGAATACAAAGTATGCTGAGCCAATGGCCCTAGGCAACATCTGCGATACCGTCTCTCCCTTTTTGTTTGCCTTTTACTTCTTTGGGTACGTGAAGAACTTCTGTGTTGGAGTGGCGTGGATATCCATCATCTCCAGCTGCCAGCTGCTGTCCAGCTTCTACAGTTATCTGAGAGGTGATGCCTACTACACTACCAAGTTTGGTGTCCACAGCCTCTACTGGCTGGTGATGTCTTGGGAAGAGTTTACGCTCACCGCCTTCCTTGGGCTGTCCGAGGCTCAGGAAAGCAGGCTGGGAATGTTTGGAGGGTGGTTCTTCCTGGCCATTGCCTGTATGCTCTTTCTGATGTCAACCCACAAAGACACCCTGGAGATGCTGCAAAATGCCTTGTTCGTCATCCTCACGACCGCCTCCATCCATCAGATCCCGATGTCGGGTGCCCACCTGTTCCTTGGGGCCACCTGCAGCCTCTGCACCGCTCTCTCAATGTACGCCACTTTCGCCAGCCTCATCAACTCCATCGGGGAGAAGGCTTTGATCCCAGTTGGTGTCCAGGCTATGTCCAGCTCAGCTCTTCAAACCACACTGATGGCTGCCAAAACCTGCTTCACCAGGTCCAAGAATTTCCCGAGCGGCACCAGCGCTGAAGTGCCGGATGCCTTGTTCTACATCTGCAACGGGCTGGCGGCGGTCTCTGCCATCCAGGGTAGCTTCAGTGACCCCACCAAACAGCGACTCTCCATACCCTCTGTGCTCATCCCAGGAGCCGTAATGCAGCTGTACGTCTGCAGGATCCAGGTTCAAGGAGGGAGAAGGTTTGGTTCCGTTCTTCCATTCTGCTACGCTGCCTTCTGGGGAGCATGGACCTGGCTTCGGTTTGCAGGTAACGCAAGGTCAGGATTACTATTTTGCTTAGTCAAAAAAAAAAAGGATGTCTAGGAAATTTCGGATGGCTTTCTCCAACATAATTCCTTCTCCCAGGAGATTCAATGACACCAGGTTCACCAATATTCCTCCTTGTAGCAAGACAATGACCAAAGATCCCAGCTTGCACTCATGTAGTTCATTGCCATCGGTACTCTCACAGCTACAGGAACCCAACTTGTGTCTTTGATTCCAGCAGAGGTCAAGATTTCCCTGCTCAGCTATTGTGAGACAGCACTCAGACTGTCTCCAGGCTCTTACCTCGGAATAACAGTTCAGGAGACGCTTTTTAGACAGCAGAAGACTCCAGGTTCTGGATTTATCCTTCAGAAGCCTGGAGCAATTCATCTTAATCGGTCATAGCCATGAAATAAGACCTCAGAACGATGAGCCTGGGCTTTAAAAAGCCTTATTTAGCTCCAGGTGGGCAGCATGTCCATACAGCCTCCGTGCCAGGTCCTATTAAAACGAGCACCTGTGGGGAAAGTTAAAGCCATTGCTTAAGAGGTATGGCAAGAAGCTATTAGTGTTTTCAGCCAGACTCTGTTTATTACAAGCTGGAGGTAAAATCATCAGCTTTTTTTGGATAACCATCACCGGTTCTTCAGTTCATACCTCAAACGTTTTGCATTGCAGAAGCAAGGGGTTTCAGCATGGTAGGTTTTCTTTTTAGTGGCCACCATCAACCAGTTTGAATTGTGGTCGTTCCAACGGCAGATGGGTGGTTCTCCTGTTACGTTACACCTAATGGTTTGCTCACAGCCAAATCTGCTGGTCCTATTTCAGGCCACTTGGTGAACATCGGTGTGGGGAACAGCGAAGGATTCACCGCTGGTTCCGTTGCCTTTTTGGTGGTCAATGCTTTTTTAATTGTTTTAGGTAAGTCTCAGCACCACATGTGATTGTTTGTTGAGGGGTGTTTGGGGTCAGATCGTTAATCGCATCTGCGGCCACTCTGTGGTGGAGATGCACGAGTGAGGGAGTCTCAGCTCAGTCCGTCAAGATTAGGCAAGAGCTGAAATGTTTTGCCCGCAGCCAGTAACAGAAGCTGAGTTGGGCTTAGAAGAAACAGTCATGAGGGAACGGAAGAACATTTCAAAGAAAATAAAAGGTTCAAATAAGGTGAAAGTGTTAGACGGACTGGGCCACTGGCGTGTACCCACAGTCACCCTCCAGCCCAGCTGCTGTAAATCAGAATCTTCTTGGCTGCCCGAGAAGTATTTTCCGTGTGAGCACAGCGTGCTGGCAGGTGGAGGGTTTGGCAGCTTCGAGAGCCGAGGGCTGAACAAACCGTAGCCGTAGCTCTCTGTCCCTCCATGAAGAGGGAAGTCGGATCACGGGCTGCTCGGTTTAATCAAATAGGATTAAGCTGTTTTAGGAAGTCTTCTGCGGTTTCACCTCTGTTTTTATGGGCCGTTCTCTGATGTGGTTCCCTCTCATTTCTGTTTCTTTTTACAGCTTCCTCTTTTAACGTGGTGCTTCTCTGCGTGACCCTTGCAATGGAGCTCTTGGCCGTCTGTTTCCTGCTCTTTACATTGGAGACCCTCCCTTTGCCTTTTGAAAGTGAGTTTTAGGGGAACTTGGTCCTCAAACCTTCACCCATAGAGTGCAGTGAGTGGGTCCCCAGCGCAAGCTCAAAGTGGACAAAAGCAAGCAGAAGAGTGTGTCGTCTTTCCCTAGAAGACTGGTGCACATCCGTGCTGGAGATGCTGAGTCTTTCGGCTCCATGAGTGGAAGAGGACACCTTTCCTGGTATCATCCCCAGGTCTTTGAGCTTTCTAACAAACATTTAGGTGTGGCTGGTACTGCTGGATCAAGACAACCTCCTGAGGTTCTGTACAGTCCTACTTTCCAGTAGTTGTTCAGTGAGATAATATTTGGGATGAACTAGGCTGGTCACTGGCGTGAACGGCTGAAAGCTTTGGCTTTGCAGCAAGTGAGAATTTTATTTGTAATTACACAGAGTGTTTTAACAAGATGCTTTGTAGAAGTGTTTCCACCAGGAAAAAAAAAAAGAAAAACAAACCCAAACACAACCAAAAAACCCAGCCATATGGCAAAAGATGCACAGGTAGGAAAGCCTGGAAATGCCTTGAAATTTTAGACCCACAAATACGCTGGGCTGCAAGGGTTGCACGACAGGAAAGGCTGAAGTAAGTTTGCAATGCTGGGAAGTCATGAGACATAGAAGAAAATAAAACTTTGTCCTCACCCTTCCTGCCTTTGACTGTCTGGGTTTGTGTTTTTTTCTAGTTGTAATGCTGAGCATCTTCAGCATCATCTGCTTCTACGGAGCAGCGGCATCACTTGCAAACAGCATGTTTGGGAAGGATCTGATGATGATGGGACCCCCTCTGTTCACAGTAAGAGATTTTTCCATCATGGTGTAGCTTCCCTGGCCAGGAGGGATATCCTGAGATCTTTGGTCTTACCTAGGGGAGTTCAGATTTCTGCTGAATATCTTTCCTTCGAATCCCTTAGTGCCATTTGAAATCCCAGTCACAACTGGGAGGCGAGCTATGAGGTGAAAACGAGCTCTCTTCCATTCTGAATAACATGTATGGAAACTTGGAGAAAGGGTAGGGACATTTACAGAACTCCCACCTTGCTCCAAAACACCTGCCTCCATGGTCCTGTGGAATTAGCTGCCTCCAGTCCAAGAGCTGCTGACAGACTGAAGTTTTAAAAGCCATAACCTGGGGGGCAGGGGAGCAGGGAGGTGAAAGTTTCCCAGAGTGGACAGCGAGAGCTCCCCGCAGCATCTGTTAAATTTAAACTTTTTCTACCACCCTGTATGTCTGACCAAGGCAGTTCCACCTAACTGGGTTGATTAATCCGACAGCTCTAATTCCTGCTGCAGAGGAATTTAATTTTCATTAAATCAGCGTTTTTAACCATGGAGACTCATGAGAAAGCTCTTGAAACTTGATCTCACTCAAGTTCCTCTGGATTTAAGATTCCCTAGCATTGTCCTTGGGTCATTTTGGAGAGCAGCTATTTCTCCAGGAAGCAGTCACTCTGCTGGGTGGGATTCATCTCCTGTAATTTTAGGCATCAGCAGTTCAAATTTCCCACCTGAGCTGGTATCTTGACTTTATTACTGGGACAGAACTAATTGCTTCTGCTTTGTAGTTCCTCACCCCCTTTAGCTGAAGCATCCCCAGAAGTGCCACCTCTGCCCTTGGACTACCAAGGGAGCAGGGCACAGTGAGATACCTGCGTTTGGGCGCACTGAATCCTACCCTGTGTTTCATGTTTCCTTATTCCCACCGTAACGGATTTGTTGCCTCCTGATTATCACCAGGCCGAGAGCTCCAAGAAGGACACCGAAGATCCTCCACCCTGTGTCTGCCCCAAGTCCCACCGTACGAGCGGCTTGAGGACCATTGCTGACTTGCTGAACACAGGGGCGGTGTGCGGGGTCCCGACGGACACTGTGTATGCTTTGGCAGCCTCCTGCAAACACCCTCAAGCCATCGAGAAGGTCTACAGAATCAAGGTGTGAACACAAGGCTATTGTCTTGTTCCTTGGATCCTGCTTGTGTCCTATAGATGAGTTATGTCCAGAAACTAGACCCCTTGTTTCAAGTTGTCCCAAGACTCAGAATTTGACTGTGGGTAGAGTTGATGGGCAGCCACACCGAAACATCATGGGCAGTTTTCTGAGTGGAGCAACCTGGGGCAAAGCACCCTCTGCTCTGGGCGTGGGGCACCAGGAGTTAGACAGCGATGTCCTGCTTCGCTGGGGAGGGGGCCAAGGCACGGACCCAAACTGGCACAGCCCCGAGGCTGCTCACAAGTGGGTCCAAGCCTGTGTTTCTCCTCTCTGTCTTATGAAGTGCTGAATCAGAATCCCAGGTCTACACTTCTCCAGATTTTTGGAGACGTTCAGTGCTGGAATCGGCCCCAAAGTTTGCACCTTCAACACAACTTCTGCAGCCTGGCCCCGTCTGTTCTCCATGAGGCAATTTCCTGGCTAGCCTGGAGAAATAAGCATAACAGACTATCTCAGCTGGCAGTTAGCGTGAACATCAGCGACAAGGGCAGTCTTTTCTGTCCTGCTCTGGTGCCAGTGCTGACCTGCCCTGCCGATGAGACAATATAAACAGAATGTAAATACATGCCCAGTTCCTGAGTCATTTGGCCCCGCAGAAACTGATGTCAGTTGAGGACCGAAATGACACCGCTTTGTGAGCTCTTTTCATTTCCCCTCCGTGTCGCTCTCTGTTTGACAGCAAGTAAAATCATTTCGAAGCACCGAGGAGCTGAAGATGTTGGTTTTCCAAGGGGTTAGTCTCTCCTTCTCTTATCCTGTCGTGAATCGGTGGGTTTGACGTTGATTGACACCAGCACAAGTTAGAAGGAAATCAGGCCCCTGGTGTAGAAGATGTTAAAAGCACCGATAACGAGCAGAGTGTCGCCGTCCCTGCGTTGGCTGTGGGATTTGGATGCAGGGGATTTGGATGCATCCTGCTGAGATCCCACCAGCAGACCGCTGCTCTCCCTCTTCTTCAGTTTGCACACGCAGACCTGAGCTGCTGCATCCATCACCGCGTGCGGTCCCCTCCTGTGCTCACCGTTTTCTGCAGACAGCGTCTCGCTTGCTCAGAGCTCCTGGTCCCCGGGAAGCACACAAACTAGGATTCCAGTGGACTTCGGTCTTCTCAACTCAAATGTTCTCTCTTCATCTGTTTTTTCCCTTCCTCTCTTCCCGGTTTTTGCAGGACAGGCCTCAAGAGAAGCCCATCTGCATCTTCATTTCAAACCTGGACCAGTTGCGAGCAGCTGCTCCCCCCATCAGCCCGCTGCTTTGGGAATTCATGGAAAACGTTTACCCCGGTGGCATCGGCTGCATTATCGAGAAAGGAGAGTGGCTGAAGAAGTTAGGTGAGACGAACAGGACAGCCCTTCTCTCCCTCTTTCTTGTTTTCGGCACAGCGAGTCTGCAATCCGCACACCCTTTTGGGTGTCAATGGGGCGAGGTTCCGTTCATTTTGTCCTGAGAAATCATCTCTGGAGCTCTGATGTGCTTTGGTAAATGTTTAGCAGAGGGTGTTAATGAGCTGGAATGACTCATTAACAACGTGAGCCACCATGATGATTTCTTTAACCCAGTCAAACTCGAAGCAAGTGAGGTTCATCAGCCCAAGAGGGTCACCTCTTGTAAGCCCATAGCCATTAACTGGGAATGAGCGTCCCCTGGGTGAAGCATCAAAGACAGAAGAGAGGTCCCAGGGGATGGGGTTCCTATGGGCATCCCTTGTCATTGCCTCTTCCTTCCTACCATATGGACAAAGTCAAAACGCTGTGAGCAGCAGTGTGATCCACACCCAAACTTGGCTTCTGGGAATCAGTGAAAATATTAAAGACTGCAGAAACAGCCAGGTGTTGCGTCGGTCTCGCCTCTGCCAACATCCTCTGTCTGTCTTTCAAGGGGTTGGAGCAGGCTACAGCAGAGTGGGAACTCAAGACAGCATCATGATCAGAGTGCCTGACCTGACTGTCCTGGTGCACCTCATCGACATGACAGGGCCCTTGGCGATCACATCTGCTAATCCCAGTGGAGAGGTTGACAGCACGCACCATGACATGGTCATCTCGTGAGTACCCTCTTCACCAGCATGTCTATCGCAGCGCAAACCACCTGTCCGGCGGGTGGCCAGCAGGTTTAAGTGGTGTGTAGATCAGGATTTGATGCCCTGCATTGAGGGGAGCTTCAGCACAATGTGATACGAAGTGCTGTGTAGTGGTGTTGCGTTTTTTTTTTTTTCCTTCCCTACAGACGTCTTGGCCATAAGCTGGAGGGTGTTCTCTGTGATGGAGAATCTGATGAGGTGGTGGCATCCACTGTGGTCAACTGCACAAAGATTGATGAAAGTGAGTGTAAGAACCACCCTTTCTATGTCAGCAATTGCGTTTTCCTGGGATGTTTCCACTCCTTTCAATAGCATCAATCTGGCAGCACAACGTGCTCCAAGAGTAACAGCTCTTGAGTGCCTGGACATTTGCAAACATGTTGATGAAGAGGAACAAACAAAAGATGTCCTTGGAGGACCTCTGTGTTGACAGAGAACAAGGCATTGAGGAGAAACATGGTTGTGCAAGCAAAATCTGCCTTGTAAGAGCAAAAATGCTTCAAGTGGGAGGGTGGATGCTCCTGAAAGGAAGGGCGTATACTCCTCGTAGACCACCAGAATGAAGGTGTTGTAGGAGCTCGTCCACCATGATGTCATAGCACAAGCTGAGATGTCATCAGCTGGATCTGGGTTGTCATTTGAGTGGGATCCTCCAGTGGAAAACTAAACTCTGGAACAAAGTGTGGGGTCAGTGTTCGTAGGTGGTTTTGCTTTCTGACAAAGTTTCTGGTCCTCTTGCTACATGACTCTTTTATTTGGATATCCTGAGCGTTTGGATGGCTCTACTGGTCCAAGATACTCCTTTATATTTCCATCCCTTTCTTTCACCCTTTGGGAAAACTAATTTTTTCATTCTTCCTCTGGGAAGGTGGCATCACCATCGTGAGAGAAGGCTGCATACCAGCGGGCAAGGTGATGCAGATATTTGAAAGACTGAAGAACAGAGTGGTCTGAACCTTTCCCTGGGTGAAGGAACGGTGTCTGCTCTCCCTAAAAGACGTGAAGCACCCCACGCCTCGCTGGAGCACGTGGCCTCGTGAAAGCCATACCTTCTCTAATCAAGCCCTTACTTCCTTGGGAAACAGCAGCACTTCCCCACCCAGCCTCTCTCCTGGGAGCTTTCTGTGGCTATTTATTGTTTATCTCCAGTTAAGTGCCTGAAACCACCGGGAGATGTGCCCACAGAGCGCCAGCGGCATGAGGAGCTGATGCGTTCCTGCAGGAATTCCTGGAGCTCCCGTGTTTCCTAAACGCCTTGAACTGTGAATGTCATGCCTGCGTGTATATCCCCTTCCACAACACTCAGATCTGTGTATTTCAAACTGCTAAAATCCACGTAATAAATCCTCTTTTTGGAACATAAGGAAAAGGCTTGGAGTTTCTTTTGATTTCCACTGAGCTGTTAGTCCTCCAAAAATTGCCAGGCTCCATGGCCAGGCGCTGGAGGAAGGAATAAATATTGGAAGGTGTTAATTTTAAATAACTCAGCCCCCGTCCTTCTCTGGCACCTTCACAGCTGGTCCCTGCTTGGCCCAGGTGAGTCCCCAGCTGGTCTCAGGGCAACGTGATGCGGGTCCGTGGCCGCGCTGGAGCTGCAGAGGTTGGGTGGCCCCCAGCTCCGCTGGCTCAGGAGCCATCCCCACGCTGGTCCCCAAGCACGGGGACCTGTGTTACGCGGCGTGGAGAGCGGGGAGCTTTCTGCCAAAAGCGGAGAACAGCACTTTCCTCTTCCCCCAAAGCAAATAAGGCCCCGGGGAGAGTCAGGGACGAGGGAAATTCGCTCTTAATAAAGATCAACCTCAACCAAGGAAACGATGAGTTAGGGCCCAAAGGCAAGAGATTGGCTTCAAAACACCGAGATGCGCGTTACGGACTGGGAGGTTTCCTGTAATGTTTTTTTCCTGTACTGGAGGCAGCATCCAAGTGGCAGAACTCTGCCAGCTCCCTTCGGTTGTTCCTTCTCCTCCCTCCTGCTCTGGGCAGGGATGTCGCTCCCTCGGCACAACCTCAGTACCACCTCCCAAGGGATGAGCCCCTTCACTGCTCTTCTTCCTTATCGTTTTAGAACATCTCTCTTGCTCACAGGCTTCTCCCCCCAGCCACATCCATCTACATCTCCAGGCAGGAGCTCCCTCCCTGCTCACCCAACGCTGCCCTGGGACTGGAGCAGCCAAACCCGGGAGCTTTTGGGGCTGGATTCCTCCCACGCTTCATTACTAACATGTAAACAGTTGAACTCCGGTTCTAACCGTGCCCAGCTTGCTTTGGCACTGGGCTTGTTGTCCGCCCGATCCTCCGCGCGGTGCAGCCTGCGCTCGAGTTTGCGCTCAGGAATCGCCGTAAAGAGCAGCTTTCACCCCGGCTCCGGGTGACGGGCGATGTTTCCTTCAAGCACGTCCCCAACACTCCCAGTTAAAAGCCCTTGGCAGCCGTTCCTCAGCTCCGAACACAGGCTCCCCTTCACCCTGCAGCCTTCTGACCCTGCAAAACCCACTTGCACCCTCCGCTCCCGGGCTGAGGGCTCTCACTGTTCCCTCTGCTCGGGCACAGCCGGGTATTCCCAACCTCCTGCGGTTTCCCAGCCCGTGCCAGCATCTGCGAGTGGAATTAAGTCACGCTCTCCTCCCTGCGCGGCCCTTACGAGGGCTAAACAAGCCTCTGCACACACTGAGCCCTTCTGTCCCACACAATCCCATATTCTGCCTCGCTGAGCCATCACCCAGGGCGGCACCTATATGACCAGTCCATGTGTTGGGAGCTCCTGTTCCTTCCCAGAGGTTAAAACCGGCTCCTTCCTCCTGCCGTGAGCGGACGGCACGGCACGTTTCCCATAACCTCCGCAGGGCACCATCCCTCCTGCCCTGCCAGCTGGCCGTGGCAGAGGCGAGAGCAGAGCAAACATCTGCTTGTCTTTGCCAGCTCCAGAGGCTGCCCGGGGCATTCCCCCAGGAAAACGTGAGCCGGGAGCGTTCTGCCTCGCCGCTCGCTCAGCCTCGGGCAAGGAGCACAAGGAGCAGGACCTCTGTGCCACCCCATCTCCCCAGGACAGAGTTCTCTTTGATTTCTGGACCTGGCATCCCTCTTCATGCCATCATGATGAACCGTGGCCCCTTGTCCTCTCCAGGAAGCTGCAGAGCTCCCAGCACTGATCGGATTGATCGGCACCGATCGGATTGATCAGCCATATGGGGCGTAAGGGGAAAGTCAGCAGCATCACGGTGCTGCGGTGAGAGAGGGGGGACCAGCTGGGAGAGCGGGGCAGGAAACCACCCGAGACTGGGTAAGCTGAAGATTATTACTCCGGGGATTTCTGGGGAAGTTTTAAACCACCATCATCCTCTCTGGCCCCCACCCAAAAGGCACAGAACAAAGTCGTCACTAAGTCAGCGCAGTAAAACCCTGCTGCTTCGCTGGGACGGAGTTACCCGTGGTACTGGTGCTCCCAGGATACCTGCACCCCGGCTGCGGGTGCTGCCACGGAATGTTTGGTGTAAATGCAGAGAAAAAGGAATTTGGTAACTATCTTGGACGAAGAGGGAGCGGTGGGCACTGCTGACACCGGGTTATTAGTGTAGTGCAAAGGGTTGTTGACCTGTTAACCTTCTGCAAGCCCCAGGACAATAAAGCATTTATTCAATAAACGCATTTAAGTGCCAGCTGAGGTCCACCACCATCCAGAAGAGGCTTAACTTTAAGCGTGCGGTCAAGTCCCACAACATGGGACTTCTCTCATGTTTTAATCCTCGAAAAACTACTCAACCTTTCCAAGAAAATGAGTTTTTTTAATATTGGCTGCAAACTGCTGGATCAAAAAAAAGAGCAGAAGGTCCCTTCTTGAGCTGTCACCTCTGCGATGTGGGTCTGCGTTAGATTGTCTCCGTGTCGGTGGCACAGGACATTTCAGCCCGAGGGAAGGATGTGGAGTTCCCTGTCTGCTGTGACCAGCGCACACCCAAAACGGTCAGGATTTGGTAAATCAAGGCAAGTTTTGCCCCAGTTGGAAAAGTTCCCCGTGGGGCTGTGGGCTCCTGGGACGTTGCACAGTGAACGTTTTGGTAGCAGGAGCAGCTCTCACCTCGCACTGCTGCTGTCTGGCAGCAACATCAGGGCTGGGATGTCTCTGCCCTCAAGGGCATCGTGGTGATTGGAAAGTCAGGGGTTAAACAAGCTATTTTGCAACTTCAGAGCTACGGTCAAATCTATAATTTACCTTATAAATGGAGAAAGATAAGAAAATTGCAGGAGTATCTTGGCTTCAGACGACAGCTTCGTTTTGGGGAGAACCATGAACGGAATTTCCTGCGACAACACGCGCGCACGAGAATTACCCACCCCAGAGCCCAGTGAGGTCAACAAACCGGTCGTACTTCTGGGCAGGGTGACAGCCAGAGATGTAAAGGTGGGGACTCTTATGCATTAATTGAGTTTTTATGGTTTACTGAATGAGAAAACAAACAAATGGTGTTACAGAAAAAAACCCCAACGTTCACCACAGTCCAGGCTTCTTACCTTGACACTCCCTGTCTCCGAAATATTCTGCTGACTCATGAGAAATCACGAGAGAGAGAGGGGTGTTTGCACCGTACCTGCTTTCCAGCATCAGGTGTGGCGTGATGGAAAGGAAATAGATGTTTTTCTTTAGCACGATGAACCGCACAATCATCTTTGCCTTCCCCCGGGCTGTGCTGGGAACAAGGATGCACCTCTCGGCTGTGAACAAGGAAATAAATGGGATTTCTCAGTGTGGTCTTAGTGCTGCTAAATAGAGAGGAACATTTCCTTTACGAAACATATTTAGGTAAATCCCCATTATATTATCACCATGACAAAGCTGTTCTGTTAAAGTGCTGTGAATTACAGTCTTTTAAAATAAAAGCAATTTTTTTCTGGTTTAGCTGAGATTCATCATGATTTTCCCCTTGACATGCAAACCTGTTGTTCCATAACCTCCAGTGATGTTGGTCAGAAATTGCTTGTGCAAGACCACGGGAGTAGAGGAACTGTAAAACTTAAACTGAGCGAAGATGTGTCTGGCTTGGGAGCTCCTGCCCAGCAGATATCCTCCACAAATGCCAAAGAAAAATCCAGATTTTCCAAGGTGGTCACCCATGTCTGCCTCCAAGAGGGTTTAATTTCACTGTATTCCCAACAGCGACAACTCGAAACCCTGAGCACGTGTGATGAGACCCTGCCCAGTGCATTATCATCAGCCGTGAGATCTCCAGAGATCCACCGTGATTTTGGGCTGTGCATCAGGTTGTCAATTCTGCCACTTTTAGCCAAATATCAGAGTTTGTCACGGGGCTCTGCACAGTTATCACGGCAAGTTAACCTGGAGAATGGCGTAGTCACCAGGTGAGCAGCACCATGTCCAGACTCCACGAACACAACGGGTCTGTTTCCCACGGAAGGTCGCGAGCTGGAACAATGCCCGCGCGGTCGCAGAGCCACAATTCTTCCCAGGGACTCCAAGCAAACTCCCCAGGTCCGGACCGCCCGTGCCAGCATCTCTGCAAGGTTAGAAAAACCTTGCAGAGATGCAACAAACACTCCTCTCTTAGATCAACAACGGGAGCCTTCCAGTCCTTTATTCAAGCTCTCCAAACACAGGGTCCTTCCATTAGGGCCATTGCTGATGTTTAGTGCCTCCTGCTGTGTTTTCTGTTGCAAGACGCTATATATTGCTGAGGGCTCGATTCCCGATGGGAACCACCAATGATCTTTGGTTTCTAACAGGGCGAGGGGTAAAGGACGTAAATCACGGCGTATTTGTCCCCAAAGCTCTCCCCTGGATGGGTTCCTTCATTTTGCCCTTCTCACCCTAGTGTTTGCTCAGAAGAGAGCTGAGCTCTGATGAAGGGGTTTTCAAGGACGGGGTACCAGTTCTGGCAGAGAAGAACAGCCCACTCATGTGGTCAATCAGATGGTGCCGAGGCAGGGATGGGAGAGGAAGTTTTAGGCAAGGGGACAAAAAATCGTTAGTTTATGAATAGAAACATCGGTGCAAAATGTTGTTTCAAAACCGAACGTCTGCTTACATCATCAAAGAAGTAAATTGCACTGAATGTCACTGGTGGTGAAGGGCATCACACCTCTGTTCCAGGTGCTGTCACCCTCCAGGTGTTGGTCTCTTGGTCACAGAATGGGCCTGTCCACAGGGAGGGCAGGATGGTCGTGTTCCTTTCACCAGGCTCCAGCATCTCTCCTGGAACAGAGGTGTGATGCTTTCACCAGTCTTGGTTTCGTCTGAAAATAAGAAACAGTCATTCTTAGACAGGTCAGAAGGTCCCATGAGTTGGTTACTCCTTTCCTGGAGCTGATCCATGTCCCAGGTTGTGCTGTCTGGTTTCGGTTCTGCTCTACCCATACCCATCTTCTTCCTTCTTCTTGTTTGTCACTGGTCAATTATTTCATTTAATCTGTCAGGTAATTTTACGAGCCAGGAAAAGACATCTTCCTGGAGACAGTGAGGTCATAACTCCATGAATTTGCATTTTGTCAACGCACGTTTTAAACGTAGTTTCGTGCAGCGTACCAGGGAAAAATTAACAGTCTCCTGCCCGACGCTTACCCTTCCACCCGAGATCTGGTGGGACTCACTTCCTCAACAGACAGAATGAACTGTACTGTTCTGGGCAAAGCACATCCAAAAAGTTCAAACAATCACCAAGTCACCAGAAGCATCACAGACAAGGCAACCTCAAAGGATCCAACAGCTGCTGTGCAAAGCCAGTCTTTGGTTATGAGCCCCCCAAAGCTGCTTCGTCTCATACCAGAGGTTGAGCTATGAAGAGACATGGACAAGGCCTTCAGCTTCCTTTGACTCATGCTTTGATGTGTCTTTGGAGAGCTAGAGCTTGGAAGCAAAACAGAGAACATAATCAACATTAATTATGCCTGTGGAAACTCCATCCCAGCTCCTTCTGTGGCCAAGAAGAAGCATGTCTGCATCCTGTGTCCTAACGGCCCTCGTCATTGCTGCCTGCTGGGCTTGGTTTCTTCTTCATGCCTGGAACCGTACCAAGCTGCTCTGTCTGCTCATTCCTTACTCCTCCTCCACCTCTGCTGCCATTTCTACTTCCCACAAGAGGCACCTGTGTTACCAAGTAGGTCTTGGTTTATTTTGCAAGTGAAGGCAGCTGCGGGCAAGGAGGGCCTGGAGCAATTGTAGGGGGTGGTAGGAAGGAGGACAGGGGCTGTGATACCCCCTGGGTCACATAAGATCTGATAAGCTACTGTGGTTCTTAGCAAGGCTGCAGGGGAAAGGATGCCAGAGGTGGATGGGGGAGTTATGGGAATTTTGAGGAGACAAGGTGAGCTTGGTGAAGAGCAGAGCTAGTGCTGCTGGTACTTACCCATCCTCCAGGTTCTTAAGAACAGCACAAGGAAATCTGGGCACATCCTGCTAACTTAAGGTGTTGTCACTGACCGCACATGGTCATGGTGGAACCCAACTGGTTACATGCATCTGCCATTAATTCAGCAGATAAGGGAGCGATTGTTTGGTGTGAACCAGCAGCCAGGTCCAAGGAGGAAGGTTGTTGTAGTACCCACTGTAATTGGTGTTATGTCAGAGCAGGAATTGAGAGCTGGCTACTGACCGAAACTCGACAACAAACATCTCATTGTGAAAGGTCCACGTCGCTTCCTGCTGGGTGGATAACATGAAATATAGGGTCTGAGAAAGGAGGTGCTCAGGTAGAGAATGTCTCCAAATTCAGGATGTGCTCCTGCAGCCCCTGCTCCTCCGAGAGCTGCGCAGAGCCCAACCAGGCTGCCTGGTGGGATGGTCCAAGTGTTTTCTGCTTCTGCAGCAGAACGTGGAGAACGTGAGGTTCCTCAAAGGCGCCTGGGCACGGCTGGTCCGGAAGGGACCGCAGCACCTGTCCCACACCTGCAGAGACAGATACACCTCAGGATAACTGTCTGAACTCTGACATGTCTCATGGCCAGAGCAGAAGAATTTGTTGAAATTCCTGCTTTTTTGGTATCTAGAAAGAGATAGTAACACAAGTAAGATCTTCTCTTTGTGTTTTCAAGGAAAAGGTGGTTCTCACAAGAACTAACACTTTTGAGCCTTTGAACATGGGCTTTTCAGTTGAGGTATTTATTGCAGCTGCTGAACCATGGCCAGAGGCAGTGCTGAACTGGATGTGCAGGACAGACCTCCCCATCCAGCCCCCGACATGCCCCCTTGCACCAACTGCTCTGCAGCACTTTCTGCCTGTCATAAAATCATAGAATGGTTTGGGTTGGAAGGGACCTCAAAGATCATCCAGTTCCAACCCCCCTGCCATGGGCAGGGACACCCTCCACTACACCAGGTTGCCCAAAGCCTCATCCAACCTGGCCTTGAACACTGCCAGGGATGGGGCAGCCACAGCTTCTCTGGGCAACCTGTGCCAGTGCCTCACCACCCTCAGAGGGAAGAATTTCTGCCTTAGATCCCATCGAAATCTCCCCTCTTCCAGTTTAAATCCATTGCCCCTTGTCTTATCACTCCATGCACTTGTCCAAAGCCCCTCTCCAGCTTTCCTGTAGCCCCTTTAGGCACTAGGAGGTGCTGGAAGGTCTCCCTGGAGCCTTCTCTTCTCCAGGCTGAACAGCCCCAGCTCTCTCAGCCTGTCTCCACAGCAGAGGTGCTCCAGCCCTCAGAACATGGAGCAGGAGAGTACAGCAACCTGAGAAACCCACCGCTCCCTGCCCAGAGATCCAGCTGCTGCAGGGCGCTCCCTTCCTCAGCCCCAGCTGTGACAGTGCCGTGCATAAAGAGGAGATGAAAGTCTTGGAGCCACCAGATGCTTTTCTAGTTGGAGCAGAAAGGAAGAATATGACGGAGTCACAACTGGAAGTTAATCCCATTAATTCTTGTTATGACTCAAGAAGCTCCATTTCCAGACTGCTGCTTTTCCCCCCCCGATTTTTCACACAATCGATTTTATTCGCTGGGTACGTAGATCCTGCACTGCTCTTCCACACCAGACAGCTCCAGGTGCGCCAGGACTTGCAACGAGGGGGACGTGCAGCAGCAGAACTTCAACAGAGTTGTCTTCTGCTTTGGCCAAGGGCCCGGCTGCTGCTTTGACTTGTTCTGGTCCTTGGCTCGGAGCTGCTCCGTAAATTCGGTATTACAGCTGGCACGAGCGCAGGGGACTCCCAGATGGCTCTAGAACATCAAAGGTTGTCCGGCTCTAGGGTGGGCACCGCCACTCAGCCCCCTGGTATGTAAATCCAAGCTGTGCTTTGTGGAGCAGCTGCAGATCCTGCCCAGCATTGTGAAATGTGCTGTTTCTTTGTTGTTCTTGGTATCTCCCCAAAAAGCGACAAACCAGATTATCCGGTCACTTTGCAGCGATAACGGTGGCCCTCGGTGTTTCAGGGAGCAGCACCGGGAAGAATGCAGCAAGGTGAGTACCCATAAAGTCACTGCGGGGTTTTTTGGGTGCTGTGCCCTCAGCGGTGCCAAGATCAAAGGGGTTTGCTTTGACTGATTATCACCCAACCAAGCAGGACTTTGCTGCTGCCTTTTCCTCCACCTCCCGTCCCATCCCAAGCAACAGCCAGACGTTGACTTTCATCTTTCAGGAGCAAAGAGGAGAGAGCTCCATCCCCATGGAGCTCCCAGTTCCTGGTGTTTAAGTTGGAGATGGTCAAGGGACACTCATGACTCTGCCCGTGTCCCAAGGTTTCTGCTCGGCCGGTCACACTCGAGAGGCGGTTGCGATGCCGCCCTTCCTCTCGGAACCACTCTGCCCACCCTGGCATCACGTCCACCCACTAGACCAACACGCATCCTCCAACACGTCGTTGAGTCAGTTCCTGTTCCTATGGCACAGCTCTATTCTCAGAAAGGTGAGCTGTTTTTTTCCTGCGACTGGAAAACACACTCCTTTATTTTCCATTCTTTTCCTTTCCCCCCCCCCCCCCCTTTCTTTCCATTGACACGGATGTCTGGGCTCCACAAAGGGCAAAATGAAGGTGGGACAGCCCTTCTTCCTGGGTTGTCTCCAACCCCAGTGGGACTAAAGCGTTGCCTGTTTCACAAAGAGGCCCATTCATGGGGATTATTTTGTCTCCCAAGGTGACATTTTGGGCCTAAAGGCCCCTGAGACATTGACAATGCCACCAAAATTGGCCTTGGGAGTCTCTGGTTTTCCTCAGTCACTTCAAACTCCTCCTGTAGTGGAGGTCTGAGGACCCCAAGTCCCCTTCTGTCCCTCTCCTCCGGTACTCCGCAGCGGAGCAATTCCTTCCCGTTGAGCAGGACAGGAGAACAGCACCAGGAGGGTTCAATGAGGAGGGCTGGGCAACCATTTTTGACCAAAAGTGACGTTTTGAAAGTGATGAAAATATTTGATCAATTCTTGTCAATACCTCAGAATTCATTTAAACTGTGATTTTTCAGAAAATACGCTGAAAAAACTTCAAATGTTTGTCTCAACAGTTTCATTCTGAAGTGGTTTGGATTTGCCACTTGAAACAGTGGCTTTTCCTCTCTCTCCACTTCTCTTTAAGTGTTCTTCTTCACCTTGAATGCTGGGAAAACTGGAAATATTAGAAATATTTTTGCCCTGATTAAACTGAAACATCCCATTTAAATCTCCTGCTCCCTAAACTATTTATTTCCACTTTACTTGTAGGCAGGAGAGCTGCAGGTGGGGTCAGATCAGGTCTGAACTTAAATGAAACATCTCCTCATCTCGCACCTCGCTCAGCAAAGCGAGAAACTGGTCCTCCACACGTTCCCAGAAAGTTCCATCAAAACTTTCTGTAAGAAACAAGCACCACAGAGAGAGGAACGAACCCAGGGGAGGCATCTTGTGAAGAATTCATCTTTTTCAACCCCTTTTTTTAACTTGGGGCACACTAAAACGTATCGTTGTCTGCAGCACGAGGCAGCAGCATCTCCAGAACATTTAAGCCAGGGCTGTTTTCCCACAGCAGAAGGCTTTGTGATGCTTCAGCACCTCTCTGGATTAGTGCTTCTTCCCCCATTCCCTCAGATTTCAGTGTTTATGGCTTGATTTTTTATGGATTTAAGGAAAGGGGTGAAATTCAGCCCTGGTGTTGATGAGCTCATTAGCACTCCCCAGCCAGGGAGCTGGCACCAGGGCGTCATGTTAAGAGTCATCCTCTCCTTCCCTCCTCTTCCTCACCCTGGAAAGTGGCACAATTCGATTTGCTCCCAAGATCCCTCACGCCCAGGCAGGAACCCCGACACGCTCAAACCCACAACCCTTCGACCCGCACGGTTTTGCCCAGGTACTCACCGCAGACGACAGCGCAGTCCCGTGTGACACGTGACTTTATTGAAAATATTATATTGCTTTCTAAAAACCAGTTTTAATAAACTCCAAAGAGATACAGTAAGAAAAACCAGCAAAATTATTTAACAAACTCAATTGCCTGGAATTTTCTCTGCAGGAAGAGAGCCAGCTCTGTAAGAACAAGCTGAGAAGACCTGGTTTTGTCATAGTCCATAGAGGTTGAGCACCTCTGACTGCACAGCATTTATGCTCAAGTTCCAGCAGAACTCCAGGTGAAATCAATGACTCTACTCATTGGTTTCAGCTGGAGTTTGATCAGCACCTTGCACCTGAATCACGTAATAAGATCTTTTCAGAGGCCAAACAAGCCACTAACTGCACAGCTGTGCAGTCATTGCCAAGGAAATGTCTTCATGTTGGTTTGAAACTTCTTTTCACCTGCACCTGGTGGGCAGCGACCGCTCTGCACTAAATCTGGGGAAATGTACCATGAGATGTGTCCAGTTATGCTGTAAGGTAAGAGACCAGCTTCGAGCACCCTCAAATGCAGTGCAGGTGGTTCTCCTGAAATTCATACTCTGCAGAAGACAACAGGGGAAGGAAGGTCGTCTGTAATGCACCAGCACTTCTAAGGAGATATTTTTGGAGTCATCAAAACGGTAATTCCACCCTCACAGTGACTGTGAAATACAGAAAATGGCATCTCAGATAATGGCATTTCCTTTTCAGTGTTGGGTTCTGTGGCCTTCATTTTGAGAAGACATCTCAGAAGATGGCCCCAGCTCCCGAGGCCATGCTTTGCCTCACCTATTTTACAAAGTCCCCTGTATTCACCAGCGCAGCACCTGAACACATCCTCCCTTCTCCCTCTCCCACTCCAAGTTTCAGGCAGTGTTTTTCCCCCTACACGTAATTATGAAAAACTCCACGTTACCCTGTGCCCCAAACCGAAGGTATGAACTCCCAGTGAAAGGAATAAAGCCACTCTGTCACCAGTAAAACACTTTCTCTGGTCATGGCTGATCTCCAGTGAAAGCCAACAGTCTCCATAAGTGAAAATGTGACTTCTGGGTGACGGCGGTGCGTAAGAGTCAGCTCTGCACCGCGATATTTTAGCAGTATCCACAGAAAAATGAATAAGTCATCCCTGCAGCTGGGAAACCTCTCCCATTCCCCCACTGGACCAATATGTCATTTTCCAGCAAACACCTTCCAGGTGAGCACGTGACTGCTTGACCTGCACGGGAGTCAGAGGCGAGTGTGATTCTCGCCGCCGTCATCCGGGGACGGCACCGGCGCCGTCTCTCCCGAGGCAGCCGTGCCCACCCCGTTGTGCGCAGCGCGGCCACGATTCAGATGTTCTTCCCGGTCTGTCATGGCACAGGTGCCACTGTTCGGAACTGACGTGTGTTTCTTCTGCACCTGCTCCAGTATCTGCAGCACCTGGAATTGGTAAGCACGGCAGTGAGTCAGTCAGTAATTAGGGGGAAGCATTAATTCCTTCTCCAGCTATGGAAATCATGCCCTCTTCTCTTTTGAGCTACTTGTCTGGGCTCAGCCTTGGGATTACACTAAGCATTTCTGCTCAGAGGTCTCTGGGGCAGGTGTGAATGGAGAGACTGCCCCAGGGAGGTCCATGACCTCAGATCTGAGAGCTCCTTCCACGACTGCATCCGTCTCCCCTCGCAGGTTGCCCAGAGCTTTGCCGAGAGAGGCGTGACGGTGGCCCAGAGGCAGCACCAGGGCACAGGCAACACGGAGCTTGCTTTTTCTGCTCTTTCACACCACCCCACAACAACTCCTCACGCTGCCACAGAGCTCTTCACCTCCTCTGGAACTAGGAAACCCCTAGTCTGAAACCCACTTAATGGAAACGGGGAAAGGGAGCCGAAATAAAATCAAGATTAATTTTACCTGAGACTTGGGGATGATACCGACTCTGAAGAATCCTATGTTTCCACTGTCAATTTTGGTGCAGTCCACGACGGTGGAGGCAATGTTCTCTGGAGAAGGTCCATCGCAAAGAACTGCATCCACCTGAAGAGCAGCAGATGTTCACATCAAGTTCTGCCCAGGCACCCAGGAAAAGAGAGGGCAGTTTCCTCCTCTCAACAGCAGGTAATTATCACCAAGGGCAACTCTGTTCCTTCCTGCCCCACTGTATTGACACTAAGGGCTGAATTTGGAATGGATGAACTCAATAAAGAGAGCTCCATGGGGTGTAGGTCAGCAGCACAGCAAAGACAGGCTTACACAAGCTGAGGAGCTTTGAAGAAGTCCCATCCGTGAGGTGAATGTGTAGAAAATCAGATTTTTGAGGAGTGAGAGGTGGAAGCTCTGTAACACCTTTTGTTTAAAACTGCCCTCATGTCAGC
This sequence comes from Tauraco erythrolophus, assembly GCF_009769465.1. Classification (NCBI taxonomy): domain Eukaryota; kingdom Metazoa; phylum Chordata; class Aves; order Musophagiformes; family Musophagidae; genus Tauraco; species Tauraco erythrolophus. The sequence continues at coordinate 22,983,048 of NC_141477.1, forward strand.
TACTGTAAATACAGAATCACAGAATGGTTTGGGTTGGAAGGGACCTTCAAGATCATCCAGTTCCAACCCCCCCTGTCATGGGCAGGGACACCTTCCACTAGATCAAGTTGCCCAAAGCCTCATCCAACCTGGCCTTGAGCACTTCCAGGGATGGGGCATACAAAGTGTAGCGCTCTCAGGGGTCAGCAGTGAAATGAAAGACAGCCATGTGAATGGCCATGACCATTGGAATTCCAGAACCCACAAAAGTTCTAAAAGCCAGGAATATTTTAAAGCTTTGGCACCAGTTACGGACCAGCTTTAGCTTTAGATGGGAATCCCCTGTGTTCTGACAGCTCAACGCCAGCTGGAGCCCTGGCACGCTCAGGCAGCAGTGGTTTTATTGCCTGTAAGCAAAGCAGCATTATTTTGTTGCTCATGTCACTCTGTGCTGGAAGACAAACTAACTCGCGTTGCCAAGCCACAACTATACTGTTTAAAACAGAAGGATTTTGGTTTCCCACCAAGTTCTGCATTTCACACTGTTCTTTTGCTACGACACCAACACGACAAACGTCTATGAGATTTTTTTCATGAGCTGCTCTCCCATATTCTTGACATCATCTATTGATTTGCCTAATGGAAACAAAGTGGTTGTGTTTATCCATCCCCACATCTTTTGGGACCAGCTGGAACGAAAAGACACAGAGCCCCGGTTACCTTGTCTCCCAGCTTGGCATATACTTGGTTGTGGTGTGTTGTGTCTGCCTCTCCTGTTGGGTTGGCTGATGTGACCACAATGGGGCCCACCTGGTGACAGAAAAATGGGAATAAAAGCTCCGAACAGGTTTTGTTGTATGAACTCTGAAGTTCACCCGTGAGTCTCTGTGGCTCTAAAGAGAACCCAGTGACTCACTCAGGTAGAGACACCAACTCTGTAGGCACTGAAGTCCCACCAAATCCGTGTACGAGTGACTCACACCCTGCTGAACTGGGGTTCACTGATGCTGACCAAGGAAGAACACTTTGTTTTCCAGCAACAGCCATTGCCAAAGACCTACAACGTCTGTCCTAGAAAGGAGCAGAACACGCACGGTATCGCAGTTCCTCTGGCCACATTCTGGACCTTCCAAAGTTACTCTGGGATCAAACAAGCCTGTGATTGTGACAAAAGTGTTCTGTGTAGGCAGTCAGGCACTGTGTCTGTTAATCACATCTTCTCTGGCTTTCTGACCTGGTGGTTATTCCTTTCACCTTCTTTTCTGCAGTAAAATCAGCCACCAGTTGCCTGCAGACCCCACCCCTTCTTAATGATATTTTTCCTGCGGGAGTTACTCTTTTAAGCACTTTTCTCTCCCCAAACCTGACTGAACATGCTGGGATCCTCACTTCACTGAGGAAAGAAAAAAGAGAGGAGAGGTGACATGCCAAGAGGGCTGGCAGAGTGCTCCAGCCTCTCACTATCCTCCCCTCCAGCAGGACAGAGGACCCGGGTGCCAGCAGCTGGCACCAAGCCCGCTTCCTGGACAGTGGAATGGTGAGGTCTGGTCACTGGTGCTGCTGGGATGAGTGTGCTCTGGCCACTCACCAAGTCGATGAGGTGGGTGGTGACAGAGCAGTCGGGGATGCGGATGGCAACGCTCTGAGGGGTTCCGACGTATTTAGCAGAGTCCTTCATTCCCAGGAAGTCCACCCATTCACCTGCACAAGGAAGAGTCACACATCACTTCTGGATGTACGTCAGTCCGTACACAAGTGGCACTGTGGGGACACATGACTTAAAGTTGGAGTTTCAAAGCCAAAACTCTCCAGAGAGCTTGGAAGTAACAGCATTTCCTCACCTCTGGGAACCACCAAGCTGATAGGAGATGGCCAGGCAGCCTCCATGAAGTCCCAGAGGATGGGAGTCAGCAAATGCTTTGCAGGTTCCAGTTGCTTTAGGCTAGAAATCCAGAGTGACATGGGGCGATCCTGAGCCTGGCGCTTGGAGCTGGAAGGGAGGCAAGAAAAATGAGCCTGGAAGTAAGATGGGGATTTACTTTCAAGCTTAAAAGGAAATTGTGTTGGTGAGGCCTAGAGTTAAGACAAGGTGTGTAGGCTCTGCCCCAGGTCACCAGTTTGTAGTAAAAGTAGGACTGTTCAACAAATGACATGACAGGAGGGGTACACTGATGACTACTCCAAATCAATCACGAACATCTACTCCAAATCGAGGTTTTAGCTTCTTGTGCAGTGCTGGGTAGAAGTCCCAACTGCCCAAGTTCTGAGGAAACACCACCAATATGAGGGGTCCCAGCTGCTTACAAAAGTACAGCTAGAGGCATTTGTTAAACACGAGAGGGGGTTTGGTTGTGACAAGATGTACCTACAAATATGTGCAATAATCCCCTGCCCCATTTGCCACTTTTTTGGGTTTCCTTGTGATATCCAAGCTACCTGGCTCCATCACCTGCCAGGACCCTTCAATATCCTAGAAGACAATTACAGCTCAACTGTCTCCTTTCCTCATTCAGATCTTCTCCCCCCGGCTCATCACCTTGTCGTCCCCATGAAGACAAAGCTATGTGGCTCATTGACCTCGATGGCTGCTGCAGCCAGTACTCAGTAGCAGCTGTAAGTCCTGGAGGCTTCTTTAGACTAGCCAAGGAAGCCCTTGCTGAGCCAGCAAGACCAATACTCACTGGTGAGCTTTCTCCACAGCATCAGGCCGATTACAGGCTGCCACAAGCACGTAGACGGTATCTGTGGGGATGCCACAAGTCCCTCCGTTCTTCAGGATATCTGTTGGCATGTGAACAGGGCAGAACCCCTTGAGTGACTAGAAGCGAGGGGCTGTAATTCACGGAAGAGCTGTCGCAGACAGAACAGCCAATTGGGTGCTCTCATCTCCTCGTCCCAACTAACAAAGCATTTCCTCTGACAGTGCATTTTCTAGCATTCATCCAAGAGGAGATGTGGCATTTAGGGGAGTTCTGGGCCACGTTCATCAGGGCCAGAAGTCATTCAGCCCTGTGGAGACAGCAAGCACCTTGCGTTTGCCCTGCTATCTCTGTACAAAGCTTTCAGTGGTAGCCCCAGCCTGGAGGATTCATGTAGCTCAGATGGGATGAGAACACAGCGATATGGAACAGGAGAGACAGCAGCAAATTCACTGCCAAACCCAGCTCCTATCAAGGAATTGCTCCTATTTCCCCCATAGCGTATTTAGTTTCTAATGACTCTTGTAACTTGGCCCACTTGGTCAAAATACCATCAGATTACCACGGTTTCCACATCTGGATCGGAACAATGTCCTTTCAATAGCGTTCTGCTACAAAACCTCCCAGAATTTACCCTACACCCCTACGTTATGCCCCATGTATTCCCCTTACCTGCAATTCTCTTGACCGAGGAAGCTTTCCTGGCAGGCAGGTGAAGGCACTTGGTCTTTCCTCCCCCCACACCACTAAGCTGCACAATGGGCCTACCCATTGGTAAGCAGGAACCCTCAAAGACGCTGTTGAAAAGGGCAGAAAGGAAGCAGTAAAAGCTGACCAGACCAAAGATGAGAGTGGCAGCAATGTCATAGCCAGCTGGAAGAGCGTGGATGGCATCCAGCAAGAAGCTGACAGTGATGAGGAAGAAAGCGAGGGAGTAAAAGAACCAGGCGATGTTTAAGAAGAGTGTGCAGAAGACAATGAAGCCATTGAAGAGCATGAAAGCAATGATGCCTACAGCTGCGTGGAAGCTTCTGGTAGTGCCATAGAGGCCACCATATCTTGTCAAGCCCCAGATGATCCACATAACAGCATAGAGAATGAAGGCACTACTCTCCAGGGTTTTACCCCGGGCAAAGGCCACCGAGCCACACAGGAGCTTAAGGATCCCACCAGCTACCACTACCCATGGAATTACAACAGTAGCAAGCGGAGCCTGTGGGTCCCCTGTCATCGTTATCGCAAAAGAAGCGAGGACACTGCATGCATAGCCAAGTACTTCTGCATCTGCATACTTGGAATACCCAAGGTAGGGAGCGTGAAGGTCTGCCCCTTCACGAAGCTTCAGAAAACTGCTGCGGGCGAGTAGGGCCTTCACAGCACCCTTCCCTGTTGGGATCTTGGCACTTGCTTTCACATTGTACAGGTGAATCAGAGTCATCAAGGCTGAGGCCACAAAGATGGCCACATCCACGCCTTGGGGTCCACCTTCAAAAAATCCCTTGGGATGGCAAGCTAATGCAATGCAGTAGGCCACATAAAACAGCAAATACAGGCCATCCACTGGGCTCTTCAGAGTGAGAAAAAGAGCCAAGACAGCAAAAAGAATGGAGAAAACCACCAGGAATGGAGTTGGGAAAGATGGCTCCTCCGGTTGCCAGATCGGGTACAGAAGGCAATAGCCTCCAGCAAATTTCAGGATGGAAGTGAAACCGAAGAACGTAGCCATCAGTACATCCATTGCACGGTACGATAAAATGCAGATGCCAAGCTGGTAGACCCCAGCTGCCCACAGCCAGGGCACGTGACCGATAAATAGCTTGCCAGTGATGCCCAGGAGCCTACAGCCAAAGACACTGGCAGACAGCATGTTCAGGATCAGACCGGTGACTGCGAAATGATTCACGCTGCCACTGGTGGACTGGATCTGTTCAGGGGTCTTTTTCTTGGCCAGATCCGTGCCAGGGAGGGCAATTTTCTCCTTGGTTAGGAAATAGAGAATCCTCCCCAGTGCAAAATAACCACCAACCAGGCAGACAACCATATAATTGCAAGCCACAGCAGAGGAACCGAAAGCCGTGCCATAGTGCATGGCAACTTGATGAGCACTGGCAAGTGAGAGGGCAGCAGCAATCATAGCCAGGATGGCCTCTCTGCAGAGGAAGCCCACCACTGCAACAAGGAGTAGTGCCAAAGTGAAGGTGACCAGGCCAGGCACCAAGGCACTGCGGAAATCACCGGTGTCGCTCAAAACTCCTTGCCCTCCCAGGACGAAGACCACTCCGTAGCCGCACCAGAACACTGAGACGGTCAGGCAGAGAGACAAGAACAGGGAGGCATTTCGTAGGCTTCTCCGAATTCCTGCGAAACAAATGATTTTTTCTCTCAGATAAGTAGATCTCTTGGCATGTACACATCGACGTGCCGTTTCAGTCCATGGATGCCTAAAGCACTCTCAGAAAACCCGGGAACCGTTTTTAGAGGAATCACATATTCAGTCTGTTAAAACTCCCAGAGATCCTGGTAAAACACTTGTTTCAAACTAACATTGATTTATTTGGTTGCCTATACAGGAAAAATTTCCTGTGCTGACATATATTCTCTAGGAGGATGAACCAGTGGTCTGGCAAAGCCGCCACGGTTTGCACAAACGTCTGGGCGAAGCAGCAGACCAAACACATGCAAAGCTGTCCAAGGGGGAGGCCTCGGAGGTGGCCGCCCTCCGAGTCTTACCTGCATATGCCAAAAGAGCCGCCGACGTGAGCAGGAGGGCTCCCAGCGCCGTGCTGGGGATCAGGGGGGCTGCTCGGGCTGAACCGTAGAAATGCACCGCCAGTACGAGCGACCCTGCGTGGGAAAAGGGAGGTGGGAAGAAAGAAAGAGCTTGGAAACTTTGTCCAAAAAACCAGGAGAGAACCAGAGTGGCAAGAGCAGGGAATAGAGAAAAAAAGAACAGTACAAGATCTGCAGAACGACGCGCCCCAAGGAGCTGAGGGTTGTGACTCGGTTTGTGTCCCAGGTCTCACCTCTCTCCGGGTGCCTGGTTTGAAGAAGCTCGAACTTCATCATGTCTGAAAGTGCCCCCCGTTGTCAGAGAAAGGTAAAAATCAGCTCATGATGACACGGAAGGCAGACAGACGCATGCACACCCTACGGATGATCACACGAGCCTCATGCCTACAGAAAAGCAGCCTAAAAATGGAAAGGGACAGCACTCGGAAAGGTGAAACGCAAAGAAGGAGCAACTGAAAGGGAGGGAACACCGAAAACAGCTGCAGGGAAAACGGGCAGAAAAGGGAAAGAGAGGCAAGTGTATCCAAAAAAAGATCATTTATGAAAACGACTATCAAAAAAGTTTCGATTTGCTTCCCACCCAGGATGGATCGAGTACAAAAGCTCAGGCCAGCGCTTGACAGCCAAGCCAAATATTTTGTTGGCTGCTGAAACAGGCACAGGGATCTCTGGGATCTACAAAAGCTTTAGCCAGGCGGAGAAGACTCAGAACAAACAAGACTCTTCAGCCCCCTTTGAGAGGGGGGTTGTCCACCAGAGCTAGTCCCAACCCCGTCCTCCCATGCCAAGACAACTCGATCCCTACCTGCGGAAACGCCCAAGAGCCCTACGGAGGAATGCAGTGACTCAGATGTTCCGTCTGCCATGGCGGAGCCCGCCGCAGCCCCGGCGGCGGCCGAAATGCCGCCTCTCCTGCCTCCCTACCTCTTTATAGCCACGCGCGGCCGCTGCCGGCGGGCCTCCCTGCTCCCACCCCTTTTCCTACACGCGTCTCCCGCAAGCGTTCCGTTCCATTCCGTTCCGTTCCGCACGCGGGAGGGAGGGAGGGAAGGCGGGCGAGCTCCTCGCTGCAATAAATTTGGGGCTGTGAGTCAGCACGGGCTGCTGGTAGCTCCCTCCAGGGGCCTGTTAATTTTACTGGTGATTAACCCTTGTTAAAAAAGACACTGGAAAAATCAGGCTGAGGGTTTATTACTATTACGGCCTTTTTGCTACTGCCAGTGAGGAAATTACACCGGTTAAAAGGCAGGTTTTTTTTACGAATCCATCTTGCTGGAGCAAACAAGCACTTTGCAAGCCCAGGAGCTCCCTGGGGACCAGTTATTTCTCCTAACGCTGGCCATCGTCCTGCTGTTTGTCCCCGTCACAGCTATGAATGCCTGGCACCAGCGTCCTGTGCTGGGCAAACCCGGCAGATCCAGTGCCATTCCCTTAAAGGTGACTTCTGTCCACGTGTCACTCCACATCCACCTAACCCAGCCTCTCCCACAGGAAACTCCTCCAAAGTGGTTTCCATGAGTGTTGTGTCAATGCCAACGTGCCGTCTGGAGACCATCAGCATGAGGACACATCTAGAGGAGCCTTGTTGGGTTTCCAGCAGAACTGTGCAGGCGGTGGGGAAGTATCAGTCATTGCCATGATCGCTGCTGTATCCCAAAGGGGACACGAGGGACCTGTTCACAGCTTCCTACTGCTTCCCACGGAGAATACGTGACCAGAACATAAAGGCCTTCACCAGTGGAGGACAGGCTGCAGAACGCAGCAGATGCTGGCCCAGGGATCATGCTGGGTCACACGTCAAGTGGGAATTAGGCAGAGAGCTGTTCTGCGAGATTAACAGAGCTTCAATGGAAAACAGGGGCAACACTTGCCTGCACTTATGGATGTTCCTCCATCACTTTGTCTGTGTGCAATGGACCAGTGAAGGGCCTGTTCCGGTGAAGGGCTCGGCTCCTGTTCCCATCAGCCCCAGTTAAAGCAAATTCCACTCTCAGCCTCTTGATAAAACGAATATTTTTGTTTCAGCTTCACACGAATATTACTGAGCTGGTCAAGGATGACTCTGCAGAGGCCCTACAGCAGCAAGCTGTGATGTTCCTCTTGGCAGAGCCTTCTCCAGGTTCCCCCATCAGCCATACTGCACAGCCAGGGCTGGAGGACAGAAAAGCTGTTGGAAATGGGACTTGGAGCTGCACAGACTGGAGCTCAAAGGCAGGAATCCAGGATCATCCCAGAGACATTAGATCTGTAGCAGCATCCAGAACAACCCCAGACTGTCGGGCTCCACGGATAACATCAAAGGACCATGCTCCTCCTGCTTTCTGAGCCAGCTGGAGCATGCTGGCAGGCCTCCAGTGAGCAGTTGGATCCCTGAGTGGCTCCCAAACTTCCCTGGTTTCTTCAGTGCTTTAAAGGACACTTATCTTTGTGTTCACCCTTTGGGAAGATTTTTGAGGCAACACAGTTCCTTCACGCTCATCTTCACTAGAATATTAACACAGATTAAAGCAAAGTGTTCATATGAAAGCCCCATGTCTCTGTCGTAACAAACGTGTGCAGACATTCCCACACGGAATGGAGTAACTCAGCTGAACAGTATGATTTACCAAGAACATGTTCATTTCAGGTGGATCTTTAGGTTCAATACAGCTATTGAGATGGATGTTATGAGGTGAGGAAGCAAGCACTGGAACACACCTGGTTTGTCCAGGGACAAACCAGTACCAGGGAGGGGAACCAGCTCAGTCAGCTTGCAGCAGGCAGAGCTGAGCGATGCGGTTTGCAGCAAGCAGTGAGTTTGTTTAAATCATCAGCCTCTGGCTATTTTTATTCCATCATTAATGGGACCACTCTCTAACCAGCTGAAGGAGGAAGAAACTATCTGTTCAAGTCGCAGCCTGATTCAGCTGCTTTTTATGCAAGAAGAAATAGTGCGTTTCTGACCCGCAGTTCGAGTACCTTAGACACCAAAACAAACAGCACTGAAAAGGCTCTGGGTGTTTTCCACACGTATCTCACAGTTTCATTCCTGTTCTGGGCAACAAAAGTAACTGAAAGGAAAAGCCTGTGTTAGATCAGCTGGGCTGCAAGTCCCTTCTCCCGCGTTTTTCGTTCCTGCTTGTACAGGCAGCAGCCTGGCATCATGAGTTTGGAGATGTGTGCAACAACTGAGCTCACATGCACTAGCAATGAGCATCTTCCTCCCAGTTTGCCTGCTGGGACTGGCAAACTTGCCACAAAACTGTTTTGTTACACGCAGGATGTACTTCGTGTCTCCCCCAGATATAATGGAGACCCAAGGAAAACTTCTTATAAACAACCCCTGAAAAACATCTTTCAGCCATATCATGTGAAGGTTTTTGTTCCCTGAAGAATGGCAAGACAGCCTCAACAGGTCACCGTTATTTCAACAGTGCAAAGTTGAAGTAGAGAGGTACACGATCATCTCCGGTGTGGGCACGTCCAGGACAAGGGAGCTTCTCCGTCACACGCTGCGAATCTTGCTGCCGTGAGCCCCCAGGGAGGTCAGGGCTCTGCCAATTCCTGGTACCACTTTCCTGGCAAATGGAGAGATGCTGCTGTTGATGAAGAATCAAGTTATTAACTTCTAACCTCAGGACAACTACAACCAAGTGCAAAACATCTGCTCTTGAGAGATGAGATGTGAGGATAAAGAACATTTAAGAGCAGAAGAGGAAATCTTGAGGATGCCTATGCAGTGCAGGGTTTAAAAAAATGTGACACAGAGAGGAATGCACTGGCTGGAAAACTTGCTCAGGGTGGGCTCTCTGATACCATCTATGTGCAAAGACTTTGATACTTTGGAAGAGAATGGAAAATCAAAAGCTGAGAGGAAAAACACAGCTGCTCTGTTGAACAGGTCACGTCAGCTGGGGATGCTTTGGAGACAACGTGCTGGGAAGAAGATCTGCAAGGGAGCAGTCAGATGAGGAAACAAATAATATTTACGTGCCCTGACTGTGGCACTGGAAAGAAAACCTTCTCGCCAGTAAGAAATTCAGCCCAACCCTCCCGGCCCCACCTGCTCCTGGGGGAGGGATCGCACTATAAAAGGCTCCGGGCAGTGAACAGAGATGCACAGCAATTCGGGGCTCTCCAGGGAATCCTCCTGCTCCGGCAGTGACCATGGGAAAGAGAGTGGCCGTGGTGCTGGCTGGCTGCGGGGTGTACGACGGGAGCGAGATCCATGAGTCCTCGGCCGTGCTGGTGCACCTGAGCAGGGAGGGGGCACAGGTAAGGGACCCCGGCTGGCTCCTGCCCACCTCGGCTCCCCTCGCCCTGCTCTGCTTTCCAGTCTCTCTCTCTCGCAGAAGGTTCCTGCCTCTGGAGTTTGCAGCTTGCCAGACTAACGGCAAGCTGGCCGCTGCTGCTGGGGTAATTCCAAAGCCGGAGCTAAAGCAAGCGGCACGGTGCGGGAGCTGCTAGGCGAGCGCGGAGAATTCCCCGATCCCTGCTCCGCTCTCTCAGGCAGAGAACTCCCCGATCCCTGCTCCGCTCTCCCAGGCGGAGAACTCCCCGATCCCTGCTCCGCTCTCCCAGGCGGAGAACTCCCCGATCCCTGCTCCGCTCTCCCAGGCGGAGAACTCCCCGATCCCTGCTCCGCTCTCCCAGGCGGAGAACTCCCTGATCCCTGCTCCGCTCTCCCAGGCAGAGAATTCCCCGATCCCTGCTCCGCTCTCCCAGCTTTGCTGTACCGAGGGCTGGCTCGGCGCTCCGTGTCGAGTGTATCCAAACTCTCAAACAAACCTTCCTAAAGGCGGTCTCGTGTTTTTGGCTTGCAATTCCTCCTTCCTGCTTTGCTGTTTCTGACTGAAAGACTACTCTTGGTTGTGGCTGTTAGAAATCCATCTTTCCAGAACCCCGAAGATTAGAACGGGAAACAGGCAAGTTCTCGTAAGCTGAACTTGGACGGGGTAAAAGAGGCGCCCCCCAAGCAGCTGCTTTAAAATACTGTCAGTCCCGAGAGCCGCTCTGCGAGGCTGGAACGGGAGGGAGAGAAGCCCTGTGCGACAACACCCTCAGCTCTGAGCCACCCACTGGAATCCTCCCGGGAATCGGAATTGCTCTATCAAATACACGGCGGTGGGGTAGATGTGCTGCAGAGCCAGCCCACCCCATCCCAGAGCCGTCGGAGTGTGGGTTCTCCGTTTGGCTGAGAGCCAAGGCTTGTCCAAACCTTGTCTCCTCCTCTCTCCCGGAGCTGTTGCAGTCGCTTCCCTCCTGCCGTACCCCGAAGCGGCAGGCTCGGAGCACATCCCGCACTCATCCCTGGGTCGGCAGGGACCTCTCGTGGAGGAAACCCAGGTGTTATGTCAACTCCCTCCTCTTATTTTTTGGTCATGTTTGCCTGAGGAAAGAAAGAATGGAGTGGAGTGGAGTGGAGTGGAGTGGAGTGGAGTGGAGTGGAGTGGAGTGGAGTAGAATAGAATAGAATAGAATAGAATAGAATAGAATAGAATAGAATAGAATAGAAGAATATTTCAGTTGGAAGGGACCTACAATGATCATCTAGTCCCACTGCCTGACCATTTCAGGGCTGCCCCGGTGAAGGTGATTGATTGGGATATGGATGGAAACCTCTAACAAATGGCTTTACTGATGGCTCTTGGGACTCTTTGCTTTCCTAGGAAGGAAAGGAGTCACTGCTCCCTCTCCAGCACGTCAGGCCCCAAAACAAGCACTGTGGGCTAGCTAGCTCCTTTGCTTTCACCTAACAGCACCCTCATTCTTTTAAGGTCAGGAGAAATATTCCTGTGCAGAAGCTACAAAAGACCTTTCTTTCTTTCCTTCCTTCTTTCTCCTCCCTACGACAACAACCTTCCCAACACCAGTACCAGGTACAGCTGACTCTGAAGGTCACTGCGCTCACCAGCAAAGTTCTTTCCTAACAAAGTAACTCAAAGCATTTTCATTCACTGCTCATGATCCTTAAAAATCTTGGGACACACTCCTGAAGGATAACAGAACTTTTCCCTCCCTCCCCAGACAGAGGTTTATGCTCCTGATGTTGACCAGATGCACGTGGTGGACCATGTGAAAGGACAGCCAACTGAGGAGAAGCGCAACGTGCTAGTGGAAAGTGCCAGAATAGCCAGGGGCAACATCAAGGATCTCGCTAAGCTGGATGTCCAGGGGCTGGATGCCCTCATCATACCAGGTAGGATGGCACGCGGGGGCTGCACAACCAAAGTCTTGAGAACAGCTTAGATATGCCATAAGCCCTGAATGAATTGGGAGGCATGGGCTGGAGAGCAACTGGGCAGAGCCACTGGGGAAGAAGACAGGCTGGAAGCAGTGACTGGAAGGACAGACATCTTCCATCTGTGCTGGCACTGGCATGTGGAAGCTTATCCCAAGAGGAGAGGGCAGATAACTGCCAATTGAATTATCCTCTGTACCATCTCCTGAGCTTTTTTTTTACTGGTTGTAAAACTATCCCCTCCCTCACCAACATGGAGGAGAAGAGGCTGGGACAGAGAGGGGTGACTCACAAGCGGAAAGCTTGATCGGTTCAGCAATTCATCCTCAGTGAAAGTATGACCATGTGATTTCAGTGGGGATGGATTACGCCTGGAGCAAGGATTAAAACTTGTCAGCATGTTCCACCATAATTCGGCAAAGAGTTCATGGGTGAGACACAGTACCCAGCAAAGCACTGATACCTCCCCGCTTCAGTTCTGTACGGAAGCAAGAAAGGTGCTTTGATGTCTCCTCTCCTGGCAGTCAGCTCCCAGAGCTTCCACTTGTTTGTTTTTAACTCTTTCATCAACACTGGACAAATGCTGCCATCCACCAAATCCGTTTTAGCATTTTAAGTAATACCTGAAAAAATCCCGCCCCGGAGTACTGATCCTCTGGTCTAATCTGTTCCTCCTTTCTCAGGTGGCTTTGGGGTGGCGAAAAACCTGAGTACTTGGGCCACCCAAGGCAAGAACTGCATCGTCTCCAAAGAGGTGGAGGACGTCCTGAAGGCATTCCACGCCGCCAAAAAGCCCATTGGCCTGTGCTGCATTTCCCCAGTGCTGGCAGCCAAACTCTTCCCGGGCTGCGAGGTGACTGTGGGCCACGACACGGAGTGCGAGAAGTAAGTGCCCATGGAGTGCTTGGCATGGAACCACACCATCACCACCAGGGAACCAGCAATGCCCCCAGGGCACACGGCAGCCTGCTGCAGCTCTCCTGCCCAGACAGCTGCAGTCTTGCCATGAGCTGAGCGTGAGTTCCGAGAATGAGGGATCCACATCCCACATTTACTAAATTAACCTTGGCTGAGAAATTAAATACCCAGATTTTTCCATGTGCCACTTGCATTTACACCTCCTTCTACCGAGATCTCAGGTTAAAATCAGAAATTTGAGTTTACTTTTTACCATTTTCTGTAACAGAGGTAGTTTGCCACACGGGGGCACAAGAGACTGCAGGAATCCCAAAGGAATAAGTTAGATTCTGAGTCAGGAAGATGCTAAAATTTCTGGGAAGGAGGAATCTGTCCTTCCCTTGCCCAAGAGGGAGGGTACCAGGGGGGTTAGTGGAACAAGCAGAAGCAGCAGAAGGGCACGGCAGCTCCTTTCCTTCCAGCACGAGGCAAAAGCCATCCTTCCCTTACGCTCTTCCCTCCACAAATACAACCTTGTATTTGCCTTCCCAACACACACAGCACCTTGTCTCATGCACCTTTGGGTCCCAGGTTAGAAAGACACCAGAGCACTGGTAGGAACAGGATGGTTGCACAAACCTGGTGGTGTGAAGAGAGGGAGTGAAACTGTCTTTACTCGTCTGGGAAAGCTGTGACCGTGTTCTCCCCACGGCAGGGAAGGAACTATGATGGCTCACGCTCGGAAGGGCTAGTAAGTAACAGCACTTGTAGGAAGCTGGTGAAAAAACCCAACAAACCTAAACACAAAGTCTGGAATGGGTAGAGTTAAGAAGCAGAACATCTACAGGGGAACATCAGGGTCTTATTTTGGCTTTACTGCAGATTTTTAAGTAATCTACAGGTGTTCCTGGTTCTATAGCTCTGGAGAAACTCCTCTGACAGGACAAGATTTGGATCCTATTGAGCAGGCTTTCTGTAGGGACCATCATCTCTCCGTAACCAACAGACTTCTCGCTCTGGGCCTTCACCAAACGGCTCTGTGCAGTGACAGCTTCCCCACACAGGGTTATTCCCTCTTCTTTTGCAGATGGCCTTACGCCAAGACTGCTGAGACCATGAAGGAGCTTGGCTGCAAGCACGTGAACAAACACGTCACTGAAGTTCACGTGGACGTGAGGAACAAGCTGGTGACCACCAGTGCCTTCATGTGCAACGCCCCCATTCACGAGATCTACGATGGCATCGGAAAAATGGTCAGAGAAGTGGTCAGACTTGCCTGAGTGCCACAGCACCACGGAGTCCATCTCCTCCAGAGAGCAGGCACTGAGCCTCAGACAACGTTCCTCCCCTTTTACACCCACGTGTCAACAGGCAAACTGCTACTCAGACGGAGTCCTTCCTCCCCACCACACCACTGGTGGCCGCTGAGGAGAGAGAACTCCGGAGCAATGGAAGCACTGTCGTGTTCTGGCACGGAGACACCATTCACTGACTGCAAACTGGCAGTCTGACATCATTGGCAGCTGAATTAGTGGCTAATGAATAAAACCTGATACTTTTTACATAGGCTGAACTCTGCTTTCATTTTTGCCTTTTACTCTGGATTAGGACGTGCTCCTGGTGCTACTGGTTGGCCAGTGAGTGGGGAAAATGACACAGGAAGAAGCCACCAGCAACAAACACCCCCTTGTTCCCTAGGATTTGTCAGAACCTTCCCCTAGGATTTGTCAGAACCCAGATTTAGGCGTGAAGAGGACAGGGGTGAAAGCAGAATCAAACCACTGTCAGCAGTAGTCACTCCCTACCCAGGTCTCAGGTTAAAATCAGAAATTTGAGTTTACTTTTTACCATTTTCTGTAACAGAGGTACTATGCCACACGGGGGCACAAGAGACTGCAGGAATCCCGAAGGAATAAGTTAGATTCTAAGTCAGGAAGATGCTAAAATTTCTGGGAAGGAGGAATCTGTCCTTCCCTTGCCCAAGAGGGAGGGTACCAGGGGGGTTAGTGGAACAAGCAGAAGCAGCAGAAGGGCACGGCAGCTCCTTTCCTTCCAGCACGAGGCAAAAGCCATCCTTCCCTTACGCTCTTCCCTCCGACAGACGCTCCAAAGACAGACTCTGCTGTAGCTGCCGCCTCTGCAGAGAAGCATTTAGCAACCAGGGCCCCTCTGAAGACTTAACAGCTAAAGCTGAGTCTCTTCAGGTTCCTGGAGAATTGTTTTGTTATTTGGCAGCGGATCGGAGCGCGTGCTGTACCAGCAGATCTGTTGGCGTGTTTGTGTGCTTCTTTCTGCAACTCTGATGGCTCAAAATGAGACACTTTGTTTTAAAAACAACCTTGTATTTGCAGCCACGGACTGTCCCTGCAAACACATGGAGCTTGCAGCAGCAGCACTCATAACTGCTCTTCCTTTGCAGAGAGATTTCTTTAAATGTATGAACTGGGCAGCAGTTAGTTAAGTTGCAGCAGTGTGTTTACTTACTTTTTTTTCAGTTTAAAGAACACACTACAAAAGGGGGAGGGGATAATCACCATAAGACAAGGGCATAAAAAGCTGATCCCTACAAATATGTCACATAAAGAGTTCACTATACCTGGGCCCAAACCAAGACATTAAACCAAAAACTTCAACTGCTGGGAAACAGATTTACACCATCTGGTTTTGAGTCCTCCCTTTACCAAACCATCATCTTCTGACACATGGTTTTTAGTCAGAGAAGGATCAAATATTGTCACTGAAAAACATGATTTGTGTATCGAAATCAAAGAGTGCAAACATCTTACGAGCACAAACAAGCCACCACGTTACTACGTGTGAGCAGGTTTGCAGTTGGTAACTGTTCACAAGCACAAGTTCAAGATCATCCACTTAAAAAAAAAAAGGATCTATATTTTCTGCAGTCTCAAAAGAAATAAAAGACTGTGAAAAAGTGAGGCACCTACCAAAGGCAGATACACACGTGCGAAAATAGATAAAACCCTGGTTCAGTAAAGGCTGGTTTGCTCCATGATCCGCAAGAATTCCTGCTCGTTCACGTCACCATCCCATCTCTATCTGCCTCATCGATCATTTCCTGAAAGACATTTGTGTTCAGAAATTAGATGTGGATTAGACTAGGATTAGAATCGTTAGATTAATTCAGAATCGGAACCATTTATTTTTAGCAAATGGCATTGGAGGGGACAGTGTTAGCTCAATGGCAGACCTACTATGCTACAAAATATTTACTAAACCAGACACTAGTATGTTTTTTTATCTATATATTTATACTAAAATTGTATTATAGGAACTGTCCTGGAAGAAACAAAGTGCTTGGAGCAGAGTTGTTCCTTTTACATCACTGTAACTCCACAAAACTGCAACTCTACTGACGCCATTTCCACGGCCATGTGTGCTTCACCCATCTTTGACCTCAGAATCCATTTCCCTGTCACGAATTGACAGAAGCTTTTCCATTTCTGCCAGGAGAGACAGGGCGGATTTTCCTGAGTTCAAGTGTGAAGATCCCACAAGAGGCTAGAGGACAGCACCTAAAGCTGAGAGACTGCTGCCTTTACCTAAAACTGACCCTGAGAGGTCTTCCTTCCCCCCCGGAGAGAGAGATTCCCATTCCCTGTTCCCACTGCCAGCTCTAGTGCTCAGCAGAGCAGTGAGGGACGGCTCCGCTCTGCAGGCAGAAGGACTGTGACTATTACATGGGTTTTAAACAAACATGAATACGAAACCGAGTAACACACGAACGTTCTGTGACCACCTTCCTATTCCACGGACCTTTCCATGTTCACTACAAGACAGACAGTGTTTGTGCACGATGTGGTTTCACACGCCGGGTACGAACCTGCAGCTCTTCATCTGGGAGATTCTCCCCCCAGTTCTTTGGTGACACATTTGAGGTTTGATGAAAGAGATTTTAGCAGTTTCATCGTCATCAAAGAGTTTGACAGCTTTGAGAATCTCCTCTTCGGAATCATTTTCAGCCTTAAAGAAGTAAGCACAAGTTTAAGGAAAAAAGGTAGTGGTTATGTCGTAGGTGACACTCAAAACAAAGCTCTAAAAGACAATAGAAAGACTGAGGAACTCTCCTAGGAGCAAACGTGAAGCCCAGGCAGCAGGAAGCACACGTGCAGGAGCTGAAGGCAGACAGACCCAGCCATGCTGCTGAGCCTCAGGGTTTCAGGGCACTTTTCTTCTCTCACAGCTCACCAGACATCCTTGGGATGCCGGTACCGGGATCTTCCCGTTAAACATCTGGTTTTACTCAACATGTTTTAAGATTTTTAAACCCAGAGATTTCGTCTGCAAATACCTTAAAACTCAAGAGAAGAAAGTACAGCGCATTGCTACGCAGCCATCCACGTCACGTGTCCACGTAGAGGCCTCGGCACGGCAACATGACAGCCCGCCCGCCCCGGGAAAGGCGGCTGCGGGCCGCAGGGCAGCGGCAGCGGCCGCCGCAGCCCCAGCCCGGGCCGCGGGGCCGCTCCAAGCGGACAGGGGCCGCCCCCGAGCCTGCCGGAGCGGGGCAGCGCAGGGCCCGGGGCCGCCCCCCGCCGCACCGGGCCGGGCCGGGCCGCACTCACCATCCTCGCAGCCGGTGCCTTGTAGCGGCTCCGGTCCCGGGAGGCCGGGACTCAATACCGCCCTTTCCCATTGGCTAACGCCCCCACGCCGCTGCTATGGCAACCAGCGCACCTGTTTGGCGGAGCCCGGGCGCGCGAGGCGCTGAGGCGAAAGCTATTGGCCAGCACGTGGGTGGGGCGGGCCCAGGAGGCGACCGACCGGGGAGAAGAACCTCTGCTCTTTCCGTCAACTCGATTGGTCGAAGGGGAGAAGGTGCGGACCAATCAACGACCGGCAGCCATGTGGCGCGATGCTCAGCCCAGGGGCCACGGGAGGAGAAGCGGCGCGAGCCGGCGGAGTGGGCGGGGCCTGCTGGAAGCGTCCGCACCGATTGGTGGGTGGGCGGGGAGGGCGGGGCAGGGGGCGGAGCCTGGCCGGGGAAAGGGCGCGCTGCGGAGGGCGCCGTGGGTGCGGTGAGGGGCCCGGGCGTGTGCGGGGCCCGGGCGGTGGGGGAGGCCGGGGGGCGGCCGGGCCGTGAGGAGGGCTGCGGTGTGGGGAAGGTGGTGGGAGTGGAGGGGTGGGGGAGGCCGCAGGGGCGTGGGGAAGGGCCGGTGTGGGGAAGGGCGTGGTGAGGGAAGCTGGCGGTGGGAGGAGCCGGAGGTGTGCAGAGGGCGGCCGAAGGGGTAGGAGAAGGCTGGGGGCTCCAGGATGGAAAACTGAAAGAGTCAGAGGGAAACCGGAGGCAGAGCGGTTCATAAACTGTGTTTGGGAGAGGGGGGGGATGCCGGTGTGGAGGGGCAGAAGAGAGGGCAACTGGAGAGTGGGTCGCCCTGTGCCCGCTGGTTCTAACCAGCTTGGTGTTCCTGGCTGGGCAGGCACCAATCCTGCCTTTTTTTTTTTTTATTTTCCCTTGCCATTTCAGAGGGCTTTTCAGGAAACCAAAATATGATGAGTGCTAAACTGCATAGCTGGCAGAGTGAGCCAGTCCAGCAGATGTGTTTGCGTGAGGCGTGTGATAAATGTGATAACTTCACAGCAACATGGAGTTGGATCTCATCTGCTCATGTTGGCACCAGTGTTTGGGAAGTGGGATGGGTCAGAGAGCTGCTCCCCTGAACACCAGCCCAGGCAGAAAATGATTAATTTTCAGCCAGTCACCCCCGTGATCCATCTCGGTGCATGAGCAGCAGGAGGTAGTGGGAAGCACTGACTGGGAATAAGGAAAATCAAATTGGCCTCCAAAGCGGGAGTTTATCGTGATGGTGATGGTTTAAAGTGACCATAAAGCCATCAAAGGTCTGTGTGTGCAGCTTGTCTTTGTGTTGGAAACAGATCTAAATAGGTGTGTTGTCTTTTTCTGGCTCTCAGTTATACCCCACGCAGCAGGATCCCAGCTGAGTTGGGAATTTTGTTGGCTGTTGCTAGGAGGAAGAGGGTGTTTTAATGAAACTGGTGGCATCAACAGCCTGTGATGTGAAAACCTGGAAAATCTCACCGCTGGCTCCCCTCATTTAGCACAACGGCTTCAAATTTTGATTTCTCTAACTAGAAACCTGTTTAAACACAAAGTTTGCTTTGTGTTAGTGGCATGCTTGAGGAAGTTAAGTATTTTGTGGTGAATAAAATTATATTCTTCTTTTTGAAAGGGATCAAGTTGATCGTGAATCGTCTGAGAAATGGCCACACGCATCAGATCAGTAAGTTGAAGACTTAAATGCTGCTTTGTGACGGTTTGTCTTGCAGAAATGTGTTTTTATAGCTATTTCTTGTGAGCGTTACTAGCGAAGACAGGAGAGTGTTTCTGCTTTAATGCCTACTCCAGAGGTACTGCTGGGGGAAGCACGATTTACCAAGGACTAGTTTGCTGCTGTTCTAGTTCCCAAGGGACCCAGGAATGCTCCAGCCCCTCAAGAACATCAGTGGCTTTGTCAGTGCTGCCAAATCAATTGGTCTGGAGACTTAGTTGTTCCCGAATCATTTCCCCAAACCTTAAAACATCATTCCTTGTACTGCATGTAGGGGCCCAGCTGCGGTCCCTGAGATCTACTCGACCGTTGTCACCTCTTTCTGTGATGACTGCATTGAATACAGGAGGTTAGAACACGGAAAGAGCAACATTTTGCTTAGCTTAGAGAGGTACTTGGACGTTACTCTTAGGAGTACAATTTGTTAAGCTGTTCTGTTGCATGACCCGTGACTCTTATTTATAGAGAAATTTCTATCTTCTGAACTATTTTTCTCATTAATTCAAATGAAGCTTATGGAAGACCAGTGAATTTCAGGTATTTAGGAAACAAAGAAACAAAACCCAACAATGTAGTGTCATGGTAGAGAGCATGAACAAGCTGTTGTACCCTCACAGCACGACACTAGGTAGGTAGTAATTCATATCCTAAAATCAATATAATCATGTGCAGCCTGGCTTTCTGCCTGCATTTTTTTAAAGCATCTAACTAATCCAGGTGCAGCACTGTCAGCTGCAGTTCTACTGGTTCTGGTCCTTGAGTGGGTTCATTTAGTACTTTCCCAAGAGGTGTGTGCTAGATTGTGTTGCGTGTTATAAATGTGCACGAAAGAATATTTAAATAGTCGTCGTCTTATCACCAGTTAGAATACTGTCCTTATACTTGGATATCCGAGTGGAAAACTGTCATATGGAAAGACAGGGACTGTCTCATCTGCACTGGTAGAAAATGGTTCTGACATGTAGAGGCAGACAGAGGGCATCATGCTGCTGCTGGGAGGCTGTGGTTCAGCACCTGGAAGTGCAGCGCGCAGTTTGGGTGCTCTCCTTCCCTGAGGATCAGGAATGAGACAGGGTCTGGAGGAAGCCAGGAAAAATATCGATGGAACAGAGCGACTGCCTTTGGAGGAGCAGCTGGAAAGGCTGGACCCCTCAGCAGGGATAGCACACCGCAGAGCGGAGGGGTGTGACGGGGTTTAGGGAATCCAGATGCTGCTGAGTAAAGCAAATGCAAACCTGTTGCAGTGGGGTGGTACAGGGAGAGTGAACTGGAGCCCTTGGACTCACATGCTCCTCCTGTCTCATCTGCTCTCTTGCAACTGGCAAAACCGAATAGACTACTGGGCCAACCTACTAGAACTTTAAAAAATTATTTCCATCAGACTGTGCTTTGCGTGCACCATCCTAAAAAAGTGGTTATGCTTGAGTGTCACTGAGCAGCTGCAGCGAACCCTTCCGGTCCCTGTTGCGTGTAGGGGGTGCTTTGTGGTAGAACCTTTGTTTGAGGATGTAGCACTTAGAAACTTGGGAGCGATTGTCATCTTTGTGTGGTTTCCCTGGGTTAAAATTCCCTTCGGCTCGATGCTGCAACTGCAGAGGTTGTAGCTTTTGTGTAGCAACAATAAGGAGCAAATCTGTTTCCAGGCAGGACAGGGCATTCTTTGTGCAAAAGCTGCCTCAGACTTGTCACTTGCATGTTCTGTGTTGGCAGTAAGGTCTTCAGTCTCAGTCCAGTTAGATGAGAACCAGACTGGAAGCTGTTAATTAGTTACTCAAGCCATTGATTTTAGAAAGTTTAAAAAAGGAAAGGAAGAACTAATGACTGACTAAGAAGGATAAGCCTTGCCTTTACCTGGTGGCTCCTTGGGTTGGAGAAGTCCGAGTTTCACATGCCCTGGAAATGGTTTTGCCCTGCTACTGGTGGCAGTTTTAGTGTTCTGAATTAGCTGGGCCATGTGGTTGAAGCAAATCCTGTTTGCTCTGCCATCAGGGCAGAGCCTGCCGCAGCCAGTCCTCTCTTTCTCCCTGCTACGTGAGCCACGTGGTGATGAGGCCGAGTCCTGCCCAGTACCAACCAGCATGTGAGCTGTGGGGACCGTTGGCGCGTCCGAACTTCCAAGTTACTGTGACAGCACAGGCATTCTGAAGAGTCTTTTGATTTATGAATTCAGACTCCTCCAGTTAAATCAGCTACTGACTAGTCGTGCAAAATTCCAGCGCATCAAGATCTCAGGACGTTCAGTTTACTCCTGCAGTCCGTTGGTGTGTGTCCACGTGCCAAAGTGCTCCTCTCCCTGTCTGCAGGCTGGCAGGACGTGCACGGTGATCGGCGGGTCAGGGTTCTTAGGCCAGCACCTAGTGGAGCAGCTCCTGGAGAAAGGTTACGTGGTCAAGGTGTTTGATATTCAGAAGAGATTTGACAATGACAGAGTGCAGTTCTTCCTGGGAGACCTGTGCGACAAAGAGGTACGTGGCATGGGTAGACAGAAAGGGTGGCTGTTTGCAGAAATGTTCCTTCCAGCAGCTTCCTGAGCCGTGCCTGGAGCGCTGAGATGCCTGGAGGCGTTGCACAGGTTGCACGTAGCTGTGTCTAGCCAGCCTCCAGGCCTCAGAAAGCTCCCAGGTTCTTCTCTGGAAAGAAAAGATGATGTAGTGCTTCTTTGCCCAAGGAAGGAGAGGGCATTGTGAAGGCCCTGAATGCTAATCCTGTTCCAGTTGCTCACCTTTATGGAAAGAATGACTTGAAATTTAGCATTTTTTGTTTCCATGAATAAAAAGCAACCTGTTTTTTTTCCTTCCTTTTTGAATTTTTTCTGAGTAAATGCTGCTGCTGTTGCTTCACTGCTGTCTCATGCGATGTGTGTTCCAGGCTTTGCTCCCTGCTTTACGAGGTGTGTCCGTGGCGTTTCATTGTGCTTCACCAGCTCCTTCAAGTGACAACAAGGAACTGTTTTACAAGGTGAACTTTATGGGAACCAAAGCAGTCGTCGAAGCCTGCAAAGAAGCTGGAGTGCAGGTAAGGGTAGAAAAAGCACGTGGAGGCTGTAGGGTGGTGGTGTGACTTTGACACTTGCAGCATGGACCGATTTCAGTCTAGTTTGATAGAGGGGCAGAGATCTCTGAGACACTGAATTCCTACTTGTTCTGTGAAAATTAGTGGGAGAAAGAGACTCTGTAGTGTGTGGTGTGAACTCAGCCCATGTTTGCCGCAGAAAACCTACACGTTGCAATCTTCCTGACTGCAGGAAAAGCATCCATTAGAATTTGTCCTGTTAGACATCTGGGAAATCACCCACAGGAGAGCCACAGCTGACAAGTGGATTCTTTCACACTTTAACGAGGAGCCAGCTCTAAAGATAGCTTTTCCAGCAGGGGAAGTGTTCGTGGCATCTGTTACCTGTGTGAATTCTCCGACACGTAACGAGAAGGAATACACTTGTGCTATAATCTCCGTATAATTTGGTTTAGAAAGTCATTTGCCCACAAAAGAAAGAGCCAGAGGAAACCAGGCTGCTGTTCAGGCAAGGTTGTGGCTTGGTTTTTTTTCCTCCTTATGTTATTTTGCTGTCACATGAGTTCTTATTTAAATTCTTAGCAAATTTTCCAAGCGCAATGCGTGCGAGGATCCCTTACTTATTCTGGGCAGAGATGTTGCCAGCAAACCATGTGTTTTGCACGGTGTCCATGCACAACTCTGGAAGTGACCGTGTTGAGGAGTAAATTATGCCTGTCACATAGGGCTCCCAGCCCCACAGGTTGTTTGTTGGGTTTTTCCTCCCCTTCCTCGTGTAATAAGCTGTTGTAGGAAATGGGCCACACGGTGTCTGCCTTCAGGCTCAGTCTGGATTCTGCCAGAGCAAGGAGTCAAGTCTTGTTGGAACTTGTTGGATCTAGTCATCTTTCTGTTACAGTGTAGATCTTGTTTAAAACCACATGAGTAATTACTCAAATACATCGCTGGCTTCCTGTTTTGAACCCACTAGGGTACGTTTTTATCCAACAAAAAAATCCCAGATAAGAATTCTTTCTTGTTTAATCTACCGTGATACTGTGACTGTAAAGATGAGCAAATATATCTTAAAAACACTCCTTGAGTGTTGAGGGCTAAAATGTGCCAAGCCAAGTGGGCACTCTGATTTTCTTGGAGATGTTTTTCCCTTGATTGGCTGCCTTGGATGTTTGTTGAGATTTTTTCTTTTAATCTTTAGGTGGCACTAAACAATGTGACAGAGTCAATTAAAAGTGTGGGAGTTTTCTTACCTGCAGTTTCAGATTGTCCTCTGTTAGCCAGTGTTCTCCTAGACTTAGTTTAGTATCTGTGGGATTAGTTGATCAAACATTATTATTGTCTTTACTCAGCCTTCATAAATAATGACCCTTTTGTCTTAGGCTTTAAAAAAAACCTGTTTTTCTTTCACCTCTCTTGCAGAAACTGGTGTTAACTAGCAGTGCCAGCGTAGTTTTTGAGGGCAGAGACATAAAAAATGGATCAGAAGACCTTCCTTACGCAAAAAATCCTATTGACTATTACACAGAGACGAAGATCCTGCAGGAGAAG
The DNA here is from genome assembly GCF_009769465.1 of Tauraco erythrolophus. NCBI lineage: Eukaryota > Metazoa > Chordata > Aves > Musophagiformes > Musophagidae > Tauraco > Tauraco erythrolophus. Next base: position 23,006,498 of record NC_141477.1, read on the forward strand.
GTATTTGGGGTCGGATGGTTAACGTTGTTGTTTTCTCTCAAAGTAGGGCATGGCCCGAGGGGCACAACAGACTCCTCGAGACTGACAGATCTCTCTTGTTCTCCAGAACCTCTCTTTGATTAGAAAGAAGAATCTCATTCTTACAGTTGCAAAGAACATCTGCACAGAATCATGCAGGTGTAGCCATGCCTGCCAGAGTTTTCAGAGTATAGCTGAAATAGAAAATTCCCTTCTTTTAGACAAACCTGTCTGACTCCAGCCCTCATGCTCTCAGCATGGAGGCTAGTGAGCTGTGAATTCATTTGTTCTGTTACTGAGAGGTACGACAGGCGACTACCACTTGCATCTTTCACCGGTGGCCCACATCCTTTTCCTGAGATGTGCTGGTAGGTTGGTGCAGGGGCTGCTTCCCTAGCAGCTGGCTCGCAGTCCCAGTAAATAAGTACTGAGTTACGCCTCCCTTGGCTGGTGCAACTCCCAAGTAGTGGATTCACTTATTAAAAAGAGAATAAAATAAAGCTGTGACATAAACTGCCAGGCAAGTTGAATGAAATAGTGTGTTACACTACAGAGGTGGTTCCTGGAGAAAGAATAGAAGAACTGGCAGAGATGTCGCTGTCGTTGCAAGAGCCATGTGATGATCCCATTTCTTACCTGACCCAGCTTTGCTTTAAGGGCAGTCGAAGGGAATTTTTTGCCCTCTCTGCTCCTACTGGAAGACTGTTCCAGAACTACATTTACCTGACTTGCAGCCTGAAGGTAGAGATGGGATTGTGAACAAGTCCCATGGGGAAGGAGAAGATGAGATGGAGATGTGGGCTGAGTTAAGGAGCATGCCAGCCTAATAACATGTTGTGAGCTAACGCTGCTGGCCATATACTGAAAATGTTAAAACAGATCTAAAAAATTCCCCTACATGTGAATGTCTGCTGCTTTAGACATTTGCAGATCATCAGTGTCTGTTCTACCTCAGGTTCTTAATGCTGCAGTATTTATGGTTTAAATGTGGTATGCCAATGTTTTATATCAAGGTGAAAAAACATGGTTTTTTTTTTTCAAATTTTTTTCAATGGCTTGTGTCTCAGTCGTGGAAGGAATGCACGCTTTTTGTGCAAGAAGAATTGAAGCTTGCTTCCGTGCTGAAGCTGACAGTGTGTCCTCTAAAGTCAAGTACTAGCCTTTAAGAATTTTTCTTGCGTTCCTTGAAAAGAGCTTAATGGAAAATGCAGCAAACCCATCTGTTCATTCACAAACATGACCACTCTGCAGTAAAGTGGACTCATAACGTGGGAGCTTATGAGTAGCAATCCAGTCTAGATCAATATGCTTGTGTTTTGGGTGAAACAGTGAAAGTATTCAGTGTTTGTGTGCGTTGTTCTTGGAGTTTTAATAGAAAATCCAGCAGCTGTTAAAAATTAGTAGAACACCTTGTTTGGAAACTCCCAGTAGAATTGGATCTTCTTCAAAGGCACCTTGTTAAATCTGCTCAGCACGTGGTGCTGCTGGGCAGGTGGTGTCACCCCTTCTGAGTGCCATCGAGAGGGCCCTTGGTGGGAATCTTCCACTGATGGATGAGAGAGATGGAGATGGAATTGCTCAGTGTCCTTCTTTACTCCAGCATGTCCATAAAGAATTCATGGAACGAAGGAACTCTGAGCTCCTCTGGTATCTGTGGTGTTAAACGAGAGGCAAAGAGTTCCTTTCCTTTGCCTGTCAGTTCATTAAGAATTCACCAATAAAAACAGATTTTTGTGGTTTTCTCATTAAAGAGAAGTGGGAGAAGAGATGGGAACAAAGGAAGGATCATTTGTAAAGATGTGGGTGGACAGTAATCCTTCCACTGATGTCTTCCCAAGGAGATGGGGGAACACCCACCCCCTTTTGTGATTGCCTTGGAATATATTGCTAAGCCATATTTTTCTTCCCAGCCTTTCTCTCCTGATTTGGTTATATTTTTTTTTTTCCTACAGGAAGTGCTCAGTGCAAATGACCCAGGCAACAATTTCTTCACCACTGCTATTCGTCCCCATGGAATATTTGGTCCCAGAGACCCCCAGCTGGTTCCCATCCTCATCCAAGCAGCTAAGAGTGGCAAAATGAAGTTCATGATTGGGTGAGCAAGGCTCAGTCATTTTATAGCTTTTGTGAAAATCGATGCTGAGCCTGCAAAGCCCTTTTGGAAGGGAATAATATTAGATCAGTAGTGGTGTTGTGGTGTGGAAAAAAGTACTTTTCTTTAATTTTCCGTTTGTGATCCAGGATTCTTTTTTTAAAAAATCCTTGTATGTTAGGGACTCGTGCACTCGATGGTGAGTGTTCATAGTGCAAAAAGAATATCAGTGGGGAAAGCTGACATGGCCTGAGCTGTGTTTGCATTGTCTGAAGAGCTGTCCTTTTAACTCTGAGAGCTCAGATTACTTGCTGTTAGTGTCATTAACCTACACTTCTGCTATGTGAGGTTCCTGCAATTAAAAAGCCTCTATGGCAGTGTTCTGATATTTCTGATTATGACATCAAAGGTATTTGCCTTGTTATTGAGCCTTGCAGAGCTTCTGGTGGACCACTGAAATTTTAGAGCAAGAAATAGTTCAAGCTACTGCTAAGGGTATTTTTATCAATTGTATTATGCTCTTGAAAAGAAATGTTCTCTTTAATTTCTAGTGGATTTTTATTACATGCAGAGAGCTGGTTTGCCTGTATGTGTGCACATGTGAGTGTGTGCTTGGGGTAGGAGGGGGAAAGGGGATAGGGTTGTGGGGTTTTGGTGTTGAGGTTTTTGGGTTTGTGGGTTTTTGGTTCTTATTCTTCCTTACAGTTCACTTCTGAATTACTCTCTCAGACTGCCCCGTGAGCAGCAAACCTACACAAACTCAAGGCTTCCACCTCCTGCAAGTCTGCGTTCTCTTCCAGCTCAAACATACATTCCTTGTTTGAGTTTTCCTACCACCATACAGACCTGTATGTCCCTTCCAAGAAAACAAATAAAATAGCCACTCATCCTTGAACGTAGGAAGTGAAAATCATTCTTTCTCAGAATGTTGGATTGCAGCAATACTGGTTTTTATGGCCAAATGAGTGTGGCAATGGTTTTGTAATGAACCATTTGTTTGATTTAGCTGGACTCTGGAAAGTGATACACAGGTGCATTTTTGTTTTCTGTACCTGGATAGAAATAGATTTAACACAGGGTTAAATCTGTTTCAGCTAGGGCTGAAGTTGGCTTATTGAGAGAGTAAGTTAGAGTTTCATGAGCCAAGAAATTCATAATTGAGAGCTTGTCCTCAAGTGACTCTCTTCGTGCTAGTTACCACTCTGTTTCTATTTGTTCTGCTTCTGTGGATCGCTCTGCTCATTCTGAGACCTGTAGGAGCTGCAACACCTAGAAACTTGATAACTTGTGAGGTTTAAAAATGGTAGTTACAGGAATGTAAACTTTGAGGGCTTTGACAAGAGCTGAGACAATAACAGCCTTTCCTCTGTCTCCAAAATAATGTGCAGCAATTTCGTCTGACAGGGTATAGCCTGAAGCTGCAGCACAAGACAGCGTAAGAGGAAACTTGGAATAAACATATCTTGTGTGAAAGTCCTTCCTTTTACCTCAAGCAGATTTTTCAGCCTGACTCACCTTAGGGCTAAACTTCTTCCTTTTGTCTGTGCAGGGATGGAAAGAACTTGGTGGATTTCACCTATGTGGAAAACGTGGTCCATGGGCACATCCTAGCAGCAGAAAACCTTCACCAAGACTCTCCTCTGTGTGGGAAGGTAAGGAAGGACCTAGCAAGGGGAGAGGAGTGGGTGTCCCCCAGCAGACACCCTGTGGTTCCTGCGGAGTTTTGTCTGTACTCAACATCTATCTTGGAGATGGGTGGAACTAGCACACAAAAATGGGTCGATTTTTCTCATTTTCCTGTGGGTATAACGGATGGTTTCCCATCTGGTGACCGTTGTGGGTCACCAGCCCAACCACGTGGGTTGAGATGTATGAATATACTTTAACTTCATGCTATCAAACTCCTTGTGAAAGCAAATCCAGGCAGAATGGTGGGCAGCCAAGACTTGTACACGAGAAACAGAATTATTGAGCTTTTATGAGAGAGTTCAGAAGAGGAGAAGCTTCTATAGATTTTTATGGCACCACTGCGCTCCGGGCATGTACTGTACCTACAGCTAGGATGCTTTTATGTGTTTGTGGTGTGGTGTTTGACCGTTTGAGTAATCTGGAGTGTTGGAAGTAGCTGGCTTTCTTAGCAAAGAAGGGGTTCCTCGCTCTCCAGACAGAGGGGGTTAGTGCAAAGCAGTTTCTCATGAAGATCTGTTCTCAGTCAAGCCAGGGATGCCAGCCTCCTCAGCGTGAACGTGAGACGGGCCATCACAGGGACAAACTTGTGAAAACCCTAATGATTTTATCATCTGGCTTTTTGTCTTCCTCTCTTCCAGGCATTTCATATCACAAACGATGAACCAGTTCCTTTCTGGGCTTTCATGTCCCGTATCTTGACTGGCTTGAACTACGATCCCCCCAAGTACCGTGTTCCCTACTGGCTGGCGTATTACCTGGCCCTGCTCGTGTCTCTGGTGCTGCGGCTGCTCAGCCCTCTGGTCACCATCAAGCCCACTCTCACCCCTATGCGGGTGGCGTTAGCTGGAACGTTTCACTATTACAGCTGTGAACGGGCCAAAAGAGTCATGGGCTACAAACCGGTGGTGAGCTTGGATGAAGCAATAGACAGGACTCTGCAGAGCTACCCCCACCTACGCCAGGCTAAAGCCTGAGAAGTTTAGATGGATTTTTTTCTGCTTGTTTTCATAATTGCTTTGACATCTTATCAGGAACATTGAAGCAAATTGTACCAGTTCTCTGGAACAGGGAGTTTTCCTGAAGTCCTTCCTCCTCCTCACCATTATCAAGACAGCTTTGTCCGGGGTGAAAAAAAAACTCACGTAGGAGCTGTGCTAACAGTTCATTGATGTGACTTCTTGTTTTGAAACAGCTGCTGAACCCTCTGGACTGTGAATAAACACCCCGCTGTGCCCTCTTCAGTCCCAGCCCAGCACATCAGCATTCCTCTGTCTTCTCTCTCCACCCTTGTCCTCTGTTTTGTTGCTCTGGTGATAACAGCCACCTCTTCCCATAGCTGCAGATGGGTTCATGAGACACCTCTCACGACTGGTTCCTCTCTGTGGTTTGGCTTTTTCGGAGAGGCTTGTGCTGAAAAGGAGTTCTGCCACCATCTCTTAAATCATTGAAGCTGATTTTGCTATTCCCTCCATGATTAGTGGGTGATTTGGCTTCTTACTGAGGCATCAGAAGGAAACCTGAGAAGAGGCATGCTAGGCCTCTCTGGGTAAGAAAGCACGTGCCTTTGTTTCTGCAGGAGCCTGTTTCCAGTCAAAAATAACCCAAATAAACCAAGAAAAGATGACTTCCTAATTTGGTGTTCCATCTTTGAAAGGGCAGATCCCATTCTGAGTATCTCAGCATGAACAGGACTTGAGTCCTTCCCGTTGTGGAGGGGAGATCTTTGCTGTGGCTGTTGTCAGCCAGCACCTGCTGGTTCACTTTCCCTAAAAACTGCATTGGCTGGAAGATGCTGCTGCACAAAACTCTCCTCTTGGCTGACGTGGTACTGCTGGTCATGGTGACTTTTGGTGCTCTGACCACTTCGGGCGTGCAAAAACCTCTTTACTGCAAGAAAATGGTGATCATGATGCCATGTTCACTGTGTGTTTAGTCTGACATTTCCAGTAAGTGTACTTTGCCCTAGAATCTCTCTAAGTGCTTCAGGTCTGGTTTGTTTTTAAATGAAGAGTTTAGGTTACACTTGGAACTTCCCTCCGTGCCAGTTCCTGGCTCTCTGGGAGTTTTGTTGTTTCAAATTTCAGGAATATGGGAAGTGCCTCACTCAGTGAGCCTTAACCTCATCTGGGAGCTCGATACGCTGCTTAGAAATTAGTTTTATTATAACTTCTGGTTATTTTCTGGAGAGTTTTATGTTGGGCTCTTTTGTCCCTGGACACTCGTATTTGCTGCTTTAACAGCTGGTTAGTTTTACCAACTTTTGCCTTGCTTGATCTTGAAGTAAATACTACCCAGTTGCTTGGGCCAGTTCACACAGTTCTGGTTTACACCTGTCAGCCACCTTGGACTTTTTTCTTTTATTTTTTTCCCCAGCCTGTAGGGTTAAATATTTAAAACTTAAAGTCTAGAGTAGAATTCTTCAACAGGATGTTGTTCAAAAAAAAAAAACACAAACCCAAAACCTGTGGTTCCTAGGTTTTCTGTGATCTGTTTGTGTCATCCCACATCCCATCTCGGGGAGAGACAGATGCTGCTTTCAAAGACCTGGGCTGCGTTGGCCTTGGTGTGATGCATCAATGTGCCAGCACATACTCAGTGTTAATGGAAAGATCCTTCTTCCCTTCTTGTTTCTCTAAGTGCATACCAGTGCCCCATCTAGATAAAAAAATTAACTTGTGACATATAAAAAGAGCCACTCGTATGGTGAAACCACAGCTGGCTGAGAGACATGGCTTTATTGCTAAGGTTTTGTAAAAGGCTGGGCATCTCGCCTGCTTTAAGGGGGGAGGAAGGCTGGAGTATGTTTGTTCCTTGCTCTTTTCTGTAAAGCTGGGCCCACGTATGGTTTTTGTAAGGTAGTCAACTGACACTAAACTCGTAACTCGTTACTGGAAGAATGGCTTTCTGTGACAATGGACAGTGGTGCTGCTTTTGGGACCCGTGGTGCAGCACAGCGGAGCACTTCAGCTCCCCATCCGTGAAGGGGGGGTAACGCTGCCCTCGGAGAGGCCGTGAGAGATCAGGGTTGTACTGAAGTGAGAGGAGCAAAGTGCTATGATCACTGAAGTCCATAAAGCCAGGTAAAAGCACGTTTTGGCCTCTAGATGGCATTTCCCAGCTAGATCTGCCCTGCAGCTTCCATCAGTCCCCAAAATGCTGTGTCTCAGTCCTTGGACACTGTTCCAGTGGAGGGTTACTCATCTCCCCATGCCTGTGGAGGACTGCCAAGGTAAGAGGTGAAGGTAACAACCAGAAGATGCTACAGAAACAAGAGGCACTGGAAATTCAAGTGCTGGATAAAAAGCAGCAGGCAAGATGGTTTTCCTCACGTGTCTGGTTAATGCAAGAAGGGTAAAGCAGAGGTTTGTTTGCGTGGGGGCGAGCAGTTTCCCAGAGCTGGGCATGGAAAAGCAGCATTGCATCATGCTGAAGTTGGTTTGACTTGGTACTCCCTCTGTAATTAGGTCAGTTCCCAGCATTTCTGCTGGCAGGCTGACTAGCTGCTGTTTTCCAGCACAGGAGTAAACAGGCATTGTTGCTGTGGTGGAGCCTGACGCTGCTGTGCCTGTACCCCTGGCCACAGCGGAGGAGCAGCCATGCTTTATCTATAGCCTCTTCCAGCCCGGAGCAAGCCTCCTCCTCTCAACTCGTTCTCTCGTCCTAATAAGCACCTGCACGATCCCATCTTGTGTTTTCTGGGCAAGTGAGTGAGATCCTTCTGTGATTTAGCTGTCACGCCGCCTCTTTGCAGCCTGTGTCTCGTGTGTGTCAGCAAGCAGGAGGCTGCAAAGCAAAATCACCGTTATCTAAATTTCCTTCCAAACATCTGTGGTCAAACGCAGTTGCAGCCTGTCGTTCTTGGTGACTTTCAAGAGGAGCTGCTAGAGACTTCAAAGGCTTTCCTAGAGCGCTCTTGTCCAACTTCTTATCTCTCTCGCTTTGCTTTCGTGGCTTTTTCTTGTCGCAGCTCCTGATTTTGCTGACCTGAGACTGGTTTTGGTTTGACAAGCAGTGGGAGAGATGGAGAGATCTTCTTTTGCTTACCCTAGAGAAAGGGGAGGGAGGGAGGGAGAAAGAGGAATAAAAGTGCTTCTCTAGGTGGAGTTAAGGTAACTAAGAACCCCATTTCCCCTCCTGCAGAGAGACTGCAGAGGGGATGTACACCCAGGAGGAATGTTACAGTCTGAGAAAAACCTTCCAGTCTTGCCCTTAGAATGTGCAGGAAGCTCTTGTCCGGACAAACCTCTGTGCCAAAAAGGAAAAAGGGTGACTTGGTTGCAATTACTTGAAACAGGTAAGAGGAACAATTGATGAAAAAGCAGGTCAGAAGTTATCTTGCATGCCCAGTGAGCAAAAAGGCACGGAGGCAAACTTAAGTCAAGCCCGAGGTGGGTATGTGGGAGGTTTCGGGTGGAGGATAACGTTGGCATCACACGAGCGTGTGGTTACCGCTGCGGAAGCTCAGTACCTTCAGTGACTTATAATAAACACAGGGACCTACAATGTGTTGCAGTGCTGGAATGCACCCTTCTGTGAAACTGTGGAAGGGGCACCTGTTGACTCAGTAGGTCCTCGCGTGTGTTACTCGAATCGGCTGATGCCAGCGATCGCCAAGCACCAGTGTGGCTTTCCACACCTGTTAGCACTGCCGAGCCAAGCGTGGCACGAGTGGGCTGGCCTCTGCTCCTTCAGAGGATGGCTTACCGAGTTTCGCTGGTCTTGTGCAAGCCTTTGGAAAGAGCCAGGTCCACAGATGGAAGTGATAGTGCACCTTGGTCCTTGTTATGGGAGAAGGAAAGCAACTTGTTTTGCCTCCGAGCCCGGAGGAAGGTTGCTGAGCTGGTGATGAGAAATGAAAGGGCATCTCCCTACTTGCAACAGAGCATGTTTGAGGTGTCTCTGCTACCAGATTGCACATGTTTTACTGTCTGAGCAATGCCACCAGGCTGGCACTCAGCCACAGCCTCTCTTTTACCCTGCATTTGCTGACAAAATCGTTTTGCCTCCGTGCCCGGAGCTCCTGGCCGCCTGGGCAGGTGTGTCTTTGTGACCATGGGTGAGACTATTGTATTGTAGCTCTAGGTAGCCACGGATGTGCGAATCTGTTCTGCTACCTGCTATTAGGAAGGTGAGGTCTGGCATTTTGGCAGTGCTTTGTAATGACACCTCGTGAAAAACCAGTTGGATTCCCTCGTAACAAATGGGTGTAGTGGTTTTACACCCTTCTACTCATCGCGGCTCTGCTCAGTCTCTGCTGAGGCTTTGGTGTTCTGTCACCTTGGCAAAGGCCCAAAGGGTTGACGGGTTAGTCACCTTCCCTCCACCTTCGGTGCAAGGATGGGGGCCACATAGTTACACAGGAGAGAGTGTTATCGGAAAACCAAGAAATATTCCAATGGGATTCAGTGCTCTGGAATTTTGTTGACGGATTTTTCATGATGAGAAAATACTCAAAAGTTTTTAAAAGAATATATTGTAGTAACTGTTCCAACACAAGCTGGACTGGAGAGGAAGGCTGTGTGCCCCTCGGCAGGAGTCCGCTGCTGTCGCAAGGATGACGGGAATTGCCGCGCCGCTCGGTACAGCCGCCTTCCCGTAAAATCGGCTGCCTGAATTTTGAGAGTCGAGCAGGTTCCTACCTTGTAGGCATCACTGTTTCTAAACGGATGTGTCCTGCACCTCTGGAAAGGAACGTGCTGTCGAGTTGTGCAAGCTGGTTTTAAACTGGCTGTTTCTGGGAGCGGTAGCAGGGTGCCCGTGGCAGAAGATGGCTTAGAGAGGCTGATGTAGCCCAGCAAGAAGTGACTGTGGCATGGGCATCACTGCCATTCCCAGCCAGCCAGACCTGCCAGCCCGACCTTCCGTGGTGTTAGCCATGAGCTTTCCTGTGCTTTCCTCTGTACGGCCCATGGACTGGGGTTTGGCTAAGGGATCCCCTTCGCTCATCCAAAAAAACCCCAAACCAGCCCACCTCCGAAGGCAAAGCTCTCATTGGAAAGTGTCTACTTTGCAGCTCAGTCTTCATTTTTTTCTGGTTTTACTTTCTTGGCTGCAACTGCCCTTCGTACTTGTCATGTTCTCTCCTGGGCAGTTCTCTTACACTATGGTCAGGTCACTTCTGTTTCTTTTTTAAAATTATTTTTTGATTATTTTTTTTTTACCTAAATGGTCTGAGTCCTTTAAATCTTTTGCTGTTAGACATTCTGTCCAGCCTGTGAGTGGTTTCTGTGGCTGCAGCTTCCTTGTGTGATGTAATTCTCATGTCTCGCTGAACCCAAATGATCCGCTTTGCAGCGCACTAAGAATCTGCGGAAGGCAGATCACCAGCAGTGGGCAAGCATCAACCAGTGCCAACTGTGAAACATCTTCGAGAGGTGCCCGTGCTTTTCCCTTAAAGGAGATTCAGGGAGAATCCATTTCCTGGTAAAGTCAGATACTGCAGGCTGAAACTTACCTACAGCTTTTACAGAAAAATAGTGTTTCCTAACTGGAGATAGGGGAACGAGGCTTTTGTGAAGCATCTGTGTGTCCCTGGAGAAGGTTGTGTTGTTGAGAAAGAGCGACAGGACGTTCCTCCTGCTTTGGGCTGGGCTGGCTTCTCTGGCACACCTGGATGGCAGCCTTAATGCACCTTTGGCTGGTGGCCCGAGGAGGGAGGCTGGATCTGCAGCAGGGTGAGGGAGAGGTTTCAAGCCAGACCCTCTTGGTTTTAATCTGGTATGGAGGAAAAGATGCCCCTCTTGGATTCTGCTCCCCGACTGAGGAGGAGAAGGGGCTTGTTTTTGTTGACCTCAGCGCACGCAGGGTTTGCTCCGGAGGTGTGCAGCTGAACTGTGCTCTTTCCAGATGAGGCTGGTCTTGCCAGTGAGACTGCTTTCTCCTGAAGCATCCCGAGTTTGTCGGTGTTTAACCTGGAGCTGCTAGCTTGGAAAAGGTGCTGCTTCTTGCAGTGGTGAGGGTTACAGTTTTGCCAGCTTCAAAGTGGTATTGGGCTGGGGTTGTTGCTGTATATAGTAACAAAAAGACCTGGTTTCACTCCCCCTACACACACATGTGCACACACACTGCCCATTAAATGGATTCTAACGCAAATCTGGAGTCTTTCTCCCTAAGCCTCTTCTAGAAGCTGGAGAGATGATGCTCCTGATCTGATTGTCTCAGGGAAGTGCCTAGAGTGAAGTAAATTGGCTTCCCCTACAGGCTTACTGGACGGTCTTGTAGCCTCTGGTCTGGAGTGACCTCGTGGTGCTGCGTGCGGCGGCCCCGTGGCGCGGTGCCCTTCCCGATGCCGCGCCGGCCTGCCGCTGGCTGCCAAAACCCTCTGCCTCTGGCCGCTGCTGTGATTTTGAAATGCCATGTCATTAAAAACTGAAGGTGCTGCTGTAATTACGAGGAGGAAAAACACCCGTCAGGGTTTCTGTGCCTGCTGGTGTGAGTGACATCCAGCTATGCTTTGGAAAGAGTGGTTTATCTGAGAGCTTAATGGGGATAAAACCACAAAGGCTTGTTTGGGACTGATTGGCCATACCTGTTGAAGCTGCTGAGCACCATCGATGCGCTTGCTGAGCTTTGTTTGCAGTATGGGAGTGCTGTGAACTGCGGTGACAGAACAGCCCTGGAAATCTCCAGTTCAAGGAAAGCTGACTGCGTGGTTGGCTGTGGTTATTTTCAACCAAACAGGGTATGAAAAGCCTTTTCTACAGGGGGAGGAAAAAAAAAAGAAAAATAAGTGTTCCCATCCTACGCTCCTTACTGGGAAATGAGACAAAGCTGTGGTTTACATTGGTATAGTTGTATACTAACATATCTATACATATATACTGCATTTCCCATGGTGTCTAATGTCTCTGACCCTCTGGTCTTGTTCTAGTCCATGCAAGAAAAGTAGGAGGTCTCTTTCTGTGTTCTGCCAGTCCTGGAAGACAACTGTTCTTGAGACTTCCTTCTTTCCAGACTTCTTAAAGTGCGTGTTCTTTCTTACTGTTAATGGGAAACCCACTCCCCGAGAGGTCCGTGACGTTCACGCTGTCCTTGGGGCATCCACTTCCCTGCTCCTCTTCAGCAGCAGCCATGCTGGAAGAGCTTCTCTGCTTTACTCTTTCTGCAGCAAGTGGTGTTTGGCAGCCCTGTGCGAAATGGTGACGAGGGCGCAGTGTTTTAGGGACGCGATGTTGCCCTTGGTGATCCTCCTGTGCAGACCTCGAATCTCTGAAAGGAGCTTGATCCTCCTTGCAATTACATGGCTGCAAAGAAAGCGACTTCCCTGAAGTGAAGGGCTGCGCTGCTTCAAAACAGACGGGAGAGACACAACTGGAGCTGCTGGGTAGGTCTCGGGTTTGATTGCGATAAGCTGGTGCCACTCATCCAGGGCAGAGCTGGGGGCAGGCGTTGCCCCAGCGGAGCAGAGCGCTTCTTTCAGCAGCCAGAAGAGCTCTGTCTTCTGGTTTCAGTCTGGGGTTTCTTAGGAGAAGAGTGTTGACAGCACACGGATGTTTGTAGCTGGTGCGGAGACATCCAGGACCTTTCAGCTTCTCGTGGTTTTCCAGTGTGCAGGAGCACGACAGGCTGGGGGGGAGCATGGCTGGGAGAAAGGGCCCCAGACTTCCTTTAGGATTTGAACTTAGATTTAGGATTGAGGGCCGGATTGGCCAATGGAGTGTTCCATAGCATGGGATGTCATGCCCGGTATATAGATGAGGGTTGACTGGGAAGTTGGGAATTCTCTTCTGAGGGCTTCCTTGGTCTCTCAGGGTTCTCTCTTGTTTTCTGTCTCTCTTCGGGCCTCTTGCTCATCCAGGATTGCTGTGTCAGGACTTACCTGTTTCAGGATCGCTTGCCGAGACAGGACAGGCGTTGGTCACTGGGTGGTGAACAATTACATCACTTGTTTGTGTATATTATTATCATTTAATATATATATATTTTCATAAAATATTATTATTATAAAATTGTTCTTATCTCAGCCCATGAGCTTCCTTCCCTTTTCCCCTTTACTTCTCTTCCCCATCCCCAGGGGTGGGAGAGGGCGAGCGAGTGGCTTCGTGGTGTTTAGTTGCCAGCCGGGTTAAACCACGACGTGGAGAACCCCGTATGGGACCGATACGGATTTCAAACTGGAGTAGCAACGGAGCTGACTCCTGAAGTGGAGGAAGGCTGTGTAAGGTGGTGAGGCACTGGAACAGGTTGCCCAGGGAAGTTGTAGATGCCCCATCCCTGGAAGTGTTCAAGGCCAGGTTGGATGAGGCTGTGGGCAGCCTGGTGTGGTGGAAGGTGTCCCTGCCCATGGCAGGGGGGTTGGAACTGGATGATCTTTGAGGTCCCTTCCAACCTTAACCATTCTATGATTCCATAAGGTCAGTGCTGAATCAGTGGGGCTTTGGGTGGCATCAGGAGGCTGACCATGGAGGCTGAAGACTGAGGTGACTGTAGAGAGTTGAGTTTGACAGAGCTTGAATGGCAGTTCGTGATGGAGGAGAAGTGTCCTGCATGGCATTTGTGTCCCGCTAGGCTACGTGCTCTGCAGCGTGTCCTTCGGTAACAACTCGCACATCCCAGTTATGATGGAGCTGCCAGCTTGGAAACACGCTCTTTGCTGTTCCACCTTGCCACCACACCCCTGGCTTTCAGTCCTGTCTTCGGATGTTTTGTACGTACGCTTGGACCTGTATTTTCAAGCTAATAACAAAATGTTACCTAATACTGCGCCTATCTCCTCTCAGTTAATTAGAAAAGCAATTCCTTGCTGTGCTCATCCTTCTGAGGGATAGACAACTAATGTTTCAGCCTGCATGTGTTCCAGTTCAACCAGATAGTTGTCTGTGTCCAGTAAAACACCACTGAGCTGCTGTGTGTATTGTTGTAGGATCTCTGTATCCATTTTTTGGTGCTTAATATTAAGGTGCTCCTAATAGGTGCTTTTTTATTTTTTGAACATCTATTGTGGAACAGTGTGTTCACACTGGGGAAAAAGCATAGTCCTTAGACCCTGGGGTGTCCCTTCTGCTTGCTTGGCAGAGGACCCATTGTACCCAAAAGGCTGGCCAGGCTGTTAGTCACTATTATTTCAGGAAAGAACCTGAACGGACTTTCGGCAAACGATGGGATGACTCAGGGTTTACTGAAAATAAAGCCGTGCTGCCAGCTGGAGCCCTGGAGCAGAGGATGCTTTGCTGGGGTAGGGACTGGGCTGCGTTTTGTACAGCTCACTTTAAACATTTTAAGTTTTCCCCAGTTGGACAGCCCTCTGTGCCCACTCCGAGCTCAGAGTGTGGGTTTGTGACTGTGAGGTCTTCTCTCCTGGGCTTGTCTCAGCTGGGATCACCAGCAGCCTCTGGGGAAGAGAGCTCAGCTGAGCCTGCGCTGCCGCTGGTCGTGCAGTGTGAGTAGATCAGAGAGGAGGACCTGGGATCGGAGTAACAACGTTGACATCAGGGCATTTCAGGCGTTATCTTCGCTGTGCTCTGGGAGCCAGGGATGGGTTATTAGCCCTGTTACAGCCCATCCGAGCCCGCTGGTGGCTTGTCCACCGTCCTGCAGCAGATCTGTTGCAGAACTGCCAGGAGAGCGTGGGAATGCTTCTCTCCAGCAGCTCATCTACTACAGGCTCAGTGATACTTCTGATCCGTTCATAGGGGCAGGGGAAAGCGTGTGCTGGTGGCTACAGAGGTGGAGAGAGGTCCTGACAGGCGCCTGGTTGGGGCTTCATCACCTTCTTACCAACCAGTGGCGGTCCCAGGCTGAAGCCCTGCCTTCTCAGGAGTGCTCTAAACTCACGTCCCCAACCACTGTTCTTCAGGATTTGTCAAAAAGTGTCTCCAAGGGTCTTGCTGTGTCCGTTCGGAGACTCACCAAAGCTGGGCCTCGGATCTTGTGGTGACCCAGCAATTAGACGGGGAAATAAACTGAAGATGACGAGAGTACCTGGCAATTTCCTCTGCAGTGAATAGTGATAATCACTCCTGTGTACCTCACTTAATTAGTTAGAACTAGACAATCACCGCTGAGTGCTAATTGCAGTGCCCGTTCCTGATGCTACCTGGGTACCACCGCCGTAAGCGGCTCTCTGGGACTCCAGGGCTTGCAGGTACCTGCGTAGCAGTGGGGTGCCTGCTCCCCCTTCCCAAGCCTGGCTGGAAACGCTTGGCTTGAGAAGAAATGCAGTGGGGTGAGAGCTGGGGGGGCTGCTCTCCGCTGTCCCCTTGCCACGAAGGGCTGGGGAACATGGCATGTGCCGGAGAATGCGAGGAATGTAGAGGAGAGCTTCCAGGGAGGGGGAGACCATACCGTCTGAATGGTGAAACCTGTTTGATTCCCCTGAAGGGCAAAACACACCCAAGTCTCCTCCTCAAAACAAGGCTTGGTTTCCAGGAGCCAGCCCTCTCGGTCCGCCCGGCAGGTAAGCGCCCAGCCTCGCCCACAGCCGCCTTCGCTGCCAGGGAGGATCGAGATACCCGCTGCCAGCCCTCGGAGGGCAGAAGTGCCCGGAGATCGCTCGCAGCCTGCTCTGCATCCGTCTTTTGGGGGGCAACCACAGCTGAGGAGCCTCTGCAGGTAGGGCTGGGCAGGGAGGCTGCTCCTCGGAGCCCTGCGGAGGGCACCGGGAGTGCTGCTTCTCCCCGTCCTTCACCTGCTCTCTCTGCCTGGGCAGGAGGAGGAAGAGGAGGGCTGTCCTTTCCTAGCCTGCTGGTGCAGGGATCTGGTGGGGATGAGGGAGGCTGGAACTGATACCTTAAATCCTCCTGCTGCATGGGGAAACGAAGCTCTTTTCTGTGGTCTGTTGGAGCAAAGTGGGGATCCAAAATGGTACTTGAGTTCTACAGGGATGGTGTTGGTACAGGTACACAAAGGAGGCAGAAGAGGGCAGGTTTGAGTAGGGGTCTTTGTTGCTTGCCCCTGTCTGAGCACTCAGTTCTCTCCCTGCCCAGCACCCCACATCTTTCTAAATCCATCCCCCTCTTAATTTACTAGATAGAGCAGGGAGCTAACTGGGGAAAAGCCTGCGTGTGGGCAGGAGTGAGCAGAGGCTGGACAACACAGGTGAAATCTGAGCCTGTGACCCTTGACAAGCTCTCGAGAGGCTTGGGGTAAGCTGCACCACTTTCTGCCTCGCCAACCCCCCTCCCAAGGACCCATCTGGGATGGAAGGGGTGCAGGTAGAGATTTTTCTCTCTCCTGCTCTGCCTTGTTTTGTTTCTCTCTAATTAGTATGAAATCAGCACCCTGGAAAGGAGTGGTAAAGCTGGTACGGAGGAGACGAGCACCTCCCTCAGTCCTTGCTTCATCCTACCTCTAAGCTTGGTGAATGTCTTCTCCGTTTCCCCGTCCCCACCCTTCTGCTTGGCCCTTGGCTGCTCCAGGAAAAACCTCTAACAGGAGGACGAGCTGGATTCAGCTGGACAGGTTGCTCCACCACGAGCTGGGGAGCAGAAATGTCCTGTCATCAGATTGATCCGGATGTTGTACTTTAGCTAGTTTGTTTTATTCATCCAGCCAAAGAAAAAACACTAGATTTGTTCCCAAAAATTTATCATGTTTTAACTGGAAGTCTCAATTCCCACAAATGACAGATTTTAGTTTTCTTTTACAAAAACATTGGGTTTTATTTTCTTGGAAAAGCTTTGTGGGTCTGTGACACAAATGCAAAGCTCTGCCTTGGAAAACAAAAGAAACTTTTCCTCCTTTCTTGCTTTCATCTCGAGACATCAAGGCTTAAGGTCAATGGCATGTGGGTGCGGTAAACATCCTTTACATCCTTCTTCCTTTTCAAATACAGAAATTTAGTTGAGCAATTAGGAATTAATGCCTTGTAATTAGAGTAATGAAACTGTATACCCAGTATAGTGAAAAATAACCTCGTAATTTTTGGCAGTAACAGCAGCGAGTGTTTGTTTGGGGGTGGTCATGCTGTGTGGGTCTGCCCAGCTCCCAGCACACCAGGGCCCTGGATGATCCCTTGGGATAGGCAGCTTTGTGTGCCGCTCTAATTAAGTTTGTGCCACACTTTCCTGACTTCAGTAGCTCACGTCTTTGCCAACTTCACCCAGTCAGACTGAAATTTTTATTTTTGTGGGGTATGTGGTTGCAAGTGAATTAAAAAGTTATAATTGTGCACTTGTAGCTTTATAGCTGTTGTCTCAGACATGGGTGAAGCGTGTCTGCGTTGCTGGTGTTAATGAGTTCTGTGCAAGCTTCTCCATGGCAATTGCAGGTTTTCCTCTTGCTCTTCCCCGTGCTCCGGGAAGGATGGGTGTTTGCTGTCGCAGGTAGCCGTGACCAACATCCTGAGGAATTGTGGTGTGGGCTGGGGCTCTTCACAGGGATCCTGCCCAGCCAGCCAGGCTCTGCTGCAGCTCCAAGTGCTTGGTACTTCTGCGTACCTCCTGAAAAAGGTGGGCACACAGCTGGATGACCGTGATGCAGTTTAAGTTATTTGACTGGCATTATGGAAGGATTGTGGCAGAGGCATAAAATGTCACTTGCAGTCTCCAGCTGGCTCCTCAAACACCTCGAGCAGTGGTTCCTTGGGGGGGAAAAATCCTCCTCTTGTTGCCTGGCTTCTCCTTAGAGCATCTCTGCATGTGCTGAACAAGGTAGCAAGGAGCTTTGTGTTGCCTGAGCCTGAAGGGTTGATGTGAGGTTGCCTGAGCTGCTTCTGCTGTGGCATTCCTGGTCGTTTGCAAGCTTGGCTTTAAAAATCTCCTGATGCTTCTTCAATATCGCGGAGTGCGTACGTAACAGTGTCGGTGTTAGTCGCTGCGTGGAAAAGGAGGAAGGTGAGAGTAAACAGGAGTCCCTCAGAGAAGCTGAGCATTGTCTGTGAAGCGAGGGCTCATCACCCTGCCTGTATGGATGCCCAGTTGGGGTTCAGCATTATCAACCTTCCTGCTGCTCAGGGGAGGTGATGCATGGCTTTGTCTCCATCCGAAAGCCCACAGCCATCCCGTTGCTCCTGGTACTGAGCTGATATCAGAACCCTACTTATCATGTGCTATTGAGGCTTCATCCAAGCCCTGGAGTGTGCCTCAGGCTGTGGGTCTGGGCTTTTAGAGACTGACAACCACCCGCTTTAACCACCTTCTGCCACCTGAGTGCACGAGGTGGGATGGGATCCTAAACTGCAGGTTGTGAGTTCACCGAGCGAAGCCTGAAGCGTAAGTCCTGCTGCCGCTCGCTTCCCCGAGTGCAGCCGGTGGGACAGAAGCGTCCGTCCTTCCCAGGCACGGGACATCATTCAAATCAGAGTTCAAAGGGGAAACAAATCTACTTGTAAGAACGCTGGCTCAGGAACGTCACAGCCACTGGGCACAAAGTGCTACTGCAGCACAACCTTCCTTTACAGGTTCCAACCTGCAGAAACGAATGTAAGGGGTTAACTTTGTTCTGGCAGGGTTTATGCTGGATCAGGTACAGTCTATCCACGCTGCTCGCGCTTCACAGCAGATCAGGTAACAGCTGACATAAAAGCATAACCCTGGCACAAAGTTTGCATTGTGTGCTCTGGCTAATGCCAGAGAAACCCAGGTATGTGCCCACGCCTAATGCAGATGGCTGGAGGGCAGCCTGATGGGGCACGGACCCAGATTAGCAATCCTGCCCCCGGATTAGCAATCCTGTACCCAAACGCTGCCTTTCTGGGGCAGGGTGTCTCCTGGCTGCATGTAACCTACGTGGAGCAGCTCTCCTTCCTGTGGGTTTGTGAACGCTGGGTTTGAGCTGCGGCACGTTAAACCAAGGTCCCACTTTCACCATACGGGCTGGAGAGCAGGGACTGGGACTCCGATTTAGATCTAGAGGACAAAATTCTCAGCAGAGTTTAGGAGGTTCGAATGAAGAAGGTTCAAATCACTTGCGAGTTTTTGACATTTTAATTTGAGGACCGCGAAGGTCGGAATAGGCACCAATTATCATTAAACCAGGATATTCTTCCGCATGACTGACCTCGGTCTTGTTTGCGGCTGAGGGCCGGCATTCAGGTCACTGGCCAAGTCCTCCATTAGGGCACAAGTTCCTAGCTGGTGAAATGAGTTTTGTGCTTCTACCCAGGAACAGGAGGAGCACGGGAGAGCTCCTTGGAAAGCAGCATGACAGCACGGGTGGTCTGTCAGCAGAGCCCGGAGCTGCTAGCTGAAGGTCCCGGATCGCTGTAGGTGGGACAGGATTGCTTTGCAGTTGATCACGTAAGTGATGCCACACGGGCTTTGGGCTGAAGGAAAGTAACACTGGTTTAGGACACAGTTTGTTGTCTACTAATGACCTTTGTGTTGAGGCACTAAGAGTTGAACCCCCTGTTGCACGAACTAGGGAAGGCAGCAGTGCCTGGGTCTGCTCTGGGGTTCCTGTCCAGAAAGGGTCTGGCTGATACAGCGTTTTCTGGCACAGAGCAGCTCACCGTGCAGCTCTCGCAGGGACCAGCACAGTAAAGTGAGCCTGGTGCCCCGGACATCAAAGAGAGATCCTGCCCTGACACCAGGGAGTGAGGCACTGGGAACAGGAGTGCTGTAACATGAACTGGGCGGCTGGCGCGGGCTGTGCGGACAGTTCCGGAGTCTAAAGGCACCCTGTGGCTCTCTCCAGGAAAGCTGTATTTACAGGATCAAAGTGGTTCTGCTTCCTTTCCCAGGGCATTCATTTAGCCCTCAGAACTAGGTCCAACGTCGGATCCAGCTCATCGCCAAGACGAATGGAGGGCAAGGTTTCTATTAGGTGCAAAGGGGCTATTACTGCGCGTGCCCGACAAACTCCTGACAACAGCAGGCTAAAAAAATTGTTATTAACATTTGAAAGTTGCAGTTGAGCCACCAGAAAGGAGGATGGCTGGCAGGTTTTTCCTCTGTGCGTTTGCAGGTAATAGGAGCTGCAGTCAGCTTGTAAAGAACAGTGTTTCATCTCCTGGGGTATAATTACATCTTTTTAAGTGGCTTATGCGGAAAGCAGAATCGTTCCCAATTAAGTGATGGGCTGCTGATTTCAGGCACTTAGAGAATTCATTAGCAGAGTGCTGGTCTGGCTGTGCATGAGCACCTTCGCAGAGGACTGTATGAGCGGGCAAGGATATACCACCCTCTGCCAGCTGCAGCCTCCATGGCCTTGGGCAGAGCGGTGGCCACGGGGACAGACAAGAGCACGCCTGTAGTGACTGCCTTGTTCAGCCCACGGGCTGTGATCCATAGGGATCGCTCCCTCCTAAGGGTGAGAGAGGAGCTTGTGGTGCCTGAGCCATCTCTTAACTCCTCTGCTGGTCCCACTGATGATGGTGCCCACTGATGATGGTGCCCACCGTTGTGGTCGTGTGTGTATCGTTTGCCTCTGGGCAGCCAAACTGAGCTCTCCAGGTTGTTTCACGTAGCATATCTGCCTGCTCACCTGGCAGGGTGAGGGTTTTCTCCAGGAGCTGCTCTTGGAAGCACTGCTGAGAGGCAGAGACTCTCTGTCCCATCAGCAGCAGCAGCATACCTTGAAGCTGCCTTAAAAACTCAAAGCGTATTGAAGCACCCGAGGCAGGGCAGGGACCACCGCAGTGCCCGGGAGCGTGCGGAGGGAGAGCGGAGCTGGCCGGCTGCCCGCAGACGGATGTGCCCTGGAGATTAAAATCTAAAGAAGGTTTCAGCTCCCCTTTCCTTATTAAATAGCTTGTAATTGCTTTCATTCCCGTGATGAGGATCTTCAGCGTTTGCGTCGGCAGCGAGAGGCGGCGTTTCGGCAGGCACCGTGCCCTTCCTGCCGGCGGTCAGCAGATTGACTCCGCGTGGGATTTCGAGGACCGTGCTTCGTCGAAGGCTCTTGGTGGTGATCCGTGCCTTTGAAAAATCAGGGCTTTTGCACAAGTAGTTAGCATGGATTTCGCCAGCAGCTCCATTTGAAGCGTGAAGTCTCAGGGACACGGTCTAATAGGATTTTGGTCCTGCGCAGGCAGAACGTTTATTTCTTATGCTGGGGTGTTCCTGTTGGATGCTTTGTCAGCGGGGATTTAGCCATTGTTAACACACATTTTTATGGGTCTCCTGTTGTCTGGGACATCCCATTGTTGTATACCAGAGGTTGGTGTTTGAAAGCAACCAGGCAGCATGTAGCTTGAGGGACTTGCAGTGAGAGTGTTTTGGCTGTATTGTGCTAGAAACATGAGTCTGAGCTAGGATGTAAATCAGATTATTTCAAATATCAGAAAGAGTATCCGGCTGTCGTGTATTCATATTGCCCGGGGGTGGCCAGCCAGTTTCCTATATCTTGATGCTCCTTGTAGGGAAGGGCTGGAGAAGAAGCAAGAGGTGGTGAGGAAGGCAGGCCTGGAGATCCCTGTGGCTCATGAAGTGCTCTGCAGAATTAAAGAGGTTGTAAGTTGTCATAACTGGGCCAAATTCCTCCCTTCTACTCCCTGAAATCAGACCTTTGTAGCCGACAGAGAAGGAAACCCAGCTTATCAATAGAGGTTCTCCCAGTAATATCACTCAGAAGATCAACCTCACCACCTCCAGCATACCCAGCATGTAGTTCCACCTGCGCTACATACCGGAGACCGGCTATCGCAGGGAGGGGAGAGGCAATTTGGGTTTAATTGCCTGGAGCCTGATCGGATCCTGACTCATACAGGGCTCGTGAGAACATGGGGAGAGGTGATGAATTTAAGAATTGCTCTGTCCAGCAGCCAGTGTGTCGCTTCTCCCCCGTGTAGGACCCAGGCATTGGTGGCAGTTTCCATTGACCCTGTTCCTCTGCTGTCATGATCCACACTGGAAACACCCTGTGAAGTCAGAAAGAAGTCAGATTTTTGGAGGAAAAACCACCAAAAAAACCAAGTCAAAAGACTCTCCAAATATTATTCTTGATGCTTGCTGGAAGAACACAAGTCTGTTGTGTACAGTTTGAAACATCCATTCAGAGCTGCGTGTGCAGAAATACCCGAGTGCAGCGATTCTACTGAGTCCAAAGAAAAAGGAGGTGTGGAGAGTAGAAGAAGTGTGATGTACCTTTGCCTAACTGCAGATTGAGCCACAGAAAGGATTCAGCATGTTTGTGGTTTTGTTCCAAGTGCCTGTGCTGCAGTATTTGTGACCCACAGACATTACTGTGAGCTGGTTTGGAGGTAGGTGGCATTTGAATTTGCACCCTGTTGTGCTCTGCGTGGACACTGCACATGGCTCTGAGAGTCACAGACTTTTTAAACCAGATAATCTGAGCTAAAATGGTTTAGAGGCCTGTAAGAAGATGCAGGAGGAACTGAATTCTGGCCCTCATGCTACCTAGAAATTTTCCCTAGACTTTCTATTTGCCAGGCAGGCTATGGATGGACGTACTTGTGTCTTAAATATTGCCTGTAGCGGTGCCCGGCTGTCCCCGCCAAGGAAGGAATCACTCCAACAGGCAGGTTTAGGCACCATGGTCAGTCTGGATTTTTGTGGTGTTTTTTTTTTTTTTTTCACTTTATTGCTTGTTTCACATCTCATTCTAGCAGGTTATGCCCATAAGTTCATGTCAGTCCCATCTCTCTCACTGCCCAGGTAGGAGACCTGCTGTCATACACCGCACCTTCCTGTAAGCCCAAGTGCCAGGGCTCTGCCCACATGGAAATCGGTGTGTAACTGGGAAGAAATACATCACCCTGCATGGGCTTGGTTTCAGTATGGAGTCAGGGCACGGCAGGAGGTGCCTGGCAAATCTGGTGGTCCAGGTGCAAAGGAAATAAATGGACATCTGTCTGCAGCCAGATGCAACTCCTTACTCCGCGTGACTGTTTGCAGAGGAGGATCACCTCTCAGAGCTGGTGTTACACAAGCCAACCTCATTTATTCCAGGATCCCAGGGCACTTTGCAAACACGAAGCTGGAGGCAGCTCTGCGAGGTTGTCCAGGGGAACTGTGTTAAGGGGATCATCCTTCAAAGCGCAGCCGTTTCGGAGTACAGTGGGCAATGCGTAACGGTGCGACAGCCTGCCATAACTGTTTGGGCCAGGAAGAGAAGGAGGATTATTGCTCATTTACATAACGATGGCACCCAAGGGTGCCAATTAGCATCACAAGCCTATTGCACTGGTGGTGTGCAGGCTCTTAATAAGAGGCAGTTGGCTCCAAAGGGCTCCCACTGGACTTCCGAAGGAAAACCTTCTTTATAAATAGGGAGGGAATAGGGATTTTTATTTAAATAGATTTTTTTTTTGGTATCAAATTTTGTATTTGTAGTGAATGTTTGGGAGAAAATACATACCCCTGACCAGTTCTGTTTGGTATCTAAGAGTGACTTGGTGACTTACTGTGTGTCCTTTTATAATAGAGATGTTCCTGGTCACACAGCAGCAGCTTTTTCTGTTAGGTAATAAATAAACAGAGCACAAATGGTGTGTCCAGCCTGGAAGAGCTTGTTTTCTAACTATGAGGCAAAGAGGGAAGGGATGGATCTAGTTTGAGGCGGAAGAGGTTGTTGTCTGCATGAGAGGTGGAGATCTGCAGGTTGGTTTGTGTGCTTCTTTCTGCACAGCAGTACAGTTTGAGCAGATGGACTGGGATGTGATCCCAGTGCAGCCTGTTGCAGCCCAAGATGCTGCCTACTGTTTCTTATTCTCACCACCTAGTGCTGGAGTATGAGAACATGAACAGATAACAGTTATGAGAAAGATGCGAACACTTTTCCTGATAGTAGTTTGCTCATCTCTCTGCCTTTGGTTTGAGTTAGTGGGTGCCATGTATGTCTCTTGTTCTTGTTTCTTCATCGCAGCTACTATCTTGGCATCCATGGATGTCAGTTTATCTGCCAGGTGTCACTGCCAGCTAGCATTAAAACAAGAAAATAGGCTGTTTGTTTCTCATATGAGAAATGCTCAGATATTCTAACTGTGAGATTCATGGTATAACCCGAGTTGAGCTGTCTTTCAATGTTCCAGTCACTGAGCAGGCACTAAACACATAGAAGATCAGCCCAAAACTTTACCAAGCCTGGTGTCCTGTGTCCAACAGGAGCCTACAGCAGGTGATTAAAATGTGTGGGCAAGAAATAGGGTACTTGGATTGCTCTTGTTGAACCCACTCAGCTTCTGGAGATCTTGTTTACGCTGTATTGCCTTGACCCTCAGGTGAAAGATAAAAATAGCCACTTGATAGCCGTCACTAATGAAAGAGAAAACGATGTTGTAAGGAACAAAGAGCTGACTCCTCTCCATCTGTCAGAGAAGGACCTTGCACCCCTCTGCTCCTGTCACAGAACGTTTGCTGAGAGCTTCATGCTGGACTCCTTTGTTACGGTGTGGGACAAGAGGACAGCCAGCTCCAATTCCTAGTGGTTTCTGCCAGTCAAGCAGCAGAGACATCCCAGTCACTGTGTGCAGGTGCCACCGTCCAGCAGACGCATCACGTGGTTCACCGCTGGAAAAAGCAGGCTGGCAGGAAACTTTTGCCAGTCCCTCAGCAAACCAAGCCCGGTGAGCACCACTGACACGTTCCAACACCTGTTTGTCAAGCCAGAAATACCAGTGGAGTACGGCGGCGTTGCTGTGGTCCCTCCCAGGATGATGTGAGCCGGGAGGAAGGAAGGCAGCGCCGGAGGAGAAGGCTTGGCCAACGTGTAGTTTCTGGCATGTTTTTGTACACATGCTGAGTACCACCCTTTGCGACTTCCCTTCCTTTTGGGTGTATTTGTTCAAGGAATTGTGTGAGTTAGAAGCAAAGTTTCTGTTTGAGCAATGAATAGAGATGTTTCTTGCAGGGCTGGCACGCGATGCCTGCGGTGTGTGCCAGGCAGAGCTGCGGTGCGTGCCCGCAGTTCAGTCCTGCACCTCCGTGAGCTCCAGCCCTTCCTGAGAATCTTTCCTAGGTGCTCCTAGAACTCTGCTTATTCCTCTGAAAGATCTGTGCTGGGGGTGCTAATCACCTCTCTGTTACACTGTGAGATGGGTAACAGCTCTCCAGCTGCCAAATACCTCTGTTAGATGACAGCATGTAGCCTACACCTACTTCTGCCCTGATTTGCCCTGACCAGGGCCATATCAAACTCTTGGGATGGTTCTTTTCCACCATTTCTTATCCTCCACTTGCTTGACTTTATTTTGCCCTGGAACAGGAAAGAATGTGATAAGTAGAAGAGAGCACCAAATGCACCTCTGAATGGGTCAGCCGTGGTCTGAATCCGCCTCGCTCAGATACTGCAGGCAGTGAAGCCACATGGCTTCTCTGTGTGCAGGTCCAAGATGCTGTGATTTTTGGGTTTTTTAACCCAAAGTTGCCAGATTACAGATCTGTCAGCTGCGTTCCTGCAGACTGCAGCCGTGTCTCCCACCTTTAGGATAAAGATACTGAAGTATTTAGAGGCTCTTCATGGAGATCTAGGACGATGCTACAGTTTTAATTTCTCCTTAAATAGCAGGGTCAATTAAATCTGCGTGGGAAGGGGGATCTGGGAAGGATGAGAAAAGAGGTGGGCTGTGAAAACGGAATTGTTTGGGAGCGTTTGCAAAAGGGAGAGGGAGCCTTGGGGTGATAGCAGAGGGCTTGCTGGCCATCTCGGTGCCACGGGAGGAGGAGTGGATGTGCTGTAGGTGGATCTTCGGCTGAGACACGCCAAAGGAGGAGCTTTCTGCCAAGAAGCAATGCTCTGAGATCAGTGCTCGGCATCCCTTGTGGGCGGGTGGCTTCTCAGCAGGGTTGCAGGGACAAGCCCACCAGCAGATAATAACAACCTGATTTTAGATTCGCAGACTCCCGAACAGGGCTGGGCGTTTTTATTCACAAATAGCATAGTCACTGAAGAATCCAGTTTCAGCAGAGAGTTTTGGCAAAGAAAGAACGGAGTGTTGTAAAAGCTGGAAGCTGCCCTCGGTTTTCTCCTCTGAAACAAGGGCTCATCTCACAGCTTACACAAAAAACCTTAGTAAAGAAAGAAAAGAAATATTTCTGATAAACAGGTAATCAGGTGCTGGATTAACCTGGGCTCTACTGATCTCAAAACAGTGTGTCCATTTTGAGTTTTTTTTCTTTTGTTTGTTTGTTTACAAATTAAAAAAATAATAATTGCCTTGGCAGAGCATCAAACAACAATTTATTTTTTCTGACTTTAGCTTGTGGTTGATTTTGATTCAGCTACAGCACTTGAACAATCAGTGCTCTGCAAATTCCTGATCTCAGAGCATCTCCGAGGTTCTACATCCAGGAGTTTTTCCTTGCTGCTTTCCTGTGGTCATTTGAAGGAGACACCCAACTGCCATCAGAAGCAGTAACTAACTCTTGCTTCTGAGACAGGCAGTCGGACGTTCTCTCTGCTGTGTCTTGGGGGAACAGCAGATATCTCTGCCAACTGAAATTTGCCAAAAGCCTTTGTGTTATGTTCCCACTGCAGAAAAATACCAAGGTTCACCAAGCAGCCTCAGCTGCTCTGAGTTCTACAGACTCCAGAAGGTCTGTCCCACCTGAGTGGCTCTGGGCACTTTTGCCAAGGTCTCCTTCACCACTTTCCTCCCAGACCTGGAAGGACACATCTGTCGTGGCCAATCTGAAGACGTACTGGTGTGGAGAACACGCCCATTTGATTTTTCCTGTCCTTGATGCTGAACGTACACGGCGTGGGGAGAAATCACAGCTCCAGTATATATGGCACCGTCTCCCCATCCTCCCAGTTCTGTGGCTGTGATGCTCTCCCTTCCACATAGCTTCAAAGTTGCTTATATCAGAACTACTAATCTGCTTTTCCCCTTTTTCATTTCTTCCAGGGGTTTGTTGTCTTCAAACAGTAACTGAAGGAGAAGGTGCTTCTGAGAACCATGATGTCCCTGGGTGTCAGTAAAGGTAGTTCCTTTCCCCATCCCGAGCTGTCTGGGATCTGCCTGCTGCCGTGGCTTTCCTTTGCCTTCTTTGCTCAGTTGTCATTTGCTGTAACGTCTCTGCCCAACTCCCCCAGTGCGCTGTGTCCGAGGGCAGCAGACACCGCTTCATTGTCTGGGACCTGCTCCAACCTGCACTTCCAAAATTACGTGCATTTGGCTATCATTTCAGTATCCATGAAGGTGCAGAGAGCTGGAGAGCTTATAGGCTGGCTGAGGTTTGAGATGAGCAAGAGACTAATAAACTACCATATTACTCGCTTTTCAAGACCCTCCTCAAAATTCTCTGTCTTTGAAATGTCTACTGAAAACGCAGCAGCAGTTGGCAGCCAGTGCAGCAGCTGACCGGGATGGCTTCCCCGTGTCTCTGTCTGCCCACCCCTTTAGGGAGGTATTGGTCTGAGAGTGCGTTTTTAGAACTGAACTTTGTGATGGAAACATGGAAACGAGGAACCAAAGGATGTGTCTCCTCCAAGCCCGACAGGCCACCAGAGAAAGCTGACAGCTGGGTGTTTGGATTTTATGGCTTACCTCTAACCCCCAACTCTTGGCTCAGCTTCATGCTCCAGACGTGTCATCCTCTCCCACAAACCAAAACAGCCTTCTGCTGGAGCTGATGTGATGGGAATCGCCAGAGGAAACTCTCATGGCTTTGTAAATAAGTGATTAGACCACCCCCTGAATGTCTTTGGTCTTCCTGAGAGAAAATGACTCATTAGTGTTGAGCAGTCCTCTGAAAGGAGAGAAGAAACTCTCTGTAGAGGAGGTGATGCACCAGAGTAAATTGATCCTGAAGTTTGGATGACAGCTCGTTTCCCTCTCTCATCAGATGTGGCAAAAGGCTCATTCGGTGTTTGAATTTCCGACTGAAAGGAGACTGGTGCTCCCTCCTCTCTGGGATCCACCCACCTGCTGATGCTGTGAATCCTTGCCCTTCCTCAGCAACCCTTCTCCCCTCTCCTAGGAGGTGTCATTCCATCCACCGATGAAGACCGCAGGAGGATCATTAGGCAGATGAAGGTTCGCACCACCCTGAAAGGAGATAAGAGCTGGATCCACCACCACAACTCAGACTCCGAGGATGAGAAGAAGAGCAGCCCGCTGTAAGTGTGGTCCCTGAGGAATGCTCCTCTTCTCCCTTCCCTTGCCCTCATCAACCTCCCATGAGGTTCTGCAGGTTCTCTGGCCTGCAGAAGCAGCACATGTGGTGCTGGGATGTTTTGGGGTCCCCATGATGCCAGGGAATGACACCGCCAAAGGGGAGCGGTGCTCCTGTTTAATTTTGATAAATGCAGGTTGGGGAGAAGCTCTGAGGAACGGCCTTTCCTGGGAGCTGGGAATCCAGCAGCACAGGTAGATCTGAAGTCTCAGGAGATCTCCCAGGCTTTTTTAAGCCAGGTTGTGTTTCACCATGTCCAGAGTGACAAATGAGGGGGCAGACCTTGATGAGAGGGAGTTTAAGTGATAAACCAGCCAGGCCAATAAAACCATAAACCAACACGACCTGCACCAGTTTCCCTTTAATTCGAAACAAAACCAAGCCCAAGCCGGTCTCCTCTTAGCAACTCCCTCTGACAACATCACTGCCATGTTCAGCAAGGCAGCCCAGCCAGGGCAGAAGTTCATTATGTCGTTGTGTTTTCTCTTCCCTCAGGTCTGGACAGGCCGGTGGGGGATCCTCAGCCTCAACACCTATTGCTCCTCAGAATGACAGGTAATTTTGGGGACCCATCCTGCTGCTTCCAGTGTTATCTCATGGGGTCAGTGCATGCTTCCACTGGTTCTTCACAAACGTCTGTTCCTTCATTTTTAGTGAATCCCTCCAAGGTTAGTTTTGGTGCAGCAGCTGAGGTATCACCCAAGGCCCACTGAGCTGGATTTTTGGCTTGACAGCCACCTGGACGTTTTCCTTTAACACTGGTGCTGCTGCTGTTGTTTTTCCACGTGTTTCTTAATTCACCAACGTCTGTTCTCTGCACAGGTCTTCTGCCTCCAAGCCTCAATCTGGATATCTCATCAGGTTGGTACAGAGTGGCATATATTTGGGCTATAGGGGAAGGAGAACTAGATCAGGAGCAACAAGCATGAGAAATGTTACTATCTCTTGGGTTCTCCTATTAGTTAGGAACATTTCAATGCTCAAGGGAGTACCTTGGGGAAGAGATAGTCCTGAGAGTTTCGTTTAACAGGTAGTTTGATGGTGATGTTAACAGAAAATCTGATCTCTGTATGATGTGACGATCACACATGGAAGGATTATCGTGCTATGACAATGTTCCACCATCCTGGTGTAGCGACGAAGCTTGTTGCTTCAGCTTCCTCTGACTGTTGGGCTGTTGCCCATGGAGACTCTGATGCCACTGTAGTCCTGAACAGGTTGGCAAGCCCCATGATACCATACCCCAAGCCTGTATGCAAGCTGACTTTACCATGTTGTCTAAGGCCAGGGAGTGGGAAGATGGAGCTTTTCTCAGGATGACTCTCCCAAGGAAAGGCCTTCTAATTCTTGGTGTTCTGAGCCAGCACCTTCCTCCCAACAGGACGTACAGATGCTGTTAGGCCAAAAAGTGTCTGTAAGTCTCTGAGTTTTGGTTCCAAACCCTGTCCAGCAAAAGATTTAACATGTCTCTTTTCTCCCCAGAGGGGTGTTCACAAGAACCATCGATAAGACCTCTTCCACGCCAAATTCTTCATCTCCTAATGAAGCACGAAAAACGTATGTGTATGTCTTCCTCCTCTTCATGAAAATGAGCTTTTAAATGTTGTACATATTTCTAGTCATTCTCTTACTTTGGGCAGTGCTTGTGGGCTTCCACTGAGCTCCACTAACTCCCTGCTAGATGCTGGAAGACGAGGCTGTTCGTTTAACAGCTCCGCTCAGCAGACATGGGAAAAAGCCAAGGCACCAAACTCTGTATTTTCCTCACCAGAGCATGGGATGGCAGTTGGCTGTGAAAGCACTCACAGGTTTGGGTTAAATTTAGCAAATAGTTTTGAGTGGGGGACAAATCACACGGAATCCTTGCAAAGCTGTAAGGCTCCGTTTTGATGTTTTTCATGTGGACTGGTTGGTTTTGGGGTTTTTTGAAACCTGTCTTGTGAGAAGCACTTACATTCCGTTCTAGTAAGTAAGACCTAAGTGTGGCTCTGATCTAAGCCAGTGTGTTGTTGCACCTCAAGGGAAACCTTTTGAAACCCCATCTTTCACCCTGTTTTGATTCATCTGGGGAGAAGGGTGATGCAACAAGGTGTCGTCTTCAGTCTCACTGGCTGATCCTGGGACAGAGTAGCACTGTCCCACAGAGGGATATCCCCATACCAGCTCTGCCAACTCACGGTGGCCCTGGGGAAGCAAAGTAGACCTCAAATCCCAGTCCAAAGCCGTGAAAAGAAGGCAAATGCTTTTTGAGAGAATTCAGAGAGTGGATCTTTGGGGTCACCCTGTTTCCCCCATCGTGTGGAGCGTGGTGAGGGTGGCAAAGGGTGAGAACTCGGGAGGGTCGTGTTAACAGATGTGATTTGTGCCATCTGCAGCGCTGCCGCGAAGGGACACGGCCAGTGCCGTTCTTCCTCTGGCTACAGGATGACCACCGAGGATTACAAGAAACTGTGAGTGTGCAAAGGGAGCAGCACGTTCTGTCCGTGCACGGGCTCAGCAGCACCTGAGCCTCAGGGATGAAGCCACCAGCACGTGGGTGCCTGGCCAGGCACGGCTGCTTCAGCTGAGCGCTGCAGAGCTGTCGCTAGAAATTGAAGCAGGTCCTGGTGGCACCTCCAGGGCTGCGTGGGCCATAAGGCATTTCTTGACCTGGTAATGGCCTTTGTACGGAGTGAATTGTATCACCTGGTAGTAATTAAGGCAGAAATTTAGGAGGACGCAGCCTGGGGACTTGGTTTGCAGCATTGCTGGCCTTTCTGCACCAGGAGAAAGGAGGGGCCTTGTGGCAGAACAGCTTTTTCCTGCACAGCTTTTCATGTCAGACTGTGGCTCTAAGCTGAAAGCTGAGTGTTTATCATGAACCAGGCTCTAGGCTTAACCCCTACACAGAGAAAACAAAATCCTGCCAACCCCATTGTGCGTGAAAAATACAAGTGTCCTCCACACTTGTGTGCAATGCTCCTGGGGTCTAAACCCATTTCCACATGCCCTGCCCTTGGATTTACCTTGGGGTTTGCAGCTCCCTTACCCTGGCTCTCTCCTGCCCTTTCTGCTTCAGAGCTCCGTATAACGTCAGGCAAAAATCAGTGGACTTGGACGAGGAGGATGTGCCGTTTACTCCAGATGAACATAAAAAGAGGTATGCCCTCCAGGTAACCTCCTTCTTCTGGCAGGGGCAGTGACAAGTGGACTTACTTCATTTTAACTGCTGGTTACTGGGAGGGCCAGTTCGATGGTGATCACAGCTAAGCCATTAGACTGCAATAAAATAATAATCAGCTGATATTCCTACACAGAGCGCATCTATGTCCACAGGCGACCGCGCTCCCGACAAAATATAATTAAAAGCCTGACATGATTCACCCTGACAGCATACCCCAATTAATTTGGCAGCTGGAAGTGGGTTGTGGAATCCATCAGCTGCGTAGTGTCTATGTGAAAAGATAGAGAGGTGCAACCAGCCTGGCAGTAACGGGGGTGCCCACCTCCCGCAGCCTGCGGCTGCGCCTCTGCGGCCGGACCGCTCGCGGACTCGCATCCAAGTCCGGATCCAGACGGATCTCTCATTCTCATACCAGGAGTGGAACGTGTTTTGGCCGTGTGGCAGATCTGCATCTGATGCAGGCAGCATCCTTGTTGCTTTCAGCCGAGTTTCTGAAGATACTTTTCCTCAGATACAAGACTTTTACAAATGAAAACTCAGTGGTTTGCCCACTGGGGACGAACCAGTAAAGGTGCTTTCAGAGATGTGCACTTCTCCCTCGGTACATCTGGTGGCACTGATGTCTGTACAGACACGTGCAATCCGTGCAGCATGTCAGCCACAAAGCCTGTATCCCGTTTTTTTGTCCCGCGGTATGCAATGTTGCAAGAGTCCAGGTCTCGAAAAAGAGAACTCCCTCTGCCCTCCTGGAAGAGGTAGTTGTTTTGGTTTGTTTATTTTTATTTGCCTGACACTTTACATCCATTGAAAATGCTATGGCCACCAGCAGCAGGAGCAGAAGGTGACCCCTTCCCTCCCTTTCAGGACAGAGGCAGCCAACAGTGTCCTGAGACGCACTGCCAGCAGAGAACGTGCCTACGTCCTCTCGGCGGCCAAGAAAAGCAATGGGTGAGTCTTCAGCATGCAAGTGTGGGGCAGGAGACAGGGAAGAGGCTGTTGAAGGTGGTCTCACAGGGATGGTGGCCTGACCTGAGACCCTCTGAAGGTGATGGGTACCTTTCCCATGAGTGGAGAAGACGTAGCTGCCATCCCTCTAGAAGCGCCAAGGGTATCTGCAGGTTTCTGCAGAACTGGGGAAATCCTCCAGGAGTCTTGGGAAGCCCTCTTTACTGAGAGGGATGGAATTTCAAGAAGAGAAAAACCATGATAGTTCCTAATTCCCTGGGCCCTCAGTTCTTAATACTGCTCTCTCCAGTTTTGTTGCGTGTAAGGGGGAAAGCAGAACACATAGAAACTGCATCTTGCATGGATCAGCGTTTCGCAACAGTTTGCCTTTCCATTGTGTTCGAACAATAGTGAGATTTACAAGATCCTGATCTTAGTTGCAGCTTCAAAATAGTTCTGTGGGGAGAAAGAACCTAACAGTAACGTGTGGATCTGCAACAGGAATGTGAAGGATGTGTGGGAGCTACTGGTGTTCAACGCTCTGTTGTCCATCTCTTTTTCTGGGAGGGGAAAAAAAAAAAAAGCAGATTTCCAAGGTCTCTGATCTCCCGGGAGCCATGATAGTGACTTTTTTGCAGCTCAGTTTCACTATGAATCCTTTTCCTCTTGACATAACTCAGGGTGACACAATGAGGCACCAGGAGGTCGCTGGTGCAGGAGGAGGCAGGGAGGGATGTGCCAGCAGCACTCGGCTGTGCCCAGGGTGAGACAAATGCTTGGGCAGGATCTGCAAGGACGGGAAGGGTGCTGGCACTGGCTGCTAGTTCTTCTGGGGCACTGAGGGTCGTGTGGTATGGAGGGAGGCAGGTTTGTGTGCAGGAAGAAAAACAACTATCAGGAAGGCATAAAATTAAAAAGACCCTTTGGGGAAGGTTCTTCACCTCACATGTTGTAACTAGCCACTCTTCTTTTCATTTCCTCTGCTCTGTAATTTGCACAGGTTTAACACACCCAGTCACTGTCAGCTCTGCCCAAATGGTGTTACGTGACCCCTTAATGCCTTGCACTTCTCACTGTTGCCTTTCTGCTTCCTTTACAGCAGCCCAACACAAGAATTTCCACCCTTGTTCGCCAAGAGGTAGGTCATTGAACCTCTGCAAGTCCTGCTGGGATTGCGTGTCTGATTGCTGTACCTGCTCTTAAACGCTGGGATGGGAGATCTTGAAGTGTTTCAAAGCAGAGGAGAGACACTTCCCTTAAAAAAGGATGCTCTGGGTTGAATCACTCTGGCTTTTGAGAGCTTACAGTTTTGTAATCACTGAGAATACAGTACTGATGATGCTTTGGGTTATGGGCAACCTGAAACAAGGAGACACTTGTTTACTGCCTTTCTTCTTCCAGGGAAGGCTGGTTCCAATTCGCTAAGCTGGTGAATACTCTTCAGACTTGAGGCATTTAATTTCTAAAGCAGTTGGTGTGACAGGGAAATGATGGCTAGGGCGCTGTCTGGAATTTGAGCATTCAGCTGATGCTATTTGTGAAGCAACTCTGACAGCAAAATGCCACTGATTTGGGCTGAAGGTCTCACTGCATTCAGCCAGTTGAGATGCTCACCAGTAGCAGGGCACAGGGAGCATGAGGAGCAGGAAAAATCTGCCTCTAGGGGAAACAAAGGGAAAACATAGCTTAAGGGAAAACAAGAATAAACTGCCTGGATTAGCTAGCAGTGGGGAGTAGGAAATGGTGTGATGTTTGTGTCTCTCTCTGCCTTTTCAAAGAATCGAGATAGAAGAGGAGGAAGGCCAGCAGAGGAGGAGTCCGACTGTGTCTGGTTCATGCAGGTTTTCACCAGATGACAACAGGTATTTACTTCATCCTGGAGCAGTGTGTTGACTGCCTTTGATTTTAGGGCATGCTGATCTACCATCTTTGCAGGTAACTGCACTTGTCTGCAAGGTAGCAGCTATCTGAACACAACTAGAGATGGAGGCTTTTCAAAAGAGGCTTCTCAGAAAATCCTGATTGCCCCTTTCCTGCAAAAAAGGAAAGATCCAAAATGAAAAATGACATCAGCTAACTTGGTGAAACAAACGGGCAGGCATGGGGCCAGGGGGCCAGAGCATTAAGTACCCAGCTGACAGCCCCAGGAGGTGACAAACTGCATTTAACTACAGGCCAACTCTAGTGTGAGTTGTACGGTGTAAACCTGCCACTGAGCCTCTCTCCTGATCCTGCTCCGCAGCCCAATCAGCCCTGTCTTCACAAGGTGCTCACATGCCACAGGAATGAGCCTGGTGGCACTTCTGGAAAGACAACTCACAGGAGGTGGCAGAGCAGCCATCGTGGAATCACAGAACGGTTTGAGTTGGAAGGGACCTCAAAGACCATCCAGTTCCAAGCCCCCTGCCATGGGCAGGGACACCCTCCACTACACCAGGTTGCTCAAAGCCTCATCCAACCTGGCCTTGAACACTGCCAGGGATGGGGCAGCCACAGCTTCTCTGGGCAACCTGTGCCAGTGCCTCAGCACCCTCAGAGGGAAGAATGCCTACATCGGGTAGTGATGATTTTCTTTTCGTAGCAAACTCGGCTGTGCGAACTGACCCCATCACCTAGACATGAAATAACATCTCATTATTTCCAGTCCCCTGAGCCACCTCTCTGCTTTTTGTTAGACTTTAGATGTAATTATTCTACTGTGATGGCAACAGAGAGGTGCAACCAGAGACGTTTGAGGGGTTCATTATCATCGAGTCCCCATCCCTGGATGTGTTTAAGAATAGGGTGGATGATCTACTTGAGGATATGGTTTAATGGGGATTAGGGATGGTTGGACTCGATGATCTCTAAGGTCTTTTCCAACCTAGAAATCTATGAATCTATGAATCTTTAAATTGATCTTTGCTTTGATGGGAAATGTGAGCCTCGTTTCAAGCCCCCAGCCCCTTTCCAGGCTGCTGTGAAGCCCAGGTGTACACGGAGCTGTACGGAGCCATGGCACATGGGCTGGAGCGTTCCTGCCGTGGCCCGTGAGACCTGGGGAGAGGCTGTGTCTGGTGTAACGGGGCAGCCCTGGCACCCTCCTGTAGCCCACGCTGGTTGGGAAGAGCTGGCACGTGGTGTGGGGCTGAGTGGGACCAGTGTGCAGAAAGGTTTGGCTGAAATGGAAATGTTTGCCCTAGGAGGGGGAATCCTCTGTTTTCAAGCAGATTCATTTAATTTGGGATTCAGCTCCCTATTCCTGCTCCGAGGGGTGGCTCGATGCCAGGCAGCAGCATTATTAGCTTCTCTGCCACTCTGGTCCGGAGTGAGCCCAGCAGGAAGTCCAACAAATGAGGCCTTTCAGCCCGAAATGCTATACATTTGGGATGGAGGAGCTGCCTCATGAGTTTTGGTGGCAGTTTTGTGCCGTCGTGGTGCAGGTTTGAGGCAGGGTGGGGAAGCAGTTACCCTCCCTTCCACATGCTCCACGGTGAAATGGATTTTGTGAACGCACTCGAGCTTTAATCTGTACGTTTGAGGAAACTGTTTTTCGGTGCAAACTCGAAACGGGGGGGATAGAGATGGCTCCAGCTGTGTCAAATGGGAAAAAACGGTTTCTAAAGACCGAGTGTTTCAGCAGAAAGGCAGATACTGGTCCCATTTGTGCAGCAGTGCCTAGGAACAGCTGCGTGGCAGCCCTTGCACAGCAGGGCTTGGCCTCGCTGCCCAGGAAGCAGACACAAGAGCCATGGGCCAACGCAGGATGTGTCCCTTCACAGGAGAAGGCACCTAAAAAAAAATCTGTTTCTCATGCTTTGTTACATGGTGATTGTTATTTTTTTTTTATCAGTACTAATGGGCTAAGAAGAACCACCACTGAGTCTTCGTGGAATGAGCTGAAGACAACAGCAGCATCTCCCTCCAGGTGAGTTTTATGGCATGTCCAGGAGGTCTTGGATGTTTTTTGTGGTTGTATCAGCCCATTTGTAGCTGTAGGTCAGAGACTTTTGTGGGCATCATCTGGGAGGTGAAATGAAGCAAATGTGTCAGTCTTGTGCACGGGAGACTTTTCTTGGATGCAGGCAGCTGTTCTGAAAAGATTTTACGTCCAAAATCCATGTTATGTCCTGCAAGGATCTGACAACATCCTGACAGAAGGGCTCGAAACCTGAAGGGAAAAATACCAAACATCTGAACTCTTTCTTGCCAAATATGTGTAGTGGAATGATCTTCAGTTGCTTCCAGCTTTGTCTGTTTGATTAAGTTCATGGCTATAGTATAAAAAGTGCTGAAGTGGTTTTCCACAGCACAGGTAGATATTCCTGGTGATATCTTTTTTTTTTAATTTAAAAATTGCTCTGATAAGACAACTTTGTAAGTGAGCGTGTCGAAAACAGTCATGTTTGTTTTCTATTTTATTTATTCACAGAAAGCAACACTTCAATGCAGGAAAATTTTGGCCAGCTGCCGTGGGGAGCTGGTTTGTTCAGGAATGACAGCTTTTTTCTTTGCCTTCTCTTGCAGCACTGAAACAGGCAGCGAGAGCCAAACCACCACATCCTCAAGTGAAACTTCAGAGAGAATCTCCACTTCTACTGAAATCAGGTAGGTCTGTTGTCCCTGCATCATCCTACAGCTCCACTGAGGACAGCAAGGGGCATCTGGGCCGGAGAGTTTGGCTCTGCTTGGGGGTATTTTCCCAGATACACACGATTGTTCTGGACGCAGCGCAGTCACGGAACAATAAATACTACAGCACAGGGAATCCAAGAAAGCAGCACTTTACAAAAGCATTAGCAATCTGGGAGGAAATACACCCAGATGGAAGCTCTGGGCCTCCCACAGCTCGAACATTACTCAGTTCTTTCTGCTGACAATATAAACCCCAAAACTGCAGACTTTTCCATCGCCTGAACTGACCAGGCTTTCATTTTCCTGCAGCCCTTGCACTGCACGTAGCACACCCTGCCCGTGCTCGTGGTGTGTCCCCTCGCCTCCCCACCTAATCATTCTTGCTGTTTTCCTTGCAGAAATGGTGACAAGAGACAGGTCCCTAATGGGAAACCCTCATCTGAGACTGTGTCACAGCGTGGGGACGGGTAAGAAGCTGAGAGAGGCTGGTCTGTGCTGCTGAACATGAGGCATGAGGCTGCTTCTTGCTCAGAAGTAGCACATCCCTGCTAGTGGTCTCCAACAGATGGCATCTCTCCGGTTATGGTCCTGGGCTGCGCTCCAAGAGCTTCGTCTGCTGGCTAGGCTGCAACTCGTGGGTTTTCTCTGCTCTTCCTTCACCTCCCTCAAGGATTCTCCTCTCTGGCTCGGTCCCTAAAGAGTCTACTTCATGCATTTTATTTTATTTTATTTTTTACCACTCCAGTTGCCCTCCCACTGCCGTTCCCTGGGGAGCTTCTTCCACCTGCAAGGGATGTGTTGAACCTCAGTTGCTGGTGGCTCCTGCTAGCAGTGGTTCTGGTCCTCTGCACCCTGTAGGAAGTCTGAAGGGGTGGCTGAACAATGGGAAAGCGTAAAAAGCTCTGTTATGTGGAGGAAAACCTAAGAAAGAAGGAGCTGATTGGGAACCTAAAGGCATGGGTACAGGTGCTGGACACATGAAGGGGCAGAGCTCTGACACTGTGTAGCTGCACAGGTGAGACAGGGAACTTGCAGTTGAGGGCAGGGAAGCTTCTGGCCCTCCTTGTACCCTTCTGTCCAGCCGTCTTTGGACTGTGCACAGGAGCATTTCAGATTTTTAAAACGTACCCCATTTTAGCAGGTATCTTTTTGTTCTCAGTGTTACCACTCTGAATTTTTGGCTGTGCCTAGGCTGAGGTAGGTGGAGTTGTACACGTGGCCTCACCTTCTGCTCTGTTGTGCTTCAGCAGCTGTAGAAGGCTTGGGTTCACCAAATGAGTTTCTGTAGCATCTACAGTTAATTGCAACTCACTCTCCACCTCTATTAGTGAAGATAAAGCTCAGAAATGTTCCCAAACCAATATCTCAGGCTGAAGCAAAGTCTAGAGTGCTTGAGAAAAGGAAGAGGCTGGACTATTGTTGTGGTCATTCAACTGAAGCCCGTGAATATATCCTGGTATGTCATTGCAGGGGCAGCCTGATTACAATGTGCTCGTTGTGCTGGGGGTCACTCGGGTCACATAGCTGCTCCTAATTGTGAGTCAGTCTCCCGGAGAAACGAGAGGATGCCTCATTACTTAAGCCACCTAAAACTGGAGAGAGTAATTGGCAGGGAAGGAAGGAGACAGGCAACACAGCTCGACAGGTCTGGGGGAGTGAAGGACGGGTGTGGGGTCCAGCTGGTGGACCTGTAGAAGACCTTTCTGGCCCATGAGCAGAGAGAGAACAGCTGTTGTAGGGTACTTAGGCTCACCTGAGCAAAGGGGTGAGCAGAACCTCGCTGCAGGGAGCAGCACATCTCCATAACCGCTGAAGAGCAGGCAGGGCCACTGCACTCAGAAGGTTCCTGTCCTGATGTGTTGAGTTGGCCCCGTTTTGTGCTCCTTCTGACCAACAGTAGACTGTTCTGGGATGATATGACATAAATGCTGTCAGGTCATACCTCACTGGCGTTTTCCTAGTGACGAATCTCTGAAGAAGCCTGAGCGGTTCCCATGGGATGAACCAGCCCCCAGAGCAACCGTGGCTTCCACGAGCGGAAGGTAGAGCTAGTGTGACATTCCTGGGTCGATTTGAGCATTGTGTGGATCAGGAGCTGCTGCTCTTGGGCTCGCCGGAATCTCTGAATGGATATTTACTGGCAGAAAAAACACAGTTCAGTCTGTGCTTTGCAGAACTGTGGCGGCTTCTCTAAAATTTTATTTAAGAAGAGGGAAAGAAACAAAACGCTGCCTTCTTCAGTAAACCTGTGATATTTTGTTCCAGTTTTTTCTTTAGTTTCTATCATACAAAACAATAATCACTTTTGTGGGTCATTTCTGCATTTTCCGGGCTTACTCCCAAACATAAGCCAATTCTGAAATGTAATTTTTGTTTTTTAATTACGGTATGGAGAGGTTCACACTCCATGTATCTCTAGGCCCCCAGCCTCCACCTACCTATTTACTTTTGCAACAAGAGACCCCCTAAAAAACCCCAAAAACCAAACCAGCCCCCAAAACCCAAGCACAAAGGGAAATTGCACGTCCTGTAAACTCTCTGGCAACCCAAAATTTTCAGTGACGAGGCAAAGTTGTGTCCTGGCTCTAAGGTACTGTGGAGAGAGGTTAAAAACCCCGCAGTGGCAGGCAGGACAGTGTCGCTGAGCTGGTGGTTGTCTCCAAATGCCCAAATGAGATCCACCATCACTGCTCTGCTCGCCTTTTGGGTCAGCTCCCCGCGACAAGCCAGCGGGGTCGGGGCCGTTCCTTCCCTCCGTGTGTGCAGATGGAGGTGCTGGTGTTGCAGCTGGGGGCTGGAGGACATCCCACTGTTTCTGGAAGAGTCTTGGCTTGAATTTCCAGCCGATTCCATACCACTGGCATCTGTCACGTGTTGATGGTGTTCAGAGTTACTAGATGCTCCTTTGTACTTCATACACACTGAGTTTCCCCAAAGTTTCTTGCCATTTTACCTGTAGAAATATACTGAGGAACATCTCCGGGAGGTTTTAGGGATTTCTTCCTCTCTCGTTTATTAAATGCATAAGAAAATAATTGTAGAGCGTTACGCAGACCGAAGATGTTCTCTAAAGTTAGTGTCTCTCCATTTCAGTTATCCTGAACACACAGAAGCCAACAATGGATTTTACCCACCTAAGTAAGTGTTAAACCAATTAACGGTGTGAAGCTCACTTCCCCTCTCCATTTTAGAGCAAGAGGGATCTTCTCCTGACCTAGTACTGCCCTAACAAATGTGTTGTGGGAGCAGCACTGGCAAAGCAGGGGGTGGGCCTGATTGACCAGCTCCAAATGGACTGAGATCTTTCAGCTTCTTTCCATGCAGTAGTGTGAGCTGGTTGGGTTTGTGGCTCTGCCCTTCAGGTCTGCTGCAGGACATTTACTGAGCCAAGCAGGAAGGAGGAAAAGATGTTACGTTTGAGACAGGAAAATTTCATGTTTGCTGGTTTTGCTGCTTGCTCTGTTCTCCAACTTGCTGAGCTTCTTTGTGACCCATGAATCTCTCTCTCTTCCCAGGTCCAACCCTGATGGCAGGGACGGGCTCGCAGATGCTACAGACAAGCTGCACCACCAGTACGAGCCCTCTCGCTACTGGGATGATGCAGAGTCTGAACCTGCGAGGTCAGAGCCTGGCACTGGTGCTCACAGCGGGCAGATGTGGTGGGGGGGAATATGTGACTCGTCCAGAGTAGAGCTGGAAGCAGAGTCCAAATTGGGCAACAAAGCAAGGGGAGCCAGAAAATCCTAGGTGGCTGAACAGTGGGAACAGGATTCCTTCTGTTACACGTCAACGTCTTTCTGCAGAAGCAGCCTGGGAGCAGATACAGCAGCTTTATCGTTGCTTTTAGCATTGATCTCAAAAATGTCTCTATTCCACATGCTTTTTAGAGCGTGCCTGCTCCCCTGACAATGTCAGGGTGCAGAGTCAGGAAAGAATTGCTGCTGTTAACAGTAAACACACTGATCTCCCTGAAGCTGCTTTCTTCACTCGCTTTAGTCCGTTATTTTGGGACTTGACTCCATGCATGGCTTACCGAAGGACCTGAGGTAGCAAATGATGTCTTCAAACCTCCTAGCTGGGACGAGGAGGATCACAGGGCTCCCAGTAGTATGGTGTAAATCTCAAGACCTAGAGCTGCCGCTAGTAATGTAGGAATGTTTTCCCCAAAGTTATTGATATTGTGCCTTGTCCCAGGTGCACGATCTTGTGAGGCCAGAGAAGTCTCGTATCCAGCCAAGACGTGCGTGAGTTGAGGCCAAGTAGCTGCATTAGTTCCACTAACAGCCTCTGTTCTTCTTGATGAGAGACAGTGAAAACGTTTGTTTGGTTTTTTTCTGAAGGAAGACCAGTTCTCTGAGAAAATCACCTTCTGTTTTCTGGTCTCATATAAAGTGCAGTGTTGTTATTTCATACAGGTTCCCCTTGAAGCCTTCAGCAAGCTGTCGAGCTGTAGATTCTTGCCTTTTTTTGACAGGTCTAGCTTGCAGTCTGGTGTCCCTTCTCCTCCTACTGAGAGAGCCCCTGTGCACCTAGAGGACACAGAATATTCCTTTAAAAGGTAAACGTTGGGTAAATTTAGTGGGCATATGAGTGATACTGAGGATTAAGGGAAATCTGAACAGGCAGGCACAGAAAGAGTCGTCTTTTCGTGGCTTTTGTCCCAAGGATGAAGGCAACTGTGCTGAGGTTTAAAGCACAGCTTGCAAAATAAACCAAGACACTTGCATTGTATCCCTCCTCCATCTGCTTTGATATGATCCAAGCAGCCCAGCTTTTTTTTTTTCCTCCTCTTGGTGCTTGTGTGCATGGTGGGGTTCAGTCACCACCTTCTCACTCGCTGGTGATCCAGTGAAATGCTGTGGTGATGCTGGAGTGGCAGCGAGGGAGCGGAAAGGCAGCTGAAACACATCGAAACGCAGCTGTAGCCTAAACGTGGTCCCTAAAGAAAAATCCTGCTGTGGGGCAGTGAATGGCATAGATGGACACAAGCCTTGCCTGCTGAGCAGGTAGTATTCACCAGTGCAAGGATTCAGGTGCCAGTTTTTAAAGATGTAATGGGCCTTTCTTTGATTTTCAGATCTGTCCTGGGCTACAAGGAGAGAAGCAGCTCCCAAGAGAGCAGATACACGAGTCCAGAGGTCCCAGCGTACGGCAAGCCGTACTGGAATGAAGTGATGTAAGGACCTGGGGTGCTAACCCCGTGGTTGCTAATATGTTTTCTCATTGCTGAAAGCCTTGGCATTACTGATTGCTCAGGAAATATCAAGCACGAGAACAGCAGCATAAGGGCCATTTGTCCAATCAGCTCTAAACTGCTCCTCTCACCACCATCCAGTGAAGTGACACGTTTCCTACTGTGTTCACTGAAGACTAACCACACAGCAAATGCATTTGCCGTTTCCCAATTTCTTCCCTGTAGCCCCTGGTATTTTAAAGAGCTAATTTCAGCATGTGAAAATGTTGCTGTTTGACCCATCCATTGAATTCCAAGCAGTTAAGCTTTGTGTTTCGTTGTGCTGGTTACAGCTTAGCCCTTGGAATATCCTCCACCGAAGCCTTGTGACTTACTTTCTTCTCAGTGTGCGTTGAGCTGAGCCTTCAGGTGCTCGTGCTTGACAGCTACAAGTGGGATTTCTTTTCCTTTGCCAGGTCTTCCCAAGATTTCAAAGAGGAGAATGCCCCTAGAGAAAGGGAGCACGAGAGCACACGAGCCTCAGATGACTATAAACCAGAGCTGCTCCAGGAAGGGTAAGCGGTCGGTAGGGCTCACCCCCAGTATCTGCTCACTTCAGAATTCATCATGTCTCATTCTGCCCCAATGTAGCTGTGACCACAGAGCAGCTCTTCTGCTTTGCACCCAGGAGTGGGGAGTTTATAACGGCACATCCCAGCAGGCAATCCCACCCGTGCTGATGGGAAAAGCCACTTGGATGAGATGCTCTCACAGTGTGGGAAGTCCAAGAGATGTGCACTGACAGCATGTGACATAGGTCCTTTGGCATCACCGTGGCTCCCTTAGTACTGCAGTGGCAGGCAATAGCTTCTGCTGCCCAGGGATCTCAGCAAGTATTTATGAACGCTCCAAAGTCATGCGTGAGTGTGTCCTGAGGTCTTAGAAGCATCTGTCAGTCCAAGGAATCCTGACACGAGCGCTTTCTCCTGCACCTGACATTTTCCTTCTGCGACAATCTCTGATGAAAGGCCTTTAGCTGTGACCCTGCAAGCTAGAGCGGGCTTTGTGCGCAGGATTCCCATCACGTCTGGGACCAGGGCAGTTTGGAATAGCTCTGGCCAAACAATGTCTCTCCTGCTCCCTGCCTGATGGCTCCTGCCTTGGGGATGGATGTCTACCCACCCCAGCAGGATTTTGTCCGCTGCCTTCAGCACAGGTCTTTATCTTAGGTTTTCAGACTCAAACAACCATGCTGAGAAGGGACAAGAACCTCCTGACCATGATGTCCACCCAGAGCCTCCCAGGTCAAAGGAACATTCTGACCATGAACCCAGCATGACTGGGTAAGGAATCAGATAATCACCCCCCTGCCTTTTCCTGTAGGATGTTGAATTCCTTGTGTGTCTTCCCCCACATACGTGTGCTGATAAAATCTCCCAGGCTCCCCTTTTGTGCCTGATTATAGTGCCCCTTCTGCTGGGTGAACCTTGTGCCATGGTTTTGTATGGAAGTCTGGGAGAAAACACCTTCATTAGCTGTAGGCATCAAACACTGGCCCCCTGGATGCAGGAATGCAAAATGCAGTTTTGATGCAGGAATCCAAGCCGGTTTCAGATTTTCTGCCGGATATTGGTATTCCCAGAGGGGTTGGGGTGCACAAACATACAAAACCAGATGGAAAAAGCAAACAAACTTTTGCCTGGGTTAATGCAGACAGGTGTAAATTCAGGGTGGCTCTGCAGTGGGTTTATCTAGTGGATACACTTCTGAGATGGTACCCAGATGAGGCCAGCTCATGCTCTTAGTCTGAAACGTAACGTAGAGGTAGTGGATCATAGAATGGTCATAAATAAATGACCAGAGTTAAAATGTCAAGTTTGGAAAGAGTAAACAGGTAACTGATGCTCATCAGGAGCTTTATTTTTTCTTTCCTTTCAGTGTTACTTTTTAGAGATCTGTATTTTCTCTCTTTTTTTTTTTCCCCCCCCACATCTCTTTGGATTCTCTGGCATATTCCCATGCGGGAATATTGTACTTTTCTCGAGGCAGGAGGTTCACCAGGGGTTGCATCCACATCCTACGGTCGTTTTATGTGCAGTGGCACTTGTGCAGACTGTAATGGTCACTGTCTTGGCAGGTCCAGCGCTCCACCCAGAGAGAGCAGCATCACTGCCCCAGAGACCCACTGTGCAGAGGAACCCGACCCACGGCACGGAAGGTATGGCGAGGGGGCCAGCGTGCCCTCACTGCTGGCACATCTCACGTTCTCCCTGTTGCCCTGCTCAAAGGCATTGCAAATGCTCCTTTCTTGGCTGCTGGATTCAAACCCCACCATAGTCATGGTATTACTGCATTTCCTCACTGCAGTGGACAGGCTTACACACAAGTGCTAAAGATGCTAACAGGCTTTTTCCTCCCTGGCCAGGATCACTCCAGCTTATGAAGAACAAACCTGCCCCACCACAGACAGTCACCACGAGAGCCCAGGAGACTGGAGACACAATGAGCCTGACCCAGTGGCAGCCAGGTACAGTGGGACCCTTTGTTTCTCCCCGTCAGCGCTCTCAAATCCTCCTCCTTTGCCATTCCTGCTTCTTGATACAAACCTGCCTGAAGCCATAGAATCATAGAATGGCACAGGCTGGAAGGGACCTCAGAGATCATCTAATCCAACTCCCTGTCATGGGCAGGGACGCCTCTCAAGTAGATCAGGCTACTCAAGACTTTGTCCAGCTTGGCCTTGAACACCTCCAGGGTCAAGTCCTGGACCTATGTGAGTTTGCCCAGTGTACAGTCAGCAAGTGACACTGACAAAAGGAATATGAGGCTTAGGAGACCTTGAGAACCCGTTAGCAGCCTGGTGCCCCAGGTTCTCCTGATTGCCAGTAGAAGGAGGCATGATCCAGCCTCGGCAAATTCTGAACACTTGTGTGAGCTGGTCACAGCAAATACAGTCACTGGCTTTATGGTCAAATTGGCTCTAATTCTTTAGCAGGTCTAACTTCAGCTCACAAGAGAGCGCTCTCAGTGCACATGAGACCCAGCATGCCATGCCACTGTACATGGACCGCCAGCCTTTGAACACCAGCGTGCCAGCACCCAGTCACAGGATACCGTCCTATGTAGACAGCCAAGTATTCGGCACCAGAAGGTAACGGTTTGGGGATGGGATGCAGAGACAAGGAAAGCTGCTGGCACAGAAATATTGGACAGAAACT
The DNA here is from genome assembly GCF_009769465.1 of Tauraco erythrolophus. Lineage (NCBI taxonomy): Eukaryota > Metazoa > Chordata > Aves > Musophagiformes > Musophagidae > Tauraco > Tauraco erythrolophus. The sequence goes on from NC_141477.1 coordinate 23,051,364, forward strand.
CTGGGCCAGGTTGTATGATGACTGCATCAAGAAGTGAGAACAGGATTTTGTTCCCAGAGGGCGCAACAGTATTGCCAGGTCTCACAACACATGGAACAAGATCATTTGGGGACCTGAAGGGCTGAAGAAGGGATTCAGGAGATCTGAGCTGCTGATTGCTCTGTAACACTGGGCAGTTCTTGGCTGGTTGTATTCAGACCACCTACACAGTCCCTGGAAACCTGACAGATGTGTAGAGACCACATGTGCTTCTCCTCTGTAACTGCGGAGATGATTCAGGAGCGGTTATGTTTTTATTTCTCGAGACCCTCAATGACCTAAGAGACAAGCTGTACACTTACAACTATTATTTATGAATATATCTACACTCCTGTGATCTGAATGTGGCCTTCAGCTCTTTTAGCGTTTTTCAGAAAGTTGGTGTCACAAAGCTCTCATTTGCTTTCAGAGGCATTTGCAGACAAGGATTAGAATAAATGGGACAGACCTCTACTGTACTCCGGAGCCCGTTGTCCCCCCGGCACTGTGTGCTGCTGACACGTCTCTCTGCAGGGCAGGAAACTCGGGCTTCGTTCCTGCCCTTGGGTTTATTTCGTGGACCAAACGCGTGTCCTGCCCGGAGCGGGGTTTTTCTCATCTTATGATGAGCTTAGCCCGTCCCCCCCTCTCTCTGTACTGCAGCATTGATTTGCAGGGTTTCCCAGCAGTGTTTAACATTAAGTTATGCAGTTGCCTGAAGCTTTAATCAGGACCAAAGTGCTGATATACAATATAAACATAATCTGTGCCCCAGGGCGCTGGCAAGAAAGGCATGACCATAAGCTATAAGCTCATTTTCTCTATTGAAAGAGCCGGAGCTCTGCCCACCAGTTAAAGCCATTCCAGTAATGGGTTCTGTCTCGGAAAAGTGAAAACGTGCAGGTCTGACACCCAGATGGGTCGGCCGCTCAGCAGTTCCCGCGTGCAGATGGTGCAGTGGTGGTTTTGGTGGGTGCTGGGGGAAGAAACAATACTGAGTACAGAGCCACTTTGACTTCACCCTCAAGCATCAGGTTTGGAGTTTGCTTTCCCAGCCCCAGAGCTCCGTGTGCGCTGCAGAACCAGCGCAGGGCAAAGGGAGACCGTATCGCGATAGCGACTGCTGCTGGGACGACATGTCAGTAAGCCAGTGTGGGGACCCCAGTGGCTCCTGGTACAACGTAATCAGGACTCTGTGCTTCCTTGCCAGGCCCACCCCCGATTACGAAGGGAGAGTTTATGATGGGAGAAGCAGCCCGCGGAGCAGCAGGTACGACAGCACCAGTGCCAGGGGGCTCTGCGAATTCAACCCCACAGCCGGACGGTAAGAAATCAAAGGGAATCCAGACTTGTTACCACAAAGAATGCCCTGCTGCTACATTTCTCCAGTATCTGGAGTGTCCTGACCCACTTCTGATTCCCCAGATCTAAGCATGTGCAGTAGGTGCGGTTCGTGTGGATGGCTGTGGTGCGTGGGTGATTCTGATGCTGAGCAGGGAGACGTTTAGCCAAGATTCTCACCGCTTGTGAGGATCCCTCACGTGCTCAAGTTCAGTGCTTGAGATTCTATCACTTCCTTTCATAGCCACGACTCCCTTCCCAGAGATACCGCCATGTCCATTTCCCAAAGAAGCCACAGGGTGCCGTTCTACATGGACAGCTTAAACTATAACAGCACCAGGTAAATGGGTAGTCTTGATGGTTGAGAGGGAAACCTCCACGGAACGGTTGTGGAGGAGAAGCTAGGAAGCAAAGCCAAGAGTTGAAAGAGAGATGAATGGTTTCCAGAGTGTGGATGTGTGATCTAGAGGCACAGAACTACTCTTAAACCATTCCTAGCAAAAGCTGCCCAGCTGTCTGTGATACATCCATCTCTGGTCTCTGGAGATTTTTCACCATGTGGGGTGCCAGAACAGAGTGACAGGAGAATGAAGGGCTGGTTCCTGGCTACCCTCCCTTGACCAGACATTGGCCTTTGGAGAGGCTACAGAAAAAAGGAGAGCTAAAAGCAAAGAGAGATGTCAAGAGATGTCACTATCTCCAGAATGTCAATGATTCAATGACTGAACTGGTCCTAGAGCAAGGCTGCTGGAGGTATCCAATATGGAATACCATTACCCTGGGCTTTCTGCAGTCCTTCATGGCAGTGTCAGTCCAGCCACGTGCAGTCTGCTACAGTATGGAGGCACCAGCGTAGGTCTGAGTGTTGGATCTGTAAAGGGGAGTGTGTTGTGGGTGTGAACAGGAGACACAAGATCCTTGGATGGCCTGGGACTGGCTCCAGGCAAGATCAGCTTCATCCCTGCAAGGCAAACGTAACAGGCCTCGTTGCTGAGTGGACAGGCAGAGCTGTTTTCTGAAGACGTGTCAGTAGCCATAGTTTTGCTGCCTTCTTCCTTCTGCAGCTTTTGAAATTATGAAGTTGGGGATAGTTATGTTGGACTTTGGCCAATATGTCCCCCATCTCCTCCTCTCCTGCAGTACATTGTGTGCAGTTCCTCTCCAGGGCTGCTCCCCTTCGGGCTGCACGATTCGCTCGAGTTCTGCGTTTATTTGAAGTTCTTGTTTGACCATTTTTCCCATGGCCCTAAAAATGAGACTTTTCCAAATCACTTCTCTGGGAAAGCAGTACTGTTATGTGGCAGCTGTGAAAAGAGAAAAGGTCTGCCATAAAGATGAATTAATCTGTATGGGGCCTTAGTGTTGCACCCCCCAAACTGCCCTCCTAGGAATAGCGGTAGGTCTTTTCTTGGCTGCCAGCTTGGATCATGGCATGGCTCATGTTTCCAGTGCTCATAGACTTTTCTCTCTCCTGCCAGGCTTCTCTCAAGTTCGAGTGAGAGGATCAGCAGCCCGATCACCACCTTACCCCACAACAGCCCAGCGACTGCTGGGTACCAGCCCGATGCCAGCGCTGCCGGGTAAAGAGCCAAGGGTGCTCACCATCCTCGCGCTGCAATACAGGTTTTGCATGTGGCCATCCTCTTGGGGGAGACAAGTCAGGCTTTGCTGCGTGGCATCTGGGCCACAGGATGTTTCTCAGCCACCCAGAAGGGAGAGGTGGGCTGGGTATTTTTCTCCAGGTGCCCTTTTTTCGAGACCAGGATGTAGGTCACTGTGAGAGCTGTGGCAAAATCATGAATCCTCCGTAACACATTGTAGCTGGAGGGACATGATGGAGCTCCTCATGCCGTAGGCACCCATCACAGGTGTGGGGCTCTTGGAAGTCCATGGTGAGCAAGTGAACAGCCCACAGCAAGTGTATCAGGTTTGGGGGGGGCTGGCACAGGACCCTGACCCCTCGTGTGGTACAGGAGGTAGCATCTCGTCACGGTGCAGCTGTCAGCTCAGAGCTGTATTCTCAGATCTGTGGTTTCCAGTTTGAGGCTTCACCTCAGAGGTGAAAACTGCTGCAGAGTTTTACACAATTTGGGGGTTTCAAAGTGGTGAGAGGCCAGCACAGGCTTTGACGGGCAGTATTTGGGTCCTCCTGGCCTTGCCACAGCCTGCTCATCACAACCTGCCTAAGTGGGAGGCTCCCAGCTGAAACGCTCCACATGGGAAGTGTGTATGCTAGGTTGAAAAAAAAAAAAAGCTTTTTTCTTTTCTCTCCTTAGCTGTGACATGGCTTAGTTTGCTGGTGTAAGAAGAGAGGATTAATCACAGCTTATAGGCAGCAGTGAAAAGGCACCGTGGAGAAAGAGCCCGATTAGTTCATTTCACGGCGCTGGGAAGAGAGCCGGTGGGCACGGTGTCCCCCCTCGAGCCGTGACAGAGCCACAGACAGGCAGATGGGGGCATGTAATTCTGAAATCAGAATTTTAAAGGAGGAGGAATATGCTAGGAAAGGTCGGCTCTGTAAGCAAAAACATCCCCAAAACAAACCAGTATAAATTTATAATGGATGAAAGCGCTGGAGATGTTCCAGTGACAAAACAGTCCCTGTGAGTGGTGCTGTGCCAGGAGGGTTTGAACGTTAACGGGCAGAGCCACGAGCTCTCTGAATACTTATTGTGTGCATAATCCCGACACGATTCGAGAAAGACTTATCCTTGCAAAACAGGGGATAACTGGCTGAAAGAGTTACATTATCCATCCCATTTGTTTTAATTAACTTGATTTGTTTTGGTGGGTTAATTAGAGGCGTGTATTAGGTGTTATTTAGCAACAAAGCTCGATATTCAGTATTTATTGAAGAACAACAGCATCCCACTCCCAGCCTTTTCACGCACGCGTGACGTGTCCAAGTGCACACATGGGGTCCCTTGTGCTGTCTCTCATCAGCTCCAGTCTTTTCTAATGCAAATGCTTCTCCTTCTGTTTCTGCCCTTCCTAGAAAAGGGGTCCTCTTTGTGAAGGAGTACGTGAACAGCAGCGAGCTCTCAGCCTCCCCGCGCCACGGCAGGTATGAGGAGTGTCCGGAGACAGTCGTGTGTCCACATGCGTGTGCAAAGCAGCGGCGTGTGGCTCTGCCAGCTAACACACGCCACGTTAGCCTGCCACTGGGCCTGAGCTCGTCAGCCCTGGGGGGATCACTATCTCAGGTGGGCAGAGAGGTTTGCCAAGGCAGCAGTGCTGCTCTGGGGACCCAGACGGGCATCTCTGCAGTCCACTGGGCTGCCCGGTCCCGTTGCGGGGACAGGAGGATGTGTGTCCTGCAGCTCCTAGAGAAGAGGGGGGATAAACTCTCCCCCTGAGTGGGTCGGCCTCCAAGGTGGGTGCCGGGGTGAAAACACTACGCCGCAGTGTAGAAAAAGTTTAAAAATGCCATTTCCAAGCTTAAATCTTCAGTCTTTTGTATTCTGCTCAAAGGTGACCAAGTAAAGCGACTCCAGATTGACACCAATGTGACCGAGAGCAGAACTTGGCCCTATGTACGCTGCACTTACGCCGATGTGGCAGCCAGTTAACACCCAGTTTGATGCCTCCCTGCTGGCGTTTACCCTCCCTCAGTGCTGTGCTGGCATGACTGTGGGAGCTGATTGCAGGCTCCATAAATCTCCAGCCTTTCCTGTAGGTCGGCAAAGCAGATGTCAGCAACCAAAGATGAGCGTATGGCCGCAGCGTCTGAAAAACGGGCAAACAGAAGGCAGAGAGGGAGCACTCAAGCTGGCTGAGACTAAGGACGTGTCCTGTGTCCTTTTCTCCAGAATAGTTCAGGATTTGGGAGTTTAGTAAGCAGTGAAAATAGCTGCTGTTTATAGGGTCTGTATGTAAACATCAGTGTGATGTTTTACCATATGCCGCCTCCCTCGGCCTCAGGCTCGCGTTTCGGGGTGCGTGCCCCGGTTTCCCAGCCACGCTGCCCACATCCTGCCTCTCCCCGTGGGGGCAGCGGCAGCCAGACATGTCTTTCAGTGCTCTGAAGTTAGGTCAGATGCTGGGGCCACCAGCTTTTTGCTGTCTCTGCTTGCCCTTGGAAGTGCCTACTCCTTCCAAACCTTATCTGCCAGGCTGAGCCCGGAGCGGGCTCTGAGTCTGACCAGAGGCACAGGGATTGTGGTGTGGGGCAGGGAGCAGGGTACTGCCACCCCTAAGGAGTATCTTCAGCGTCAGTACAACAGAGATGAAGCTCCTGCTCTGACAGCCCCCCTCCATCAGGCAGAGCAGCCCTCCCTCTCTGAGGGAAATGCCTTTTCAGGTGGGATGTTGCAGTTAGGACTTTAGGTTAATGATTAGTGGTTCCGTCTGAGATGCTTTTCCCATGGATCACTGTCAAGTGCTGATATTTCCTTCTGTCCCCAGTGGCAGCCTTGTGGATTTGACCGATTTGGAGACAGCAACCTACAGCCACCACAGCTACCTGTCCAGCGCTCCCCTGCAGAGGTAGGACAGCTGGGGGCTGCCCTGGGGGTTTCAGCAAAATGTTAAACAGAAATGCCTTTAAGGTTTTGCTTTTTTAGAATATTGGTATGTGTTTGGGTGAAATAGCAGCGTGAAGTGTAAATGATCTTTGGAAAATACAGTGTCATTGACTTAGAGACCTGTACTGCCCTGCCATGTGGTCTCTGCATCCCTGGGATAACACATGTCCCTCTGTACTGTCACTGGACATGGTCAAACACTTGTAGCAGCAGGCAGCTGGCGCAGAGCGATGCTGGTGTTAGGTAAGAAGCCTCTGGTACGAGTGCTGGGACTGGAACCAGCTTGTGTTGCAGAGGAATTCACTCTTCTGTCCCTTCACAGGTCCAGTGAACCCGTTTGCAGCTACTGCAGCCGCGAGATCCGGGACTGCCCCAAGATCATAGTAGAGCATCTTAACATCTGCTGCCACGAATACTGTTTCAGGGTAAAAAAAACCAACTTTCCTGACTGCCTTCTGTGTGCTGCTGTGAAACGAAGTGGTGGGAGGAGGAATCCTGGTGCAAATTCTGCCCTCAGACTTTCAGAGTAATGTATATAGTTTGTGCCAAATGCTGGCCTCCACATCAGGACAGAAAAAGTCATGCAGTCACAGGTGCTGGTTGTGTCCCCCAAAAGCTTTTCAGCTCCTCAAACAAACGCATATTAGAGCAAAGAGAATTCTTTAGTGTCATCTGATGGAATAGCAGCACCCTCTTTCCTCGTGTCCCTGTCCTTGTGGTAGACTTGCTGCTTTGTGGCCTTCGTGCCCCAGTGCAGGTCTCGCCGAACCTCTCAACCTCTGCAAAGTTGACAAGTAAAGTCTGTGGAAATGGTGAGTGTGGGAGGAGGAAGCCTCATGCCTAAAATGATACAGAGAGTGTTCGTTTCTCTGCCCCCTCCATGCTGTCCTTACTGGATGGTGCTTCGGTTACTGTCTGACCACCTTGTTTTCCCTTCGGCAGTGTGGAATTTGCCACAAAGCAATGGGAGACCTTCTGGATAAAATATTCATCCACCGGGACATCGTCCACTGTGACAAATGCTACGAGAAACTCTTCTAGGTGAGTGCCCCTTTACAGCGTCAGCACGAACGCCTGGATGAGAGAGCTCCTGGAGCTCACTGACTGGAGAGCATTTAACCCTCACATGCACTGAGTGACCCATACGGGGATTTTCCTGGGGCTTTTTAGTGGGAAGCAGTGACCCTTGTTGCAGAATTAGTTAGAAACATGCCAGAGCTGGTCCCAGGGGTCTCGGTTAGAGCCAGAATCTCTGGCCATAAGGTGATAAACAGGCTGGGTCAGCTTCACGTGGGGGAGATGAGCAGAGGGCTGGCTCGAGTGGTGAGAGGAATGTCCCTCAGAGGTCCAGAAGTCCTCCCTGAAGGTAAGGAGAGTTCCTCCTTGTGTCCTGGGCTAACCTGTTGTGGAGGGCTGAGTGCTTTTGCAGCTGTAACAATCTTCCAGCAAGGAGGGAACACATCAGTGGCAGGTGCAGTTAATGCCTTACGTAGAGATCCTTTGAGATGGGAACCACTGGGAAAACCGAAGAGGTGTACGCCCTGTCAGCAAATCAATAGGGGAGTGGGCTGGATATGGCTTTGTTTTGTCTGATGAGCTGGATGGGGCAGGAGTCACCACGGTGGCAACCAGAAACCCTGCCACTGCGCCGAGATTGTAACGAGGGACCTCCTTTCCCCGCTCTGCCTCACGATGGAGAGGAGGGACAGGGGACCTGCCTCGCTGCGTGTGCGGCGGCTTTGTTCGCCTCTTAATGCAACGTGACGGGACGGCATTTCTCGTCCCGTTCCTGCACGCTCGTCTGCTCCACTGACCTCTGTAAGGAGCGTTCCGTGCGGTACCCAGCTCCTGCGTTCACCTTCTCTTTATTTGCTTGCAGGGTTTTGCAAAGCTGGAGGAGGCAGCCAGTGGAAAGTCCTCAGCAGCACGTATCGGAATAGATCTGGCAGTTCCTGACTGGCTAAGATAGCAGAATTCCTGCTCCCCTCTTTCCTCAAGTTATTTTCCCTCTCACTGCCTCATCCCAATGAATGAGTTTAACACCCGCTCGTTAGTGCTGTCAGCTGCATAGGAGACAAGTGCCCGTGCTAACAGGATCAGGCAGTGTCACCTACAAAGATAAGTGGGCTGATTTTCCAAAGGTGCTGAGCTGCTCCACCTGTCTTTAATTTCATTAAGATTCCAGAGTGTTCCCTGTGTTGAAAGTCAGGCAGAGCTCCATAGGTTTAGCTAAGCTAATTGCAAGAAACCTTTTCTGATTCCTTTTTTTTTTTTCTCCTTTCATTTCTGCAATCAGGCTGCAGCTTAGTGCGTGTGAGCTGGCACAAAGCAAGCAGATACGACAAGTATTAAACACTAAATTTGGATCCTTGGGAGGGCTTGAATTTAGTTCTTGGCAAAAGCCTATTTCGGCTTCCCTCACCCCCAAATTCTGCCTAGAAATAGCTCCTGCCTGATTTCCATTCGCTTTCCATGGGCTTTCAGGAGCACTTGCAGACTCACTTTACTCTAATTGTGTGTCAGCTTTAATTTCCCTTTCCTGCCTGCTCCCTCGTGGGCCGCTGCAGCGGCGTGCGTGGCTGCCGGCCGCGTGGCAAGATAACGCTGGCTCTCACCTGCTGGTTTAACCTGGCCTCCGAGGGCCGGTGTCTCGTGGCCATCCAAAGCGTGTTGGAGAGCAGGGATCTCAGTTGCCTCTCCTGACAAGGAGCTCGGCTCGACTGGAATCAGAATTTTCCCCCCCACCTCGCCAGCGCTCGCCGTGATGCCTCTTATTGTTGTAGATTATTTACGTCCCAAACGCTCGCTCGTAAAATTGAACTTCCAGCAGCTGCTAGAAGTCAGAATCGCATCATTTTAGCCCTTACTTCAGATGCTGAGAGATTGAGAAAGCTGAAAAAAAAAAAAAAAACCCTGAAAGCCAGCCTCTGTGCCCGAAAAGCGCAGCTCCGAGCGTGTCCATAGAGTCACTGTTTTCTCTCGGAGAGCAAAAGCGAAGCACCCAGCTCAGGTCTGTAGTAGCTCTCATGGGGCAGTAGGTGATGGCCAAAGCTCCAGTGCAGACCATTACCAGCTAGACAATCTTTACGTGCTTAGTGGTGGGAGCTGGCGTGCCTGCAAAAGCTCAGCAAGTGGGTGTTTTACAGCACAAGTGCTGCTCAGCTTTTCTTTTTTTAAGGCCACCGTACCAGTTATTCAACCCAACTCTAGGCAGAAGCTTAGAAGCAACTCTGGGAGGGGAACTCCAGCTGAAAGTGGTAACAGCTCTGCTACTGGCAAGATCCAGGTTGGGACGTGGGGCAGCTCCGTTCTGAGTGCGCGTGGCACAACCAGGGGACCAACGACCCCCTGAAAAACCAGCAGTCACAAGATGTGATTTTTCAAAAATGACTACGGATTTTGGCTGCCTAGATGTCTCAACATCTTGATAAATTTAGAAATGTACTTCCTGAACAGAAGAGGGTCACAAAGCATTTTATCTCCCCAAGTTGCCCATTTCTGAAAACTACGGCCAGTGGTTCCTTACTGGTACCTGTAGCAGGGTGGGGAATGACTGGGACAGCAGCTGTTACACGTCTCGTTCTGCCATGGTCAGAGAGGGATCGTTTAAAACGCCGCAACAGATGGGCCTGCAACTACGGATGCACTTTGAGAAGACAACCTGCAGAAATAACTCATTCCCCGATTCCAGAGTTCCTGCTGGCCCGTGGCCTTACGGGGAGCAGGATTTGTCCATCCGTTTCTCCTCGGCACCGCGTTTCCCTGTAGCGATTGTTTCACCTCGGCACGCAGCTCTAATAAACAGCCTCAGCTCCCGCGCTCCCGTTGTGTGCCCTGTGATCCGATGGTCCCTGGTGTTTTCTCCTTCTCGGTGGCCCGTGGGCACAACCTCTCCCTAAAGTCCCCAAATGCTTTTTTGGAAGATGTGACAAGGAGAGGGAAAAGAAACGGTACCAAGGAGAAAGGGTGTGCTCAGAGGGAGGGGGTGGTGGGTTCAGCAAACGCGTGGTCTGATGTTCTTCACACAATTTTAAGTCTGGTCGGTCTAAAAACCTGCTGTTACTGGGGGGAAAAGGGTGCCTGGAGCCCCAGCCCACCACCCTGAGTGTGAAAACCCCCCGTGCCCAGACAGGGCCAACTCCTGGGGAAAACCAAATTCTGCTCCTGGCACTTGTTCTTGACACCTGCGAGGAAACACCTAATGCTGACCAAAGGGTGCTCCAGGGTGTATTTGGGTCCAACACACGCGTTCCGGAGCAGGATGTGAAAGGATGTTCCGGCTCCTCTTTATTTATTTATTATTTATTTATTTATTTCCTGGCCCATATGCACAAGGAGAGACCCCCCCCCCTTTCCCCCCTCGCTCACCAGTTCCCCCCCAGTCAGGGCTCTTCCCCCGAAGACTAAAACCCCAGCCAAAGCGCGCAGCCCCTCGCCCAGCGCTCGCTGCGCTGTGCGCGCACACAGCGGCGGAGGGCAGCGCCGGGGGGGCGCGCCCGGAGCTCGGGGACGCGCGGACGGTCTGACCCGACCCCCCCCCCCCCCCCCCCCCCCCCCCCCAATCCCCCCTCCGCGCACGCGCAGAGGCGGCGCTTCCCCCTCCCCAGCCCAGGGGGCGCGCGCGCTGCGCGGGAGGGGGCGGGGCCCGGCTGCGCGCGCGGTGGCGGCGGGTCCCTCCCGCCGTTGGCGAAGCGGCTCCCGGCGGCGGCGGAGCGGAGCGGAGCGGAGCGGGCGGCCACGCACCCGCCATCGGCCGCGGCAGGTACCGGGGGCGGGGAAGGGAGGGGCCGAGGGGCGCCGGCGCGGACGGACTGGCCGGACTGGCCGCGCCCGAGCCCCCCGCGGGGGTCGCGCCCCCGTCCCGCCCCGCGAGGGCATCCCGGTACCCCCCCCCTCCGCCCGCGGGGCTCCCCCCGGGCCGCAGCCTCTCGGTCTCCCCGCAGCAGCGGGCGCCGCCGCGACCCTCTCCCCCGCCCTCCGCCTCCCGCGGTTCCTCCCGCCCGTGCCCGCGCACCGGGAGCTGCCCGGGAGCGCCCCGCGGGCGCTCGGCGCGGGGAACCCCCTCCCCGGAGAGGGGCCCGGGGCCGGTGCGGGGCCGCCTCGGTTTGCGGCGCGGCCCGGGGGGGCGGCGGAGCCCGGCCGGGGGCGGGGGGCACACGGGCGGCGTCTCGGCGAGCGGAGCCTTCACCTGCCGGTAAAAACCCGGATGTCTTTTTGAAAAAGTCCCGATTATTGTCTCCGGCACAGTAACGGCTTGAAACGGGGCTTCCTCCTTTTTTTCTTTCTTCTTTTTTTTTTTTTTTTTTTTAATTTCCCAGCCCGCCACACAACAAAATGAAGTTTTGCAGATTCATATTTTTTCCCCTCCCGTATCCCTGCGGCTTTATTTGGGGGGTTTTAGACTCGGTGGTCGTGGGAAAGGGCTGAACGGTTTCAATCTGTTTGTTCCCCCTCGGTGAATGAAAACGCAGGTTTTTTTGCTGCTCCTCAGCCTTGCAGAGGAACTGGGTGCTCGGGATCTCCGTGCTCTTCCTCCTCCTGGATCACTGCCTTTGCTTTGCCAGTAAAACTCCCAAACTCCCCACTGGTGCATCCTCAGCGAGTCACTGGGCAGCGGCTTTGGAAATCGTAGCAGTTTCTTTACTGGTCCGGATGATTTCGTAGGAGTGAGAACACGCGCAGGGAGATTTTTCAAAGCGGGCAAATGAGTAGGAATCGGGTTGTTTGGTAACTGCAAATTAAACTTTTTTTTCCCCGTGTCCTGCTGGCTCCAGGATTTCAAAATCTTGCAGGCGGGATTTTGAAAGCGGTGTTTGGAGCGCGCTGCCGCCAGCTCTTCTGCGCACCCTTCGTCTTCGGTAGTAATTCAAGCATCAGCCTAAAATTGTCATCTTACACATAGAGGACCAAAATAAAAAAAAAAAAAAAACAACCTGTCAAGTGAAAAAACCAAACCACAACTGTATTTTTTAGGAAGCACGCTCAGCTAGTGCTGTTACACGTGGTAGGGAGATGCTCAGGTGTGTAGAGAGGGTGTCTGTCCTTCCGACCGCGCTTGCTCTGGGTGCTTGGGGTGACACGTGATTTTGGGGGTTTCCTCTGCCTGCTGGCACTTAGGCCTTAAAAGCAGGAGAAGTTCTCAGGCAGCAAAGGGAGGGGGAAAGAACATCTACAGCCACAAAACAAAAATGAGGGTTCAAACGTTGCAGGGCCTCGCATCGAATCTTTTAAACTTTGGATCGGCTGCGGCGTCTGACGTAGGGGCTTTTCAGGGAAGAGTCAGCTCGGAACCGCGTTGGATCGGAAATGTCACGTGAATCAGTTTTAAATCAACCTGAACCCTTGTTCTGTCCGTGCTGTAAAATCCTGGGTTAAAGGCTCCGGCGTTATTCGGGAAGGCGGAACGCCCGGGCGATGGTGCTCCGCACCTCCTGCCCTGGGCCGGGAGCAGGGGCACTTAGATGGGAAAAGCAGCGAGATGGATCCGTGTTATGGAACTTATTGGAAAACGTCATCTAAGTGTGATGCATTTATTTTATTTTTCTGTTTTCGCTGCGTTTGCGTCAGAGAGCTTGCCCCTCTCTTTCCAGTTTTAACGGGAAAATACACCAGTAAAGACGTTGGTTATTGCTTATTTTCGTGTGCCACGGCAGCCGCCGTTCCTGTCGTTAGTCATCGTCCTTGTCTTTGGGAGAAGTTGACACAGAAACGTTTTCGAGTTGTTTTTTTCTGCTTTTCCAGGATAAACCTGGTAACGAGCAAAGGATGTTTTTGCCATTTTCTTAATGCCGTTGTCTGACGCCAGCACCTCGCTAATTGCCTTTCCTGGCTTTGCTCAATCAGTGCTTTTCTGGAATATTTTGTTTGTAAACAGATGGAAACTAAACTATTGTGCGTGATTAAATCAGCTTCCTTTTTGTACGGTCTGATTTGTAGCACAATAGTTGCACGTCCTAGCGGTTAAAAACGAGTGGTTTGTGTTTGTTGAAATGTTTCCTGCTAATTTCAGTTGTTCTTCTCAATAGATTTTGATTAAATTCGGTCACCTTGTACCCCGAGGTAATTAGTTCACACTTAGAAAAGTCAGAATTTTTGGTGTTTAATTCCAGTTTGCTTAAAATATTGTGGATCTTTGTGGAGCTTTTATACGTTTTTCATGTCTTGCAGGGAACCCGTGCGCTTGGATGATGGTGGTGCCTGGAAATGCCCCGGTCATACAGCAGGATCACGCTCTGGAGCCCGGCTTAGGACGAGACCCAACGGAGAACTCTGCCATGGGCCCTGGCACGGAGCCGGCGTCCGAGGAGGTGGGCCCGGAGCTGGAGGAGGTGCGAAAGCTGCGGGAGCTGATGAGGAGGCTGGAGATGGAGAATCAGCACCCAAGGACGAAGAGCAGCAGGAGTGTGCTGGGGACAAACGTGCAGAGTGAGATCCGGAGCGGTGGGGATAACCATGACTCTGGTCTTAACGGGACGGAAATCAATAACAGCATCAACGCGATGACGGAGAAGCAGGAGTTGCAAATCATGGCAGACCTGCGCAACCAATTAAGCAAAATAAGAAAAGAGGAAGGAGAGAACGACTGTTTGAAAAAAGACCTGGATGCCCAAGTGCCGTATAATTGCAACAGTGCCGCGGGGGAATTGTCTTCCAACGTGCCTGAGGTGGACATGAAGCCCAACGACAACGTTAGATGTTCTTCACGTATGGATACAAGTAGTAGCACGGAGCTTATGGGAGACTTGGTCATTGCAGGTGTTGATTCCTCCGTTAAAATGAATGAACAAAAGCCCAGTGAGAAACGTGGAGACCTGGAAAGTCTTTTGCATGACACGGATCTGGACGAAGTGAACGCGTTGGAACTCGCAGACTGCGACGGAGCAGAACATTGCTGGTACGTATGGTGGAACTTCAGTGATACGTGGAACTTAAGCCGCTGCGCTTGGGAGTTTCTGTGTTTGGGTGAGCAGGAATTTTTAAGGATACGAAGTGATTTCTATACAGTGCTTTGGTTTTTAGCAACAAGAATGCAGTTCTCATTATCGACTATTCTGATTTTTAAGAATATTGTGCCAGAGCCTAATTTTTTTTCAAAAAGATCAGTTTAATTGTAAGGCTTGTCTTTCCCTCTTTCTTCCCGATGCTGCTGTAGCAAGCACGGAGAACTTCCTTCCCCCCGTAGTTTCTTTGGGTAGAATGCACACAGGTGAATGGATAGTGGAGTCTTCCAACTTTGTACGTAACTGTAAAATACTGTATTTAAATAAGAATTTTGTAGAACAGAAACTGAGACTGTCTGGAATTTGTGGCTTTTGCTGTGTCTCAGACGATCCCCGTTTCCTGGATGCTGGTTCTTCCCAGTTAACCTGTTCCTTTTGTTCAGAGACACGATCTGAGACAGATCCGTGGTGTAATCCTTAACTGGCCGTACTGGTAGACTCTCTGCTTCCCCAGCAGCCTTGTTTAGAACTTGGTTTATAAATCAGCAGATTAATTTCCCTCACCCTTCCAAAGCCAGCTCAAGTTTGAGGCTAATTCCAGCTCATGCAGTAGCTGCGACTGGAGATTTTACCTGGAGTTCTGAATTTTGTGACTTTGTAGGACAGCCTCGGGGATCTGCAAGTCGTGTTTCAAAATCCTGTAGCTGGAGATGAATCCAGCAGTGAGGGCAGCATTGCAGAGTGGCTGCTGGATACAAAACAAGCCCTAAACTCTCAAAATTCATTAGCCTTTATCAGGGAAGGTGAACTTCTGTTTGCTGTTGGAATGGAGCTCAGTTACGTGATGACGTCAGCTCAAGTCTAAATTCAAGGTGACATTAAAAACAGGGGAAGATGTTTTTGAGATGACCAATGAGGGAAGGCTGATTTTTCAGTGTGCATTCATTTTTGAAAGGAATGTATGAAGTTAGAAGGTGTTCTTCAAAGTGGAGTTTCTTCCTACGTGTTCGTTTCCTGGATGCTCAGAAGGTTCGTTCCTGCACCTCCCCTGGCTGTGGGTGGTACAAGTGTCTCCTCGTTTGATTTGAACTTCTGCTGGTAGTCAGGTTTTGGGTTGTTTGGTGGTGTTTTGTTTTTTTTTTCATTTGGAAGCTTTCTTTTAAACACAAATAGTGCCTCTAACTTGATCACTGAGACTCTTTCATATACTTAAACAGCATTTTGAGCAGATTTCTTAAAAAAAAAAAATAAATTAAAAAAGTGAAAAAATAAGGGAACACATTTAACAAGTTGAATTTGGAAGACAGGCTTCCTTATTTGCATGTTAATGAAAACGGCTAGTTTTATTTTCCTGTTTATACAGCCTGTGACATGAGAGATCCCTCAAACTAGATTGACTCATCTTTGAGGTCCCTTCCAACCCTAACCATTCCGTGATTCTGTGACTCAGTAAAGAAACCAGAGGGAGTCTGAGATGCACACGGGCAGTGAACACTTTTCAGTGTAACTTTTCCTTGAGTTGGTGGCTGATAAAGTCATTTTCCTTCACCAGGTACCTTCTCGCTAGACCTTGTAGGGTCTTCATGTGTTTGATAACCTCTGTTTCCGTCAAATTTGGTCGGTGTAGGCTAACAGATTGGTAAGAGGCACCCCAAGGAGCTCAGTAGAGGTGGTGTTATGGAGCTCTTGTGCAGGTTCTGTTATCAGAAATTACCTTCGATCGTGCTGCGTCGCTTCCCTCTGGTTTATTTTCCTCTCGTCAAACAAACCTGGTAACACAAGAAGCTGTTTTTGTGGTGGCTCCTTGTTCTAGAGCTCTTCAGCCAAGCTGGAGGTGGGGAACCATTAACAGGCAGTAGTGCACGGCTGTGCTTGCTGCCAGAGAGCCGGAATTCTCTTCGTGAGCACATCCCACCACGTGCTGTCCAGGCAGATATCAGCAATAACCAGCAAACAGTGGTTGAGGAGGGGCTTTTTAGAAAAAAAAAACAAAAAAAAAACCACCAAAGAACACCTTCACGCTGCATGGATTTAGGATCAACTTTAATAAGGTGGCTTTGCTGATTGGGGGGAATTTTGTGCTGTCCACATGGAAGTAAAATCTCAATGTGTCGCAGTGTATTTGTCAAAGCAAATAGCTCACTGTGTTGTTATAATCCTTTTTTTTTTAATATTATACATTGGGAAATAAAAGTGTAGCTGATATTGGAACAGCGTGTACTTTGATACTTGGGGTTTTTGGTGGTTTCTGAGAAATTCACAGTGGCTTTGTTTTTTGTGGTCACTGCTGAACTGGTGCATTTTAACAGCCCAGTCCTTTTGGTTGCTGACCTTTTCTTTAATATCCTCCACTAGAGGGGATGATGCTTTATACTTTGAGGAATACTAAGAACTCATTTTTGATTTTTTTTTTTAAGATATGCAAGTGTTTAAAACGGGGAGTGGGGAGCAGGAGGTGCTTGAAAAGAGGTGCCTTACCTTGTGTCTTCATGTCGTTCTAGTTTTAAGAACAGGTCCAAACTCGGGCTGATTTCTGTTGTGGTGTTGTGCTTGTGCCCCATGGCTTGTGAGTGGGTTGGAAACCTAATTGGAAACCCTAATTTTCTCCCTTAAGCCTGCCGTGTGGGGTTTGGCACTGGAGCTGGAGTGGTGGGAGCAGAAGCCGTTGCCCCCGCAGAGCCAGGGTGGAAGGACGGGCTCTGCAGGGGCACAGCCCCGTGTCTGCCCTGCTAAAAAGTGACTTTTGCTTCTTAATGGTGTGCCCCTTCCCCAAAGCTACTAAAAAGGAAAATAGTAAACCTGACACTGAAATCAAACCAAAATTCCTCCTTTTTTTTTTTTTTTAATTTTAAGTTGCCCATCAGTGCTCTGAAAAATGGAGTTGTGCTTACTTAATTGAGTGTGGTGGAATTCCAAGTGAGACCATCTCTTGCCCGTAGAGTTGTGGGCTGAAAAATGGGAGTCTCCTGGCAGGTTCCTGAGGGCTCGACACCCTGGAGGCAGGAGCCTCTCTGCTCCATGGGGACGTGGTCCCAGCAACCAGGCAAGCGTTATCATTTTCAGCTGGTGTAGTCCTGGGTAGGAACACGGTTAGAAGGAGCAGGATGGAACAACTCCTTCCTGAAGCAGGGCAGGATTTTCTCCCTTAACCTAAAATACATGAAGAACAGCGTGACCTGCCCTAAGGAGGCTGTTGGCCTCTTTCTTGTTTGATTTTTTTTTTAACTGTAAGATAAATGCAGAGAGCGAGCACTTTGCTGTCTCTGTTCTGTTGGCTCCACGTGGTTGTGATGCTCGTTCAGCTGTGCACAAGTGCAGCAAGTTGTGCTCGTGGGCTCCTTCATGAAAGGGGTATTTGTGTTCACGTTTCTCAGCGTTTATTTTGTCAATAACAAATTAGCTTTTGGATTTTTTTTCTTTTTTTATTTGCATGTGGTTTTGTGTAAAGCTTGGTACGAAAAAGCTTCTGCAAGAGACATGCCTAAAGAGGCTGAATCTCTACACTCTGAAAAAGATGGGTCTGGCCAGGGCAGGAGTAATATTAAGATCTGTGAAGTCATGAGTGATGTGTCAAGAGCAGCAGAGAATAATTACCTGCCACCTGTATCCCGTCCCCCAGGAACCAGACAATATCCAGAGTAAAGAGCAGGTGACTCACTGCAGTAGGGTGCTGTGGGTGCTGGAAGCAGCTGCGGATCCAAAAAAGGGATTAGATTTGTCAGGCTCTGCTGACAAATGCTGTTTGAGAGGGAGATGCTCCATCTGACAGCCCCAAGTCGCCGAGCCGTGGCGGTCCAGGACCGCCGTCTGCATCAGCACTGCTTTGGGATGGGTTGTTTCCAGACTTGTCCTTACCAGGAGACAGGGTGACAGGTTAGATGGGCACTTTGATGCCAGTACATCATCTCAGTTGTTTGTATGTTTTATTTTAGCCAAACGTTGCTTTGTGGATAGGAGACCTGAGAGTCCCATAGTGTGTTCCTGTGCGTTCGTCCCCCCAGATTTAATCTCGGAGCACATCCTTTCAAGAAAGGTATTCAGGATCTACAGAGTTTTGGAGAGTTGGAAGTTTTCTTCTTCTTCTGGTACCTGTAATTCTAACAAATTACATTGTGGACAAATTCAGTGGCAAGAAACTTGAAGAATCTTATGGTCTTGAGAACAAGATCAGAAAAAGTTTCTGCCTTCAGAAAATGTTCTCTCTGCTTTTTTACTGAGTTTGGAGGTGATTACCTTCCAGAAGCTGCACAGATGCAGGTCCTTAGGTTCATCATCCCAGAGCTCCCCTGGAAGCCTTTCCATCATGCTGTGAATGGCCTCACCAGGATGCTGCATTAAGTGTCTCTGTGCAGCGGTGCAGTTCCAGCACAGAAATATTAGCGTGTGCATGTTAAGATTCCTTAGCTGGGACTCTAAAGTTAAAGTAAGGTGTGTATAATTCTTATTAAATGAAGGAAATTTCTTGTCTCTCTGG
Organism: Tauraco erythrolophus; assembly: GCF_009769465.1. Taxonomy (NCBI): domain Eukaryota; kingdom Metazoa; phylum Chordata; class Aves; order Musophagiformes; family Musophagidae; genus Tauraco; species Tauraco erythrolophus. Next base: position 23,069,660 of record NC_141477.1, read on the forward strand.
GCAGATTCTGTTAGTGGCAGCACTTTTTGTTTCTATTCCTGCCTTTCTCGTGCTACGGGTGGATGGAGATCCCGATGCCCTCTGCCCGAGGCTGGTGTTCTCCAAGCGACTGCAAGAATTAAAAACTGTTTAACTTTTATATGTACACAACACTGATCTGGTTTTTCCCCTCATGAAAGTTTTAAGTGTGTTGCTATTTGTATGTTAACATATAGGGTGCTTTTTTTCTTCCTGTTGGGATTTCTTGACTTTAAAACTGGAACTGTGGGGTATGTCAGTAAAGTACTTGAGTTGCTTTTCAGTCTGGCTCCTTTACCCTTCGACCTTTCTTGAGAGAAATTTTCTACTTCTGAAATGCAGTTAAGATTCTACTTTACACACAATCAGTTATAAAGAATCCAAGACTATAAGATGATTAAATCTGTACATAAGGCTCATCCTGTACGTGTATGCAGAACAACGCTGAGTGTATTACCCCTGTCAGGAACTTAGGCTTTAGGAGAACTAAATGACATTCCAATTAAAAAAAAAAAAAGGAAAGGTAGCATACAGTCATACTTCCTAACTGTCTGAAGATTTCTGGATTGAATTGTTGAGCCCTGAAATCTGTGGCACACTTCTCCCTGTTCGTCCCGTGTCTCAGGGGGCGGCTGCCTGCGGTGCAGGAGGTGCAGTGTCCCGAGCCGTGGGGTTTCTAACAAAAGCAGAATCATAGAATCATAGAATGGTTAGGGCTGGAAGGGACCTTCAAAGGTCATCTAGTCCAACCCCCCTGCAAGGAACAGGGATATCTCCAACTAGATCAGGTTGCTCAGGGCCTTGTCCAACCTGGCCTTGAACGTCTCCAGGGATGGAGCATCCACCACCTCTCTGGGCAACCTGTTCCAGTGTTCTACCACTCTCATAGTAAAAAATTTTTTCCTAATATCCAACCTGAACCTACCTCCCTCTATTTTAAAACCATTACCCCCTGTCCTATCACAACAGGCCCTCCTGAACAGCCTCTCCCCATCTTTCTTGTAGGCCCCCTTGAGGTACTGGAAGACCGCTATAAGGTCACCCCGGAGCCTCCTCTTCTCCAGGCTGAACAGCCCCAACTCTTTCAGCCTGTCCTCATAGGAAAGGTGCTCCAGCCCTCTTATCATCTTCATGGCCCTCCTCTGGACCCTCTCCAACTGGTCCATGTCCTTCTTATGTTGGGGACTCCAGAACTGGACGCAGTACTCCAAGTGAGGTCTCACGAGGGCAGAGTAGAGGGGGAGAATCACCTCCCTCGACCTGCTGGCCACGCTCCTCTTGATGCAGCCCAGGACACGGTTGGCCTTCTGGGCCGCAAGAGCACATTGCCGGCTCATATTGAGCTTCTCGTCCACCAGAAGAAGACAACAGGCTTCTGAAAGCAGCTCAGCTCGAGTCTGGAGTTAGAGCCACCTCCTGGTCCTTCCTGGCTTCGTGGTGGGATGGGTTTTGGGAGAGAGGAGTGGCGAGGGAGGCGGGGGTGCCGTGGTGGTGGCTGTCCCCACAGCCCAGGCTCGACCCGTGCCGTGCAGAGGCTGTGTGCCATCCCTGCAAAGCCATCTTTAACCGAATTTTGCTATTGTGAGAGTAAATTTTGGTTGAGTCCTAGCACACGGCTTAAACTTTAATTTTTTCCCCGTTTTTAGTTTGGATAACTTTCCCATTGCTTGCTGTTGGGCACGCTTTAGTAAATGCTGCCTGGGCTTAATGAGTGTTTTTTTTTTCCTGTCTCCGTTCCCCCTCGCAAAGGCTCTACGTGTCGCCAAAAAAGCCCACTGTGGACCAGCAAATGGCCTCGGCTTTGCACTGGTGCCGCCAGGTGCTGGAGAGTCCCAGCGCCGAGACAGAAGCCACCTGCCGGACGCTTCTCACCCGCCTCGACCAAGGTAGGTCAGCCACGAGCATCTGTCCTTGCCACGGGTGGGCTTCACATCCCAGAGCAGCAGGAACGTGGAGACGTGAAGTTTGGGCTTGCTGGAGTGGAGAATGTCTGCAGGGATGGAGCCTCCAACGCTGCGCCCCGGGTACCCGTGTTTGTCCTTGTGTCAATCCCTCCCTGCTCCTGGGTCACGTTGGAGATGCCTCAGCTGGTGGAGGGAGGAGGTGGCTCTGGGAACACCAAGAAAACTGTGCTGGTCACCAGGAATGGACAAAACAAACCACACGGTGATGTTCTGCTTCTCTGCGTTTTTAAGATGCAAATACAGGTGTTTGGAATTAGTTGCCAAATTGACCACCTTCCTTTCTGGTTTTTTTTTGATGTGTTCAGAGCCTAAATGCTGAAACATGTTAGTGTTTTCAGACTCTTAATTGATTATTTTTTTTAATATATTTAAACATCTTTAATGTAAAAATATTTAGAGGAAAAAACGTGCTTCTGGGGAGTAGGGAAGAGAATCACATGAAACCATTATTGCAGCTTTTTTCTATATAAAAAGTTCTAGTGTCGAGTCTTTCTAATGGTGAATATTCTCCCTCTGTCTTACCTTTGGTATTATTACGTGGGTAAAATAGTTTTCTGATGCCAAAAGCTTACAGTAATGAAACATTAAAATCTGTAACTTGAAGAAATGGTGTCACTTGGAAACCTAGTTTTTCTCCCAGTTTTGTCATCCCCTAAAAGCACTTGGTGGTGGCTGTGTCAGCTGTTCCTCACCCACCGAGGGAAAATCCCGTCCTTAATCTGCCTGAAACAAAAATTCTAGGGAGCATCCTGTTCAGTAGTCACAGTCACCACCACAGCCCCCGTTCCAGGCCGTAGGTTTGTGGTTTTTTCTTTTCCTGGTTTGGATCACAGAAGGATCAATCCCATTTTAGCCTGTCGGTGCTGTAAGTGCCGTTAGAATAGGTGCAGAGTTTGCCTCATTACAACACCGAGAGGGTTATTCTGTTTCTGCGTATCTGTAGATGGAATCCACCTGGTGGAAATCCATCCTACCTTCGTTTTCCCAGATGCACTCCAGTTTGGTATGCAAAACGAGCCCTGGGCTGAATTGCTGATAGCCGAGATGCTGAGCAGTTCAAAGTGGACCAGTAATCCTTCCGTGTGGTTTATAGCCATCTGTATCACACAGCTCTCCTGTCCTGGCAGCTGTGGCTTACCCTGCAGCTGGAGGGCTGACCAGGCTTTATTATTTTCTTTCTTTCTTTCTTTTAACAGGCTGAAAGAGTTGGGGCTCTTCAGCCTGGAGAAGAGGAGGCTCCGGGGTGACCTTATAGCGGTCTTCCAGTACCTCAAGGGGGCCTACAAGAAAGATGGGGAGAGGCTGTTCAGGAGGGCCTGTTGTGATAGGACAGGGGGTAATGGTTTTAAAATAGAGGGAGGTAGATTCAGGTTGGATATTAGGAAAAAATTTTTTTACCATGAGAGTTGTAGAACACTGGAACAGGTTGCCCAGAGAGGTGGTGGATGCTCCATCCCTGGAGACGTTCAAGGCCAGGTTGGATGAGGCCCTGAGCAACCTGATCTAGTTGGAGATGTCCCTGTTCCTTGCAGGGGGGTTGGACTAGATGACCTTTGAAGGTCCCTTCCAGCCCTAACCATTCTATGATTCTATTATTTTCTTTCCAACCCATCACTGAGAAGCGTTGCGGAGCAGGACGTGCCGCAGCCCCGTCTGTCAACGTCTAAACACAAAAGCTGTGGTTGGCAACGTCTGACAGAGTGAAGCTGCTGAGGGGATGGATGTTTTGAAGCTCAGTGGTGGTCGTCACCGCTGAACAACCCCCAGTTTGGTCCAAAAGTCGTGGTCCGGGTGGGTCTGAGTTGGCCGCCCGCCCCCTGTGTGAACACAATGGTTCTGATGTCGGTTTTGGGAGCAATTTGACCTCAGTGGTTTGAAGTCTGAGAGGCCACTGTTTTGTTTGGGCTTTCGGGTTTTTAAGTTTACATACTGAGAGTGTTTTGGCACTGGTGGTAATCAGACTTATTTTGAGTTTAGCCTTGAAATTCCTCATTTGACATAACTGGACGTAGTTTCAGAGCAAACTTCATTTACTGTTACAAACCATCTGCGCTTAAAAGTTTGAGTGAAGATTCATTTGATTAACTCTTTGCTTTGTCTGAAACGCATCAGTCTTTGTTGGTACTGCTTTTTAACTAAAATAGTCTGACTTTGTGGGGGAGATAAAAAAGAAAACTATTTATATAGTGAATCTATATAAATTCACTATTTATATCTATTTCTTCACTACCATTCTCTCAATGGGAAAGGCTTGGTGGGCGATTCAGCAGCTCCTTGAACAGACACAGATCCTGGACTGAGCCATTCCCTTTGTGTTGGAGCTGCTGATTTCCAGCTTCAGTAACATGGATGCACTAAATTTTGCTACCTGGCTTCTTTTCGATGGTTTCACCAACTCATCTGTGAGCCTGCGTGCTGAATAAAGATTTCAGGACAGTTGTTTTTTTGTATTCATTTGCTCTCCTTTTGATCTAAAGGCATAGCTTTTGTGGTTTAATGCTGTTGTAATTCCATCATTAAAAATTCAAAATAATACGTGTCAAGATGAAGCTCAGTGGAGTTCTTGAAAATGAAGATGGGGTGTAGAAGTTACAAATGTTGCTGAAAACAGTCAGATTTGAAGACCAGCACTGAAACTTTCAGAAATGTATGGCTTCTTTAAAGCCAAGTTTGTCAGTAGTTGTTCTTGGAATTCCTCAGAAGTGACAAAACAAGTTCAAGGGCAGAGCGAGGAGGGGAACAGGCGCTGCTTTGCTTCGTGCATCTTGTCACCCACCCCGTCCCGATGCCTGGTGCGATATTGAAACGTGTTTGACCTAATGCCTTTCTTTATCTCATGCTCTTCGTTTTTAAAAACAATTTGATAACCTGTACGGCTTTTTTTTTTTTTTTTTGTATTTTCCCTTCTAGCCAGTAGATGGAAAAACCTGTATTGCAGTCCGTTGGCATCGCCGAGCGCCCAAAATTTGAACCCAGAGCCAGGCTCCTGTAGCAATGCACTAAACTCTCCCGGGCACCTCAAATCGACTAACAAAGCCCTACTAACCTGTGGCAGCTCAGGTACGGCGTGGCGTGCAGCAGCGCAGACCCGTGGTGTTTAAAATGCAAGGAGCGTGGCCAGCTGGCACGGGGAGAAGTTGCCAAGAGGTGCAAGTCCACCCGTGGGGGTTTCCCCCTTTTAATTGGCTCGTTGACCCACCCAGATTTCGTCCGTTGAGTGGGAGAGAACCTCCTTGCGTTCTAAATGTCTTGCAGTTATTTCGTGGTTTTTGTTTTTGTCACTTTCTCTCTATGCATTTGTAAATTGTACTAATTTTAGGAGGTTTAAAATAGAAAACAGCTGTCGGGGCAAAGGAGATGTTGCTCTTGAATGATGTTGTCATGTGTAGGTGTTCGCTTTATCGAGGTACTGGGGTTCAGTTGTCTGGCTTGAGAGTTTGTGAAGCTGCTTTAGCAAAAAGTGACTGCTGTAGGCAGCAGAAAGAAGCCTTATGCTTTAAGATAAAAGGTGGGGTCTCCAGGATCTGCCTTTAAATTGGCTGAGGGGGCAGCTAAACACCGGAACAAAAGCTTCCATCACACTTAATGGGTTGTGGTACTATATGCACTGTTGGATGCTCTATGTGCTATATATACACCTGTACTCGTAGGTATGATGATGAAGCTTCTCCTGAATGACTTGGCCTCATCTCTGCCTTTGCACTGAAGCTGCAGCCTGAGGACTCCACGTAGGCTCTTCCAGGAGCCTCGTTTGTCCGTGGGGCGGTTCGTGCTCCGTGTCCGAGGACAAACGCTTTGCCTCTTGGCTTCGTTAGCAAAGGAGTCTTGGTTTGTTGGGGTTTTCTTTTTGGAAGTTGCTATATCCTAATTTGCATGTTTAAAAAGATGAAGCATGTTTAACAGTTTCTGGCTTGAAACTTTAAGTGAACTTCTTCTTTTGTAAGGATGTTTTTCCCAGCTGCAGGCATGCTTTTGAGATCTGCTGGTTTTCTGCCGTAAATAGAAATTAACCCTTATCCCCCTTTTGCAAACAAAAGGGTGCACGTAGGACTGGGTATTTTCACAAGCAGAATTCTGCAGGGAAAAATCTCTCCATCAATTTCTTGGTTTTTGTATGAGGCTGGTTGGCAATCTAGATGTCTGAGCACCTTTGGGTTCACACATCGGTAGCTGCTTCTGTGGGAACCCGAAGTGTCTGTGCACCTTCGGACTGCTTCGTTCACTCTGCAAACCTGCTGAAGCTGTCAGGGCTTCCAAATAAAAAGCCAAATGTAGAGCAGGTTTTGTCCGTGTGGGATAACCCACGGGAGTTCCCTTCGCGTGAGCGCTAACGGGAGTTTCAAGTTCACTGTCAGCCTGATGGACTCGAATCTAATTTTATTTCTAAGAAAAATGGAGCTTCCTTACGGTTCAAGTGAAAAACGTTTAACGGTAACTTCTCTTAAAAACTAAACAAAAAAAACCCTTTTACAAAATCCAGATGTGGAGTATTTATTTTGAAGTTTCTATAATGCAGACCATAACCAGTTTGTCTCGCGGTGTGGAGCCGCAGCAGTTTTTGCTGATGAAGGAACGTGAAGGTTTTTCTTCCCCCCCCAACCCTGGAAACACAACAACCCAACTCAACACACGCAACTGAATTGGGAACTTTTTAAAAAGCTGTATTCAGCACACAGCTGCCTCAAAAATACACCTTTTGGTATTCAAGGTGTCAGTTCCAGCAGGACACCCGTGCTTCCTCCTCGTAGTGCCTCCTACAGGTGCGATCCCTGCTCTCACCTTGGCTCTGTTTCAGCTGCTTCCAGTGTCTTTTCCTGACACCAGCAGGGCAGAAATGGGATGATGTTACCCAGCAGTGCAGTCCTGATGCTGGAGAGTCCGGGAGCGTGTGGTTGTGTAACCCCCCCCCTTACACCCCCCGTCCACGGCAGTCACGCTTCTGGCGCTGCGTTGTTTGGGCGTCCTGGAACTGGAGAAACTTTTTGCCTTTTCAGGTGAGGAATGTGAATTACTGCTACAAACCACGTTCCTCAACATCCACCTAAGAAATTTGGGTTACGCCTGGACTTCAAAGGTGTGTTTTCCACGTCATCAGCGACGGCTTTTCGGAACTGGTTGAAGAAATAACGTTGGGAACCTGCTGGGTTTTTTTTCTGCCTGACTGGAATTCACCGTTGTTTGAAAGGTTGCTCAGCAGTGGGTTTTAGGTGTTTTGTGGAGAACAGACAAGATTTATTTCTGGTGTCATTGTTGAGTTATTCAGTGGATGTGCTGCCTTCAAGACTTCTTGGAACGCAGCAGGCAAAAGTGTGAAAGTCAATGGTGACTGACATCATATAGATGCTTTGGGGGGCTGACGGGTGTTCTTGATGTGTTGGCTGGTGTGCTCCAGCCCACTTGTTGCTTTTTTTTTCCTAAGTGCTGATCTCAAATCCCTGCTTGAGCAGGATTTGTATTTCTTAAGCCTGCTGCAGCTGAAAGTGATGTTAAGTGCTCTTAGGCTCTTGCATGTCTGCTGGTTTAGCTGATCTTCTGACAAATCATGTCGGGTTTTTGTGGGTTTTTTTGGTGGATCTAAATCTCTATAGTACTAATTGCAACCTTGTCTTGGAATTATTGAAGGTAATGATGTACTCTTTCCTAAAACAGCTCTGTAAGTTTATGGCCTTATGCATCTGTGTTCGAGGGGTGGTCACGCTCGGAGCACGTCAGGGATTTTGTAACCCGTAGCCGTGCAGAGGTTTTACATCCACTAAGCCTTCTGTGTTTCCAGAAATCTTTCCAGCCATGTTTTTTGGTTTGGTTTTCTGGATGCAAAGCAGTATGGTGTTTCCAAAACGGGAAAAGGAGATGGAGGTGTGCCAAAACGGAGCCAAAATCAGCGTTGCCGGAATGGTGGCAAGGTTGTCCCATCACTGCCAGCTGCAGGTGGAGATAAGGGGCTGCCAGGGGACACGTGGCCTTCCTGCAGTAACAGGCACGCCAAGGCTGTTGTGACACCACGTTTCTGTGCACAGCACCGTTTACAAGCCTCCCAGGTGGGAAGGACGAGCAGCAGTGTAACCCCAAACTTACAGGGCTCGGTCTCATCTCGCTGTCTCCGTAGCAAGGAGCTGTACTTTCATGCCATGGAAAATACTGACTGGCTTGACTTCAGGCCATGGTGATTGTGATGATATTATTACTATTATTCTTCAAAAGGAAAATTATGTGTTGCTCTTCCTAATGCCTGACTTATGGAAAAACCCTGGTGGAAAGATCCTTCCACTTTACTTTTTCTGGCCTGCTGCATGAACAAGCCGTGTCCTTCCCTGTAAGAGAGAGTTTGGTTTATGGTGAGAGGACAAAATAAAAATGGATAAACCTCAGGAATGGGGAGGAGGCAATCTAGTGTAAACTCTGTTTTGCATAAGCAGATTGCACGACGGATGTGTGAGGTGCTGTACTCTGAAAGCCATTTGGGTCCTTTCACTCCTGTGATTGCTCACCAGCATCCTGGCAAGCACTTTCTGTAACTTTGCTGCTTAATATTTGGATCCATAGCTGCCCCTTTCTCAAAACACACAGAAATAATGCTGACCTTTTCAAGTGCATTTCCAAGCTCAACATTTCCAAGCATCCCTGTGTCACCTCTGGACAGAAGTCCACAGTTTGTTCCCTGCACAAAGACTCTCTGCCTCTTACTGCAGGTTAAAATACTGAGCACTGTGCTCTCGAGTCCTTTCTAACTCCTTAATTATTTCTAGCAGCCATGCCTCAACTTCACAGATTTCCTTACTGGAGTAGATACTCTGCTGCTCGTTCTTGTGTCCTGTGTGGATGTCTGAATGGTTTTTGTGGATGTCTGAATGGTTTTTGTGGATGTCTGAATGGTTTCTGTGGATGTCTGAATGGTTTCTGTGGATGTCTGAATGGTTTCTGTGTTCCTCCCTCCCCCAGGTTACCTGAGCATGCATTCCGCGCTGAGCTCGCAGTCGTCCGTGGACAGTGAGCTGAGTACGTCCGATGACTCCATCTCCATGGGGTACAAGCTGCAGGACTTGACCGATGTCCAGGTTATGGCACGGCTTCAGGAAGAAAGTAGGTGACAGCCATCTCCTTTGTGTTACGCTTTTAGGACTGGAGAGAAACGTGGGTGGGTCCCAACTGTTCTTCTCTTCCTGGTCTCCCCAGCAAAAAAAAAAAGGATTTAATAGATTGAAATGTTGGTGATTCACTGACCCAGACTGCCACTCGAGCTCAGCAGTTGTGTGACATTCTCAAAATAACACCTTAAAGCAGAGGACAGTCTGTAAGCACGACCCAAACCCCCACTTGGTTAAATCATAGAATCATGGAATGGTTTGGGTTGGAAGGGACCTCAAAGATCATCCAGTTCCAACCCCCCTGCCAGGGGCAGGGACACCTTCCACTACACCAGGTTGCCCAAAGCCTCATCCAACCTGGCCTTGAACACCTCCAGGGATGGGGCAGCCACAACTTCTCTGGGCAACCTGTTCCAGTGCCTCACCACCCTCAATGTAAAGAATTTCTTTCTTATATCTAACCTAAATCTCCCCTCTTTCAGTTTGAATCCATTGCCCCTTGTCCTATCACTACACACCCTTGTAAAAAGCCCCTCTCCAGCTTTCCTGTAGCCCCTTTAGGCACTGGGAGGCTGCTATAAGATCACCCCGGAGCCTCCTCTTCTCCAGGCTGAACAGCCCCAACTCTCTCAGCCTGTCTCCAGAGCAGAGGTGCTCCAGCCCTCGGATCATCTCCGTGGCCTCCTCTGGACCCGCTCCAGCAGCTCCATGTCCTTCTGGTGTGGGGGACTCCAGAGCTGAACACAGTATTCCAGGTGGGGTCTCAGGAGAGCAGAGCAGAGGGGCAGAATCCCCCCCCTCGCCCTGCTGCCCACCCTGCTCTGGATGCAGCCCAGGACACGGGTGGCTTTCTGGGCTGCCAGCGCACGGTGCCGGCTCATGGTGAGCTTCTCACCCACCAGCATGAGAAGCTCATAATGTGTGAGTGCCCTGTAGTACTGGGGAACGCTCAGCCCAGGTTGTCCCCGGAGCACGGGTGAAGCTTCACGAGTGACTCGGTCACAGTGGTGGCAGTTTGAGGAGCAGCAGCTCAGCTGCAGGTCTGGTTGCTGTCCCGTCACCCGAGCAAACGCAAGCAGCTGGGTGACTGCGTGGGGTCTGGGTTCGGGGAACCGATCCAGCCGAAAAAATAACCCAGCAACGTGTTTTGCTTGTAAATTTTTTGGTTTTCCGAGCAGGCTGCCCAGCTGTGCCCCGAAATCCTGTTAGGGGACTCAACCTTACCAGGGGTTGATTCCACAGAAGGGGCAAGTCGAGTTTCACTGCTCTGCTGGGTCAAACCAAGCGTTCAAGAGTACTAGGACTGAAAGAGCTGACATTACAACTGAGCTTTTGCTCTGGTAAAAGTGCTCAGAGGCAGCTCTGCAAATGTCACTTCAGCCCAAACCACGTCCGTGTCCCAGCGTGGGGGGACGTCAGGGCCCCGCTCCAGTTCCCATTAAATCATTGGTGAACTTCCTGCTGACTTCAGTGTGATTTGGATGGAGTCCTAATTGAAGATCAAGGTGGAACAGGGCGGTTGGATCAGTTTTTTTCTGTGCAAATTAATCATTAATTCGATTTACAGGAACTGGAGAATGACGTTCTCTGTTTTTCTTTTGGAGAACATTTACTTAGTTTTAGTCCTGTGCCTTTATAAATTTAAAAAAATACTGTGAGCCAGGAATTTGGAATATGAGACCAAAGAGAGCAAAAGACATAAACATAGACCCGAGGAAAAGTCGTATTAAAGTGAATAAAGCCTTTTAATAAAATAAATTAAATAAATAAAATGAATAATAAATAATAATTCGTATAAATTTATTTATTTATATAATTATTATTCATGAATAATTTGATTATTTATTCATGAATAAAATGAATAAAATGGCCTTTTTCTGAACTTCAATATTTTCTTGCACTTTGTTCAAGAAAATGTGAAGGAAATCCTGTCACATGACAAAGTTTACAGTGAAATATGAAAAGGCTTTATCCTCAGAACGATGGAAGCTTTTCACGTTTGCGTTGCGAAGGGAGAAGAGTGGGGAGCACTTGCTTTTTCTTTGAATGCCTGCAGTGAAGGGAGTGTGCTGCGAAGAGGGTGTTTCAGAACCTCAACTGGTGCCTTTCTCACAGCCCCTTCAACCAGTTTGCTAAATTGGTTCTTGGTTAAGAAGTTGCTTGTGTTTTGTGGGACAAGAAGGCTCAAACAAAGGTGCAAGTTGGGGGAGGACCTGTAAATAAACCAGCCAGAGGCACTGCAGGTGCCCATAAAAACAGGTGGGTTTTTTTGGAGGTTCAGATCTTTGTTTCCACCTGTTGACGTGCTGGTGGGTGTGCAATTAGTTGAACTAAAAAATCGGTGGATGCTCCATCCCTGGAGACGTTCAAGGCCAGGTTGGACGAGGCCCTGAGCAACCTGATCTAGTTGGAGATATCCCTGTTCCTTGCAGGGGGGTTGGACTAGATGACCTTTGAAGGTCCCTTCCAGCCCTAACCATTCTATGATTCTATGAGGCTCCTGCAGCCAGTTCTCCTAAGGGAGCGTGGCAGGATGGAGTCCCCAGTCACAGCTGCTGGTGTGGGGGACATCAGGAGTAATTCAGGCCAGACTGAATATTAACTCTTTGCTCTAATGGAACGGCACTGAAATGGGGGACACTGCTCCGCTTCGGAGATTCCATAAGCTGTGAGCATCCTCAGCAAAGGGCGTTATGAACTGGGCTCTGCTTCCAAGGGGAAACGGATCCCTGGTAAAAGCGTTGCTTCTGGATCCGTGTGGCAGCCGGGTAAGGAGTTTGTGTGTCGAAGCGTGGTGATGCCCTCTGTCTCCAGGCCTCCGCCAGGACTGCGCCTCCAGCTCCGCGTCCGTGTCGCGCCGCAGCTCCAGCGCCTCCCTGCACTCCCTGCGGAGAGGCACCTACAGCGACCAGGAGTTCGACGCCTACAGCCTGGAGGACGAGGACGATTACGACTGTTCCCTGTCGTACCGCAGCGCTCACAGATACTCCCCGTCCCCGCTCAGCTCGCCCCGGTGCCAGTCCCCTTCTTCCAGCGCCGACTACGGCAGGTCGGCGGCGTCCCGGATCCGGCCCCCGCGGAGATCCGTGCAGAGCCCCATGCCCGACCGGCTCAAGTACGCCAGCAGCGAAGGTAACTAGTGGTGAGCTTTTGATGCCAGGCAAGGAGAACAACTGGGACATGTACATGTCCAAAAAGCCCTGTTATTAATGGGAGCTGGGAATCGGTTACACGCTTGCCTGCTTCCACGTGCCTGCGTTTTCCAAGAGATTGTCTAAACCATCACTTTTAAAATAAAATAATCACAATTATCACGCGTCTCCGTCGCTAGCAGAAGCAGCAAACAGAGAATTTGCTCTTGGTTTCAGAGGAGATGCGGCACAGCATGCCCAACCTGGCCAGGACAAGCCTTCGAGCTCTGGAGTCCGTGAGGAGCAGTCGGAGCCTGGAGTCGGATCTGCAGGTGCCAAACAGTCGAATTCCAAGAACTCAGCAACGGTCAGCAGGTCAGTGCGGTGTCACCTAAGTGACCCGACCAAACCCCAGGCCCTTGAAAGCCCCAGTGTCCTGAAGCGTTCCAGAAATACTCGTGCCACCTGGGTTATTTTTTTTCTTTTGTTACCCCGTTTCTAGGTCTGGCTCCCAGTAAGCTCAGGTATTCCCCCAGTGCCGGGCAGTCTCCTTTACCGGCGCGACAGCCCGTGAAAGCCGCGTCCTGCACAAACTCTCTGCTAACGCCCAGGCAGCCGGTGAAAGCCACCAGTTACACAAGTGCTGCTGGTGGAGTTCGGAAACCACAGGCGTCCTCGCTCAGCACGGGCTCTTCCAGTAGCAGTTGCACCACCAGAACCAGTAACTTGGTCTCTGTGGCAAAGAATTCCCCCGTTAAAGCACGCGCGTCCCTCGGAGCAATCGCGGTGCCCAAGGGCAAGCCGACGCCGCCGTCCAGGAGGTAAGTGTGAGACTTCCAAGCCTCACGGACTTTATTTCACATTTTGGAAACACTTTTTATAAAGTTGTGGTCACCTCTGGGTGAGGTACCCCTTGGCACCACGCGGTCTGCGACCAAACCCTGCAGTATTGTGTCTGTTCAAAAAAATAAATACTTTTTTTTAAACCAAGTTAATTATCCAGGAAAACGAAGAGGCATTTCTGTAAGAAATTAGCTTCGTGGCACATACTTATTTGGTGCCTACGTCTGTTTTTGGGAAGGGGAAAACTCTTCCAAAGGACTAATAAACCCTCTTTACTGCTAATATCATCTTCCCAGATGTCCTACTTTGGCACCTCTTTGACTTTGCTACTGGTAAAATCAGTGTGGTTTTTATTTCCTTCCTTTCTCTTCAGTTAGGACTCTGGGTGGGCACTGTCCAAGGCCTAAGGAGTCTTCAGAAGGGTTTGAAAAGCAGGACAAATTAACAGGGCCTGGCTTAAGCAGGATTCTGTATCCTTACAGGGACTTCTCCTAACGGGGCGAAAGCAGAGCGTGTACAATTGTTTCCAAAAAACTTAAGAATTTTTGTTCTTGTTGCACAAGTCTGAACTGATTTAGAGGCCACTTCTTAATCCAGAAAGCTGCAATGGGTCTTTGGACCTTTTCTTTTTTAACATTTATTTCTAGCTTTTAGCTTTTATGGTTAGCTTCCTAAATATTTAGTGGATATCTGAAGTTTCTAGATAGTCTAAAGCAAGTTATTTAGTTGGAACACAGTCAATCTCTTGAAATAAGGCCCCCGAGATGCTGTTAACAACTGCCTGGCACTGCTTGAGCAAAGCAGGATCTTATCCCATTGACCTAAAGCAGCTGCTCTGTTTTTGTGTGTAGTAAATCCACTACCAAATTGCCAAAAGCTACTTTTTCCAGCTATTTGCAGTAGAATTGTAGTGTGAACTTTTTTATGATCTATGAACTTTTGTGATTCAGTATCTTACTAGTAAGTGATCAGTATTTTTTTCATTTTTGGAGTCCCATTGTAGCCTTCAATAAATGGAATTGTATCTCCTTACTTTGAAAAAAAAAAAAAGCTGGGAATTTTTAAACTCATACGTAATACGAGTACTACTACAAATTAAAAACCTGATTATTTTTCATGCGTTTAGTCATATTTGCAGGGAAAAATATTTTTCTTGGACTCGGTCATGGGAAAAACCCTCAACAGTGTTAATAGCTTTTAGCAGAGCAGGGTAACTATGCCACTAAGCACCCAGCAATACTCAGTTTCCCGAAACTGCCTGGAATTGCTGCTGCTGTCGTGCTGGTGCCCTGGCACGTGGGATGCACGAGCTGCGTGTGTGTGACCACAGCAGTTACCCAAGGCAGATGCTGCCATTGTCAGAAGACAGATGTTGGAGAAGCTCAGCATAAACTGAACCCTCAAACAAGGGTTCCTGCCTACCTCCACGGATTACTGGGGGCTTTGCTTCTTGTAGCTGTTTTGTGACTTTTTTTTGTTGTTTTGACTCCCAAACCAGATTCCTTCAGTCAGCACAGACTGCTCAGGCCACCGAGGACGATTCGTGGAAGGATGGGTGCTACTGACAGCCCCCCCGTGGGGCAGAGCCCAGCTGGCTGGGCGTGAGGACCTTGTTCGAAGTGGGACCACGAGCGACCTGCTGTACATAGCTCCTCTCCTCCGGAAGGCAAACGCTCCTCACCACCTGCTCTTCTGCCCAGAGGTGGAACAGACAACTGCTTCACCAGTTCCTCGGGTCAAAACGGTACTGAAATACGAGTCTTCACCTGAAGACTGAAAAGAGCCTTATTCCCTACAAACCTCCACTTGCAGCCCTGCGGAAGGTTTGTCACCAAACAACTCCTTGCACAACCTGCTCCTGAGGATGCTCGCTCAGAAAGGCTGCTGGTTGTCCTGCCTGTGCCAGAAAGCAGCTGTGGGCTGTGCTGTGGTGTGTCACCAGCTGGGGGAGAGTAGGAATAGTTATCTAGATGTTAGAAGGTGAGACTTTTTAAATTCAACCTGATGTACTCTAATATTTGTCTGAAACTCAACTGTTTGGGGTTTTTTTTTTGTTTGGTTTTTTTTTTTTACTTCTGTATAGAATGTATTTCTGCTACTTTTTATTGTTTGTTCTAGAAGATGAAGCAAGTTTTTATAACTGTAGTACACTTCAAGCTGTTGTATTCGAGTGTGTGCATCACGGTTCACCAGTGAGGGAGCGGTACACAATATTTGTGTGGGTTTGTGAACAGGCAGTCGCAGGGACAGGATGCTAATTGAGAAACTGCTGTTTATCAACATCTTCATGCCTCAGATGAGGAAGTTTACAAACACTGGTTAAAGGTAAACTTTTTAAAAATACCCCCCTCCCCGACTGATTTGACTTGAAGTGTTTCCCTTTGATCTATTCCAACTATCCCCTGACTGCCCTGGTTTTTGTAGAAGTTTTCTACTGTCTCTTTGGCTATGAAGGATCCTGTTTCAGTGTCCTTTTCCTCAGCAAGTGCTGGATGCTACAAATACAGTCTTGGTCCAGAAAAGATGCACTGATAGCAACGTTCTCCCTGCCATCAATGTGATTTTGATAGTGTAGTTTAATAAAATGTTATGGTGCTGAAATAGATCTGCTTTATTCAGACAGCGAGCCTGACTTTGGGGTGGTTTTTGTGCTAGGAATGAAGCTTTTCCCAACAGGCCCAGCCCATTGGAAGCCTGCTTCTGCACTTCAGGTCCTAAAGCTCTGCATCAGTGAACAGGGCTCCAGAGGTCTCCTACGATGCAAGTATTGCTGTTTACCTTTCATCTCCTCGGATTTCACAGGAATGAGGTGGGCATTAGCAAAGGGAAACTTAATTCACAGCACTCAGTTGGTGTCTTTGGGAGAACAGCCACAAGTGGCCTAAGCAGAACAAAGTAACAGGAAACACCACTTGCCAATAAGCAGCCCTGGGGAATGCTGTACAGCAGAGATCACTTTTTGCATCATCTGCTTTAGAAATAAAGAAAGAATGAAGAGACAGTTGGTAGCAGATTGCTGTTTCTGACTAGCTCGTGTGCATGGTCCTGAATCACCCCGAAAGGCAGCGCCAGCGCCGGGCTGACCAGCCACTGTCTCCTGCACGAGGGGCTGAGAGTCACGAGCGTTTGCCACTGCCTGTGCCAGCTCTGAGACCACGGCTGGGGCCGTTGCCTCTTGAGAGAGGCACCTGTAAGCTCATACCTGAGAAGCAGCAAGGGTTTCCTTCTGCTCGTTCCAATGGGTATCGATGTTTTACTACAAACTTCTTGGAATGTAGCTGTGTACCATGAGTGTGCTGGAACAGCCCTCTTTGGTCTTCGTAAGAGTCACTTCCACCGTGTTGAAAGGGCAAAACCAAAGGTCCTCAGTATAAGCACTGGTGCAGATGAGACCAGACTGGAGCTGTTGCTCATTCTCCAGCTGTAAACACCTCCCTTCCACATATGAAAACAGAGGTGACTAAAAAAACCTTTCTTGCTACCTCCCAGTAAAGCTTTGTGTGTTTACAGCACAGCCCTGGTAAGCCTATTCCTTCATGGAGAGGTTTCCTTCTTATACTTCTGGCTGGTGGAAAAGCTGGAACCTGGTCCTGTTGGACTTACCTTCCCAGTGTACAGAAAGATCAAGGACCAGCAGCACTTCCCTTTGATTTCTGTATTGTTTGGGAGTTCTCCTTTTGTCTTTGCTGTGGTCTGTATTCCAATGCCTGCATTGTCCAGGCAGTGCACTTCCCTGCAGCCTCCTCTGCTGCTAATCAATAGATACTTAACAGAATTAATGCGAGGGAAGGAAAAACTTTTCCAGAAAGTAAAATGTTTAAATAGTTTTAGATTATATTCTAGTTAAAGCTTATCAGGCATGAGATACTGTTTCTGCAAAGAACTGCAGCGTGGATGTACACAGAAATACAGATTTAGAGACGTGTTTCTAGGCAGACAGAGGCTAAACAGAGAAGCAAAAAGTTTTAAGCAGGGGTCAGCTCCTGCTGGAACTCCTGGGCATTTCAAATATAAATCTGATCCCAACAAGCACTTGCAGGTGGCTGTCCCACCTCAGGAGAGGGCCAGCTGTTTGCCTTTGGGCCACTGATAAGGAACACAGAGCACAAACCCCAGCTCTGTAAGAACTATCACACTCAGGAGATGGTAATTTAAGTTTCATCCTTTCATTTTTCTAAGCTGTTCTCATACCAAGTGATCATCCTTCAGATTTTTGTATTCTGCATCATCCTGAGCCTCAGCAGATCTCATCAGAACGCACCTTTGCCTCAAACCAAGGTAACAATCAATCGACTGAACTCAGTTTCTGCAAGTTTAAGAGGAAACCCAACTGCCACGTGCCGATGCATGAGCCTGCTTCCAAACCCCACTACAGCATCAGCATTCTGAGGTAGATGAAAGGCTGCAGAGTCTTTACAGGGAGGGAGCAGGGAACCAGGCTGTGATAAACGCTTCTAGAAAAAGGGGGTTCTTCCCAGCTATGACTAGAAAAAAGGACAGGCATCCATTACTAGGGGTTCCCCTCAAGACAGCAGGGTTTACATCACTGAAAATTGCCTTAAAAAAAAGTTTTCAGGCAGACTTTCATTTAGCTTCCAACTCATAACACCACTCCGCTGCCCGTCATCGCTCTTCCTTTTGCATTCTCTCTGCCCACAAGTGTGGGGAGCAAGTGGGCACCTTCTCCCCCTTGTCCCAGGCACTCACAGACGCTCTGAGTTCACAGGAGCTTCTCCAAGGGAGAAGCACATTCCTCCCACCACCAGAAATAAGCCCCTGTCAGGTCACCACAGGCTCCAAGACCTGCACCAAAACGAAGCCAAAATCCTTCCAAGGCTGAGAGGTTTTATCCAGCCATCACAGAAACCCTTCCACAGCAGGACTTCCACCTGTGGTTTCTGCAAGCACCGTGTGGGGTGACACCAAGCCTGGAGCTGCTGTGTTACACGCAGGGTGACCCACACCCCCAGCTACAGGCTGGTTTCACAGCATCGTTCCTCCCAAAAGTCTACACCTAATGCGAGACCCACCTGTCACAAAACTAAAGAACTCTGCTTTCTGTACAGTAATTTTATTTAAATCAGGTTAACTTTGTTTTTACACTAATGCCTCAGTGCATCCTTTAAAAGGAAAGGAAGTATTTTCTTTAAAAAGTGTTTGTACATAGGACAAGGGCGCATAGAAATGACCACAGGAACAGCGAGGATCCCTAAAACATGCACAACTGTACACTGAGCAGTGGGGGCTGCAAGAGCAGGAGGGAGGAGGAAGGAATTCTTTCTGGAAGCTGTACGTTCCATCACCACAAACAGATGCCAGTGACCACAGTGCTGATCACAACCACCGACTCTTTCTGGACATCAAGATCTGACTACCCTGACTTGTATTTCAGCCTAGTAGAAGACAAATCCAGAGAAGCACCTAAGTTCACAGGAGAACTCTTTATCTGGCACCTGCTGGAAAGCTCCCAGGTGAGTGTGACGCACACCCAGAGCCACAGTTCCATGTCATTGCCCAGGCCTGCATCCCAGGGAGCCCACTGGGAGCACCAACCAAGTGCTCAGGAGAAGCCTCCCCTTCCCACACCTCGACAGCTTCCACCCACCCTTAGAAGCCACTTCCCTGGGCCAAAGAGATGCAGCTTCCTTGGTGGACCATCTGATGCTTTTGTGAGATTTCAGTTGTGTCTATTCCTTCTCTTGGAAAGAAGCCTGTAAGACAGGAGACACCAGTCCCTACACCCCTCACCCCAGGCAGCAACAGCGTTGGCCCCGGTCCGCCAGGACGGGCCCGACGCTTGACACGTCCAGCTGGGACAGAAACAGCGTTCCCAGCTTCCGATGGCGGGCTGGGCAGTCCCTGTCCTCTGATAGCAGCACATCATCAGCACACTTGACCCTGCATTTGGTTATTAGCCTTGGGTTTGTTTTTTTTCCTTTTCTTTTCAGAAGAGTACCTGTTACTACAGCCTCTGAAAGAGCCTTTCTTCTCCAGACTGTAGAGAAAGTAACAGTCCATCAACTCCAACCTTCTGTCCCTTCTCTGTCCTCAGTTTTTAGCGCCCACCTTCACAGTAGAAGCAGAAGCAGCAGATACCAGACACCTTTATCCAGCCAGACCAACAGCTTGGCCCCCAATTTCACCTTGGCAAGTGATAACATTAGTATCGTTTTAGTCCACCCTCGAAAGAAGAACAGGAGAAATAACACGTGAGAAAGCAGATGTTCATTACTGCAACCTGAACTATACGCAATCATCTCCTTTACTGTAGGATTTAGCCACAAATTAAGGGGGAGGAGATGAGGAAGAAGTGAGGATGAAGAGGCAGCCGTTTCAAAACGCCGAGGTGACCCAACACCCTCTCCTACCACCTCCAGGAAAAGGGAGATTTCACACAGAAGCAGCACCTACATCTCACAGCGCCCGAGCCCAAAGCCACTTTTTTGTTACCACCACTATGAGAGTTGCAACCTCTGTGTGTTGAAACCCTACAGAACCACACGAGGCCAGATGAGCGGGGAGAGGCACTGGCATCTCCAGTGCTTGTAGAAAGCAGAAATTCACCCATACACCCATCCTGTCCCTCCTCCGTTGGTTTGGCTCAGCCCATCCTGACCCACTCTCCAACACCATCCTCACGGACACGACAGCTGGTAGCAGTACCGTGCTCCACTTGCACGCTCCCATGAGAGTGCAAAGCTCCACGGACACCAGGGTGAGCATGCACGTACCCCTCCAGAGCCAGGCGTACCACCCACCCAGCTGAGAAGGTTGTAGTTGGGACAGAAAAAGAAACAAAAATATCCCTTCAAGTAATTTGAAACAGCCCATTCTTGAGGTTACAGCTGCACAGAAGCAGTGACCAGCTGGGCCTGTTTGGGGTGATAAGGCAAAAAAAGTCTGAAGTCCTGGAGGGATGGAAGAATGAGAAGGTGTCAGTAGTGAGAGATTAAGAGTTATTCTGTAGGTTGCTTCTTCACACTCCTGTGATTCTCATCTCCGAGCGACCAGCACCAGCTGCCTCCAGTTACTTCTGCACACAGCTTGGCCACGCGAGCCCTCCGCAGGCAGCCGACAGAACAATGTAGATGATAACCTGGAGCAAGAAAACAGCTGCTTCAGCAGAGAATCCTATCTCCACCACTCAGTCCACCGCTGCCTCGGGCTGGCAACCAAACCCCAAGCTTGGAAACTCGGGTTATCAAACCCCTAAATGACTCGTCAAACGCCCCACAGGACTTCATGCCTCATGGTCGCAGCAAGGCAGGGATGGGAGCTGTCCTCCAGCCAAGCACGACGAGGGTTCAGCGGTGACAAAGTACATCACCCACCTACCCTGCATCCTCACGTCAGCACCGGCTGCGTTTTACGGGCTGGAGGAACACCGCCACGTTGAAAAAAGCTACTTCAAAGTTAAGTACCAAGATACGATGCTCCTCTCCCCACACCTCACACCAGACCATCAAAACACTTGTTTTGCAGCCAAGAGCCTTCCAGGCACGGAGCTGACTGCGCGGGTGTAAAGACAGTAAGATGGTGCTGGTGTTTCCCTGTAGTGGGGCCTGACTGAAGAGCTAAAGGTTGTTGTGCTCCGTACTCACAATTGCTACAATGACGATGACGATGGTAAGCTTGAGGTTCTTCATACACATGGCTCGAGCAAGGTTCCTGCTGGTCGTTTTGAAAGTGACTGACTACAAGAGAAAGTAAAACAACTAATTAATTCCTGAACCTGCTGCGAAGGAAGCCGCATCCCAAGAAGCCAGATGCAGAGGCACATACTTTTCCCAGCTACTACCTCCCTAATGACCCAGACCACTGTGGTTTCCTCCTCCAGAGCCATTAAACTCCTGCAGTTACACCAATACAAAAACTGAACAGGCATCAAGAGAAAACTCTCCCACTGCTACTTCAAGGGCGAGAGAAAGTGGGAGAGTAAGTCCAGCACCAGCCTGGGAGAACAAAACACAACGTCACCAGGTCTGTTGGCTGCCCACAGGGGTTAGTTTAACTCAGAGTACTCCTGGTCAGTTTCTCATTTGACTTCCAACCTTTTGGGAATCAAAGGGCTCCAAAACATTTATGGAACTACTGATCTAATCACCAGCATATCACATGCACTTTATTACTGTAAATACACCTGCCAAAAATGAGACAACTCATGCAGCTACTCCTGACAGCAGATCCCCTGGGGCTAGACGAGTCCTGCAGTGTGAGAACTTTCCTCCAGTGTTTGCACTTGCTGTGTTTTATGGAAAGCTTGTGATTGTCCTGTATCCTGCAATTCCACCCACTCAAACCAGGGTTTTGGTCACCAAATGACCTCCAACACCCAACCAGGCTCTATTATTAGTGCAACTCTTTTCACACGTGTGCAGCCACCCCCCAGCTTTCTCAGATAAGGCTACACCAGGCAGAACTGCATCCCTATGAACTGTAATTTTGCCTTAGTGGATTCCCATGCTCAGCCACCACCTGAACTTTGGGAATGCTTCTCTTGCTCAGCTGCGCAGCTCCCACATGTGGCAGCAGACTGCTGGACACCAACACACCTCCTCTCAGCCCAGACTGGCTCTCCAGAGGACAGGGCTACTCTGACCACCAACTTCTTCACGCCTCTCTCCCAAAAGGGAGCCCTTGCCACTGCTGCAATGAGTTTATGTACAATATTTTGGTGGTCAGGGCTCATCCAGGAGTGATAAAACACAGCCCATGACTCTGCAGTTTGAGCACTTCAGCCCTGGGTCTCCTGGGATGCTAACCATTGGGCTGGACGACATCCACACTAGAGGCACAGCCCATTCCTTCATTTTCTGCATGGTTTCCAAGAACCAACACTCCCTGGGAAAGCTCGTACATGAATTCAGCCTGACTGCTGAAGGAATTCCAGTCCATTTGTCTAAAGCACAACCCGAGGTTAGACCACTTCTTGCCACCACCTGAGGAAGCAACAGGGTTCAAACACCTGCCAGCTGGAGGACTATTCCCTGCTGGGTGAGCTCCAGGCACCTCTGCAACCTCTCTGAAGCATGAATACTTTTTGTCAGCTCGGAGATGTCTGGATCTCCACAAGCCCCACACAGGAGATACTGGCACTCTGCTGAGTTGAGGGTCAGGTGCCAAAGGGATCGGGCACCAAGCCAGGACTCTGCAGAGGAAGATGCTGAGCCTAGGGATTCCCAGAGGAAAGATAAAAAAGCTTCCAGAGTGTACAACACTTCTCTAGACAACATAATGCTTTGTAATTACAGTAAATTTTGGGGTTTTTTCAGTCTCTTCTCACTTAGAAACACTCCAGAGTACTTTACGGACTATTTAGGTGGAACAACTCAGCTTTCTTTTTTTTTTTTTTAAATCAGCTACACTTTCCCTGTTGGTATACTAGAACGACTCTAGAGATTAACATGCTTCCAGTTTATCTGCATCAAGCTGACTTCAGACCAGGCTACAAGGGAAGTTTTAATTCTCATCTTTAGCTCTCCTATCGCTCCAGATAAAGAGGGGGCTTTCCTTGCCTTGGGCACAGGAGACGAGGACAAGAAACACCACCGCTTGCGCTGGCAGCGTGTTCGCCTGCGCGCTCATCGTGGCAAACAGGAGCAAGTCGGAGATGGTTCTTGGGCAGGATGGGGCAGCGGGTACTCGGGAGCAGAGCATTTGGCCAGCAGTCACCCACAAATCCCACCAGTACTGGCAGGATACAGAACAGAGATGCAGGAGGTACCTTCATTCTCTTAAAAGGAGCTGCAAGGCTGGGAGGCAGCTTGTGGAACAGCTACAAGGAGGGGGGGAATAAACCAGGACTTGCGTCTGACCCAGGGAAGGACTACCCATAGATCGAGATGCTTCTGTGTCTGTTTAGAAGTGGCTCCAGATGTTGGTCTTGGCCTCCATTGCTCCCTGACGAGCACAGCTGATGCAGTAACACTATTTCCCCATTTCTAAGTTCTTCCCCAGACTTACCGAATCCACGAGATTCTCCGTTTTATCGATCAGCAGCTCCAGCTTCTCTCCTCTTTGTGCCACAAGGTCTGGAGAAAGAGACAAAAATCCAAATCTGTAGGTAGAATCCCAGTGCAAAAAGCTGTTTCCAATACCCAAGCCCAACTGCGAGCCAGGAGCTCTCAGCAGTGGCTTATTAGACATCAAGGTGTTCCCAGCCCTTCAGAGACTGTCCTGCAACAGCACTTAAGGAACAGTCTCACACCACACAGGCTACATACTGGGACTGGCCTGACTCTATTTTGGTCAAATCCAAATCTGACTCTCTATTTTAAGTGGTCAGACTTGTCAAAACCCAAACCAGAGTCTGATACATAAAAGAAAAAAAAACCCCACATTTTCTCCACAGCAGGTGCAGGAAAACCAGAGTGACAAACAGCCCGAACCCACAGCATGCTTCACCCCACCACGAGCTGTGCAAGTTCATCTCAAACAGCCTCCCTCAACCAACTCCACTACAAGGAAGAGCTCCGAGCTCCCCCAACCCCTTCTTCAGCAGCTCATGGTGAGGAGAGGCCACCCCACCATCGGGGTCACCCTGCGGGACCCTCCCCGCGGGACTGCCCCTCCAGCCCAGCGGAATTCCGCACGCCTGGCACTGGGGGAAGCTGCATACCTATGTTTCGAACCATGATTCCTTTGAGTTCATCGATCTGAGCTTGTGTCTCTGCCACCTGGTCAGTGCCCTTGCTCTCCGAGTGGTATTTCTGTAAAAACGAAGAGTCAGTGAAAGGAGGGACCCTCAGCGTCGCAATTCAGTTCCTTAAGGCAAAAAAAGGAAACTCCTGGTCGCTACAGAACAGCACAGACAAAGATGTGAGTTTTCAGATTACCCGAGACGTTTGTAAGTGGGTAGCAGACCAAAACCTGACCTTCTCAGCCACCTACAGATCACATACACCCATCCACTCCTGCCCTGCAGGAGCTACACGGTGCCTGCAGCTTCCAGGTCACCCAGAAATTAACAGCCCCCTTTGAAAGTCCAAGCGATGGGCAGCAGGAAAGAAAAGACAAGACAAGGACCTGTGAGATATGGTTCACTGAATGCCCGGGCTACCATCAGCGGTCCCGCTCCCACCCGTCACTGCTGGACTGTTCATGATGGCAACACGCTTTTCTACTCATGCCTAGAACATGTCAAGAGAGCTCTGTGATTCCACGAGCAAGCCAGCGTGCCGGCGGCTCTGCAGTGAGCATCAGGGAATTCCAGCAAGCACGGAGCACGCTCGCCCGCGAGCTTGTCAGATACCGACGGAAGCACGCGCCGTTCTGCAGCCTCACGGGAGACAGCCAAAAAACATGACATGTTGCTAACTGGTGCACCATTCCTGCCATCCCTCCCCCTTAACTAGTGACAGGGACTTCACCCCGAGACTGTTCGTCCTGGTTTTGGGATCACAGGTGAGCCTCCGGTGCCCGCGCGGTTCAGGCTGGTGGGCAAGAGAAGTGCCAGCCAACATCCCCAGGTTAAAAGGAGTCTCACAGCGTTTGTAGACTCTCAGGAGGGAAGTTGAGGTGAAGCCAGCACTGGGTAACTAAGTTCTGCTCTCCCTGGATTGATGTGAAGTCCCTGCTGTCATCACAGGGCTTTGCAGTCAGGAGTTGCCATCCACAGCACCTGTCATCCCGCTCCCTTGAAGTCACCTTCATCCTGGGAAACAAGCCTCTACGTTTTCCTCTAAACTTGCAGCATCACACTCACACCTGAAGACCTTCCCGAAGCATCTCTACTTTAATAAGAGACATCTAAGGAGATGGACAGCAGAGGCCAGGACTAGATCACTGTTGCTCTACTTCATGACCACCCCCGGGGCTACTTAAACCCCAAATCTGCACCCGTTTGTGACAGGAGGGGAAGGAAGAGTCTCCAACGCTAACGGCATCCACGCTCATAACTAATGGTTACAGCCCTGAACGCAACAGCTCCTGTGAACCTTCTCCGCAGAGGTTAGTTTTTTAGGAGAAGGTGCAGAACTGGCACGCTATCAAAGCCGGTCGCTGGTTTTACTGGAAGCGTAGCCCCGTGTTTATCTGCGTGCTAGCTTGAGTTGTAGGGTGAGCTCTGAACTGCCACACGATCTCCTCCTCCACCCTCAGCCTCACGCTAGTTCAGCTCCTGAAGTTACAGACACCACCTGGATGACAGCCCTGCTCTCGCACTACGTAACGTGTGATCAGGAGGGCTCATCTCAGCAAGTTTTAGAGCCATCTGAGGGAGAAGCTTTCTGCCATCACTCAACATCCATTAGCCGACGCCTGGATTTCCATCAGTACGTGAAAGCCAAGGTAGGCAACTCCCCTCGTGCTTTAGAGAAATGGGATTTTAAAGGTTGGGATTTTTACAGGAATATCAACACCATGGCTCTGAAGCTGCCTGGCTCTTCCGATAAGGCAACTCATTAAGCTTATTCCAGCCATGAACAACAGCTCACGATGTGATGAGTCGCCACGTCCTATATTTCAGTCTCCACATATCAAAGCCTGGTGGAGAGGAAAAGCTCAGTCCTATCACATGGAGGAAGTTCATCTAATTTATTAGGCACAAGGCACTGGGCCCCCCCGAGCCACGCTGGTGGTGTTATTCATTGCTTTCTACCTGCTGCGTACGCCAAAGAACGGTTTCTGCGATTCTTCTCAAGGAGGATTTCTGGGGAGAAGGTTAGCATGTTAGGGAAATCCCATTTAGCACCAGTTCTCACCAGCTGCGCTGCTAGGACACTGGAGAACTCGCTGTTCATTGCGTAGGGAAGGGCTGTCTGTGCTCTCGAGCCATACGTGGTCTGAAACCTCTTCTTGATCTCGTTCAGGAAGTTGAAGGCTCTGGATCGTTCAAAGTCCTGCAAGGAAGAGAGCAGACCACGTCCAGAGCTGTGTCAAGTCAGGAACAGTGACGTGCCCGGAGCATGCAGCCAGTTGTGGAGAAAATGTAAAATCAGTTCTTAACAGGCATGCTGCATGGAACCTCCGGGATTTCCCTGGTTATCCCGGGGTTTGACTAGCAGCCAGGTTTCAGCCTCAGCTTCCCGGGCACTGGTTGGCAGCAGACTTTACTGGGGCATCCATAGTTCTAATTCTGTGCCTGGTACCTTTTTCCAGTGAGGGAGAAGTTTTTGCTTCAACTCTTTGAGAACTGAGGAGTATGATGGGTATTTCACTGACAATTAAAGGCTTGCCTCTGCACCCAGGTTCTGCTGCACTGGGGAGAGAAACTAGGCAAAACCAAGAACTTAACCTCAAAACTATTCACGTGCATTTGAGATCCAGGCTTAGACTTCAAAGCCATAACTGATGGGAACACAGGCAGTAGCTCCAGTGGGGAAAAAGGCACCTCAGATTAGCACCCACATCGATTTTCTTTGACACACAGATACAAAAAAAGCCAAAACCTGCCAAGAGCCTGTCTGTGCAATAGCTGTAACCAAAACACTTACATCATCTGTGATGCAGAGGTATATAATCCGGTCTTGGCAGATGTAATGAAACAGGTAACTGCAGAGAAAAAAAGAAAAGGTCATTTGGAGCTGCCACAGGACTCACCTTCTAGAAAACACTGCTGCCTGTGGGGCCTCTAAGGGCTGGAGAAGTGGAAGAGCAAATTCCAGTTTCTCTACAGGAAATCACACAGATGCCAGCACACCCCAGCCGTCTCTGTTCAGGTAGGTGTTTCCATTCCTACAAGCTACACCGAATTAGAGACCACCTGCATGTCTAAGAACCACCAGCCTCACCTTCTTCACAGCACTCCACGCTTGGCAATAGCTTTGTGCCACATTTAGTTGCCAAACAACTTCAGCTCACGCCCTTCCAGCCACTTGTAACAACAAAACCGTGACAGGACGCCCACAGGTAGGATTGATGTCTAATCCTAATCGATGTGCACACCAGCACCCATGCACCAGTTCCCATGGGACAAGAGCTGCAGCTAACTGGAGTGACCAGCAAGACTTCCGTGAGCCTCGCTGGCACAGCTTGCTGCTGTAGCCTTTGCCAGGCGAGCACGGGGCTGCGCTGCCTTCGGTTTTCATCGCCAAGACAAAAGCAGCCGCAGCAGCAAACTCATCAGACAGAACAATAATCAGGCTGGAATCGCGTGGCGAGGTCAACTGTTCATGGAAAGATGACTCTGGTGGTGCTGAGAGAACACGGATGACAGTGAAATGCAACCCTCAGGATCCTGAAAAATGGTGCAAACCAGTTCAAAGCAGTATTTTCTAATCAGAATTCAACCGAGCTGTTACTTTAGGCCATCCAGAAAAAAAACCACTAACCCTTAGTACACAACTAACCCCAAACTAGAAGCAATCAGAGCATTCCAGTTCAACTCACTGGCTTCAGGTGTTGCTTTTTTATAACACTGCCCCCTCACCCCCATTTGATGCTCCAGCAGGAGATGTGTTCTTCTGACCAGTACAACAGGACAAAACAGGAACAGAGTAGCAAAACCACCACACTAATACTTTTTTTTTTCCTATTTAAAAACTCTCTGTATCCTTTCACTTTGACATTTGTGTATTTCCACAAGTCTCCCCAGTAAGCACGCGGACCCCTCCCACAACCTCCCAAATAAAAACCAGTTAATGCATGTGCTGCACAGCCTTGTACAGCTCTAAGGGCACAGCCCAGGAGCTTTCAAACTCTGGTTTTGTATTATATAAATAAGACGACACTGAAATAAGCTTTAAGGGTGGCCTAGAAGTATAGTTTACTGCCCTGAATGTCTGTTCTCATTAAAAAAAAAAAAAAAAAAATCCCTGCACATCTGCAACTATCACCCCTCTTTCCTGGGAGGAGAGAGGTAAAGCTTGTCCAGGACTACCTCGTGGGCTCCCCAGTGACTTCTAGAAGAATCTTTACAGCCAAGACAGAATAACCCCAAGAACTCCTCATGCTAGAGGGCTGGTTTTCCTTGGAGATTACATAAAAGACACAGAAGTTACTCTTAAAAATAAAAAGAACTCAATAAATGAGCTTAAGAAGTTCAAACAAAGCTAAAAGAAACCCAAGTCTTTTCCTGTTTCAGAAGAGGAGAAACGATCCAGACAGACGACAGCAATTTTCTAGCCTACAGGCTGGGACCCTGGCAAGGCAGGAGGATCCCTGAAACCTACAGACAGGAAAGACGACAGCTCCTGGTGCTCCCTCAGCTTCACAGCTTTCACGTCCTGCCCAGTTATCATGGTCAAGGGAAGAAAAAGGCTATTCTAGCTCTCTCCAAACCAAAAACCTCGCTTTTTGACAGCAGGAAGAAGTTGCCAGCTCCAAGCATGCATGTGTGAAAAGATTCAATCCCCCCAAACGGATGGCTAGGAACTCTTCCCTCCTCTCTCCTAGAGGGAAGGCAGGGTTGGCAGATTCTGACTGAAGAGGTGGTTGCCCAAATCACAGACAAAAGCCAACATAAACCTCGTCAGAAGAGACTGACTTGATGCTGAGCTCAGTGCCCAGCGCTGCAGAGTGGCACCTGTGTGTTTTAACAGCACAATGCAAAGCAGAACCACCACGAACTGCAGCGACCTTCTGCCACGTTCGGTAAATCCTTGTTAAGGAAGCAGTAACGAGCAAAAGATGGTACGCTTGGCAGCACGCTCTGCAAGAGCAGATGCATTAGTTGCCTATCTCAGTGCTCCCTGGCACAGAGCAAACCCATCTCCACCACAATTCAAGTTTTCGTCTACGAAAACGCGCCACGGTACTCCTCAAACTCCACTTTGCAGGTGGTCCAAGAGCACACCAGGCAAAGTTAAAACAAAAGACAATGACTGTACGCTTAAAATTACAGTAGGAAAAAAAGATTCAGCATTCCAAAGTACTTCAGACCACAGGGCAGGCAGCGTCCTCAGAGACAGCTCTCCCCCAGGGACTTCTAGTGCTCCCAAGCCAGGGAAGGATGCGGGAAGACTACCCCAATTCTCATCTCTTGAATCCTCAGGCAGCCAAAACAGCTTTAACACAACAGCTTGGGCAATATTGAGAATCCAGCCATGCTGCCACGTCCAAAAAAAAAAAAATCACTCAAGTGGGACCCAACGCTTCTAAATCTGCTTTCTCCACAGTTCTTTACTACTTTACGTGTGCAGTAAGTCAGCAGTCTCAGCCCGTGTAATGTCTAATCCCTCCATTCTGTCAGCACTGACCAAGGGCTGTCCAGAGACCTGTACAAACCTGGGAAAAATCCTTCTGTCCCACAGCCTGGATTTGCGGTAGCTCAGGATAATTCTACATCTGCCAGCACGACTTAAAGCAACCAGGATCCACAAGCAATGTGAGGAGGGTGACATTTTTACCTAAAGCCACGTTCAAGCCTCAGAAAAGCCAGGAAAAGACTCGACAAGCCAAATACCAAAGACTCCAGCAGTTTGATACCCACAGCTGAGCACCATCCCGCTCCCTTTGTTGTACAAAAATCGAAAACTTGATTTCGTATCAACTGCCTTGGTACTTATTGCTTAAACTAAATTCAAATCCTGGTTATGCTGCAAAGTTCTAGGGAAAAAACGTAGCTGTTGGGCTGACTGCACACTCAGTCAGGATACTAACACACCCAAACATGGATGGAATTTGACTGTGCTCCATCTATTCCCATCTTCGTGCACGTTCACTAGTCTCTCCTCCCATTCCCAGAAGAAAGGCATCACTCACTTCCCATGTGAGTAGGTCAGTTTGTTGTTTTCAGATGGTATTTTCGCCAGGATCTGCTCCGTCACCTCCAGGAAGTTTCCTCCACACCAGGCATGTTTGGCAAGGATGGTTGTGCCCCTCGCCACAACAGCGAACAGGATGGCCATGGCTCCACACTACCTGCCAATAAAAAAGACTGCAAGAGTTAGACTCGTGTTCTTCGGCAGAGAAAGCGTCGTAATCGCACCAGTATTCTCTCAGCCCTCATCATCACAACAGGAGGGAGGCATGAGCTTGTTCGATGCTTCGACAGGATACTGCTATCAGAAAGCTGCTCTCACTTCCCCTTTTAGGTTCTCTTCAGAACAAACTACAATAACCTCTAGAAGAAAGCTTTTCTTATTGCAACTGGATGGTGTCCCACAGTCAGTGATCCCAGAACAAGTTTGGCCTACCTTGTTTCCAACCTAGATTTCTAGCTATTAGTACTTTTTTTTGTTTGTTTTGGTCTTCAACTGACCCTGAAGGTTTTTCTTGCCCGTTACTGAAAAAACTGCCTGCCACCAGCAAGCTCCAGTTCAGAAAGGAAGTAAAGGTCTTGCAGCTCTATTAACAGCAGCTCATTGCACAGACCATGCCCACCATCCCCAACACAGGCTGCTCAGGGTGAGGCCTTGGCTTTGATCACTATCAGACTGAAGTAGAAAAACTGCCACTTGCTTAGAGTCACACCACACACGTCCCCTTTTTACGGGCTAGAGACACTCGCTGAGCGTACGTTGTCCCCAGACTTCTGGAAAAGCACATAATCTGCACCTCTCAAAGCCAGACAGCACGTCTGCAAACTGGTTATCCTCAGCAACATGCCCCTTCTACCAGCCAACATCCTCGTGTGTGCATCAGACTGGACAAGTGTTTGAGGGACAGACTTGCGTGAAGTCTCCGGAGTCACAAAAACGTGCCTGCTGTCACGGAACGGGACACACTTAATCAGCTCGAGTATCATCACAGTAATCTACTGACAGACCCAAGATTTAACATGTGAAACCACCCGCCAGACCACAGCTGCGACATCTGCTCGGCTGATCCAGTACATCCATAAGCCTCTTTGCTGCTTAGGAAAGACTTAGGAAGACTTTTGACCCTGTAAAACCCAAAAATCTTATTTTTCAGTTTGCACTTGACTGCCCTGACATTGCCTGCCTGGTTTTGGGTACAGAAACATCTGCATTCTGGCTGGCCACATCACACACTTACTTCTGTGCAACTAAGCAGCTCGGAGACCTCTCTAGAAATAGGTGCCACAGCAGAGAAGCAGTGGTTCAGCTTCAGGATCCAAAGACCACAGGCAGAAGGACTGAACACAGGCTACGTCCAGCCAGACTCTGCATCCCTCCAGCACGGACTGGGGACCTACAGATCTCTTCTGTATCAGGGGCCGGTCCCACCAAGCACCCTGCAGACAGGTCTGCCCTGAAGAGCTCATGCTTTTGTTTGAGGCAATGCACAGACAGCAGAGGAACAGCAGAAGAGGTGGCAGAGGAACTCCAAGCTGCTAACAAGGCTGTGAAGTCGAGACACAATCACTGCCCCACGGCATCATGGCTCGCTTTGTCGGATTCAGGCTTGGCCAGCAACAGTCAGGTCATTTCCCACACCTCCCACAGGTTCAAGAGCTCAGCATTGGAGGGGAAAAAGCATGAACTCATGGGTTTATTCAGAGAAGACACTCCACAGCTAAGCCACAACCACCTGGGAGCACTGAGGCATCCAGCACTGCCAAGGGAACAGGAAGCAAAGGCCAAGTGTGACACGGGGTCACACCAGGCAACACGGGAAGCACAAGAGTAAGAGGCCTCAAAGGACATGGCGTCAGAGCAGAGCGCCCGGTCCAGCAGGCTCCAGAAAACCCAAGAGAATTCACAGTGCCAGGGAAGGGGAAGGGGGAACACACCAGACAGCCTCAAACCACGCAGAGGCGAGTTCCCAGATCAGCTGTTCTCCTCTGCTCTTCCTGACCAGTAACACAACGAACAGGCACCGATAACCGACGGGGACAGGACACACCGGAGCGCTCGGCAGCAGCTCCTGGCCCAAAGCTGCCACTCCTCCCACCCACAGTCATGCTCTTCGCTTCACCATGGACGGGAGGGAAGCTCCTGGTGCTGCTCTGCACGCCTTGCTGCTTGTTTATCCTGAGAGCAAGTCCTGTTCCCAGAGCAGAGGCAACTCGCTGCGTTCACTTGCTCCTGTTTGACACGGCAGCTTCCCTGCTCCTCGCTTCCTGCGTCCAACTCCTCACCCACCACCCGTGTCCCATCCAGCGCCCCTCCCTAGGTACCCACCTCACCTGGACGTGGCTCAGGGATTTAAGCCACAAGCTGCCACGCTTGCACAAAGCCTGCTAAGGAGGAGGGAGGTGAGGAGTGCCCACGCCAGCAGACCCCCTTTCACTGCTGGAGAAGGAACTGGGGTTTGCAAACAGCTGTTCTCCTGCCTCGTCCCCATCCCTTCCCAACTGAAGCACAGAAGCTCCAGCTCACTTAAAAACGTCGGTACAAAGAGGTGACAAGCAGCTCCATTTGGTTTGGTCTGGTTTCCTCCCAGTCACAGGTGTGCTGGTTTGCAGGCTCACAACTGCCCTCAAACATCAAGTCTGTCAGCACTGCAGAAAAAAACAACCACAAATTCTTTTACAGCTCAGAGGAGATGACCTTTAAACATAAGGACAGGTGGTGCTTATGACACTCAAGTAAGTAGGGTCTATGTCCACCTGAAGATGATTATGGAAGTTACAGAATATGGAAAAGCAAAGGGTAACAGTTCCTCCCCTTCCACACTTTCTAAGGAAACTCCTCAGTGCAAAGATACTCGAGGAGAAAGAACAAAGCAGAGAAGAAAGCTGTGATTGCTCACTATCTGCAATATGAAAATAAAAAGAAAGCTCAAGAGCAGGTTCCAGCAGAAGGAAGCAGTTCTTCACACAATGCACCCTCTGAAGCTCGTTCCCACGTGTTACCATGGAGGAAAAGAGTTCACTTGAGTTCAGAAAGTAACTGCTGAGTTTATGGAGGAAAAGAATCCCTGTCAAACAGACAGAACCCAAGGAGCTGCTCACTGGAGCCTAAAAGTTTATCACGAGTCTCTTCTATTCTCCCACTAGTCCCGTGGCACCCACCAGTCACCACAGAGCCAGACCCACCGTCACTCTGACCCAGTACAGCCGTTCGTAACACTGAGAATCGCTTATTCCACAAAAGTGCAGGATTTTTTTTTTGTTTTCCAGGGAGAAAAGCATGAAAAGCAAGAAATATCTTCAAGCAGCAGAGCAGGTGGCCTGCCAAGTTGGATCCACGGTCCAGCCCCGGTCAAGGTTGGCCCTCCCAGTACTGGAGTTTTCAGGCTGCTATTCTCACCACACTGCTCTTCTCACACAGCAACAACGAGGAGTCACACAAAGGCCTGCGAAGTCCCCGTGCTCCCAGTTTAGAGCAAATGCCTTAAAGGAGTTTAAAAAGACACCTCCAAGGCTTCCTACCATCTCCTGCAACACTTGAACTACCACGAACATCACATGACAAGCAGACAACCAAGTCATTTGCAAAGCCTCTTAGAAGCCCGACCACAACCTTCTCCTCCCAGCATCGCCAAACCAGCCTGCCCAGTCACATCTCACCAAGTGCCTGAGAGCTGCCCCACTACAGAAAACTCAAACTTCCTTCCAGAAAGCTGTACTGGAGGAGCTCACAGACTGATCAGACCACGCAGGGTTTGTGTGTACGCAGCAATCTGACATCCTGCCACGGAAGACTTGCCTGGCCCACCTAGCAGAGCTGGGTTTTGTTGGTTTTTTTTTAAGCCAGCCTTAAATTGCTGCAGCAATCACGTTGACTGCATGAGAGCAGGAAAAGTAGTCACAGAACCCAGTAATATTTTGCTGCCTCTGGCCTCAAAAAGCTGCTCTCAGCTCTCCAAAGCACAGTGCTACAGACATGCAAGTCTGAGGGTCACAAAGTGGGACTCCAGTGCTCCAAGACTCACCTACCTCTGGTAAAACACAAGCTGAGTAAGTTACTACTACAAGTTCCCCCTCCACAGACCTGAAGAGACCAAAAGCTGTTGCCTGATGCTCACAACATTATTTAAGACAGGAGCATTTGGACACGGCATCGAGCAGAAGTGGGGATTACTCAGAGCTAAAACATAAAGGAACGAGTAACTCCTTGGTACCTTCCTGCAGGAGCCATGACCTCCACCTGAAGGTGAGGCAAAAACACAGACCCAACAGGTTTATAGACAAAGATGAGACAAAGCTAAACCTGGGATATCGTGTCCCTTCCCATCCAACAAGGTGCAGTCTGCAAAGTTTTGGCCAGTCCAGCAACTAACCCAGAGCTGGGTGGGTGCATGGTACACCACCAGGTCACAGCCAGGAACAAACACACACCACTAAGCCTCCTGAGCAAGCAGGTGGCTGCCAAGCATCAAGAAACCAATCTCTTCACTCTGCACTCACTCAATGAGCAAGACCAATACAGAGGAGCAGTTGTAAAAGAAAAAACACCCCCAAACCCTCCCCCTGCCACACACACTGCAAAAGGCAGCGACTAACCTCACAACTACAAAGCCCACACGGGCAGAGAGACATCGTAATTCCCAGATGACGTGGTTTGATCCCCGGTGGCAGCTAAGCACGGCACAGCTGCTCGCTCGGACCCCGCTGGGACGGGGGAGAGAATCCGAAGGGCAGAAGTGAGAAAACTCACAGGTCGAGATGCAGACAGTTGGCTGGTGAAGCAAAGCCACGCACGCAACGCAAACCAAGGAGTTCATTCCCACTTCCCAGGGGCAGGCAGGTGCTCGGCCATCTCCAGGAGAGCAGGGCTCCATCACGCCAACAGTGACTTGGGAAGACAAACACCACCACTTGGAACGTTCCCCCCTTCCTCCTGCTTTATGTGCTGAGCATGATGTCATATGGTGTGGAACATCCCTTCCGTCAGCTGTCTGGACTGTGTCCCCTCCAGCCCGCTCGCTGATGGGGCGAGAGGCAGAAAAGGCCATGGCTCTGGGTGAGCTCTGCTCAGCAGCAAGGAAAACATCTGTGTTATCCACACCATCTTCAGCACAAACCCAAATCACAACCCCACACCAGCTGCTGTGAAGAAAATTATCTCTACTTACTCCACCCAAAACCAGCACACCAGAGTAGAACCACTCCAGGTTCAAACTGAGGGTGATGAAGTGGTTTAGACAACTTCTAAAGGTCTCCGTTCTTTCCACGTGGCGTACCTGCAGAACTCAATAGCTCTGCACACAGAGTTCGACAGCGCCACATGTAAGGTGGCACTGCAGGATCCCACAGTCCTACAACGGTGAGGAAACCAGCTCCTCGAATTCACAGCCCTCAGCCTTCCTTCGGAGACATCAGCCATGCACTTTGCAGAGACACCTGCCCCCAGCGCTGAGCAGAAGGGGTTAAATGAAGTGAAACAGATGAACACGGAGTGTGTTTCTCTCTGTAAGTAGCATCCCATGCAGCCCTGTAAAATTCCTGTATTACTTTTGTCAGTAATGCAAATCTATTGACCTGCTAGAGAACATCCCTCCTCAGAAGTCACCAGAGTCAGGAATTAAATCCATGAAAATCGACCCCTTGGTACAACCTGGCGACCACAACTGTTTTCTAGCTGAACGTGCGACACTGAATGGCTGGAAACAGCCAAGACCAAACCTTCCTGAAGAAAAACTCAGAGATTCCAGGTAGGCCTTGCATGGAACAGCTCCAAATCAGGAGGAAAAGGGGGAAGAGGCTGCATTCCTCAGCCACCCAGGAGACACCAGGGATGCAAACAGCTCCTTCAGCCGTGCCAGAAGCAGCTGGCACTAAGGGAGGTGAAGCACAAAGGTGACCCGAGTGTTGCACTTGTATCACAACGACTATTTACTCATCACAGGTCACACTGCAAGATGCGGCGCGCTGCTGTCCGCGAGGTCTCTCCTGGTATTTTGCAGGGCACAGAAGAACCTGCAGCACCTCGAAGGGGTTCAGGCCTCCATGGGATGTTTAAACCTCCAGTAGGGATGGTGCGCTAATTTCAAACGAGACACAAACCAACTCGTTTGCTGCTCTGACTTCGCTGAAGACCAAGAACAAGCCATCAGATGGCAGTTAGCACAGCTGGGGCAAGGAGTGAACCCAGAAAACTGTGCCCATCCTGTCAGCAATGCCACCCTCACCAGCCAAGGGGCACTCGTCGGTCCTTCCTGACCAGGAGATTCACAGCCTCAGTGCCAAAAAGCAACAGAGGAGGTTACTGCTGTATTTCCAGAAATCCTCTTTACAAGAAGGGGCATCACATTACTTCTGGCTTGTAGCTGTTGCAACCCTGGCATTGCAAATGGCCTGACTGCCATAAGATGATCCTTTAAGCGTGGTGGCTTCAGCAAAAGGAACCCTCCACTTCCCGTTAACCCCTCCTCGGCACCTGCACGTTCTTATTTCTTTAAAGGCTGTTCCACAGCTGAGCCCTGCAGTTCATCTGGTTATTTCGAGCTTGAGAAGGACGTTTGTGCGCCGGCCTAGCGGGAGCTCGGCTTCCTCCCTGCCTCCTCCCTGTGGGAACAAATCGCTAAACAAGATCAATCCGGTTTCCCTCCCAGCCCACCACCTTTCCTGGAAGCAGCGTACCATGTTTCAGGAGAGGGATAAAGGAAGCGAACACGACAGCTGTCGGACAGGAGAGCCAACATTACACCCTAACGCGTTTTTACCTACAGGACCCCCCTTGCCCCCCCCCCCCCCCCCCCCCAATTCCCCTCACTGCGAGTCTCTCAAACCCCCACCGGCCTTTGCTGATTTACACCGGCTCCGCCGCGCCCCGGGGCCAACCACAGCACGACAGCTGCGCCCACTCGCCCCGTGCGCTCCCCCGACCCGCTCCCCGCGTTCCCAAATCCCGACCCCGCGCTGCCCACCCGCCCCCCCCGGTACCGAACGAGGCCTCCGACCGCCACCGGCCTCGGCCTGTCCCGAGGAGCGGCCCACCCGCGGGGCCGGGAGGCGGGGCCTCCCAGCCGGCCTCCTCCGCCTGCGGGGAGGTGCCGCCGGTGCCCGGCTCCCCCCGCCGGCCCGGTCAGTCGGTCCCCGAGGGGACCGGCGCCGGAGCCGCTCGCTCGAGGGCCCCAGGCGGCTCCCCGAGGGGCCCCCACCGCTCACCGGCCGCCGCGGCAGGAGGGAGCGCTCCCAGCGCGCCGCCGCCGCCCGCCGCGCTCCGTCCCGTGCCCCGCTCCCGGCTCCGGGCCGCCGCAACGCACTTCCGGTGCGGGCGGCGCCGCGGGGGCCGCTGGGAGCTGTAGTCCCGCCGCGCAGAGGCTGCCGGGAGGCGCAGCCATGGCGGCGGAGGGCGAGCGGAGCGCCGCGCTGGAGACGGTGGGTGAGCGCGGCCGAGCAGGACGGGACGGGACGGGACGGGACGGGGCGGGGCGGGGCGGGGCGGGGGGCGGCTCTGCGGGCGCTGAGGCGCCGCTTTCCCCCGGCGGGTGCGGCGCAGCGGTCAGCACGGGCCCGCTGAGGACGGGGGTATGTCGGGATAAATCGCGACAGCGCGGGTCGGTGCTCCGTCCCGGCGGCGGGAAGCAGCGCAGATCGGCCCCCGGGCCGAACTCTCCTCAGGTGCCCCCCCCCAGCGACCCCCCACCCCGCCCGGCTTCTTCTTGCAGCCCGTCAGACCGCCCGGTGGTACCGGGCGTGGAGCGCGGCGCTGTCCCGGTGTGTGCAAGCGGCGAGGGGAGCGAGGGGGCAGCGAGGAACACGCCTTGTAGCCGGATTTCTTGGAGTTCGCGTGCTCGAGCTTGTCCTGCAGGGAGCAGCAGCCGCTGGGAGTCAGGACTAACCAGCTCTCAGACTCGTCGGGACCCACGTTTCCTGGAACGAGCCTTGGATGTAAAGATGGATCGCACGGCGCTGTCAGCCGGGACCCGGCCGCGCACCTCGCCCTTCTCCTGCACCCGCTCCGGGTTGCTGAGCCCCCGGGGCAGGAGTTCGTGGAGCCTCTTTCCTTGCCCAGGCCCGTCGCGGGCAGCAGAAGGCACGAGGTGGCACTAGGTGGCACCGCGCTTCACGCCGACAGGGCTGCAGGCTCCCGGCTGGCACTGGCACCGAGACACAGGACGGGGAGAGCGGGTACAGGGTGCTCCGTGCGCCGGTCTGTCTGTCCGTCCGTGGGAAACGGGGAGAGCTGAGCGCCAGGACAGCCACAGTGGGAAACGAGTGGGCTCTGGAAGGTGCCCAGTTTAAAAGCTGCCTTTGGGGAACGTTTAACACAACGGTTTTCCATAGT
Organism: Tauraco erythrolophus; assembly: GCF_009769465.1. Lineage (NCBI taxonomy): Eukaryota > Metazoa > Chordata > Aves > Musophagiformes > Musophagidae > Tauraco > Tauraco erythrolophus. Next base: position 23,107,663 of record NC_141477.1, read on the forward strand.
CTCTCAATCTACAGCCCTAAACTTTTCCTAATGGCACGACAGACCCTGGAGCCTCAGCAATAGTCTGGCTTCTGCTAGTGGCCTTCTTCAGGCTCTGTGGAGCCATAGTCTTCTCCCCAGTTGTGCAAGCCACGGGCTGAAAGCCAGGATTGCACCAGGAAGCCCAGTCCTAACCCAGCAAGTCCGGTGTGATGAACGAAACTGATCTTTGAAGAGCTGCAGCTACTAGGGAGGCCCTTGGGAACAAACCAGCAGATTCCCCCAGCAGGAAGGCAGTACAGCACAGGACACAGGAGGACGTGTGGAAGGCCATACTGGCTCCTGAAGACCAGCCAAGGACTATACATTTGGACATAAAGGACAAGTTATGCAAGAACTGCAGTGAGTGTAGGAGCAAAGGAGCTGCAGGACTGGTCCCGAAGCCACAGCTTTCTTTGGACTCCTCTTCTCCCCGGTGAGAAGGAAGGATACACAGACACTTTGATAACCAGGGAGAGGTTTCTCTGCAATTTTGCACCTTTACCTCTACTATGAAGGTGCTCTTGGTCAAACTGCAGCACCTGAGACATGAGCCATGGGGAAGGCCCAGCCAGACCTACCATCCCTCCCAGTTACTCTGGCACAGATGGACACGATAGTTCATTCTTCACCCCAGGGCTGGTGTTCTTGACCTCAGAGCACCTTATAACATCTCTCCTTTCCTCCTTTGTGGCAGGTCCAGGCAGATGGGACAGACGGAAACTGCGTCACGTTTGTGCTGCATGATGAGGACCACACACTGGGCAACTCCCTCCGATACATGGTCATGAAGAAGTAAGTGGAGCCTCTGTGGTGCCTGGCATCACTGAGGGCACCTCCATCTCTGACCCTGGCTGCCTCTGTACTGTCCTTGTTCCCTGGCTGCTGGAACAAGCCCCTGTGCACAGCAGTTAGGGTTTTTATGTCAGACACGATGACAAAGACTCCTCACCTACCACCTCCCTCACGGGATTAACTTTTTCCTTGTGCTGGTGGTGTCAGGACCCTGAGAGCACTAATGGGCCATAATGGGCCTGACCAGCCACAGCTGGGGCCTCTGCCCACACCCTGCCCGTGGGCCCAGGAGCCCCCCTTAAGCTCAGGGCTTTTCAGGAGGAAATTTAACTTCAGACACATGAAGGACTTCTGAACATCTTGTTTGGCCCTGGGTGCAACAATGCACAGCTCCATGTAAGTACGCTTGGTCAGGCGGTATCTGCGTCTCCTTCTGGGACAAGCGCTGTCAGAAAAGGGGGCAGGAACAGCCAGCGTTAAGCAAATTGATCATCTTTTGTGCTTGCGTGGAGATGCAGGAATTGATGCTGGGAATTAATTCTCCTGCTGCCCCCATCAAAGTATAGAAATAGGTTCACTCCAGTTGCCCAGTTTCATCATACTGGGCAGCACAGAGGGTTTGCGAAGATCTACTGGTGAGCCTCAGAAGAATTTCAGCAGGAAGTTCAGTGCCTCATCTCAAATGACAGTTGCATTGCGAATGGGATGGCAATTGCTCTGATGAATCACCATGGCAAGAAGAGCAGCAGGCTTCTTGCAAAGGGCTCTTCTTTCCACCATGTTCTACCAGCCATCTCGGCTTATGGAGGCAGATGCCACGCAGCCTGCAAACCGTCTGGGTGAATCCGTGCAGTGCCCCAGGCTCGTCAGCCTCTTTGCACAGCAGAACTGCAGCAGGTTTGTGCACAGTGAGGTTTCCAAGCATCCAGGATCCCCTGTTTGAGCTCTGCAGGCCTGCCAGTGGAACACTGGCAGTGCCAGGAGGGTGCCTGCAGTCGTGCCAGCCATGTCATTCCCCTACAAAGCTTCAGCTGCAGCTCAGAGATAGATGGGGGGTGTGAATAAGGTTACACCAGTAGTTTCCCTTCAGCGTATCTATCCCGTAAGACATTTTAGAAACATGCTCAGCCCCAGCAGGTCTAGAGAGGCCTGAACCTCTGACTTTCCTGGGATTTGCTGTGGATTGGTTTGGAGTTCACTGCTCTCTTCTCCTCTCCTGCAGCCCCGATGTGGAGTTCTGTGGCTACTGCATCACACACCCCTCTGAAAGCAAGATCAACTTCCGGATCCAGACCAGAGGTATGGGTGTGCACCCTTCTTTCGTGTCCAGGACCCTTCTTTTGTGGAATCCCCCTGATCACGTCAGATTCCCACCACGAGTCATTTAAATAAGGAAAAAGCACTTTCCTCCCTCTTCTCTGCTAGCCACCTGTAACTGCTGTGCCCCTTACTCAGCTGGAGAGGCTGCTCCGAGCCTTTATGCTGCAGCTCTTCTGTTGCCCGGCTGCAGGGCTGAGGCAGCTGAGGAGCCCACAGCTGTGCCCGATCCCAGGTGTCTGGGCTGGCTCCAGCAGGCACCAAACTGTAGTGCTGGGGCAGTGTAGATCTGCTGCTCACTGTCACAGGTGCGGGGGGCTCCATCCACCCCTAAATCAGCACGGGGGTTGCAGAACAACCCCAAAATGTGCCGACATATGGAGCTGCAATGAGATAATTTGGTTTTGCTGCTCCTTCTCAGCTGTCTTGCAGCTTTGGTCATCAGGCTGTGACCCAAAGCTCTTTTGAGAAGCCTCATCTGCCTGTGCTGTCTTTTGGCTTGCCTCCCGAAGAGGACTTTGGTCCCTGATGATGTCACTCTGGCAGCTCTGAGCCTCTGGCACTCTCTCGCTCCGCCCAGCACACCCACCCCTTCAGCTCAGCCCACTGCCCTCCATCCAGGCCCTGCAAGCTGCAGCTTTTTCCGCTGCCGAGAGGGCTGGTGATTTCAGTCCTTCCTCACGGGGCTGTGTCCTTGAGCATCAGATGTGTAGAAGCCACTTGCTGGAAGCAAGTATCTAGTTTGTGCTTGCCGACTCTTTAATTTCCTGAAAATAATTAGGGCTCAGGCTGTTTGCCTTGCCAAGGGAACCACTTCCCTGTGGGACTGACTGCAGGATAAGTGTCTGCTCTTCCAGCGCCGCAGCCTGGACCACCAGCTGGGCTCAGCTCTGGGCTGGGAGGAGGGAAGTGTGTGGGCACGTACCTGGTGTAAGAGCCTCTCCCCGCCACGGGGACTGCCCTTGGCCACGGTGGTAAGAGCCACGGTGCCTCCGAGCGGCGAGGGAGAGGGCCACCAGCTCCTTTGGAAGCCACTTCCCGTTTCACTAACGTGTCGTCTTTCCTGTAGGGGCCCTTCCTGCTGTTGAGCCGTTCCGGAAAGGGCTGACCGACCTGATGGGTGTTTGCCAACACGTGCTCAACACCTTTGAGGTGAGACTATTCCTGAAGAGCTCAGGGGTCTTCTCTGTCTCTTGGTCTCAACGGGGAGAGGATGAGACCTGCGTAGAAGGCACTTTTCAGGTGAAAAACCTCATAGCTTTTTCAGACATTCTCTGCCTGACCTGCAGCATGGCCTGGCTTCCTTTTTCTTGGAGTGACTGTAAAGCTCAGTCGCTTCTGAAAGTACCTGGAGCTCCGTCTGCGCTTCTTGGGTCCCTCAACCTTTCCAGACACTGGGCAGAGAAGTCACAGCACAGACCAGGGTGGTGGCACTGTGGCACATGAGTCACTCGGGTATAAGCTGTTAACTTTTGTCCTTTGCTTTTGTTTGCAGAGGAGCATGAAGGAATACAGGGCCCAGAGGGAGGAAGAGATGCAGTAGCGTTTGGGGATGCATGTCCCTACGGATGTGTGTCATGTCTGTGTGTTGAATTCCCCGTGTCGAGAGTTTTTGTTTAGTTGTGGGTTTTTTTTAATGACCGCTTTGATGCAAAACTGTATTTTCTCTGTTAATAAAGTTTATGAAGTTTGATGCTGCAGAGGTGACACTGCGTTCAGCTCAACACGAGTACGGAAAACGGTAGCTGAAAGGCGGCTCTTTCGCTCTTCCGTCTTATTTCTTCCCCTTTGCAAGTGTCGTTATGTTTGCTGCCCAGGGTTTGCAGATCACCCAGCTTGCAGGTGGTCTGGTGCACAGAATTAGCCTGCTGCAGAGGGTGGAGGGAGCGAAGGGGTTCAGTGCTGTGTCAAATTGAGCTTTTAGAGAGGCAGCACCCTCTCCCGATGGAATTTCTGTTACAGGCACCAGTGCAGCTGACTTCAACAGACAGAGCCAGCCTTCTTTTTTAGAGACATCATTATAAAACGATTCTCTGCTTGTGTGGGGGGTGAGATGAGTGAAAAATCCACTTGCCTTTTGTAACCCCCTGAAGAATGTAGACAAAGGCAAGCCCAGACGGCTCCTGAGCAGGTGTGAAGGGTCCAGCACCGAAGCCCTGGCTGCGTTCGGCTCCGGCAGCTGGCCAGGCGACGGCTTTTTGTCGAGTGTGACGTGGCATGGAGTGGCAGGAGTTCTGCTCCGTGCTGGGCACAGGATTGTGAACCTTTCCAGTTTGCTCTGTGCCAGGAGGACACCGCGTGTCTCTGCGGTGGAGGTCCGCAGTTGCCGAAGGAACCTGCTGCCCCTCAGTTTGCTCAGATTCTGGTTTGGAGAATTCCCCAGCCTGAGCAAGAGGGAGCTATAAAAAAGCAGGAAAGCCGTTTCCCCAGGGAAGGGAGGGAATAACCCAGGAGTTGACCCACACACCTGGGCTCAACCTCAGCCCAGGTAGGGAGAATCCTTATCAGGTTTTGGAACTCAGCGGGTCATTGACCTGCTGGTCACTTCCTCCAGCATCCAGGGGATGCTACGAGCAGCTGCGTGTTCCCTGAGCTGGGCTGCCAGGACCACTCTGTTCCTGGACATCCTCTGCCCGAGGAAGCAAGGCAAGGATGAGCGTGCCTGTAACTGCACAGCTCTCCCCTGTGAATGGGCAGTAGGTGCTGACTTTGCATTTACACTTCTATGAGCAGCTGAAACCAAGCGTTGGGTCTTGTGTGATGTTTATTTACTTTCTCTGAGCTGAAACTTGCTGGTCTTGGTCAAATCAGCCCCCAGCACACGGGTCCCCTGCTCACACAGTGTTTCTCACCCATGGGACTCCCGTGGCGGGGTCCCCACGAGTCAGGGCTATGCTCCAGCCTCCAGCAATGCATCGATGACCCCAAAAGAGAAAGATCTTGGTTCAACCTGTGACCAAAGCACCAGCCATTTCAGGTGAATGGGAGGGAAAAGGGTCAGAGCATCCCAGCTGGCTGCCAGCATCCTAAATACTACCTGTTATGGGACTTCTTTCCCATCTGACACCTCCATGGGTCTCCCCATTGCGTGGCCCAACAAGCAGACCCTTGTTGGAAGTGATGAGAGGTTTGTAATTAATGAAAACCCCCTGATGATGGAGGTGGCAGCAGAGGGAAAGGTCAGCACGTCCCATCTCTCTCTTCCCACCCTCCTTCCAGCTACCAGTGCTGCCAGCTGCCCTGGCACCTCCTGAGCACATTAGACCCCTGCTGAATTCTCGGGTGAGAATTTCAGGGGGTACCAGCAGGGGTGCAATGGTGGAGATGTCAGCCTGAAGCAATCACTCCGCAGCGGGTGTTGGCAGCCCGGCAGGGCCCCGGTGTGCAGGAGAGGACCAGCCTCGTCCTGCCAGGAGACCGCAGAGGAGCTGGACCATCTGGAACTGAATTTGCCACAATTTGGGGTAGGGCAGAAGGTGAGCACGACCTTGACATGCCACTGGCATACCCCCCCTACGGCCTTGGAGTGGGACAGGGTGTCGATTTGAAGTCCCAGAATCCATTTGCCTGTAAACACGGACAAATACCAAAATACATAGAATTCTGATATATTCTTTTTTTTTTTAATAAGCAAAATCATTAAAAAATATCCTCCTACTAAGATGTCTGCGCTGGAACATTTCAGTCTTTACCAGTTTTCTCCGTGGACTTCGTTTGGCCACCGCCAACGTGCAGCCAGCTCTGGGGCAGAGCGGCGGCCGCCGCTGCGGACGGAGCCGCTCTCGTGGGTGGGTGAATTTGCAGAAAACGCGCTGGGTTGGTTGTTCCTCGGGCTTTCCATTCTCCTTGAAACCCGCTTGTCTTTCCGAAATGTGATTTGTTTATAAAACGTTTGCGTTTCAGTGAAAGCTAAGCTGAAAAAAAAAACCCAACACCTGGAAAATGTTTTGCTTCGTTTGCAGGTCTTTTCTCTTCTCTCTTTTTTCTCTCTCCGTTTTTTTCCACGACGAGGTGAAAAGGGGAAAGAAGAAAGAAAGAGAGAGAGGTGAAAAAGAGAAGAAAAAAACAACGGAAAAACCATCAAAAACTTGGTAACTAAAACTTTCTCGTATAGGCTTTCTTAACGTTTTAGCAAGAGACGCGAGCATGATTTTTGGGGGGAAAACATGCTGGAAAAGCACTTGAGGATTAATTATTTGAAACAGTAAATGGCTGTTTCTGCATCTCTGCTGTATTTGGGTTTGCTCCAGCAGCTCTTTCAGCCGAGGTCGGACCTTCCCCGTCACTTTCCCCCTTAGTCTGACCACGAGGACGAGCGTCTCCGTCCCCCTTACACACGCCTGAGCCGCGGTGCCGTGGTGCCGTGGCCGTGACACGTCAGGATCCGGCCCCGCTGCCCCGTGGGAGCTCAGCCGTGGTGGAGGGGGGAAGACAAACCGCAGGGATGGGAAAGCAGGGCATCCCTTTTTTTCCCTGCAGAGCTGCGGTCTTGCAGGCGATCCACCTCCCAGGAGCCCGTGGCTGAAGGAGGCTGCGGACTTTCCAGCTGCTGAAGACCACAGGATCAGGGCTGGATGCTCTTCTGGAAGGGCTCATCTCCTGCATCCTCTCCCTCGCATCCTACGTCAGGCAGAGGAGTAGCTGCTTCCAGGTGACGCAGGGCGTTGGAAAGGTGAGGGCTGGTTCCTCCATCCCAGCCTCATCCAGATTTGAGCCATCTCTGCCTTCCCTTTCCTGGGTTTACGAACTCTTCCCTGGAAGGACAGCCCCTTGGCCAGGAGCGGTGCCCGGCTGACTGGGAGCTCACCCGTCCCTGGGGAGGCGGAGGCTGGAGCTGATGGTTGGGCTGGACGCTGCCACTGGCTCTGCCGAGGATGCCCGGTCCCCTCAGCCGTGCGGTCACACACAATCGCTTCTCGTGCCGTACACAGGCGGGGCGAGCATCATCCCTGGGTGGGGAGCCTGGGGCAGATTTCCCAGGAAAAGCCGAAGAAGAGGGGGGCTTTTAGGGCTCCTCAGGTCAGGTTGGTGACACAATGAAGCCAAGTTACTGCCTGTCTCTCCCTGCCGTGAACAGGAGGAGATTTCACACCATTGACGGTCGGCCAGACATCCATGGTGCCTGGATCCTATCCTGGCACTCTGCCCCGGGACAAACTGTCCCAGCAACAGAGGGAGACAATAAGGAATGTTATCAAAGCTTTTCTTTGGCATTTTAAGCTGGAAGTTGTCACTCATGGTCCTCTCCCTCTCCTCCTCAACCCACACCCATCTCAAAGCGACCACATCTCAACCTTCCTTCCCTTTTCACACACATCTCCCCACCCCACGTTTCCACCCGAGACAAACGGCCGTGGGTCACTTGGTTCTCCTGCAAGGAAATGAGAAAATCCTTTAAGGATCCGAATCCCCTTCCCCCTCCTCCGGAGGCTTTTCGGAGCAGAGGACGGGTCGGCGTGGTGCAGAGGTTGTGTTCGGAGCTAGTCCCAGGGGTCCGTGAAATTCTGCAGCTCCTTCCAGGTGGGTCATGACACGAAGGCAAAAATGGGCAACGGCCGTGCAAGAGAAACGGGGGGGTCCTGCCATCCCGGCGCAGCGCCTTCTCCTCCCGCCCCAGCGTTAGGAAGAGCTGTACTTGTTACTCAAGCGGGAGCTGCTCTGGTCCAGCCCGAGCTCCTGCCCGTTGGCTTTCCACTTCCCAACAGAGCCCTTCTCGTCCGTCGGCGTGATGCTCAGAGCCGGTCTCTGGCACCAGCAGCACAGGCAGGACTGCGAGGAGACAAGAGGGTGGGGAGAGAGGTTGCAGTTGTGGGCTACAGGGTACAAGAGGAGAAAATGTTCCCTTGTTGATGTTGGCGAGTCAGCCTGCGCAGTGCCAGGCTGGGAATTGCAGCCGGCGCTTCTGAGCCTCGCTGTCCTGCGGATCTTGGAACACCTGGGAGCAGGTTTTCCAAAATAGGGCTGGTGTGGATTGGAAATAAAGATACTGAAATCTTGGATACCTTTTACAGTTGTGTTTTCTTGTCCTTGGGGGACAGAAAATGTGGGTAATGCTTAGCTGGGCTCAGCTTTTTTTGCCGCAGCAGCTGGGAGGTGATTCCCTTTCCATCCCATGCCTTTTCATCCCATCCCATGCCTTTTCATCCCATCCCATGCCTTTTCATCCCATCCCATGCCTTTTCATCCCATCCCATCCCCTTCCTTTCTCAGAGCTCTGCAGCTCCTCAAAGTTTTCTCCAAATAACTTGGACTCGAAGTTCGAAGCAGCCCCAGTCCCTGGTCTAATGGTTTATGGAGATGTCACCATAGGCAGAAGCTCTGGAGGGGACAACCCTACCTGGAAGCAGTTCTTGAATTTCCGGCTGACGAAGTAGAGCGCCACGGGGTTGATGCAGGAGTTGAGGGAGGCCATGTTGATCCCAAAGTAATCCATCACCAGGAGGAAACTGAGGCAGGAGGGGAGAGAAGAGGGTGGAGGTGTTGGGAGCTCACTGAGCAGAGAACTGCCTGGGGTTTCCAAACTGCCTGGCCTGGGAGCCTGGTTCCACGGAGGGTTGGTGACCGGTAACACAGAGGTGAGCACGAAACAGCCCCTCCTGCTGTCGGGCAATTGCCCAACACTTTTTCTTGCGAGGAGTGTTTCCTGAGGAAACCACAAGCGTGAGGTCTGATGTCCCCCAGTGACTTCGATGTTCTCAAACTCAAGCACAGTGCCTGGCCTGAACTGGATTTTGGCGTGATGGGTAAAGAGGAGAGGGGAAGGCAGGCACCTACCGAGTGGCAGAGAGTGGGCACAGCCCCCAGACGTGCTGCTCTCCCTCCATCCCTGCGGGAATGTTTCTCTGCCCAGGAGACCCCTTTAACCCATAACTTTATAGAGACATTTCAAAATTTAATTTCTTCTGTTCATTTGGTCCCCCACACCCTTTCTCTGTGCCTATCAGGAGAGCAACGCCATCTACAAAGCAGCCATTGAAACGAGCTCTTTGGAAGACACCTCCACCAGCCTTCGATGAGCCCAGCAGAGCCTCTGCCGGTGCCCACGGTGTCTCCCAGCATGGTGCCCTCCTGCTGATGCCCCTACCTGAGCAGTTCACATCTGTTGGGGTCCGTCTGGTCGTAGATGGTCTTTTTGAGGATGCGGCTGAGGTGGAGGGGCAACCAACAGAGCGCGAAGATCACCACGAGGCAGAACACGGTCTTGGCCACCTCCCGGCGCTGCGAGGAGAAGGTGGGAGAGAAGGGGTGGTCTGGCTGAGCACTGGAGAGCAGATGGAGCAAAGCACCATCTCCCCATGCTGAGCAAGGGCTCTTTGAGTAGTTTCTGTAGTCTGATGGCAGCTGGGCACCGCTTTGGAGTCCAAAGCACAACCTGCAGGTCCCAACTCCTGCATCGCGAGGAGGACACTGAGACCCAGGCTGCAGAAAGGGGTAGGCTACCAGCAGCACTTCGCCACCATCTCCTCCTCGTTTGGGACGTGTCGGGGTTTCTGCCCTCCTGGTTTTCTCACCCGTTTCATGTGGTCGTTCAGAGCAATTCTCATGCCGTTTCTCTTGCTCAACATCTCACATGACATGAGGGTGTAGAAGATGCCTGTGCACACCAAGGGGAGGCAGAAGTAGAAGCCAAAAAGCCACCAGTCCTTCACGTCACGGTAGAACTGCACGCAAAAGAGAGAGCAACTGGAAACTGGGGAACAAAAGGGGGTAACGGGGGCATGAACCGACTCGGCCCCCCGGCACACTGATGTTGGGCACTTCTGATGGGTGAAAGTGTCACAGCTGAGCGCACGTGGGATTATCTTCCCCCAGGGATGGGCACGTGTTTAACCTAAAGAAGCAAAGGCTGGTTCACACCTGGCTGTCAGCCCAAGCTACTGCTCTTGTGCAAGGAACAGTGGGATAAGTCCTGGTGCTTTCTAAGGGTCTCCATTCCCTCGCTCACACTCAGCTGACCCTGTGATGAAGGCTACCCACACAGACTGGTTGTGGAGATGCTCTTTGGCCTGCTGGGACAGCGCAGCAGGTCCTGAAGCTTTCCAAGATGTGCCATGACCTTCTGACGTGGACGGTGAAGACACGGCCAGGCTTAAGGACCAGCTCCCTGTTTTCTGGCCCCACATTCAAATCAAGTCCACCCCACGTCACTACAATGCTGAGTCTTCTGTGCTTTGTCTGATACCGCCCTCCCTGCGTTCACTCCTATGGCTGGAAGAAGCCACCTGCAGAAGCATCTGATCCTCTAATCAACGAGGGAGGATGCCCTGGTCGCCCGCGTCTCCCTCTCCCTCGCACCGCAGCTGGGACGGGGCAGGGTACGTACCATCATGAAGCTGGATTTCTGCTCGGAGGCGAGCATGCACACCCACAGGTGCTGTTCCCAGTAACTGAGCTCCACCATGTCGAAGGCGATAGCTTCGGGGATCGCAAGCACGATGGCCACTGCCCAGATCAGTACCACCTCCACTGCCTTCCACATGGGGATCCCTATCCCCTGGATCCGACTCCAGGATGCCACTGCTCGGTACCTGCCCAACAGGTGGGAACGCAACAGGAGAGGATTGGAGTGAGAAAAGCAACCGTCAGGAAGGGGCTGAGAAGGTGTAGATTAGAGTTGTCCCCAAAGGCCCTTTCCTTTATGCCTTCCTCCTCCAGCCCTGAACCTTCCCCTTCAGCGGAATGGGAAAGATGAGAAACGGGCTCAACGAATGGATGTGGTGGCAGCTATCCTTGGCCAATGTCTACCTGTCACTGGGGAGGTGCCACCCTTCCCCACCACCCCAGCAGTCAGCTGTTCCAGCACGACATGATCCCTCCCTCAACCTTTCCCAGCAGGATTTAAACTCCATCACCAGAGTCAGTTCCCGTTGGATTCCAACTCTCTGTAACAGCACCCTGTCCCCACCTCTGAATTCAGCGCGGGACCGAGCCACCCTGCGCCCTGCCTTTTGGTGACAACGGGGGGGTCGTGCTGCAGTCAGCTACGGGTCAGGCTGGGCAGCACGGCTGTAGAAGCTGATTCTTACCTGTCAATGCTGAGAGCGCAGAGGCTGAGGACCGTGATGCCCACCGAAGCCTTCTGGATGAAAGGGACCAGCTTGCAGACCTGCACGCCGAAGGGCCAGTCCTTTGCCAAGAGCTGGGGAAGGACCACGGGGTTAACCAGCTGCTTCGGGGGGAAAGTGTGTCCGGCTTCCCCTGACAGCAGGTGGTTACCCACCAGGTTCCAGACACCTCAAAGAGCATCTGGAAGCACTCTGAGGCCACCTCCTCTGGGATTACGCGCTGTACGCTCTCCGGTCTTTGGGGTTGTGCTGGGAACCGTTTGTTTCCCGCAGGGCTCGAGGTTGATCAACCCAACCGTGCTGGGGGAAGCGTCCCCAGCGTGCAAGAGCAGTAGTTTTTTTGCTCAGCTGAAATAAACAGCAGGTTGTGACGTCAGGCGGCTGTAAGTGGTTCTTTTCTTGTGATTTTTAAAGGGGATGTAAAAGATTTGGAAAGTTGTGTGCTTTGTGTGTGTGTAGCACAGCCGTAGGTGAGAACACCTCTGCTTTCCCAGGAATGTACTCTGAGCTTTCGGGCTGGTTATGTTTTTTTTCTCACCCTTTGGAGAACAGGAGCACCCTCCCCCTCTCCCTTGCGAAAATGGAGCCTGCAATAACGAGCAGAAGACGGATATTCCCCGGGACACTGAGGCAGGTGGGAGCGGACGCCACCCCCGCGACCGCCAAGCTGCTGCGGCACACGTGCCGCGTGGAACCTACCTTATAGACGTTGATAGGCAGAGCGATGAGGATGTAGAGAAGGTCTCCAAGTGCCAAGCTAGCGATGAGGACGTTCGGCCCGTTCCTCATGCACTTGTTCTTGTAGATGATCCTCAGGAGCGTGGAGTTCCCGATGATCCCGACTATGAAGATGGTGCAGGACACGATGGTGTTGATGTACTTGAAGATGTGTCTGATGTCTGCAGGCCTCACGCACACAGGTAGGAGAGGGGGCTCAGAGCTGGTGCTCCCGGGGAGGCTCTCCGAGAGGTTGGACAGCTTGGCATCCTGGAATAGGCTGGGCTGGACCAGCCCGTAAGCCTGCTCTTGGCTAAGTGCCTCAAAGGGGACGGTGCTCTCCTGGAAAGACCTTGGGGTCTGGCCGTGTGCCCCAGAGAGGAGGCAAGTCAGGAAAAGGGCTAGAGTGGTGGGAGAGGAGATTCTCGCCATAGGGGACCGAATGGCAAAGCTGAGTGCAGAAGTCCTCGCAGTGCTCGTGGGACGTCCTTGCTCGGGTCTTGGTTGGATCTGCAGATGGAGAAAGGGAGGAAGGAGAGAAATTGGTTGGCAGGGGAAGGAGGAACAAGACGAGACTGGATGAAAGCCATTGTTGGAGAACATCCACCATCACAGTGACCAGAAATAATGCCAGGTTAGATCCCAGCTGGTCAAAGCAGCTGACCCCTGTGGGTGGGAGTCTTTGCTGCTGAAATTGAACACGCCTGATCAGAAACACAAACTGAACGGAAAACAAGGGGTCTCTTACTCCTCTTATGCATTATTCCAGCAAACGAGGGCACCTGCCCCCTCCCAAATAGGTGTGTTGAATCAGCTGTTGACCTTCTGAGGCTGGTAGTGCTGCCCACCCAGCAAACCTGACCGTTGTGCCCAGCACAGCCTTTGACACCCGCCCCACACGTCTCATGTAGCTCCTGACTGTTGGAAGCAGCAGTTTTGGGGCTCCTGCCCCGTCGACACCTGCCCATCTGCTCGGTTCTGCAAATCCCATCTCGGGGTCTGCAGAACTGGTAGACCTTTCCTTCCAGTTCATGCCATGGGAAAACCAGAGCAGCACCACCATCCCACTGCTCGGCAGGTCCCGGGGATCACCGTACGCCGTCGTTCAGCGCAATGGGAAAAGACTCGGCGCAGTCCTGCCAGGAACCATGATGGGAAAACACCACCAGGGTTTTTTCCAGAAATGCTGTATTGATACCTGACATCCTATTCCAATTTATGTGCGAGTAGAAAAGGCCCTCCTTCCCCATCCTCATCCTCCTTAATTGCACCGCTTCCTTTCCGAATCCGCTGTGCCCATTCGACTCAATTCTCAGGGATATAAATCTCCCAGTGCCGTTTGCAGTTTTGGCTGCTGAGCACAGTAAAAGGTCTCTCAAGCTCACCGAGGCTGCAGCACCACTAATAAATATCTCCAGAGTGGGTTCTGCTTCGCAAATCCCAGATGGTGCTCTCAGGCAGGACCAGCCAAGCTGCTGCTCCACAACCACAGGAGGAAGCTGAGGATGGCTGTAGCACCGTCCTGGCACGATGTGAATTTGTAGAAGGGGCTTCTGGATGATCCAGATACGGCCACCAGTGGGATGAGAGCCCAGAGAGGGTGTGGAAGATGTCAGCACCCTGCCAGCCTGTGCCCCAGACAGGGACAGGTCTTGGGTCTCCTGGTTAGAGTTGGGTGAGGAACATGTTTCACTATGGAACTTTACAGCTTTGGAGGGAGGAGAAGTTGCTGTGCCTGGACTAGAAACAGGCGACTTTTCGTGCTTCCCTGGGATGTGCTCTGCACCAGTTAGGCAGGGATTGGGGCACCAGCCTGGAATTAGAGATGAGGCTTCAATCTCCACTCCGGTTCCACTCGGCAGAGCTGGGATCTAAGCCCAAAGCAGCTGTACCCCGGGGATCTGCTCCCCAGGACCAGAGGGACCCCAGGACCAGCAACGCCTATATGGTAGGAGAGTGCTTTTCCCACACTGGGAAGGCATGGCCAAGCCAAGCACAAGTCCCACCAGGTACAGCCACAGCTTCTCTAGGTACAGCTGTGCATTCCTCCTGTGCCATGGGCTCCGGCCAGGCTTTGAAGAAATGCCTGTGCCTTTCTGCTTGTTTGGAAGACTCTAAGCACAATCAGCATGAAGTTGGACTCTTTCCCAACAAACCAGCCTAACCAGACCTACCCTTTTCTTAGTTTCACTCTACTGATCTTGCCAGAAAGTCTAAATCAGGCTTAGTTTCTCCTGACCCTCTTATGTCCTTCAGTTGGGTCCTTAGTACTTTAAACTGTAAACAAGCAGTTTGAACTGGAAGAGGGGAGATTTCGATTACATCTAAGGAAGAAACTGTTCACTCTGAGGGTGGTGAGGCACTGGCACAGGTTGCCCAGAGAAGCTGTAGATGCCCCATCCCTGGAAGTGTTCATGGCCAGGTTGGATGGGGCTTTGAGCAACCTGGTGTAGTGGAGGGGGGTTGGAACTGGATGATCTTTGAGGTCCCTTCCAAGCAAACCTTTCTATGATTCTGTGATTTGGATAAGCATCTGCTCCAGCTGCTGTCCTGGAGACAGCTGGCCAGGATGGACTTTGCTCTGACCTGTTTTGATGTTATTCTCAGCCGTGACTCCTGCTCAGGTGCTGAGCACCCAGCTATGCTGGGAAGAGTGGAAAGAAAGGAATGGAGAGAATGGAAAAATAACCTGAAAGGACCAGAAATCTGACTCGTTGGAGACCTGGGTGCAAATCCCTGCTCTGACTTGGTGCAAGGTGCAAGCCTGCACCCTTGCTAAGGTCTTCAGCCTCTCCATCCTGCCCCGGGCTACACCGGGGGCAGCCGTCTCATGGGTGGGTGCCCTGACAGATGCCCTCCACTCCTTCCCACAGGATTTGAACTCATAAGAGAGGGCAGACCCAGCTCAGAATTCCTGCCTGGGATGCTTGATGGCCCGGGCAGCTCACAGGGGGCAGCTTTGGATGGCACAGACAAATATCTGCCCCTTGGGGCTGCCTGGGGGCTCCTCGAGTCAGCAGCTGAGATCGGGATCCCAGAGCATCCCTGGAAATCCTGTCCTGTGCCCTCCGCAGCAGTGGGCAGCTCCCGTCTGCTCTCCCCGCCGCGGGAGCCCGGAGCCTGGGGTGGCAGCTCAGCCCGCGGGTGTTTGGCAGAAGAGCCCACGTGAGTGAGCATCACAGGACCCGGCTCGCGCACCCGCCCCGTCCCCGGCAGCTGCAAAGCACCGAAGAAAAAAACAAAACATTTCTCCCTCGTCTTGCCTTAAAATCCAGCAATTTAGTAAAAGAGAAGCATTGTTTCCTCCTGTTCAACAGCCTGTTTACTTCTGCTGCCTCTCCCATCTCAGAGCACTTGAAAGCGCAACCCTTTCTCACTCGTGGGGGAAACTGAGGCACGGGAGCATCAAGAAGCTTTTTCAGTGCCCAGCAGATGTGAAGCCAAAGCCAGCGCTGCTGGACCCAAAATCCTCTGAGCTTTGATCATGTTGCTGATCATCTGGGGAAGTGACCTGGTGCCTGAAGGGGCCATCCCCGTCCCACCCCCCCACAAAATCCAAATCTCTTGGATGCGCAGAAGTGGAAATGCTGTGCTGAGCCCAAATCGCAGCTGAAACCACCAGACGTGGTCACAGCGTGGACATCAAAGAATGATTCCTTGAGAGGAGACGAGGCTGAAAACCATCACCATCACCCCGCACAGCCTGCTCCCCTCCGGAAGGCGCCGTGCACAGGCTGGGGGGGCTCAGCGCTCCTCTTGCCTGGGAGCCTAGAAGAGTCAACAGCTTCCGCCCCAGGTTGTGTCCTCATCCCGACCACATCCATCCCAGGTTGTGTCCTCATCCCAACCACATCCATCCCAGGCTACATCCTCATCCCAGCCGTGTCCAACCCAGGCTGCGTTCCCATTCCAGGGCAGCCCATCCGGCCACCTGCCGCCGGGCACGCTGCCTTCGAGAGCAGCTCCGCCGCGCTCTCCTCCCAGACCAACCTCGCCAAACACAAACCAGAGCTTCTCTGCCCATAAACCTCTCTTGCACCAAAAATGCCATGGGTGGGGGAAAGGGGAGGGAAAGGCAGATGGTAACACGTCGTCTCCAGCGGCTCCCCTGCGCTGAACCCAGCCTGGTCCACAAGCAGAGGGACATTTCCCTCTGGAGATGTGCTGGATTTCTTCTCCTGCACCCTCTCCCTGCCCACCCGTTAGACCTTGCTTGGGAACCGTGGTCCTTTCGATGCCTCCCCTAGACTTGGGGAGGGGGGGGATCTGAAAAACACGCAAAAACTCACCCCGTAGCAGGACATCATCTTGTTTGCAAATTAGTGCACGGAAGAGCAAAGCTTTTCACTAGAGTTCAGCCACCTTACTCGTAACCACCACCTTCGGATGCTCCCAGGGTCGGGTTCTTTCCCTCTTCACTGCTCCTTCCCGCTGCGGGGGCAGCTGGGCACGTCTGGCACGTCCTGGGAGAGCTGCAGGGCTGTAGATCCCGGAGTTTGCTTTTGTGTGTTGGACTCGTGCTCCAGGGGAAGTTTCTCCCCTCTCGTGACTTGCGGAGGTCTCTCCCGACGGAGCGGTTGGCTTTATAGAAAATCGCGGGGCTCCCCCCGAGCGCAGCCCCTGCAGCCAATAGGCGAAGCACGGGAGGAGGAGGAGGAGGGTGAAGCAGGAGAAAGGCAGGACGGCTCTGTGAAGGAGATGAAAATAATAAACAACTAAGCTGGAGGGGGAGGGAGGGGGGAGCTGGGGAGGGCTGCTGGCCGCGGAGCAGCGCGCCCGCTCGGCACGTCGGCGGGACGGGCTCGAGGAGCCGCGTGGCTTCGCTTTGGGGAAGGAACCTGCAGCCCCGACCACCTCCGGGGAGAAGAGACACCAAAGCCCCCTCTGCCCGGGGTGTCCAAACCCAGCTGCTCCACTGGGAGCTTTTGAGGCAACGTTCAGGGGCGAGATGAGTGCTGCAGGCAGAGGGGACCCCGGATCTCCCTCCCAGCAGCGAGGATGGACTCTAAGATGTCCTTATGGAGCTACTGGGGAAGGACAAACCTCACCTCTCCCTCTAACGCAGTCTCCCCGAGCCCTGGTCTGGGTGAAGCAGACTGGGAACAAGTTTCAGACCACGCTCCCATCTACAAGAAGTGGCACTGGTGCCTTTTCACATGCCAGCTCTGGTTTTTGTGTGTTTTGTTGTTTTTTGGGTTTTTTACTATGGTTTCTCTGCATCCTGAACTGCTTGTAAAGCAGCACCCGACCCCTTAGGATGCGGGGCAGAGCGCTGCGCGGCTGAGCCACCGGTGCTGCCGTAGGGTCACACCAGCCTCCCCCAGTAGCCACGCGTCCAGCCCAGTGTCTGGACGTGGTCCTGGCTCAAAGACTCCCCTCTGCCTTTGAACAGGAGATCACGAGCAGTGCTTTCCTGAGACTCCTCCCGTCCTTCTCCAAACCATGCGGACCCGTAGACAACTTGTGCTGCGGCACAGCCTGTCTCTTTCCCCGCGGACAAAGCCTCTCCCAACCTCTTTGGCTCATCTGCTGGAAAGTTTCTATCTTCACCATGCTGTGAGCCCAGCTGTTCTCAGGAATGGGAGATTTGTTTGGTACGTGGTGGGCTGTTTATTTAAAAAAACACCAAATCACCTTACTCTGGGGTCCTGATGGCTCAGAAATATCTTGGCATGGTGCAACTATACCAAGTCAAGACAACTTCGCTTTGATGCAGGAATCCCTTTGCCCTTTTGGCCCTTTTCTTTCTCAGTTGCTCCCTCAGCTAAAAAAGAGCTTCTCTCTTAGGATGACATGCCCTTCCTCTCCCAGTGCTGCCCAAGCATCCTTTGTCTGGGTGAGTTTTTTTGTGACTCCCAAAGATGCTGGGGTAGCATCTGGTTTCTTTGACCAACATCTAGGGTAATTCCAAGCTTTTAAATCTTGACAGTTCCCAGACTACAAGTGACCAGACTGAGGTCACGTTAGTTATTTCTGGTCTGGTCTTTAAAGAAATGAGATTTATGTGATCGTGCCATCTTTCATTCATGCTTCCTTCTTTCCGGTGAGTTTAGTCTCGGTTTTGATCAAATGTTCTGAAACAACAAACAACTCTGAGATAATGTTTTCCATTGTACTTCCACCAGCACAGCAGAGAGGACAAACCCAAACCAGTATCACCAGTAACAGGAAGGCGAGCAGAGCTCAGCCACTGCCTGCCCTGACTGGGCCAGCCAATGGGTTGGTCAGTGCAGGGGTACGTGCCTGTCTGCACCCAGAAATCACGCTGGCAAACACCCCTGTGATGGGAGCACGTAGAGGTAAGAGCAGAACCCAGGTTTGGTTTGACACGTTATTCACAGGACAAGCGTGGTGTTCTCCAGGGAGAAGATCCAGCCAGGCTGTAATAACGTCTGCGTGCAGTGGCCACTTCCAGCCTCCTCAGCAGAAGGATTAGGGGGTTAGATGTCAAGATTTAGAGAGTTCATAAAATCAATGCTAATTCCTAAACTCTCCCTGCAGAGACTCCTCACATTAGCTCAGTCTATCCGTGCTGCACCAAACACCGAGTAGGACTCTTGACTTGACTGCAACCTCAACAAACCACCTCACAGCAAAAGGTGGGGATCCTACCCAACCTGGAAGATGAAGTTTTTCCAAGATACCTTGGGAGCACAGACAAAAAAATCCTCATTAATGTGGAGTGTGCAAGTAAATCTCTCTGTGGCTCTGAGAAGCTTCGTCCTGGTCTCGATATGGACCTTAGTCTTTGAACGACGTTAAGCGAGAAGACAGAAGAGATTGACCAAGTCTCCTTTAGGTACTGAGAAAAGGACAGAATAACTTAGTGCTGAAGCAGAAGTAGAACTAAATCAATGAGAAACAGATCTTGAAATTAATAAAGCACTTCTCCTTTCAAGAGGTAATGAAGATCAGACCACGGCAATTGACACAACTCTCGTCACGGAAAACGTTCTAGCATTATTGTTGGCATTTGCCAGGCCATATGATGGAAGGGATGCTACTTTTGCCTTGGTTTACAATTGACTCCATCACATTCAAACTCGTGGCTATTCTTTTTCAGCCCTTTTCATGGGGATCGTGAGGGAACTTGTGCAGGATCTCTGCTACTCGTGGGAGAACTGCAGAAGTTCACAATAAAACCCTGTTATATGTAAACCCTCTTATAGTATTTTTTTCCAAGTGGTTCCAGACACAAGAATGGATTAGACACCCTCTCATCCTGAGATTTGGCCAAAGATGCCACTGAGAATTGGCCTGAATGAGGTCAGCCTGGCTTTTCTTAGTGGTCCAGACTGGTAAATAGGGTAGAGGTGCCCTATATTGACTGTTTGGGAACTTTCTTCCCTCTTTGTGTGAAAGCAAATTATCTGTGTTTCTCTACTGAGTCATTTCCATGATTCCTTGAAGATTTGATGAATCAGAGCTGTGGATAATCCGTAGAAAAGTTATGTCTTTATTTACTTTATTATTTATAGTGGTCTGGGCTGGATGGGTACAGCCCATCTCTGGCCTTGCTTCAGGGGCAGTCAGCTGGTACCTCTCCTTTTGGTCAGTAATGCTCAAAGATGTCTCCAACTTGCAAACACGTGTCCCACAGTTAACTCTGCACCTCCGTGAAGCCTTTCTATTCCCTGGTAGATGCCCGTGACACTGAGGCTGGGCCTTCAGTCTGGGCCAGGGTGGGAGCAAACAAGTTCATTACCCACTGGTGTCTTTGAAGGGCATCAGGAGGTGACGTCCCACCGCTCCCTAAGTGAGTCTGCCCCTCTGCACCCTTACACTCCCCAGACAGACCAGGAAACATGAACCTCAAATAGCTCATCTCTGCCTAGGGCAGAAGTCACGGCGTGTTGGCCGATGCCTCCGTTAACCCTTTGGCCTCTTTGGAGGGCTGCAGCTTTTTCTTGGCTCTCTTCCCAGAGCGCACGAGCCCGCACGGCACCTCTCGTCCCGACCCCGCTGGGGAGGTATCCTGCAGCCCTATTCTGGGACAGTCACGTTTCTGCATGTGACAGAGGGGTGAATGGGCCTTTCTGTTCTGCTGGAGACAAAGAACGGCTCCAGCCCCCTTCGGAGACCCCCAGGAAAACAGCGATCTTCTTGTACAGTCAACTAATGTCCTCGAAACACAACTCCACTTCAAGGCTGATGTTAAGGGTCACTTAAATGATCAGAATAAAGAAACTACTTCTGAATTAAGCCAGGGTACAATCCAGCAGGAACCAGCAAGGCAGCATCGTGCGGGCAAGCGACAGCTTCGCGGGATCCATTTTGCACAGACTGCTCTTCCGTGTCAAAGATGACGTGTCAAGTATAATTAATTTGTCTTTCTGCTGCCATTTGTGCTTAAATGATTCCCACACAGGCAGCACAGAAGGTGGCTCGGCAAGATTGGCCAGTCCTGTGCGTGGCAAGTTCAGAGGAGCCACAGCTCAGAAAAACACCGACTCCTCATCGATATCTTGGATGAGGAGGAGGTGGTTACTTTGCCTCCACACTGCCTTTAAGGCTGGTTGATTGATTTGCAGCCCGGAGCTAAGATGTCGTTTGGAAATCAGACACAACCTCAAGTCCTTGGGAGAGCATCTGGATGAGCTCCTGCTAAAGACCATCATCCATCTGTCAGCATCTCCTGCTAATGCTTCAGTCATGTTTGTTGAGAGGAAGGACAGATCTGTGTTGAAATGAAATACTGCAGCCTTGTCATATCACCAGAACGAGCACGTAGTGAGCTGCTGGATGGATGTGCTCCAAAAACTTAACTCTGCACCTAAACTTCAATGGCTTCTACCATTGGTTTTCTATGCAAGAAGCTAAGGTGTGGAAAAATCACATCTTTGCAGTTACTGTAGCTGTCTGGAGTACCTGATTCATCTCTTTAGTTTGTCCAGCACCCATCACTCTACATCCCTTGCTCCTCTTAGCAGAGACTTTGGATCAGCTGGTGGCCATCTACCTCAATGGCCTCTGCTCTTTCCTATTCCTGCCTCACCTATTCCTGCTACAGGATACTTGAATATCACAAGAGAAAGGGCTAACAGGTAAAACTGAAGAAGCAAGAATTTCTTACATCATAGCAAAAACCTCATGAATGAGTGTAACCAAAAGAGGGCTACTATGATGGAAGAGGTCAGCCCAAGATGAAGCGAAGGGCAACCAAGTTTTGGGCTGTTTGTGCACTTTGGGACTGTCTTTGACCAGGAACACCAGGTCCAGCATTCTCAGTTTGAGATACTCTAAGGAAGTAGTTCCCCAGAGCTCTGAGCTAAAATGGATTTTGCTCCTGGCCGTTGAGCAGCAGCCCTCCTGCTCGCCTTGGTGTAACTCATCCCAGCGCACGGCTTTGCCTGGGAGCTAACCTGTAACTGGTTAAAGCTGCGGCACCAAAGTAAAGCCAAGTCCCACGATGGTTGTGTCACAGCAAGAAATCAACTTACTGGGGTGATCAGCCCATCCGTGTGGTCTGGCGAGTGGCACAGATTAGGGCAACCACCCCTCTCGGCTTTGGCGACTGTGGGAAGACGTTGATGGCTTTCTAGTCAAAGCCACTGGAACAGCAGCCCTTAAAGCATTGAGAAAGACAAATAATCCCTTCTGCTTCAAGCCTGAATCATGGGATTTAACCTGCAGATGAATGAGGTTGGTCCCACAAAGATTCAGTTGAGCTCTGTTTTTTGTGTGCGATCATATGAGAGGGATCAGATCATCCAGGTATGGTCACGCAGCAGAGAAATATTTGGAAAAATCATTTAAGAGGTTCATCTCACCCCCCCGTAACTTATGGACACACACACACTCATTCACCCTCCTGCCAAATCAGTGCAGCTGTTTACCCTGAAAGTATTCAGGCCTGGGCTGGGGGTGGCTGCCAGGACCCTTAGGGCACTAATTGGTCTTAATGGCCCTGAGCAGCCTCACCTGAGACCTCCACCCATGAGCCTCAGAGCCCTATCTCAGCTCAGCTACAAGAGTCCCAGTCTCCAGCCTAGTCCTAGCTTAGCCATGGGCTCTGTTGAGTTTTACTCTGACCCAGGGGCTGACTTCATCTTGTCACCATGAACTTGCTCAATGATTTCAACTCTTGGTTGGACCTGGCTGCCTTCTTCAGCCTTGCTCAGGTACTGTGGGACAAGCCTTGCCTGGTGAGCCTCTGCCCTGCTGTCTGGGGTACCTCCTTGGCTCCCTGCCCTTGAGGGAGCTGCTGGTCTTTTTGGTGCCCTGATGATGGGATGGTGCCTTGTGGTAGAGGTATAACTCTAGGAGCAGGGATGGAGAGGAGGACTTTGTGGCTGAGTGGGGTGAGGGGAACCTGTCTCTAAAGGGGGAAGCTGCATCTCAGCTGGATGATCTTGAAGGTCCCTTCCAACCCAAACCATTCTGTGATTTCCTTTGCCCTCCTGCAGTACTTTGCTCCCTCACACCCTCCCACAGATCCTGCCCTCCCTCTCTACCTCCAATCTTGACCCATCCTCCATCTGAGCAGAGGAATAGGCTTGTGTAAAACCTGTAGGGTTCTGGGACTCTTCCTTCCCGTTGGAGGAGGGGATGTCTTGGAAAGCATCTCTGCACTGCAAAGCCCAAGCGTGGCTGTTCCCACGAGCCCACGCTGACCCTGCACTTGATGTTGTTATTTTTTTTGAGTTGTAACTTTCTTATCAGCTCGGGGCTGACTGAAGCTGAGCTGGCTGAGGATGACAGGGCGTTTGCAGCTCTGACTTCTGAGGCACGGGGAGTTTCTGGACAGTAGTCACAAGTAGGAAGGGATGCTTGCCAGCTGCTTCTCTTTGAAGGTTGCCTGTCATGCCCTAGCGTCAAGTCTGAGGGTGCGTCTGTGTACGTGACTTCCTGCTTGACGTTTGATAAATTGGGGCTTGCAATGAGTAGAAACCTCTGGTGGCCTTCAGATGCCTTAGAAGGCAGCCCTGGTTGCAAGCCATCAGGGTTCAGCATAACTGTGCTCCTCATGGGTGGAGGAAGCTGTTAAAGAAGTCCCAGAAGCTATGGACATCTCCGTGCTCCAAAGATGTTGCTGAAACCAGTATGATGGGAGGATGTTGTTCCTGACCTTAATGGGAAGAGATCCTGTTTCTCCAGAAACCCCACAAATCCTAAGGATTCTTCAGAGACAGAGGGGAAGCGTCTACCAGGCATTAGACCGGTCTTCAAGCCAACTTGACGTTGTCAGTGAGATGCAAAGGGCTGAGAAGCATCCAGCCTTCAGTGTTGCCTTGCAGCTCTGCAGGGAGGGGTGTAGTAAAGTGCTGGATAGGAAATTATGTGAGAACAGTATCTTCTCTGCCTTGTGTCTACTGGTGATTTTTGCTAGAGCCTTTTGAAGATTTAGACTGAATTCTAAATATTGTTGGCTTTAAAACTGATGATATCGTAGGGCTTCCTAGAGCTGGGCAAATTCCTGCTGTGTAGCTGCTATACCTTTAAATAATCCTTTGCCTGTTTATGCTGTAGCTTTACGAATTTGACAGAAAATGAGAGTGGATTTGGGTTTTTGGTGAAGGTCTGAATGGTGTTTATTATCTTAATATATTTCTGGGGATCTGCTTCGTTTAAGTAGCTCAGATCAAGAAGTGGAAGATGTGAATATTTTTGCCTCAGGGAAGATCTTTCTGGGGGGTTAAAATTCAGTTAAACTGAAGTAAATCCAGCACTGTTGGTGCAGAAATGGATCCAGCCACTTCAAGTAAAGCCCACAAAGAATCTGGGGAGATCACCAGCTCCTCCTGTGATCCTGTCAGTACAGGAACTGGAGACTGGCTGATCAGCTGGTGCCAGTCCTCCCTGACTCTGGCAGGACGATGCTGGCAGTGGAGCAACGATGGCCACAGAACCTTGAAGCACAGCAGTGACTTTTCTGGACTATTTCCCAGACTCTCCTGCCTTCTGTTCCCTCACTCTGCTTAACAAGCATCTGAGAAAAGTTTGTACAAATGGGTCATTACTCCTGAAATAATTGCAGATAATTATATAAAGATTAACGGCCTCTTCTTGAAGAGCCACCAACGCAGGCTTCATCTTCTTGAAGTACTGATGACCTTTGCAGGAAATGGGAATGAGGAAGCACAGTGGGAGATGGATAGGGTAAACAATATGTAATTTAGACTCCTTAAAATTATGAGGAGAGCAAGACTGATGTGATTCCCCACATTCTACCCAGCAGTTTGCAGATAGTGTCTGTTGGCTGTTTACCAACGATAAAGTCAGAAAGGGTAAAGTGCAAAATGCCTCAAAGCCAGTGGAAAAATCTATTGGGAGTAAGAGAAGGCGGAGGAAAACACAAGTGTGGATCACCTCCCCTAAATTCTGATAGAGCACACCTTATTCCTGGAGCCTGAGCTTTGGTCATCCCTGGGGAAAGTGAGTAAAAGCCAAAGATACAGCGAGGAACTCAAGGCCACCTTCACTTTGAGTTTTGCTGATAACCAGCAACTTTCACCAACTTGGTAGCCAGCTCAGAGATGAGCCATGAACAACCAGAATGTGATGCAGGTGGTGGTCAACTGTTCCAGCATGTGCTGGCTTCAAACTTGCCAAGAAGAAAAGTATGTTCATGAATGCCACCAAAGAAAACTGAGGAATCTGGGCCCCTGGAAGTCCCCATTGGCAAAAGAGGATGTGACCCTTTTATTATGAGGCCCGTGGTGTGTGGCACCTCTGGCAGTGATTCGGAGGAGGCTGGTGTATAACACCAGCTGAGTCTTACTGCTCTGCCAGTTATAGAGCAGCTCCAGAGTGGTGGTGACTTCAGGGGTGGAAAATGCATTAGGAGCCTTGTGAGGGGACCACATTGCTGGCTGAATCATGCCATCAGGATGTCCTTAGGTGATGGTGAGAGCCTTGAAAGCAGACAGCCACCCACCATGGGCTGTGACAGTCTTCTCTGGGCCAGGCACTGGGTACTTGAAATTAGTGTCTCCAAAACAGTTCAAGAGAGTTGGCAGGAACCTTCTCACCCCCGTTAGTAACTACCCTGTTGTAATCCTGAAAGAAGAGGTGGAAAAAAGTGTTCAGTGTGTGTAAAAAGCTGGCTTTAAAAATTAACTGTCAGTTAAAAATCCATTTACCCACAGAAGCAAACATCCCCTCTAAATGCCCCAAGGTCCTCTTCATGCCAAGAGCAGATAGCAGTCCTTGGTTCCATCCCTGATCTTAATGCCGCTACCCTCCAAGTCCCTTTGGTAACCCTGGTAGCGGTCCTAAATGTCTGACTCCTTACATTTCAGTAAGGGTGGCCAGCTTGTCCTTGCCAGCATCGTGCTGGAGGAGATGTGTTGAGGGAGGCAGTGTGGAGCTCACCCCAGAAGCCAGGATGAGTCAAGTGACATGGGTGTACAGAGGGGCTCAGAAGGTTTTCATCCTGCTGGAGTGGAGCTGGAATAATACTAATGGGGGAAAGGGGGGGGGGGAAAACCCTACCAAAAAAAAAAGGAGTTGCCTTGTAAATCAAGGATGGCCTGGAGACAAAACGCAGTCATGCATGTTAGGACTGACTGGTTTCATGTGAGGCTTCTCAATAGCATCTCTGTGTGGAGGAGACACTGGTGCTCTGTGGAGGGCTGCACGTCCCAGCGAGCTGCTGGGTCACAAGCAGCACATGTGACTGGAGACTTACCCCACTACAGCAGATCCATCTCGGTGGTGGGGTAAAGGACAGTGTGTGCGTGGGGACATCTCATCTCAGGAAGCCTCTCCCTGCTCTGTTAACTCCCACAAGCAGGAGACTTAAGGAGGGAAAGGAAATAGTTAGGGGTTTTTTTTTGGAGTGCTTCATGTTAAAACCAGTGCCAATGTCCTACCTTGGGCTTTTAAAAATGTTGTTTTCCAGGTTCCTGCATGCAGGAGCTGTGCAACATGGTTCTTGCTGCTTATGGACTCATGAGGAGAAGACCTTCCTTGTGGATGCTTCTCATTTGTCACCTCCTTTGGGATTTAAGATAGGGAAGCAGCGTGTGGGCAGTAGTCGATGCCCTTTGTTTAGCTGCTGAGCATAGGATGATGGGAGGTTCCTTTATGCTGAGATGTCTCTCCACCAATGAATGCACCATGGACCCTGAAAATACTCACTTTGCTAGCAGGTGAGACAACCTTGTGTGCTCTGTTGGCAGCCTCTGGAAGGAAGGACCTGGCTCAGAGTGCTGGGATGCCACCAGAGTCTTGCCAACCCTCTGCAAGTAGATCAAAGATGGGAGAGGAAAGCACCAACAGAGAGCAGATGAAGTGAAAGTCAAGTGGAAGACAGGTGTCTTGGTGCTATGATATAAAAGCTATAGGAGAAAACAACACTTCCTACACTGGCCAGGAGCTTTGTCACGGTAAGAAGAGTACCTGGACCTTTCCAGTCTCTTTCACTGTAAAACACCATCCATCTTCTCTGATCTTCCTCACCTGCTCTTCCTCACATGTAAGAACTTATGCAACAGGGAATCCCAGGAAGCATCTAGTCCATCACCTTCTCCACCCAGAATCAGCTCTACCTAACCCACTGGTAGGAGTTTGCCCATCTTTTTCTCGCAGCCCACTGTGCTGAAGACATCCTGGCATCCAGAGGGTGCCTCCAAATGCTTCATGAGCCTTTTCAGAGTTTTTCCTGTGGCAGGTTGCAGCCTGCTGAACTTGGGCAAATATATCTGTCCTAGAGCAATTTCACCCAGAGTAAGAGTCTGACTCTACTCAATGGAGGCAGGGAAAAGTCTTTGAAGATCCCAGAGGGAGATAATCTCTGCATAAGATCAGGCAAAACTCAACATTAGAGGGACCGAATCCTGCAGCCAAGGGCTGGTTCCCTGTCCTGTTTGCTCTGGTATGCCTAACGAGTCATCCCAGTCATGGAGGTGGTGTTGATACTGGCTGAGTAATCCTCCACAGGTGGTGGATCAGTCAGAGCTTTTGTATCATGACTCCCTGGGATGTGCCTGCTATTCGTGTACATCCCACAGATGTATTTGTCGTTGGCATCACCTATTTTTGGGTAGCTAAGTCAAGATCCTAGCCCTGCTTGCTAATTAATGGGGGCTCTGAGCCTACTGGCACTGAATTGCCTTGTGGGCACCCCACAGACTCTTGAAGGCTGGTTGACCAACGATTTCAGGTGTGTAGAGTAAGGTGGTGGGAAGACCTTCCTGCCCTCCAGTTTCAGGGGTTGCTCCCTTGGCTGTGCCTGGCACACGCAGGGTGCCGAGGGAAGGGGTCTCGCTGGCGGAGGGCTGCCATGAGTCCCCAGAACTTTCCACTTGAGGAGAAAGCAAGAGCAGAATAACAATTCGAAATAAACTCCAGGGACCTAATTCGCCCTCCTAAACTTCGATGGGACAGTGGCATTGCTCAAAGGGTAAACTGGGTCCTGCCTGTTTATTTTAAGCTGGAAGCCAAAACTGAGCATGCTAGTTACTTGAAAGAAAGGTTTGTTTCTGTGTTCTGCTAATTAACAGCCTCTGAGAGGCACCCAGAACCCATCTCTGGGGCCCAGAGTGTTGCAAAAACATGGAAAGGTTAATTGAAGGGAAGAGAAAACAAGAATCCTGGCTTTAACCTTCTGGGCCTGCCCTTGTTCCGCTGCCAGCACGGTGCAGGCGGATTTAATGACTCCTCATTACCCTGCTACCTAATTAACCTTCTGCCCAGAAGCCCGGAGTGTCTAAAAAAACTTCCCTGCCCAGGAACCCCTTCTGCCCACAGCCCCCAGGGTTAAAGGAGACACTTCCAGTGTTGCCAGACTCAAACCGCTGCGAGACTTCCAAATGATTCCCAGTAAACAGAGAAGAAGGGCTGTGGTTGGTGTCTCCATACTGGGGTGGCTTCGTGGCAGGTAGTGGTGATGGCTGCAGGGTGATCTGTGTTTGCCCATTGCCCCAATGCCAGGCTGGGAGAGACCTGGTGTTGGACCAGGCAAAACCACAATTTGTCATGGTAAGGATGCTGGTGCCAGAGGTGAGGGGTGGGTGAGGGTCAGAGGGATGGGCTGGAGACGGCAGAAAGCTGGAGAGCTGCCCCCACCATCACAGGGGGAAGGAGCCCAGACTGTCTGCTCTTCCTGGCAGAAGAGCTCTTCCTACTTTCTCCGCTGGCAGTGGTAGCAGTGATTGCTCCAGATGCCTGGGGCTGTCTTGTAAGGTGACAGGCAGCTGCCCATCGTCCTGGTTAACGGAGCAAAAAGATGTTACCCACTGCTTTTGCTGGATCAGCTTTTGTTTCCCTTCTTACCTCAAATGTTGCTTGGAGGCGAAATCAAGGATGGCCTCCTTGACACCTGCTGCTGGGCACTGGAATTACAGGGCTTTTTTCTTGGTGTCCCAGCCTGGGATGAGTCAATGAGTGCTAAGTGTGGACAGGGAGCACATGACACTGACCATAGTCTGCAGCAGGACTGTTGAACACCTTGGTACACATTAGCTCTCCTTCCAGGAGCACCTGGGCAACCATGGAAGCTTTGGGGCAGAATATGGGCAGTGGAGAGAGAACAAGAAGGAGCATCTCAGTGGGCCACAGCAATGGGGTGGGAGAAAAATGCAGAAACCATAACTCAAGCAAGATAATGTCACCCCAAGCCCTCCTTGAAAGTGCAATGGTCTGCAAGGCTTATCTCAGCTTTATTGGCAGTACATGAGCCTCTTCTTTTGATGTGTCAATGAACCGGAGAGAAAAAAGGGCTTTTTGGAATTCATTCTCCAGAACGTTTGCCCAGAGTTTAACTTCTTTCCAAGCCGCTGGTTTGCTCATATCCTGCCTGTCTGCACGGAGAGATATGAGGTCATTGGCACAGGCTGACCCACGCTGCTGTAAGTCCCAGTGTCTGTATGGTATGGTCATGTGTGTGTTGGACTGGGACAGAGCTCACACATGGGCTGCACGAGTAGGGTGGTGCAACAGCTCCTTGTGCCTTTCTTCTCTCGCCCTTCCTGGAAACTATTGATGTTGTTGCTACCGAATGATGAGAAAATGACTCCCAGGGCCAACTGCTTGGGGTGGAGGGGTAGTGGCAATGGCAGCAGACTAAAGAGGTCCTGGTACGCCTCACTGACCATGGGCTGGTGGGATCCCAGCCTTGTATGCCCCTGTGTCCTTCCCATGTAGTCTGGTGGCAGGAGTATGCAGGACAGCATGGCTTCTGATGATGCTTTTTTGGTGTCCTGACATGGCTTGGCTGTCTTTTGTCACCAGTCAGCTGTGAGTTCTTGGACTTTCTTCTCATGCCTGTATCTCTGTAACGTGGTTGTGATACCGTGGTATCAGGAGGTGCAGATCCGTGTCAGGTGTGACACTGTGACAGGAGTACCAAGCACTAAACCAAAGTGGAGCCCATGGGAAGACTCCTCCTCTCCCTTTCCCATGAAGCTGGAAGAGCTGCTCTGTGATTGTTGTGGTGGGAAAGGGAGCGATGGCTGTGCGAGGAGCCCTTCCCTCCCCCTTAGGAAGTGGGACGCTGCTGGAGCTATTTTGAGAGAACCACTGCTTGTTTTGGCCCTGACTTGACTGCTTTGGTCATCACCTCACTCAGGTAGTTATTTTTGGTCTTGCCCAGGAATTGACTTCCTGAAGGCAAAAATGATGTAGGAGGGAAAGGAGGCTTGACTTTGTGTTCCTGAGCCCAAAAAAACTGATCACTGGGTGCTGCTTGGCTTTTCCCAGGGACAGTGGCGACTGGGAGCACGGGTAGGAGGAGGTGGAGAGAGGGTGCCCTCGCCCCACGAGACGCTGGGGCAGTGGGAACACAGTCTCACTCGCTGGTGACCAGTGCAGTCCTTGGTTGGGGAAAACCGGCTGGACGTGGCCAACTGAGGCTCCCTTGAAGCCCCGGCCCTAAGGCTTGCTCAGGAAGGGGCTGGTTGCCTTCCTGGTGCCCTCAGGCGATGCGTGTCTGCTTCCTGCTTATGGTGGCACCAGGGCTTATGGCAAAGTGTTCTGGGGTGTGATGAAGGGTGACACCCCAGAGTTCTCTGGTGTGGAGGGGTGAGGAAACAGCTGGATCATCACTGTGGGGTTTCTCAGGAGGAAAAATGAGGTCAGGCAGCTTCATTTTTGCCACCACCCTCTTCCTTGGCTCTTGCCCTTGTCACATGTAAGACCCCAGGCGCACGGAGCTGTGTTTGGGTGGGCAGAGCTCGCCAAGCTCCATATCTTAGCACTGGTGTTGCCAGCGTTCTCTCTGTCCTGGTCTTACAACCGGCCCTTCAGACCAGGGTCCCTCTGTGGTGGAGCATCCTGCCTTTGCGTGGAGCCTGGGTGGTGGCAGCCCATCTCCAGCCTCTGCTGCTCCTCAAAGCCAAGAGCCACCTCCAGCAGCGGGTGGGTTCACCCCGTGTCTGCAGAGGCCGGGTCTCCCCGGGAGCTGCTGCCTCGGCAGCAGGAGCCTCCGGCTGCTGCGCCCAGCCCGGGGGCTGGTGTGGCCAGAAGATGGTGCTGGTAGGAAAGTGATTAAAGACCTCGTTCCACTCCGCTTCTGCTGCCAGAGGAGAGGTTTTATATATTTATTTTTCCTTCCCCCCCCTCCTCTTTCCTATAAGAAACGCTATAAAAATAACTCAACATGTTTAATGGTCCCCGATCCGCCGCGGGGGGTTATTTATTACCTCCAGCAGGTTACTGAGAGCTCGACTGCAGTAACTCGAAACCCACCAGGAGAAGGCTGCTTCTGGGCAGAGGGGGCTCTGGGCAACTAATGGAAGCATAACCCTGATTGATAATGGTTTTAGGCTTATTTATTTTTCCCCAGGATCCTTCTCATAACATCCTCCTGAATGGGTGGGCCAGGCTGCCCCACACTGGGGTGACTCTGGAGATTCCCCCCAAAAGTAGCAAATGATGGGGGGGGGGGGGGTCCCATCCAGGGGAAGGTCTTTTTTAGGGTCAAAAGTCGAGCTTGCTGCACGTTGAGAGCTGCTGTGTAGGAGCTGATTCCTGTGCTGGGACTATTATTCTTGTAGTGACGGGACAAGGGGTGATGGCTTTAAACTGAAAGAGAGGAGATTCAGAGGAAGAAATTTTTTACAATGAGGGTGGTGAGGCACTGGCACAGGTTGCCCAGAGAAGCTGTGGCTGCCCCATCCCTGGAAGTGTTCAAGGCCAGGTTGGATGGGGCTTTGGGCAACCTGGTGTAGTGGAGGGTGTCCCTGCCCATGGCAGGGGGGTTGGAACTGGATATCTTGAAGGTCCCTTCCAACCCAAACCGTTCCGTGATTCTATTTGTCTTCCACGGTGGTACGATTTCAATGAGAGATTTCCAGACAGTTAGGAGGGAGGCTTTCAAGTTTGCTGGAGTGTGTGGCTGAGTCCCACTACCAGGAAGAAGATGCTTTAGGATCGCCCTGAAGTGCCAACCAGGAATGAAGGAGCCTCTTCTGTGAGTGTGATGGTGGATCAGGGACTTGGCACCGAGCAATGCCTTGGGCCTCCTGGTGTCTATGGAAACTTTTCCCTTTTCCCTAGGAAAAAGGAGGCAGCTGATGTGGTAGAAGCACCCTGTGTCCCTCGCACCCTGGGGAGTCCTGTGCACATCTCCAGGGTGTGCTTGGGGCTGGGATCTGCCCCAGGGCCTTGGAGAGGTTGCTTTGGGGCTCTGTGCCTCTAGCTCCCAACCTGCAAAAGGGAGCAGTAATGCTCTGTTCTGGGACCACCCAAAAGGCTCACGGGCGATGAGGCAACCCCGTGTGCACCCAGCCCTGATCACTAGGGCTGAGTGTTGCTCAGACTCCAGAAAGGGAGAGAGAACTGGGTGTTCTTGCTGCTGGTGAAAGGACCTTTCCAGTGTTGCCTGTCCCTTGGCATCCCTTCCTTCAGGGGTGGCTACGAGGATCACGCAGCTCGTGGGATCTGGACGTGCTGCGGTGACCACAGCTTGATCCTGGGGGTGAAAGGCTGAGCTGAGCCAAATCCAGTCGATATCCCCTGCGCATCCAAGAACCTCCAATCCACGGAAGGGCAAAGGGCTTCTTCCCAGCCTGAGTAATGCCAGCGTCTGGGGCTCTGCCCTTTGAAGGGCTGGGTGCCCCCACAAACCCCCAGGGAAGGGGGAGTGCAGTGGGCTAAGGGGGGGCTGAGTCTTCTGGAAGGGTGTTACAGGGTGGGAGGGGAGAGAGTGGGCTGAGATCTATTCTGAGCTCATCAGAGAATTAAATCATTATCCTCCAGGATGAGGATTTATGGTTATGGCTCTGGAAGCCCACGACGTGGGTCAGGTGCGTGGGTGGGAGCCAGTCCCAGGTGCTGTGCGGCATCAAGAGGAGCTGGTAGAGAGGAGATTGTCCCTACATGCCTCAGGACAGGGGCTCCTACAGGACCATTGTCCCTTCTGGAGGGGGGGATACTCAGTTTGGACATCCTTTCAACTGCAAACTGTCTCCGCTGGGATCCCTGGGCCTATTATAGACTGATTAAATATTAAAACAATTCATTTTGTACTTAAACTGTTCCGAAGGCTCCTGCTGACGATGACTTTGAAGTCTGCAGCGAAAGGGTTTGCTCTCGTTTTCTCCTTCCCCCCACCCCATCCCCAACTTTTGAAGGGGAGGGTGAGCCCTGGCCAGGTCTGGCCATCCCAGTGTCAGGGGCTGGGGTCTTGCTTGAGATGGTGGAGGGTGTGTTGCTCTGTGTGTGGGAGCTTGCTGGTGCTTGGTGCTGCTGGAACAGGAGGAAAGCAGCAGTTGCCAGTGGCAGGGGCCAGGAGAGCCCTTGGAGGGGGCAAACCGTGTGCTCTGGGTGTGGATGCTCAGAGGCAGCGAAGGGGCTGGGATGGCAGCTTCTCCTCCATGGGGACAGAAGGTCCCTGCCTGGTCCCACCGGTGTCCTGAGTCCCCCCCTTGGGCAGATGCCAGCCCCAGTCCCTGCTCTCCTGGCAGGGAGGTCCAGGTTGGCTGTCCTGTACTCTGCTGGCAGCTGGTGCGTGGAGGTGAAACCGCCTCATTTGATATCTTCAGGACCTGAGCCTGTAGCATCATCCTAGATCTGGGTGCAAAGACTCTTTTGGCCTTGGTGACCCTCAGCCCTGTGGCATCCTGCCCCCCGCATTTGTGGATTGCTCTATGGGTGGTAGGGTCCGTGCTGCACAGAGCAACACCCACCTGCAAAGTGCATGGCAAGGGAGGTGTAGATGGAGCCTGGGAGGGCAGGGTGGTGTGTTGTGAGTCTTTCACCAGGCTTTTTTCCACCCAAAATACCTGTCTTTGCACCCAAGGAACTGGGGATGGAGACATGTGAGAGTCACCCACCATCAGGGGTGTCCACGACACTCCCTTCAAGGGATGGAGTTGACGGATTTGGGTGAGCTCAGAGGTTCTTCATCTCTGCAGCTGAACTTTTTCTGGAGCAGCCCATCCTGCAGCTGTTTCTCCTCCCTGTCTGCAGCATCCCAGCAGCGAGGTTTGTGTCTGTGCAGGCTCTGTCACCCTGGGCATCACCTGGAAAGAGGGAGGGGAGCTGGACCCCAGCCCAGGTCCCAGCATCTTGGACCACCCCATGCCTCAGTGTCTCCTGCTGCAACAGCAGGAAAGGGAGGATAACTCCTGGGTGCTCGTGGTCTGCTGGAGGCAAGGTCCAGGGTCGGACCCTCCCAACCCTGGAAGGATGCTTGAGCACCTGGAGGGCTCAGGGCTTACATTCCAAGCTGCTCCCTGTCTGTTTGTTCACCCAATCCCAGCACAGGATCCGGATGGATGCAGTGCAGGAGGACCCGAACCTCCCCTCCCCGCTGCAGATGAAGGAAAAGGCAAGTGGCGAATATTTCACCTCCCCAGCTCGATCTGGCTTCCTCCCCCCTTCCCTCCCCCTTCTCCAGCCCCATCTTTTACATCCGTTGGATGTGAAATCCAGCAAACTCTCAGCAGAGCTCATTACTCACGGCCCATCGCTCTGAAGAGGGCCGAGAGGTCCTGCACGTAATGATTCGGAGGTGATTTGTATTTAAGACGCTTGGCCTTCAGATGCTGGGGCGGGGAGGGGGGGAAATTAAATAATTGAAAGGTAGTGGGGAAGGGAAGGAGAGAGCACTGGATAGAGGGAGAGGACAAGAGTTTCTTGTGATCCAGAAGTGTTTTGCCTCACCAGCATCGGTTGCACAGATGCAGAATTTAAAAACTCAAGGAACATCTTCCTTGTGTCCGTGCAGGATCAGACCCTGCTCCAGGGATGGGGCTGAGATGGTGGGACCGAGGCTTCTCCGGGGATGGCTGATGCTCACCACGCTGGCCAGCGAGAGCAAAAGGTCTGGCCCAGGTAGGACAGGGGACCCTCTGCCCTCCAGCCCTAATGTCCTGGTGGGACATGGTTGCCTTGGCCCCACCAGACTGCCCGTCCCTCCCCTCCTTCCTCGGCCTTTCCCAGAGCTCTCTGCTTCTGGCACGCTTTGAGCAACAAAGCCAATTTTCCAGCCCTGGTCCAACATTTTTAGGCAATTTTTTCCCACAGCTGGTAAACTTGCCCGGCAGCAGCTATCGACATGGCACAGGGGTGCGTGAGGCTGGAGACCACGGTGTTCTCCATGAGCCTGTGCAGGACAGGCTTGGTGGCCCAGAGCCAGGCCAACAGCATGGCTTGCTGGTGAAGACTTGCACTAAGAGCCTCACAGAGCATTTCTCAAGATCTCAAAGGAAAAGGAGACCCCTGTCATGGTTTGAAGTGGGGGGAGAGGTCCGGGTGGCAGAAGCTGCCCATCACACCGGACTCCCATCCCCCTCGGGGCTTGAGCCAAGCGGCGCCTCTGCGAATTGCCCTATTTACGTCGGACAAAGGAACCGGAAAGGTGTGTGCCTGTGCCCAGGGGCGAGGAGAAGGGAGGGGGGCACGGCCCCCGCTCCCGGTGCCCGCCCCGTCGAGGATGGCGGCAGCGGAGCCGCGTGGGGAACTCGGGGAGAGCCCCGCTGCCGGGGCGCCCACCGGGCCGAGTTCACCCCGAAAGGGCTGAGATCTGAGAGAAACGGCCACACGGATCAGAGGTCAGTGAAGGTGGGACGGGACAGCGTGTGCCGCGGCTGAGCCCCCCTTGCCAGCAGCCCCTTGTAACAGCCCTCGGTGGGGCAAGCAGAGACCCACTGGCAGCCCGTGGAGGACCCACGTCGAGCAGAGATGCCAGAGCCTGAGCACGGTGCATCTCGAGCCGGTGGGATGCCCTCGCCGATGGGGAGGGGTTTGGTTACAGGAGATGCCCGAGCCGGAGCCTGCTGTGACTCCCGGGCACGGGGCGAGGCCATTTGCGCATCTCAGTCCGTGCGGAGCCGCGTTTCGGGCCGATGTGCCGCCCCACGCCGGAGGCATTTACAGTCTGTGTGATGGCCCACGGCAGGGCGAGTGGCCACGGCTCCTAAGAGTCCAGGGCTGGTAAAGCCCGCACTGGGGCAAATCCGATGGGGTAAGGATTTGCCCCCCAGCGGGCAGGATTCACGCTTTCGCCGTGAGTAGGGGATCCACTGGAGCAAGGGACAATGGTGTAAGGGCTCCTGCTCCTTTAAGGGAAGCGGCAGTAACAGCACGGGATGAACTGACCTGCACCCCCCCATTCCCTGCCCCCTGCGCCGCTGGGGGGGGAGGTAGAGCCGGGAAGAAAAGGGGGGGAGTGGTGTTGATTTTAAGACCTGGCCTTGTTTTCTTGTTATCCTCTCAAGTAACCGTTTTTGTTTGCTTTTCTCTCTGTAGGCAGCTGTTAATAAATAGTTTTGCTTTAAGCAAACAGCCTCTTTTGCCCGGGACCGTGGTTGGTGGGTGCTCCTCTGTTCCTGTCTCGACCCTCAGCTCTTTTATTACATTTTTCTCCTCTCCATTTTACTGGGGTGGGAGAGCTGCGTGGGGTTTAGTTGCCGGATTGGCCTGACCCACGACAACCCCATAGGAGCAATGCCTTTGTGGTGGGTGGGGAAACTGAGGCACAAAAGGTGGAAACGAATTGCCTGGAAAAAGAGCAGGTGGTTTGAATGTTACTCACCTGGAAGTTCAGCAAACTGGGATGCAGAGCTTAGGCTTGGTCTAAAGCAATGCTGTTCTGCTTTCACACCCCAAAGCTCCTTTCAGACCATTTCTTTTTTTTTTTTTAATCAAATTGCCCAAAGAGTCTCCCAGGCTGGGCTGGTTCTCCCTAAACATAAGTGTGACTGAGTGCTGCAGGTTTATGGCCAGGAACAAGCCTCTTGCTGATGGCTCGTGCTCCTCTTTTTCTAGCTGGGTGCCAGATCCCATGTCCCTCCAGTGCTGCGGGAACTCAGCAGCGTTTGGCACCAGCCTTTGGCTCCTGGCAACCAGTGCACGTGCTCAGGGGCTCTTCTGCACCTGAACTCGAAGTTTCCTTTCCAAAGCCTCTTCTTAACCTTGACCCAAACGCACGGGGGGAGCCCTCAGATACCGACATCTTCCCTGCCACCCTAACGAGCTCCCGGCGATCCCCCTGGTCCCCGGCGATGTGCAGATGGCCCATTAGACGGTGCGTTAGGGCTGGGCAGGTGACTTTTGCTCAGACTGGTCAGCCTAAAGATCTAAGAATCAGGTCAGATTAGGCTGCTGGAGCCAGAGCTAACAAGTTGGGTGATGGCCAGGGTGGGGAATGAAAGTCAAAAATCAATAGTAGCCTGGGAAGATCCGGTGCTTTTCCACGTGCCCTTTGTGTATTTACTGACTCTGTGCAGAGAGCAGGGAAAGCTTCAGGAGCCTCCTCTGAAGGCTGGTGTTTAACCCCAGTGTGTTCTCTCCCCCCAGTCCAGTGTTCTCTCCCAAGGTGCGGGTGCGATTCGTGCCACGCGCATCCTCCCGGAGCATGGCATTTGCTCCCCCACGGGCACGCTGCGAAGGCATGTGCCGGGCTCCTGAGTACACAGGTAAGTCTAAAAAAAACTTGTTTTTCTTAATCTTAGTGCCAGCTCAAACAGAACCCACGCTCCCGTCATCCCAAATTTTCCTTCTAGGTTAAAATGATCGGGAGGACAAAGGGCTGGAGAAGGGAACAACTCCTGAATGTTTTCAGGCACAGCACCCACATGCTTCTCCTTCAAGTCTCCTGGGAAAAGCCTTTTC
This sequence comes from Tauraco erythrolophus, assembly GCF_009769465.1. Taxonomy (NCBI): domain Eukaryota; kingdom Metazoa; phylum Chordata; class Aves; order Musophagiformes; family Musophagidae; genus Tauraco; species Tauraco erythrolophus. The sequence goes on from NC_141477.1 coordinate 23,144,577, forward strand.
TATCGATTTTTTTTTTTTTGGGGGGGGAGGGGGAGGAGGGGGTGAGGACAAACAGCACTTTTGTTCTTCCTACCCCCACTCCTCCCTAAAGTGCCTCTCCGGCAGGAGCCAGCTCTGCAGCTGGTGTCCTCTGCTCGGCCGGGGACTCGCAGCCGGCCCTGCCTGGTGCGGCTCGGTGGGAGGTGTCTGTCCGTCCATCCGTCCCTCCCTCCTTCCCCGAGCCCAGCAGTCGGAGCAGATGGCTGGGGGTGGCTGCCCACCCTGCAAGAGCAGGGCTTTCCGAGCAGCAGCTGTGCTGGAAAGCGCTGGAGCGATGCTGCTTGGGCTGTGGGAGGGCTCTCGCCCCCAGCGATCCGCAGAGCTCCGTTGGGGAATCACACGCTGGGATGTAGGTGTAGCATCTTCTACCAGCGTGAGCCCTGCTGTGGGATCGTGCCCTGGGTGGCTGGGCAGGATGCTCCAGTTGGGAAGGGGTACCTCTGCTTTGGAGAGAGGTGGGAAATGGGTTCCTGCCCCGTGGCAGGGCAAGAGGGTCATGCTGACCGTGGGTAGTCCTGCAGCCACCCCACTGAGAAGGTGCTGGAGAAAGGAAAGGCACCAGAGGAAAGCTCTGGGTGCTGGATTACAGGCAGGTCGCTGGTGACAGCACTGCGGAGACAGGGGATGTGCCTATAGCTGGTGCAGGCTCAGCCTTCACTAAAAATCCCTCTGTCCTGTGTCTCCAGGAGCCTCCTGGTCTCCTCTCAAAGCCTCACCTGCTCAGGACAGGAGTTATTCTCTGCTCCAGAGGCACGGGCCAACCAACACCTGCTCAGCTCAGCTCTCTGCACCAGTCCCTGGGCAGAGTAAGTCCCCTGTCCCCATTCCTGCTACGCCCCTGGTGTGTGCATCCTCGTGTCCCTCTCCCCGTGCCTGCGACAGGTCACAGCTATGCAGAGGAGAGCAAAAGAAAAGCATGTATTTAGAGAAAATCCTTCTCCTGATGTTTTTATAGCTTCCAGCAACGGAGAGTTTAGGATGTCCCATGCCAGCAGGTTTGCTTGGGCCATCACAGGTCTCTGCCCCAAAACGTGCGTGTCCTTTCTGCGTTCATGACTTCCTCGCGTGCTGTGACCGCGTTCCCCAGGCAGCGTGCTCGTGGTGTGGGAAAGCGCTGCCTTCGCTGGATGAATCCCCCCAGAACGTCCCCGTATCCGCTTCTCCGGGCTATGTTGGCTGGTGGATCTTGTCCTTGGGATCCCAGGCTTTAGTCAGCCAGAAGGAGGGAGACACATCACCCACACACACCTGGAAGGTGAGGTGGGTGGCCTCTTACATTTTCCTGATAATGTTTATTGCCCTAAACTTCTTAGAAAATTTATTAGGTTATGGGTAAAAAAAAAAAAAAAAATAGAACAAAGACATGGGGGTTGTATAAAGCTTTACATCAGAAGAAGTATTTTCCTGGGAAACAAACTCAATAGTAAACAGTATATGGCAGAGTTACGCAAGAACAGCTGGAATGAGCCCTAAATATTTATTATTAATACCAAAGCTGTTTATTTTTCATATATTAAATAGGTCATATATCTCTTCTAATAAAACCTCTGTGCATGGTGCTGGCTCTGCTGGGCTGGAGAAAGACTTTTTTTTTTTTTTTTTGCTTTTGAGGTCCGAACAGAGAGTGGGATGGTCGGAGTCACAGCCCTGGGTGAGGTTGGCAGGAGAGCTGAGAGTCCCCTTCGTGTGTAACTCTGTGGTCTCTTCTGGCATCTCCCAGGACGTGGTCTAAAAACGTGACCAAGAGGTGTGCTTGGAGCAGGGGATGCAGGTTGAAGCCTCAGCCCATCCCGGGATTCCCTGTGTCAAGATGGATAAACCACTTAACCCAGACCGGGCTTCGGTCTAGAAACAGGATTGCACCGACCAGCCCCTGGGGATCCTGGAAGTGACTGGGAGGCACATGGTGACAGCAAATGCTCTTCTCCCCCCTTCAGAGACATCATTAAGCAAATATCTACAAAGCTTCCTGAGCTTCAGAGGCTGAAATCTTGAAGTTAGTTGGATGCTTAAGTGCATCAGGGCCTAATTGCTGCCAAGTCCAGGTGTCGGGGGGGAAGAAGTGTTGTACAAAGCCCCCTGCATTTTAAAATCCCCATCCAATGGCATTAACCCCACGTCAATCCACTTAGGCCTTCCAGGAGCTAAGGAAAGCTGAGTATCCTCATTGAATTTCCTTCCAAGAGCAGTGAAGCCCCTGTTCCTAGCCTCACGGTGATGTCAAGTACAACTCCAGGCTCCAGAGCTCACTCTCTTCCCATCCCCGCTAGCCAGCTGGGTGGTGTCAAGCAACTCACATCCACCCTTCGTGCCTCAGTTTCCCCTGCTTCCAAATGAGCGATAGTCCCCCTGGGGTGTCCTTTTGCTTTGAGGACTTGAGATGAGCTCCAGGAGTCTCTTGTCTCTTGCAGGTCCGGGGTTAGACTTGCAAGACAACAGCGAAGGGGAGAGCAAGAGATGCAAGTGGCATACGGGGGTTTGAACAAGACTTGTAGGGTGGTGATGAGACGTGGTGTTAGTTTGATGACTTCAGCCAGGTGGTGAGTTTCTGAAAGCAAGCTATTCCCAGTAGATCCGATATGTTTGTATTCTTTAGGGCGGTGAGCAGTTCTGCCTCTGCTGTGTCTTTGCCAACTCCCAAGCTGACGCTTGCCGGGGTGGGAGTGTTAGTGCCGTTCGCTACGAGCAGTTTGGTTGCAACCACAAGAGGTGGGAAATGAAATCCACAGAAGCTGGAGTGGCCAAGACCCAAAGGATCCTTCTGGAAACTGATGCTGGTTCCTTAAGGCTCCTGTGCTGCTGTAGTAACACCGCTGCTCCCCTACTCAGAGGTGATCAGTCCCTCCAATCCCATCTGCAAACCCTCTTCCTCCTGTGGGAACCATGAGGTCTCCATCCTTCCCTGTGAACGTCCCTCTGCAAATGGCCTTTGCTCTTTCTCCTTTCCCTTTCTGCTTGACCCCAACCTGGAGTGCAAGAGCCAGTCCTGGGCTCCTCTTGGCCATCAGAGGGAAGCAATCCCCATGGGATGAGCTCATAGGACCCTTGTCCAGGAGAAGACATGGTGGATTCTTGCTTGTTCCAGTTTGTACCCAAAGTCAGACTGTACATGTGTTAACACGCTTACCTGCCTGGTTTGGTTGCTGGTGCTCTCCAAGTCAAGGTCCAAGCAGGGTTTGGGGTGGCCCAGACCGGGGACTGCTCCCATGAGCAGGGCAGGTTCAACCATTCTCTTCGGCAAAGACCAAGAGCGAATGTGGGTGCAACCGCGAACGTGGGACCGACCCTTCCTGGTTTGTTTGCCAGCACAGATGTGTTCTGAAAGTCAGAGCATCTAAGTTGTGGCTGCCCCATCCCTGGAGGTGTTCAAGGCCAGGCTGGATGAGGCTTTGGGCAACCTGGTGTAGTGGAGGGTGTCCCTGCCCATGGCAGGGCGGTTGGAACTAGATGATCTTTGAGGTCCCTTCCAACCCAAACCGTTCTACGATTCTCAGGACTCGATTTTGCATCGCTTGAGCGCTTACGCCGAAACTCGTGCGCTTTCCCAACGGCTGCCAAACCCTCCTTGCAGGTGCGTACGTACCCTCATAAAGCAAAAACCACTTTTCCCACCCGATCGCCGTCTCCGCGCGGGCACCAGTCTCCAGCACCTTGGCTTTGGCCAACGCACGTGCAAACTCGGCGCTGGGGCCCGGCTCCTTTCCCTGCGCCGGGGAAGGACCGTTGGCTGCTGGTTTCCATGGAAGGTGGTGCCCGGCTGCACATTAACATTTAAAACCAACTCGTGGGCCCCATCAGGAGCGCGGCTCCGAGGGATGGGGGACGCGAACATCGTGTAAGTAATTTGTTCAACATTGCTGATGATAAGCTGCGCGGAGCAATAGGAACATAAACACAGGCAGGGCTTTGTGTGAGCGTTGTGTGTATTTTTTTTCTCTTTTTTTTTCTTTCTTTTTCTTTTTTTTTTTTTTTTTCCCCTAAAGGAACCTCTGAGGGGGAAAAAAAAAAAAAAAAAAGGCATGAATGATTCATAGATGCAAGGGGGGAAAAAGATGGAGAGAGAAAGAGGGAGAGAGATTAAGAGAGAGGAGCTTCAAAGTGACTGGAGCCGATTTGAAGTCCTGAGCGTTCCTGTGCTGGGTAGACCAGCAATTCACCAGAGAGGCCCCGTCAAGCTCCCCCCACCCTCCACCCTGGCCTCATCCCTGCTGCTGCCTCCTCCTCCTCCTCTCCCGCAAACGCAGCCTCCGAATCACAAGTTCAAAGTTCACCATCGCCTAATGATGCGAAGGCCTCCCAGACCCTCTGAGTGGCATCTGTTTGTAGGCACGGCCCTTCCCTGGTGGTTTAGCCTGGCTTAAAATAAAAAAAAAAATTAAAAAAAAAAAAAAAAGAGAGATGAGGAGGAAGAGTGCAATGAGATGCAGGGCTCTTTTTTTTTTTTTTTTCAAAAAAAAAGTATATAAAAAAAAAATCTACTGGTGGTGAAGTGCCTTTGATTCTGAATATTAAAAAAGCCCGTTAGATTTAAATGTAATGAGGGTATTAATGTAGTGCCTTGATTTGTATTCACTGGCTACCACGGGTATACTTTGGGAGCGGGAAGGAAAAATCCAGCTGGCACCCAGGCGGCTGTGTCGCCCTCGGTAGGGAGTGGGAAGGGGCACAGGAGGTGCAGGGACCAATTTTTGCCCCCTCCATCTCCCAGTCCCCACCATCAGAGGGATGGGGGCTCCCGAAGGTGTCCTTCTGGCCACCAGTTTTGAGTTTTGATTAAAACTCACTGTCCTTCTGCAGGGAAATTCAGGCATTTCCAAACTTGGTTTAGCTGTGCTCGGGAAGGGGAATTCCTTCTCCGCAGAATATGAGTCTCGAAATAATTTTTCTTATTAATTTTGTCTGAAGCACTGTTAAAATTTTGCTCCTTCAGTTAAAGCTGTAATCGAATTAAACATGTGCATTATCGTGACAAACACAACAGAAGTGAGCGACGTCCAGAGCGAGTCCGGTAAGACCCGCTATTGGTTACGTGTCACAAAACTAATGACACAATAATGACTGGCTAATATGCTAATTAACACTACATGCTCACTTTATTTTGTGAATCAAAGGCAGTAGCATTCACTGGCCTAATGAAACAGTTTGATGTTTTAATACTTTGGAAAGAGAGAGAGAGATCAGGGCTCGGTACTAATTAGGGGAGCAGCTGATTTTAGAAAAAAAAAAAGTCTGAAATTGTTGCCTGGCTGAAATAAGGATATCAGACACTGCAAATAGTCCAGCTGGCAGAATGAAAAGAACAGAAGATAAAATCAGAAGCTTTAAAATAATGTTTAGAATAGAAGAAATAATATAGTCGGTCATCCTATCGTATCGTAGTGTGTCACGACATGTCATTAGTGCTCACAAGCGATGATGAATGCACCCCTCCACCAGAAACATACAGAAATTATACTGAGCAAATAATGCCTTCACAAGTGCTAGACCAAAGTTAACTTCTAATTTCCAAGTGGATTTTAAGGGGTTTCTAAATTATTTTTAGGAAGCGAAATATTGTAAACCCAGTGGGAATCAAAATCAAATGATTTTGCAAAAATGTTTCTGTTTCGACTTGGGCTTTTTCTGGAAGGAAAACCTTAGTGCTGAGGTTTTCCAGGAGCCCAGATCCCAGCAGAGAGGTGAATAAACATTGAAACCCGTAACGGAGACCTGCAGTGTGGGCACTAATGGGCTGTTTAGAGACTTCCATCGAGGCAAGAGGTGCTGTCCAAGCACAGGAAGGAGGTGACGCAAAGCGTGGAAAGGTTTGGGCAGGAGTTTCTCCTAAGACTGCACTAAGGAAAGAAGAGTTTGACTGAGATGGGAGCTGAGAGGGAAGTTCTCTCTTCTGAGCGTCCACCAGGCAGCCCTCCAGTCATTGCTCAGACCCAGGTTGCTCTGAGCCTTCCCTTCCTTCCAAGCATCCTCCTCCTCTTCCTCCTCGCTCAAGTTACCATTGAGAAGTTGTGGCTGCCCCATCCCTGGAAGTGTTCCAGGCCAGGTTGGATGAGGCTTTGGGCAACCTGATGTAGTGGAGGGTGTCCCTGCCCATGGCAGGGGGGTTGGAACTGGATGATCTTGGAGGTCCCTTCCAACCCAAACCATTCTATGATTCTATCTCCATGTGACAAATAACGAACAAGAACTGCTGTAAAACTGATTGTATCAACTCCCAGCTCCTCTCTAAGCTTGAGCTGAAGCTGCAGCCGTTTAGCAAAGGCCACTGAAGCTCTGGAAGTGGTTGAATTCAACGGCGCTCGGCCAGCTGGTGCTAGCAGAGAGTCTGGGGGAGTGGTGCTGCCACTGCGGGCTGTGATGTGATTTCCCCCGGAGGGAAATTCCCGCTGCGATGCAGGGAGACACAGGGAAGCACAATTAACTGCTCTGGAGGAGCCCTAAACCCGCTTTCCTTGAGCGCTGGGTAATTAAAACCTCAGTCTCGTTAATACGTTGGTGAGGTGTTTGCATATAGTTCATCAAATGTTTATGAAAACGCGTAACAAATAATCCTGACAAACAAGTTGCTTAATTGAGATAAGGGGAGGGAAGCCTGGTGAATTTTTAATGGAAAGGGGGAAAGCAAGCGTGCCACGTTGATCAGATGAACTTATCTCGTTCGATATTTTCAAATGACGTTGCTGGCGCACATTTTATTGAACATGTTACAAAAAGGGATATCTTGATCCCCCGATGAGGTTTGCATAGAACACCCTCTCCTGCAAGGGACAAGCCATCAGCTCGAGGCATTCCCTCAAACCTTGTTTTTTTCTTCTTGACAGACGACAACATTAAAACCTGCCTGGGATTTGTGCTTCCTGCGGCTGGAAGAGGAACAACCAAGGCCAGCCGATGCCTGAGTGTCTTTCTCCAGGTGAGTAGTTGATTCTGTCCTATAGCATCAGCGATGACGTCAATGCACGTAACGTGGTGGCTCACTTAGCTCGGTTTCCAGCTGATCATAGCCACGTAGAAGCACTGTCAGGCAGAGAGCTTCTCACTTACCTCAGATATTATAATTATTTGCCTCTTTTCCCCCGGGCTAATGATCTTGGGGTGGTTTATCTTGGCTCTTGTGAGATGTCTGAGTCCAAGTTAGACATCCCAGGCCAGTGGAGATAAACGACTCACATAACCTGTCTTAGATGCCGAGCTTTTGACTGGCTCGAGTCACGAGCTGCGAGTCACTTTTTTCTCTCCACTCATTATAAAGGGTGACAGGGAAGGAGAGAGGAACAGCTCAGACTTAAATGGTTGGCATCCAGATGTTTCAGTGAGGACAGAGGTATCTTGGTTGGACAGGGCTCTGAGCAACCTGATCTAGTTGAAGATGTCTCTGTTCATAGTAGGAGACTTGGACTAAATGACCTTTAAAGATCCCTTCTAAGCCAAACTCTTCTATGATTCTATCCAACCATGGCCATCACCTCTTGCAAGATGCAAGGAGCAAGAGACTGTGAGTCCATACCTCTTGTGCATCTCCCCATCAGCATGAGAAATCTCCAACAGCGAGTTGGGTGCCGGTATGTGCCACAGAGAGAGATAGTCTGGACACAGACTAGCTCATTTTGGTTCCCCCACCTCCTCATAGTCACATTGGGTCATAATGAACATTGAAACCTGAATTTATTGGGAGGAGGTAATTGTTCAGAAGCATGAGGTTCAGAGGTCAACCTGAACTTCCTAATCACTGGTTTGATTTAAGTTTTAAAAGTAGTATAGTGATAGACAGGAAAAAAAGTAAGGCTTGGGAATGGCGAAGAGAGAGAGTGGAGCAGAAGGAAAGAACGGATGGAACAGAGGGGCTTGGAGCAAGGAGAGCCAGCGATTCACAGCTGGTGTCATTAAGAGGCACCTATGTCTGGGGAGAGTAGAGAGGCCAGCTTGGACCCTGAGCCATCCAGTCTGGATCAGAGCACCAGCACATTGCCTTGCTTTGGTCTCCCTGGCAGACCTTCATAAGTCCTGCACGGTCCTTCTCTGGTCCCAGTTCCAGCCATGACCCCGGCCGGTTGCAGCCCCCCACCTCGTTGCACGCCATGTGGGCTCCTCTCCGCCGGCAGCTGGAAGCAGGTGGGGGGAAGGTGCAATTAGGAGCTTGAGGTGAAGATTGCTCATGGCCCACCAAAGCACATTTGATTGCACTCCCAAAGTACTCACACGGAGCAAGCCAGCGATGAAGAAACGTAGACTACGTGGTTTAAAAAGCTCCCAGCCCAGAGTCAGCATTTCTGCCCTGACCTGCCTCATGTATTATTTAGCACGGGACTTGTTGATGCGCACTTATATTTTCCTCCCAGTGGAGTTGATGATCTTCCTTCCTCCAAACGGCCTCGCCGCGATCGGCAGCCCGTGGACGGAGCGGGGCTGGGCTGGTGCTCACCGCTGGGGAGTGGAGGGTGTGGGGTTGGAGGATGGATGTCACGGCCATGGGTGGCACTGGCAACGGTACGGGGGGCAGGGATGGGAGAGGGGTCTATGGGAGAAAGAAAAGTGGGAGAAGTGCAGTTGGAAGCGAGTGGTGTTAATGAAATATTCAGCAGTGGTGGGCCTAGACGCATTGCCGAAATTGCAGAAGCAGAGATGATTAATATTTAACAGGGTAAGCTGCCACTTGGCTGCTTTCTGCACAGATTCCACCCCCACGTACACACACACCCCCTTCGTCCTTCTTCCCACCCTCCTCTGCCTCCCCCAAACTCCTGCCTCCACCGCTCAAGCCAATGGCTACCACCGCCGCGGTGGAGTTGGGGGAGGTTCCCAGGCCCTTCCATGAGGTCTGCCCAAGGGAGGACGGGTCCAAGAGTTGCCTGGTGGGAAAAGTGCCAGGAGTGGAGGGTGTGGGGGGTGAGGGGGGGAAGGTAGTCGAGAGAAAGCACATCATTTATTTTTCATGGGGATGGGAGAGCAGGTTGTCCTATTTAGTCACATTAGATGCTCTGTTAACACAACAGGAAGGAAAAAAAAAAAAAAGAGAGGATGAATAAATGCTTGTAGCTGAAGAAGGCTGTTCTCTGGGAAAGCAGGGACTGGTCTTTCAGGGGGTTAAGTGTTTTGGCTCTGGCTGAGTCTCCTTTGGGGTGTTCCATGTAGATGATGGACAGCTGAGAAGTCAGGGAGTACACAAGTCTCATCAGCTGGTTTGGTGCAGGAGGAATTGCCCAAGGTGTGGGCTGATATTTGGGACGTTCCCACCCACCTCTCCATCTGGTGTGGAGATAGGTAAGTCTCCGCAGACTGGAGGAGCTCCCTGTGGACATCCCCATAGTTACTCCCTCCTTGTCCTTTTGCAAACCCTTTCCAAACTCTTCTTTACTTGGGTACTTTCCCAGGAGCTGTGACCTTAGTTGGGCTGTTACTGTGCTCACCAAGCTGACGACAGTCTCCATGGGCTGAGCTTTTTTCAAATGAGTTTTCTTCCATCTTCTGCCTTCTGTTATGCTTTTAGGTAGATGCTCTTTGATCTAGGAGCCATCTGAGCACTCAAGATTCATTATGCTCTTGATGCAGGTAGGTCTTTGCCCATTTAGACAACTTCAAGGTGGTAAATTCACACAAATAGGTAACAAGAAGATGTAAAGTCCAGTTACCCATTGGAATCCCAAAAATTATCTACAGCAGACGAATGTCTGAAGATATACTGGGGACTTGGAAAGATGAGCCAAGCCTGACCTCAGCCTTTGGAATCTGTACAGCCGCGCTATCTCAGAGCAGGTTCACGTGCCAACCATGTGAGTTTTGAAGATGCACACAGCGAGTAATTATATGAGTCTGTTGTGGGACCAGTGTGTAGACTCCATACAAGTTCCTGCTAGTTTGGGAGCAAGGTGTGTGGCAGCAAAGCTGGCCTGGTCCAGCTCTGTCCATGAAATCAGGGAGGGAGGGTCCCACAGTAAGAAAACCTAAAGATTTTGGTGCTCTTTTAAAAACTGATGAAAGCTAAACCAAGGGTGTGAGAAAAATCTCTGTCAATCTTTTCTTCCCCCCATCTCACTCTATATTTCAAACACTGGGAACTCATCTCCCTGGAAAAAACAGCTTGAAACATTCTGCTTGGCTTCAGTTCCTGGGCCAGTTTTCAGGTGTTTAAGCCAATTAATTAATCAGCAGCCTCTAGCCCATTGCTTTTGCTCCCTGAGCACCACCATCCTGGAGGAGCTCTGCTGGCTTCAGCAAAACAACTCATTTTTTCCAGCCTGCATCTCAGCGTGTGACCCAAAGGAGAGCATGAAGGATGCCCTGAAGATCCTGCTAGAGACGCTGAAAAAAATGGGAGCACCTTCCAAGGGTGGTTCATCTCTTAGAGGGACAGAATCAATTTCCAACCAGAAAGGAAACCTCGGGTGATGTGGCTTCTCTGTTAATTGCACAATTTAAAACAGGGGGAGTCAGGACTGTTGAGGAAATAGGATACGATGGCCATTTGCTGGCAGAACCTGGACCTACTGTTTCCCCTCAGGTCTCCGCACGGTTTGGCCGGATGGATGCTTCGTGCAGATGGGTACGTATTTTGAGAGCTGGATGTCCCTCACACCGTGTTTGCAGCCCAGAGCTCACCCTACGCTGGCCACACATCCACGGCAGGTGAACGGTCCCAGGAAACCTTCAAAATAGTGAGGACTCATGTGCTGGGCTGCGACCCGTGCCACGCGTGCTGCCTACCACTGCCAGGTTCTTGTCGTGCACAACCAGGGTGGAGGGGCTGAAAACCCATCCCGCTCTATCCCTTCTGCAGCTGCTGCCCAGTCGTGACAAGGGTTAATCGGGACAGATGTAGAGTGTGACAACTGGACACTGGGAAAAGCTGGACAGTGGGTGGCAGGAGGAGGGACCCCTGTCGAAAGTCCCAGAACTGGTGAGGACAGACGACTTGACTTCTATTGTGTAAGTGGGGATTGGTCCGCGGCGGTGGAGTAACAACCAGAATTAGAAAGGAATAAAAAGCAAATTCTTCCTTCATCCCAAGTGTGTTCCCTGCAGGGCAAAGGTCAAGTGCATTGTGTGGCAGTGTTTGGATTCAGAATAAAATAAGTGACAGGGGCGAAAACCCGGGGCGTGCGCAGGGACTGACTGAAGAGGAGCGTGGGCCAGGCACCAGGAACCACTGCGTCACCCTGGGGGTCGTGAACGTGTGCCATCGGTGACCTCGTGACATGGGACGGGGGCGACAGACACCGATGTGAGTCATTTAAATGCTGCCTTGAGCATATTCAGCGATGGCTAAAAGCACGTTTCTGAGCATCGCTGTTGGTAAAGTGACCAGCTCCTCTGGTAAAATGGAGACAAGCCCCCTTGCTCCTAGAATTTCCTGAAATTTACTCTCATCCATGTTCTCTTTCTCCATGGGAAAAAGGGGCTTGGTTGGTGTATCTCTTCAGATTGTCTCCCCGTCCCATATGGATTCCATAGGCGGAGTCCACTCATCCTGTCCTGGAGCACACGCTCTTGTGAAGGAAAGGGGTTCAGCATAAAGCATGAAATGCTGGTGGTGGTGGAATTTGTCCACAGCTTTGGTAGAGGGAGGACTTAGTCGCTCAGTAAAATTCTGGCAAATGATGTTGGATGGAGACCTCAGAAAGTTCATCCTTTGTTGTGAAGCTGGATCAAGCTTAAACCATATCCAGCAAAAATTCTGTCTTGCCTGTTGTTCAGCATCTCCCACAGGTGACCTTGCCCAACATCTGTGCCCAGTTTAGGTCAGTGCTGGCTGGTGTGCCCTTTACTTGATGTCCAGCTTGAGGATACCAACATAAGACACTGCACTGCACAGACTTTGCCTTCCTTGGCTAAGGAGGGAGCGAGATGACTTCCAGTGTAATGGAAACATTAGTGGAGGAGGTGTAGGAAGGTGCAGTTTAAGCCAAGAGAGTTTCAAGCTTCCCTACAAATAGAGCAAGTCCTGGGAGCTCTGCAGTGGTGCAAGTCCCTATCGCATCTCCACTGTTCAGTATCTTCAAGTGTGGGCAAGTGGGGTCTCCAGTGCCAGCCTGTGGCCTTCCGAAATAAATCCACTGAACCCCACTTTGTCTGAAATTAATTCCCCACCAGGAGATGGCCTTCAGAGTGCCCTTGAGGAAGCCTCAGGCTTAACCCTAAAGAGTTCCTCAGACTATTGACTGATTTCATTTGTTCATTTATTAGTCAAGAGCTTCTTTGAGGTCCTATCATCTCTTTCTCAACTAAACTTCAGATAATCTTTCTAAGAGCTCAGGCTTTTTGGGGCTGGCCAATAGTAAAGACAGGTGTGAGCTGCAGGCTCATGTTCAAAGTTGGATCTGGGTTTGGGATTTTGGTTCGGAGCTATTCTATGCTGTGACACAGCTATTCTCAGAAACTTTGAGATGTTCTTCAGAGGTATAGATTCAAAGTGGTGGAAATCTTGTGGGGGTAAATGTTGTAAGATTTTTCACCCATCTGCTTCAAAGCTACATGAATACTAGATGTCAAGACTGCTGAGTCTGGATCTAAAGAGCATCACAACTCCTAAACTAAACCATGGCCTTATCCAAACTCAGCATCCTTCCTTTTAATTGCATCCTTAGTTTCTTGTTCAGGTTTCCTGTCTATAATGCCATTTATTCCCACTGTGGCTGTTCAGTAACAAACACCTTGGTGTGACAAGGAAGACAAAGTTCTGCTCAGCAGGTTCTCCTCTCTGACAGGGGTGAAATGCAGCCCCAAAGGGATGGGATATGTCTTGATATTTGCCCTTACATCAAGATTTTATCATGGCATATTGAAGAAGGCTTCTTGGAGACCTTGACAGAAACACAGGGAAAGGCTAAGAAGAATTGCCATATTAGCTCCCCTGGCCACGGCAAAGGTGGTGCAGGGTGAAATGTTTGGAAACAATTGATGTGCTCTTACACCAATATGACCTTTGAGAGTGCCAGGGCTGTAACTCAAGCATTAATAATGGATTACCAAAATCAACCAGCTGCAAGGGAACCACTTCTCCCTGCTTAGATAATTCTCCTCCCTGAGAAGAAGAGCTATTGATTTTGATATCAATTCCTTCCTCCCCAGTGGAAGAGCTACACCCCACCATCGCCGCCTGTGACCGTGAGCTCTCTCCTGATCTGCGCACGCCGTACGCACCAGCCACGTTACTCTGCTCCAGCAACAGAGGCAGCCCCTCCAGTACAACTGGGACTGCTGCTGGAAGCTCTGTGAGCTTTTATCTTCTCACCAGAAGATTCAATCAGCTCTGCCATTCAGTGTTGGTTTCACACGAGTCTGCAACGTGACGTGTCTGAGCACCGTGAACCTGGCTGGACCTGCGCTGGCTTTGCCGTACCCACAGCATAAGAGGTACGAGTGAGTGTCAGCTTTGGTCCACCGTGTGCGTGGAAGATGGTTTGTGCAAACACTCTTACACATACATGTCTTTGCTTCACTGTCTTGATCTATTCTGCTCTCCTGAGTCCATGTGTAGTGACAGGACAAGGGGTGATGGCTTTATACTGGAAGAGGGGAGATTATGCTCTCTGAAGGTGGTGAAGCACTGGACCAGGTTGCCCAGAGAAGCTGTAGCTGCCCCATCCCTGGAAGTGTTCAAGGCCAGGTTGGATGAGGCTTTGAGCAACTTGATCTAGTGGTAAGTACCCTGCCCATGGCAGGGGGGTTGGAACTGGATGATCTTGAAGGTCCTTTCCAACCAAACTGTTCTATGATTCTGTGTCTGTGTTTTACCACGTGCACTTGCACTTGCCAGTGCTGAGATGGGGCTCTGGATACTGTGATCTTTATGTCTTGCTTGAGCTGCAATCTCTGGTGGGGCTGGAGGGAGGGAGCAGAACATGCTTTGAGCTTGTTCGTGATAAGGAAGTCTTGTATTCATGGGCTGAGCTGAAAATCTGTGTCTGTTTTGGGTTTGGGCCAGCCTGAAACAGGAATCATTTGTGAGTTTGTGGCACCTGTCAGTAGAACACTTACTTTTAATCTGTTTTCCAAAGAAAACAAAAAAGTTTGCAGTCACACAGTTTTGTGTGTGCATCTGAGTCCTGTCTTTCCACCCAGTGACGTTTGAGCTCATTGACCAGCTTTAACCACGTTTAGCTGTGGTTGGTAAATGTGGGCTAAAAAGATATGACGAAATAGTCGGATGTAACACTAAAACCCTACAAACAGCCTGAGAGAAGGCAAACCTGCAGCACGTGTTCAACCTTAATGAGACACTGGAGAATCCACCCGGGAGAAGAAAGCCCTGGGTGCGGGGCACCTTCTAGTCTGAGTTCACACCGCTCCAGACATCAGAGAATCCAACTACAAGAGGCAAACCTGCAGGGAACTGGGCTTCGTTAGTTCCTCTGCTTGCGGAGCAACTTGTTTTCTTGGAGCACCTTTCATCTCTTTGCAGGCACGAGCTGCAGAAACAAAGGGCTGGATTCACGACAGGATTTAGGGTGCTGTTACAAAATGGTGGGAGCAAGGGTCCTCTTTTACCTGATAGCCCCGCTGGAAGCCGGCCGGGATGGGATCTGAGACACGGCTGTGTGGATGGGTGCTGAGCCCTCAGGCAAGGTGAGGGAGGAGACCCTCAGGCTGGTTGGGAGGGGGCATCTTGTGAATCCAGCTTGAGAAACGTAAACTCTCTTTTTTAACAGAAATGCTGAAATGAGGCGTTTGGGCAGCTTGAGTCTTGTTCATGGGAAGAAATGAGATATTGAGGGAATGGCCAAAATAGTTCCATGGTGCAAATGGGAAGGAGCCTCTGGAATTTGTGAGTTTAGGGCATACAAAGTATTTCTGGAAAATACAAACGCAAAAAAGCACCCTAAAACCCAACCTCTTACCTGCTACAATAGCCTACTTGCCTCCTAGGCTCCTTGTCGTCCAAGGACATGTCTTCAGACCAAAAATCAGCTCTACAGAAGTTCGTTAGGAAGCTTCATAATGAAATTGCTGCAAATTTACCATAAAGTAGAAGAACTGCAGCCCTGAAATTCTGGGATCTGCAAAAACCTGCCCTTACCTGACCCCAGTAGCTGAACGCCCAGTGAAAACTCACCATGAGCTATGGGCTCCCCTCCAGCCTGGCTGCTTTTCAGAAAGCTGGCTGATATCTGAAATCCTTGCTCAGAGTCAGGTGGTAAGATGGGAAATCCAATCGTTTTACACCGGTCAGCAAGCGAGCGTTGCTGAGCATGTGGGCTAGTCGATAATTGGCTTTAATTAAGTAAAAGTTGTTTCATTAATACGGCTTTAAATAGATACTCTGCGAAATCTGCCTGGGGGAATCTCAGGGTCAGGACAGCCTTACGGTGTAGATCATCACAAAATAACTGAGTAGGGGCTGAGACACCAGCAGGATGAGCACAGCAGAAAAAAAAAAAAATAAAAACCAGCAGGACACAGCTTCGTTAGCTGCTCTGGACTTGAAGGCACAAGAGTGTTGGCTTCACCCAAACTTGAGTAAGCCAAAAAAAATTTTTTTTTTTTTGAAAGCAGAAGCACAGTCTGTGGAAAACTTACAGCTTAAAGCAGTTCTCATTGGTTGTGTCTGTTATCCATCTCATTTCCCTTTAGAGGTCCTGCAGATGCTGGAAGCGTGGTTGAACCATGGCGGTCACACTGGGCTCTGGATCCCGAATGCCTTGTCCCACCCAGGAGTTCTGTCCCGATCCATGGTCTGAGGGAGTTGTTCCCAGAGTGCATCCCATGCTGCCCACAGCTCTGAAGACAGCTCTTCTGCCCCGATCAGCACGGAGCGACCTCAGCTCTCCAGCTGAGACATGGTAGGTTTCGGGAGTCACTGTGCTTCTGGGCACAGGTATCCTTTTCTTGAGACCTTGGGACTCAGTTTGCTAAACCAGAGTGACCTTCCTGAGTCCTGAAGTTTCAAAAGGAATTTGAAATTCATAATCTGGCTATTTCTGTACGGAGCCAGCCCCTGATGGGAACCCCTGTGGCGATT
This sequence comes from Tauraco erythrolophus, assembly GCF_009769465.1. NCBI lineage: Eukaryota > Metazoa > Chordata > Aves > Musophagiformes > Musophagidae > Tauraco > Tauraco erythrolophus. The sequence goes on from NC_141477.1 coordinate 23,160,568, forward strand.
TGGCTTGGGGAATAATGAAAACCCCAAACAATCTGTTCGCTTTTATTACCCCAATTATTTCTGTCCTAAAACTATGAGCAATAAAACTCTTCCTTTTACCAAGAAATGGATTTAGTTTCCTGGTTTCCTCTGGACTGAGGTGGCTATCACACCCGATAGCTGCCCGACACCCCAGCCCAGCTGCCACTCTTTGGAGAGCATCAAGTTGGGAAACGCCTTCTCTTCTAGAGCAAGTTGGGATTTTGGATCTTGTCAAATACCGACGAGCTGGTGTGTGCTCCTGGGCGCCATCGAACCACGGATCTGCCATGCACATTGGGGTTCCATCAAGGGTGTTTCTGCTCTCCATAAGATGCAGAAGGGACCTGTGGGTTTCTCCAGCTGAAAAGCCAAGCGGAGGAGAGAGGGACGCTGTCCCCGAGCATGTCCACAGGGACATGCTGAGGACTCGTTGGCCTATTTCTGCAAGCAACACCTTTGGGTTTCAGGCTCTATTTCTTTTCAGATCCAAGCGGCAAAGGCTGCGTGAGCTCCAGACTCCTGCTCTTGTTTTAAAGCGTGTTGGTGTCCCCTCCTCCGGTATTGGCCGCGACAGTCCAGGAGTGGAAGGCTTCTGATTAACACATTGTGCACGTAACCTGACATGTTGCCCAGTTTTAATATGCTCTTTCATCAGGTCACGCGGTCCCTTTGAAGGTTCTTTGCATATTTCCAGAGCACAATATCTACAAACAACTCCTGCTTCCTCCCTTCCCGGTCGCTTACACCCGTGTTGACAACCCACATCACCTGATCGCCAGCAAATTTCTCTTCTGACTTGTGTCTTCTTGAATTAAAAGCAAAACAAAGCAAAATGTGAGGCTTCCTGCAACGAGACTCCTGTCCTTGGAAACCGCGGCCAACCAAAATGGTAAATCTGGCCTCTCCTTCATGAACTGACTCTCACTTGCCTGAAGCAGGTTGACACTGGGGTGGTGCTCACCCCAATTTGCATTGCAGTAAATAATTGAAGTTTTTCCTCCAACCCTTTTACATGGAACGTTTTTAAAAATATGGCTTAAAACCTGACCAAACCAGGTTGCTTTATTGCCAAGTGAGACTTCAGAAAGCATAAATAGTGTGAGTAGTTATTGAGGCAAATATTATTGAGGCAAGTTATTGGGCACCACCCAAGGATGCCCATGGCTACAGAACTGCCCTGCCCTTGACGAGGTGCCACACGGAGGTTTCTGCATTTTCATCTCTACGTCTCTATGTGCTGGTGTGGACGTAGCCTTCAGCATTTTGTCAAGAAGACACCAACCTCACTGACTGCCGTGGATCAAGGGATGTGCTGTTCATTGAAATGGTACTTCAGCCAAACACAAACTGCTGGACTCAGTTCAGGAGCAACCCGATGAAACCGCATGGTCTGTGGTGAAGAAGAGACTGACGTGCCTTCCAGTTCCTGGGAAGGCCAGGGTTTTGTTGCAATTGATGGAAAAAGAACAGTTCCTTTGGTGGGTGTTTTCTTCCATCCGTCTCACGCTTCAAATTCAGGGTGAGTGAATCAGCTTTGGGCAGCACTGCTGTCCCTCTCCACTGGTTGCAAAGGGATGCTTAGACTCAAATGCCTCATTTTTGGCCGGGTGAAGCTGTGTGAGGTGTATTTTGCCAGTAAGGCTCTAGGAAAGACCTCTGGCCTGCAGCCTCAGTGTTAGAATTGATTGGTAAGATGCCTGGTGACACCAGCATGCTCAGTCTGTCCCATCAGGGGTTCTGCCAGCAGAAGGCAGCAACCTGCTCCCTTCTGAACATCCTGACTGCAGAAGCAGCCTAGACACCTGTGTGGTGGTCAGAGCAAGGAGTTTGGGTTATCGTCCTAGGTCAGACTGAGAAGGTCCCAATACTTCCCTCCCATTATCTGCAAAGTTTGACCATTTCTCACATCAATCCCCTTTAACCACCTGTAAGATCCAGCTGTCCCTCACAACGTTGCTTTTATTCTGCCATCTTCCGACACTGGCATCTGTCGCATCTAGTGATTCCTTCTGTCAAGACCAGTAGTCTGAGCTCCAGCCAGGAGCTCATCAGTGGCCTAGTCATTTGTGTGGGCCACTCTCCAAAAAACACAGTTGGGTGGTAACGAATTGACCAAGCCCCATGCCAGAACACGCGAGGTTAGGTGCAGACTCTGCTGGCTTTCGCCCTTCTTTTTACTGGTGCTGCAAGGGAAGATGAGGCAGATGGCTGACCTCATCCTTTTGAGTCCTCCTGCAGACCCTTACCTTGCAAAAGATCCCCACAGTGAACCTCGAAGAGCCCCTCCACCCTCCCCACCCTGGGCAAAGCTGGAAGCTGGCATCCCAGCTCACGCGGCTGCCGAGCAGTAGCAATGCCGCAACCAACGATGCCCCCTCCGTCCAGCCCTGGCTGGGGGTGGACGTGGCCCCCGCAGCAGTGACCACCCCTTCTGTTAAAAGCAGCTGGATTTTGGCATGCTCCTGTAAGGGAAAGGACATCTTTTTTCTTTCCTCTTCTTCTTCTTCTCCTGCATTTTGATGGGGCTTGAGATCTCTCGGAGGAAGACGCTCTTCCCTTTTTATCAATTAGGAGCACACACGCGCGCGCTCTCGCTCCCTCTCCCACCCCTACTCTGCTTTCCTCCCAGCTCCCCTTGGCTGCTGGTTTCAGACAAAGATGTGTGAGCTCTTTGATCTGCCTGGCAGCCACCACTGGGGGATTGGCTTGGAGGTTAATTACACACAGGCCGTCTCCAGCTGTGGCAGGGAGCCGTTCGGCTGGAGAGGGAGCTGTCCCTTCTTCCCCCCCAGCTACAAACTTCAAGGGGACAGGAGGGCAAGGAAGGTACCGCTGAAACCCCTTTTGATATGACAAACGGGCTCCTTGCTTGCCTCTCTGGTTCTTGTTTTGTTTGTCTAACTGGTATTTGAAATATGGATGAGCTCTCAGTCCTGAGGGTCCAGCCAACGTCTTAACAGAACCTTGTCTTTCCCCCCCTCGCTTCCCCTTCCCGTGGGGGCAGAACTGGAGTTCATCTCTTCTGTCTGTCTGTCTGTCTTGCCTGTCTGTGTGTCCTTGTCCTGGAGCCCTCTGCCCGCCTGCCCATGGCTCAGCCCATCTCGCCAGGAGATGCACAGGCTGGATGGACCCTGGGCTCAGCCCTTCTCGCCAGGAGATGCAGAGGCTGGATGGACCCTGTGCTCAGCCCGTGGTCGAGCAGCGATCTGCAGCTGTGGCAGGGACAGGAGCCTCGTCCGGCAGAGGAAATTCATTGGAGCTGATGGCTGACACCCGGCAGGGTTTGCATTCAATCCCTCTCTCTTCTGCTGACTTGCTCTGCGATTACCTTTTTTTTTTTTCCCTTTCTTTTAAAGCCACTTAAATCCCTTTGTGCCTCAGTTTCCCAGTCTTCCCTATAGAGGCAAGAAACATTTATCTGCTCCTCAGGGTCGGATTGAGGCTGATCGATTCCCTTGTCCGACATCCCAAACCAAGCAGCGCCGCAGAAGAGGGCTGTTGATGTAATCCCCCTGCCTTAACAAAATCCTTCCCAAAAGGAGACGCTTCAGGGCAGGCTGTGGTTGGATTTCAGTTGCTTTTCAGTGGCTCATAGGCCCCTCTGTCGGCTTCTGGGCTCCCCCACCACATCGAAGTGTGGGGCTGGAGTCAAAGGATCCCACGCAGAGAGCAGGGGGACCCTCAGGCAATGAGATCAACCCTTCAGCAAGGTCAGAAGTGGGCAACAGTCTGTATCCTGTATTAACTAGATGATCTTTGAGGTCCCTTCCCACCCTAACCATCCCCAAGGGCATCGCGCAGCCCAGCCCGCACCCCCGCGGGAGTGCAACCCCATGCAGGCAGTGAGGTGGGGGGTGGTGTAAGAAACATCACCCTTTGTCTCGCCCCAGGGTGACTGCAATGCTCTCAGCTTCCCTTCCTCTCCTCCTGGAACGCACAGCTTTGGGGACTCGAACTATTTTATGCAAGTTTCAAGGTAGCCATAGGGCGGGACGGTGTGGGGAAGCCTGCAGAATAGGTGGGGTTTGTTGCAGATGTGGAGATGTGCTCTGTGGTCTTTTCTGACAGTTGCAGGACCAGTTACACCACCTGTGTCTTCACAGACACACGCACTCGAAAACGTAGGAGTCATGTCGGGAAGAACGAGCAGTGGATGGACAAACTCTGCCCTGTGACATCGGTTCTCTCCAACACACTGACCACATCTTTGGATTCATCTACATTTCCAGCCTCTCCAGGATCCTGCAGCAGTGAGTTCCACTCTTGCATGAAAATGACTATTTTTCTTGAACTGTTTGATAATGATTTTGTCAAGCGTCCCTTGTCTGTGCGCGGTGAAGTGGGTGATGGTGATTTCCTGCTCCTTCTGTCTGCACCAGAAATGAATCTATAGACCTCATATCTGCAGCCAGCTCTCTGACATGCACAGTGACACGGACAGGTATTGTCACAGAAACACGGAATGGTTTGGGTTGGAAGGGACCTTAAAGATCATTTAGTTCCAACCCCCCTGCCATGGGCAGGGACATCTTCCAGTAGACCAGGTTGCTCAAAGCCTCATCCAACCTGGCCCATCTTCCTCTCTGATAACTCCTGGGTTGCAATTCCCACCTCAGGAGGGTGTTGAACTCTTTTCAGAAACCTCACCTCCAAATGGTGGTAGGCAAGTCCAATGCACAGTCATAGAAAATTGTCCTCCCAGCTAGTGGATGCTGGCTTCTCCTTCAGCTCAGGTTTGGGGTGCTTCTGCCCACTGAGGCAACACCAGCTTCCGTCATCTCCATGCACTTTTCCACTCCTAAACTCATCTGGCAGTGGAGGTGCTAGAAAATAGATGAGGAAACAGGCAGCAGGGAGGGATGAAGGAGACCTCTTGCTCCTATAAGGAGAGGAGGTTCCTCTGTGGGTGATAAACTCGCCACCTCAAGTCAACACTCCAGCTCCTCTCCCTGGCCGCAGAGATGGTTGTGGTCTGGCAGGTCTGGGTGAGGAGATGGTCTGATTGACCATTGCTTTATGGAGAGAGCCTGTCACGGGTGCTGGAGGTCTCGCGGAGCCCTGCGTGTCCCACCAACTCTCCCCAGATGCCTCCAGGGTCTCCCAGATGAGTCACAGCTCCTGCTGACTCACCCAAGTGGTGTTATTCACTGTTTGCTCCTTAAATATTTCTCCTGCAAATGAGCGTGTTAATGAACATGTCTAAAGAGTTGATTATTTTTACTTTTTTGAGTTCTGTTTTACTTGACCAGAGGACCTTTGTGACCTGGGGGGCAGCTGGGACAGGGAGGATCTGAGGGGACGGGCTGGCTCAGAAGGTCTGTCCTTGCACTGAGCTGCACGGGAACAGGTGCCCAGTAGAGAAATGGGCTTTGGGGCAGATGTGGAGGTCGGCAATGCCCACGGCAGCAGCTGGTTTGTGCAGAAATAGCAGCGGAGTCTCCTCTTGTGCGGAGCTCCAACTGGAGCTGCCTTCCCTTCCTGGCGCTGGAGCCTTTCTCCTGCGTATCCAGGCTGCCAGCGCCTCTTCCCTGCACTTCCTCATAAGTCACATCCCTCAACTTGTGCTAAGTGAGGTCTCACCGCCCATAAGTTCTGCTGCACCCCTTCACTCGGTGCCGGGAGAGGCAGGAGCCGGGCAGCCCCCTGAGAGCAAGCATGCCCCGAGGAGGGTCCCATCCGGGCAGGGAATGGTTAATCTCCTGAAACGTTGAACCCTGGTGGGCTTCTTTTCCCCCGTAATAATGAGAAGTGGAGTGTGCACATCGCAGTGTGATTATTACCTGTTTATTTTTTCATGAGGCTTCTCCACTGCGTGTCACTCCGGTGTCATCATCCGTAAACACATTGATTTAACCATCACTTTGGAACGGCGCTCGCCCGCTCCGCAGGCTGGATACCCGTCCCCTGGGAGGACCTGGAGTGACGAAGTGGGCTCCGAGCTCGTCCTCAGGCTTCGCTTCTCTCCTCCTGCAGCATCGCCCCTCCTCCGGCTCCTCTTTTTCCGTGAGTCTCTTTCCTTTTCCTCTCTGCTCATCTCCTGCTCTCAGCAGCAGGTGAAGGACAAGCACATCTGCTGTCCCAGCCCCGTGCTCCGTGGGCAGCTGGGCACGTCAATCCGTCAAAGACTCCACGTCTCAGCTCGTGCACCGCCTCGTCCTGCAGCGGTAGAAGGGTTGGTATGAGTGTGACATAGTCATGGTGGATCAGTGTCTTTCTTGGCCAAAGAGAAGGTCCAGGTGCCTACACAAGCGAGGGATGCTGTGGTCAGCACTGCTTTGGGAGTGAGCTGAAGGAAAGCGTTTGGTGAGGCCGAAGGGGGACAGCGAGGAGGGGTTGTGGAGGGAAGGGGAAGCATCTTCTCCTAAGCATCTTCCATAGCATGGCAGAAAGCACCATGTCTGAAGGTCAGAGAGGAATTGCTGTCTCTGGAGCAAGCTCGGGAAGTGTGAGGAGAAAGGGTGAACGGAGTGAGAATGGAGATGGGTTTAGGACTTCACTTGTGATGAAGACTGGGGAGTTTCAAACGACGTAGCCTCCCCGCCCAGAAGTCTTATGAACGTTGAAGACCAATGGCAGACTCCTTCTGGGGACCTCTCAGCTCAGGTGGAAACAGAGCTTAGGGGCACAACAAGCTGACAAACCTCCTGCAGACCTGCACAGTCGTGTGAACCCACGGGATGGTCGGGGAAAGTCCTGCCCCTCTCCCACGTCAGAGGGGAAGAACGTCCGGCCCTGGGGACTTCTCCTTTCCTGGAGAGGAGCTGCAAGGCTGGGCTGCCCTTGGAGGATGGGTGGGTGGATGGATGGATGCCTGATGTGGATGCCATGGCACCGGCCTCATGTGGTCCTGCAAGAGTGAGCCAGGTCTCTATGGGCAGCCACCAGTTGGTCCCCACCACTTGCAGCAGCCACGACCAGCCAGACAAGGGACACCCCAGGGGACAATGTCAAGAGCAGAATGTGGGAAAGAGGGACAGGGAGGTGATGGAGGTGAGGAAGAAGGTGCAGAAAAGATGGAAGAAGGGAAAGATGGGAGCAGGGTGAGAATACACACTGGAATCCAGAATTGGTTTTTCCTCCCAGAAGCCTCCTGGTTTTAGCAAAGTCCTTTTCTGTCTTTAATGAATTCTGTCTCCCTTCCCCCTGCCGACCCCGGAGAAGATGGAATGTTTCCAAGAGCAGGAGGGAGGGAGAGGTGAGAGGGGTTTGGAAATAAAATTTAAAGAGAGGGGGGGGGTGGGGAAAGAAAAAAAAAAAATGAATAATTTTTTTTTAATATAAAAAAAGAGAAACTCCTCTTTAAAAGTCACTTTGCATCCCGTCCCCGCGCGGGAAGGCAGCACGGGTCACGCCGGCGCCCTGGCGCTGCGCCTCGCCTTCGCCGCCGCGCTAATGACGCTGGAAATCCAAATCCGTGCGGGAGGCGGCTGCGCGGGGCCCTCCGGCCGCGGCGCTTCCCGGCCGGAATTGCGGGGCGGCAGGTGTGCCCGCATCCCTCGTCGGCGCCGCGCTCCCCTCCCGCCTCACCCCGCACCCCCCGACTCTTCAACCATCGCACACCTGTCAAAACGATTATGGCAATGAGGCTCCGTCACGGGCAGAAGGAGCAGATTTGTAGGAAATCCTCTTTTTCCCCTCGCTCTCGCCCTTTCTTTTTTGTGTGGGGGATTTTTTTTTTGTTTTTTTTTTTTATTCTTTCGCTCACGTTCGCGCCGCTCAAGGGGGATTAAGAGAAGGGGGGATAAAAAATTCCCCTGGCAAATGGATCCTAAACACGCATTGTTGTCGGTGTTTTTTTTTTTTTCCCCTGGTATATTCCGGAGCCGTAGCAAGGTTTCCACGCCGGGAGCTCACGGATAAAGCTGTAACGTAGCAAACGAGCAGCAGCCCCGACGAGAAACACCAGCCTCCTCGTGCATCCCATCGCTTGCACGTGCACGGACACCCGTGTATCCCCCAACGGAGCAGCCCAGCGCTTGCAAAAACACCCAAAAATCCAGTGCACGGCTGGGATTGGCTGTGTCCCTGTCTCCCCACGGCACGGGAAGCAGCACCGAGGCGCACACACGTGCACGCAACCACCTCCGCACGAGCACACACGCTCACACGCGCAGGTGGGGGACCACAAACCCGTGTTCACACGCACGCGCAGGCGTGCAAATGCTCCGACTCGGCCCCACGTGCACCTGCCACGGAGCAGCTTCCCTCGCCCGCTGGGGGTTCGACCCACGCTCGTTAAACTCCTCGCTAAGCAGCAATTAGCGGCGAACGAGGCGCAGAAACGCGGCGCCGATCTGCGCAACCTGCGGCGGGGGCAGAGGTGGGTCTGACTCGGAGGTCGGGTTGCTCCTTGTCACGCACTGGTGTTGGAAAAAAACGATGGGATGGTTTATAAATTAAAGCATGGGTTGGAATAAATTGTGGTCAACCCACACAGGCCTTTTTACGGAATCGGTCTTCTGCCCACCCGCCTAGGATGGACCAAGAGGCACCAGCCAGGATGCAGTCACCCGTTGGGATGCCCACCCACCTAGGATGGACCAAGAGGCACCAGCCAGGATGCAGTCACCCACTGGGATGCCCACCCGCCTAGGATGGACCAAGAGGCACCAGCCAGGATGCAGTCACCCGTTGGGATGCCAGCCTGCAGCAGATGGACAGCTGCCTTCACAGACAGACGGAGAAGCGGTGAGCTCTTCTGACATGCCTCGGGGGGGGACGACTTATAAAAGCCCCTCTTAGACCATACCCGTTCTGGAGGTTGTCCCCACTCTGCTGACCTTTTAGCCCGAGTGCTGAGCGATGCACGGGTGATGGGACCTGCTTCTACACCTGCAGATAAAGAAATCCCACCGGGAAGCGAGGCAGAGGTTGGGAGGAGAAGCAGGAGTTGTGGTACAGGTTGCAGAGTGGTGACAAGTGAGGTGGGGGAGCTGCACTATATGTATATTTTATAGTACATGGAATGTGACTTTTAAAGCATCTCCAGTGATGATGAGGGGCTGGCCGAGCCCGAAGCTGCTCTGGATCTCAGTCAGTCTTATCTTAGGTTGTTTGGAAATAAATTGGTTTATCCTGCCTGCCTCCCCCTGATCCAATCAGGTCTTGAGTGATTGCCCAACTTCTCTGGACAAATTTACAGTGTGTTTTTTTTTTTTTACTTGTTATTGAATCACAGAATGGTTTGGGTTGAAAGGGACCTCCAAGATCATCTAGTTCCAACCCCCTGCCATGGGTAGGGACACCCTCCACTACACCAGGTTGCTCAAAGCCCCATCCAACCTGGTCTTGAACACTGCCAGGGATGGGGATGGGGCAGCCACAGCTTCTCTGGACAACCAGCTGCAGTGCCTCAGCACCCTCAGAAGGAAGATACTTAGATCCAGTTTGAACTTCTCTTGTTTCATCTTATGCCTATTGTGTCTCATCTTTCTGCCATGCACCACTGTGAGGAACCTGGCTCCATCTTTTTTATGACCTCCCTGTAGGCTTGAGAAAGCTTCTATCAGAAGGTTGGTAGCTGCTGAGATGGCTGAAGCTCTCTTTTCTGCAGGCTGAACAAGACCAGCTCACTTAACATCTCCTCAGAGAGCAAGTGCTCCAGGAGCAGTACCCCGTTGGCACATCCTTCTTTCCATCCTTCAGGTGATGAGCTTGCTGCAGAGCAAGAGGGGATAACATCACGTTCAGGTATTTATAATAACAGGGCCTTCGATGCTCCAGAGCTCTACTGTGCCAGGTAGCAAGATACACAGAGGAAGAAAAAAAAATATGTCTCAGAAGTCACCCAGGAGCTCTTCAGAAGATGTGGAGAGCAGACCTCGGTTTCCCCAGCCCCATCCTTGCCACTGGCTTTTTGTGTTGTTCAGGAAAAGCATTTCCAGAGGAAAAGAGCAGAGGGCTTTGGATGAGGAGCCATCACCATAGCTTTAGGCACATTTCCACACTTGGTGGACCAGTGATAGCCTTAAACACGTGTTCAGGCATGTGGAGTCCAGGTCTCCTTTAACCCTGCACCTCTTACCAAACTCAGGAGCATGAATAAAAGAGGAAAAGCAGAATGTCCCCATGGAAGGGGGAGGGCACCACTGGCCAACAGAAATGGGGGAAAGAAAGAGAAAACCACAAGTGAATGAGTGAGGACAGAAGAGCTCATTTTGTCTATTGAAAAGATTCTGTTTAATAAAAAATTGATGACATTTTAGTCTCTGAGATAGGCCTGTTCCCCTTTAAAATGAATCCCATCACTCTGTTTTTCATCTCACTTAGCTCCTTTCTGATAATCAATCAGGCACTTTCTCCATCTCCCCCACATCGTGGGATCCACTGGAGACTCTTTCACGTGGCCCCTTTTGAAGCGGGTGCTACTCGACACGGGAGGGAAAAGAAGAGTTAGTCCTAAATAAATAAACAAACAAACTAACTAAACTCTTTTTTTTGTTTGTTTTTTGTTTTATTCCTATAAGGAATAATGCAAAGGATTTCAAAGAAGAGGGAGAAGGATCGTTAAAGCGGAGAGAACAAACAGTCCAAGCTCCATCCTGAGAACACAGACGCTTCAGAAATCACCCAGGTCAGCCAGTGTCTCGCCAAGCCCCTCACGTACCCCGCACCCGCCTTCTCCTTTTCCAGGTTAACCATCGGAGTCATTGGCTGGACAGCGGAATGGTTGCCCACCATCTCTGCTAAGAGAAATCTGGGGCCGGATTCAGAAGATGTGGAGAGCAGACCTGGCTTTCCCCAGCCCCATCCTTGCCGCTAGCTTTTTGTGTTGATCCGGGAGAGTGTTTCTAGAGGAAAAGAGCAGAGGGCTTTGGATGAGGAGCCATCACCATAGCTTTAAGCACATTTCCATGCTTAGTGGACCAGTGATAGCCTTAAACACATGTTCAGATATCTGGGGTCCAGGTCTCCTTTAACCCTGCATCTCTTACCAAACTCAGGAGCACAAAAAAAAAGAGGAAAAGCAGAATGTCCCCATGGAAGGGGACTTTCTTTAAAATTTTAATCATAACTATCAAAAACCAGGAGCTTAGAGAACTAAAAAAAAGTCACCAGCTCCAGTTCATTCCTTAGCTGGGTCTCTAACTCATCTGATCTGATCCTGGGGATGTTCACCAGGATGTTCTTCTTTGCAAACAACATCATTAAAATGCCAAAAGCCTGGATGAAGGTATTTAGCAGAGCATGAAGCATTGCAGAGTGTATCCCTTGCTTTGAGACCATTCTGCTGGGAGCAGCTACCAGCTCTGGAAAGCTCAGCCTGTCTCTTATCGAGGGATCAGAGGGTGGAAGGACCTCAGCTTGGTCATGAGACTCAGTGGGGCATCCTGAAGGGAAGGTCCTTGTGGCTGAAAAGCTCAGGTTTGTAGGGGAACACTCGGCTTGGAACAGCCCACGGACAGAGGATTGCTGATTAGATGCAAGGGGAGAGGCAGAGGGAGCCCACCGTTGTACATCGTGTCAATGGATCTACTGGAGACACTTAGAACAGCTGGAGTTGTGGGCAGAGCAGCTCCACCTCTGGAGACTTTGCGGTGTTTAAGTTAAGCCATGCAATGAGCTGGCCTATAGACTTCCAGCTACTACCCCTCAGGCTGCAGACATCTCCCAGGCTTGCGCTCGGATCTATGAATGCAAGCCATAGGACGCTCCACATCAAGGTCTGGAGCATTTCAGAAGGCAAAAAGAAATGCCTGGAAAGGACTTTCCACCTGCTCCAGGGGCAAGAGCAGGAACAGGGCTAAGAGAAGAGGCCAGACACGGATGCAAAGAGCGGACAGTCCATGAGGGCAAGGCCTGTTTTCTGCACCAAAAAGCAGTTCTGCAAGCTCAGCCTAACTGCACAGAGGTGTTGGCAGCATGTCAGTGCTGTAGGAAACCAGGAGAGGTTAAGATCATGTTAATTTGTACACACACAGGGGGATCAGGAGGACTGGAAACAGGGGAGGGAGCGAGGGAGGGTGGATGAAAAGAGGAGGAGGAGGGAGAAGACTTGCACACGAAAATGTTGGGTTTACGTGTGTGGGGGGGGTCCGTTTCCAAAGCAAGAATACAAATGATCCCAACAAAGCCCAAGCTGTCCTGAAACCCTGTAGCCAATTAGTGCACATCAATATTTAATCAGATCTCGCTATTGTGCAGCCCGGACTGTGCTACCCCAGCCCCTGCCACACTCACTCTTTCCCATCACAGACACGCTGTTATGACACATAATGATATTGTCGATGAATAATTTAGAGCAGTTTTTCTCCTCTTCTCTCTCTGTCTCTCTCTCTCTCTCTCTCCGTGCCCTTATTAGCAGAAAATGTGGAACAACTTCTGGGAGGAGGCGAGGAAGGAGCTACTTCCGTAACGTCAGTCGATGACCAGCCCGACCTCCTGCCTTCCTCAGGCATCCGAAATCCATTGATTAATGCTCCCAGGATGGGTTGGAGGTGACCTTCCCTTAGTTGAGGGACTGGGAAATAAGCTAAGAGGGACAGTTGACGCGGAAAAGCCCGTTGAAGCTACGTACCTCCTTGGACTGAGCCATCTTAAATCCCAGGGGTCATGACCAGCAGGGAAAGCACCAGCCAAACATGATGGAAGATGTCCAAGGAAACGTCCCTGGGCCTAGAGTGGTGAAAGGGAAAGGTTCAGTCTTGCCCGTCTACATCATGATGAGACCAGCGAGTGTTGAGCTGTACCTCCATCTCTACTGGGTAGAGCTGTACCTCCAACCTACCAGGTAGAGCTGTACCTCCATCCCTACCAGGTAGAGCTGTACCTCTGTTCCTATTAACCTAAGGGTTAATTTGTTACTGCTGACTGATCTTTGTGTGATCCTTCAGGAAAATTATGGAGCAAATGGTGGTGGAAGCATAGATCTTGGAAATTACTATTACTATTTTTTAGCTTAATCTGAGTCTAATCAGGCAAGCCAATGAATTTGAACTATTTTTCTCCTAGCTCCACTCTGTTTCCCATCCTGGCCTCTCATCGATAGCTTTTGACCTCGTGTCTGCCAGGCTCTGCCTTTCTCATTAGTTACTTCTGAACTTGTTGGCTGAAGCCAGGCTGTCAGGGTGAGGAGTCTCAGGAATTATAATGTTCCTACAGGATACGGGTGAACACAGAAGAGAGGGACTAAATTAGCTCCTGCATCACAGGAAACGCTGAGTGGGATGGATCATATAACTCCCAGTTATCAAGTCTGGTATGGATGACAAGGGAAGGAATAATTGTCTCTATCAATATTTGTTCTAAAAATAGCAAGAAGTCTTCTCCCAGCATTTTTTTTCACAAAAATAAAAAGAGGTTCTGTTTGGCTTAAATTATTTTGGGGAACAAAAGACTTGTCCTGATTTCAGGCACTGGAGTGCAGGAAATTCAGTTGTCTTCTGACATGAGTCTCTGACACAGAGGCCAAGCATCCATGGCCAGTAACTCAGACTTCCCATCCATTCCTGCCATGCTTACCTGATGTTTTGGTGCCCCTTAACTGCTCAGTCCTGCACGTATGGATTCAAACCAGAATGGAACTCTCCATGGGGCTGAAAACTCAGGTGGGGAGCTGCAGAGATGTCTGTCCCACCATCTGCATGCCAGTGGTCCTCCAAAGTTTTCCTACAGTTGTGCAATAGATGGTGGGCTGGTAGCTTCAAGTTTTGAGTTTTCAGATCTAAATAATGCTTTTTTTAGGAACTGAACTTGACCTGAGCTGCGCTGTTTGAAATGGAGTGAGAACCAGAACCAGCCTATCCTCCTGGAAATAAGGCAGCCCCAAGACAGATAAGCTCTCCTGCAGGTCACCAAAAAGGACTTTGAGGATGTTGGATTTCCAAAACCTGGAGAACTCAGAGGTTTGGTCCCCCAAGGCCCAGGGAAGCGTGGTGGGCACAGCATCACATGAGGTAACTGCTAGTTGTGAGGCAGAGCCGGGCAATTGGAGTAAGATTTGACATGGATGGAGCAGGATCTCCAAAGACTTTGCAAAATTCTTTTCCTGCCTGTGGAGACTCAGCACAGAAACCCTTGACGGGCATGGAAGTCTGGTCAAGCTTTCCAGGCATGGCAACAAGGGAAATGGCTAAGGTGGCCTCTTGCTGTGAGCTGTCCCATCATGCAGATGGTAACTGTGGTCCCTGTGCCTCAGTCAGGCATGTTCTTGTCTTCCATTTGCATACTCCAAGCTAAGCAAAGCTCATCACTGGTCACATCTGGGAGGTTTTGTCTCCTTCTGGATTTGCGTGCGGTGCTGGAACAAGCCCAGCAACTCTCGGTCCACCCCTCCGTGTCACCAGCACAGCATCAAAGTTCCTCCGTCCTGCCTCGAAATCATTACTATTGGCAAAATAATTGCAACACCAAAACTACTGAAAGCCCAGTTTGCACTCCTTTCATCTCTGCTCAGCCCGGATCTAGCCAGCCTCCGTGACAGGTACTTCTGAAAGGGAAGAGGAAGAAGGGGAAGAAATCTTATCCCTATCCTCCTCTTTACCAGGACATCATTGGCTATTCTCGTGCTATAAAGCACAAGATTATTTGAGTTTAGGGGGATTTTTTGTGTGTGTGTTTGCTTCTGAAGAGGCGAGTGTCAAGGTTGATTACCGATTGAGACCGGGGGATCTGAGGAGTGCATGAGGAAAACTGACTGATTATTCAAACCCCTTTCTCTCTTCTTTTCCTTTCTTTCCTTTGCGCCGGGATTGGATTGATCGACCCCGTCTTCATTATCTCCCCTTCTCCTTTCTCTCTTCTGGCCTCTACTGGGGATTCCTGACTAAGCTATGGCAGGGCTCAATTGATCCTCCGCCGTTCGCTCGCTCCTCTCCTCGCAAGGAGGGAAAACTGCCCCGCTGCATAATTCAAAAAGCAAACACAGAGAGAGGGAGAGAAATCGATACGGCTACAACTGATCCTGCAGATAAATGAAGCGGCGAGCGCGGGCGAGAGGGACGATCCTCGGCAGCGGCGCGGCTGAGCCCGGAGGAAGTTCAGTAACTTGGAGATGGGCTCAGGCGGAGACGGACCAGCTCGAAGCCCTTTTGGAGGGGGACAGGAAGGAAAGGGGGGGCCCTTGCCTCACTCAGCAAACTACCTGGGGTGCAGGAGAGCGCAGGGATGAGCAGGATAGACCCTCCGGAGCCTCTGTGCAGTGCGGGGTTCGCAGCATCCCTACTAGGGATGATATAGCGAGTGCAGCTCTGACCACAGGTGGCAAGAATGTCCTCTTGCTCCTCTCCCTTGTTAACCTTCAGGACTTCTTCTGCCTCCTTTCCAGCCCGAGCTGGGCTGTTTCCACACTGCACCCCATAACCACAGTGGTTTTCTTGCCGCTCCAGTGACAAAGCTTTGCCCTCCACAAGCCAAGGAGGTTGTGATGCTGGAAATAAAGTGGAAATGGAGGTTCCACTGCCTCTCCAGACTGGAAAAGCGTCCTCCAGGCTGTGAAATGTCAGTCAAACCCTTAGCAAAGCATCGCTGCACATCTGAGACAGCACAACCATCCTGCTCTGAGGGTCACTTGTTGCACTGCACAAGCATCCTGATGCCCCAGGAGGAGAAGCCATGTGGGCTCGTCCTGAGGACCCAGAATACGAACCCACCAGGAACAGAGCAAAACATAAAAAAGCCACCCAAATCAAAGGCTACGATTTCCCTCCTGCACAAGGAAGGTGGGCTGACTCCAGGGCTGGGTGCTGGTTGAGAGCCTGGTGGGAAAACAGCAAGCGTTTGGAAAAGAGTAAGCACATTTTCCCCTCATCTGGATGGTGAGTAGGTCACTCTTCCCACGTATCTTGTGTAGCAGAAATAGGGGAAGAGAGTCAGGAAACTGGGGAGATGATGTATCTCGATGGTCTGGCATGGAGAGCCACTAAGGGATGGCATCTAAAGGTACTGCTGCCCAAGATGCACAGTCCTTGGTGACTCCTCCATCCTCTTCCTTCTGTACCCATTATACCTGCTGTTTAAACCAGCCAGGAATAGGTCCCAAACATGCTTACAACGAGCCTGCAAGAAAGAGATCCAGAAGTCTGCAAAATGTTTTGGGTATTTTTTCCAGTGGCTGAAGTTTGATGCTACCACTGGCACCCAGCTGGGGTGGCTGACCCTCTGGGGAGGGGTGGGCTGGCTTCTGTGCTGCCGAGCGCTGCCAGAGGGACTGAAAACGGCCAAGAGTTTCAGATGTTGGCAAGGGGAAAATGGGATAGGAGATGCAGTCCCATCCCTGCATAGGGGGTACTGCCTTTGAGGTCTTCCCAATGTCCCCAGTTCACCACCCCTGTTCCTCTATCTCAGAGCACGTGGCAATGGACGGGGTAAAAGATAAAGTGGGAGAATTTAATTACCTGGGCTTGAAATCAAAGCCTGTGTGAGAATGGCGGGATAAAGGACATTGCAGCCAAAGCCCTGCATGGAAAACCAGGAATTTGGGTACATTGACTCTCTGAAGGTGAGTTTTGCAGCTGAATCGTCCGTTCTTGTCCTTAAGCAGCTTAACAAATACAAAATCCTGCCTTGAGCACAGAGATCTAACATACCAAATGACCAAAACCCAGGAATGTCCGGGCTACACGGGCAGTCCTGCCGAGTGCCTGGAAATGACGTAGTGAGAAAACCCTCGCCGGCACCAACGCGTTGTCATTGTCAGGCAGCGCCCAGCCCTTTCCTGGCTGGTAATGGATCCCCAGCAAGCCCCTGAGCTGGTGTCTCACAAGTGCAGGGAGCTTTGCGGAGCTGCGCTGAGGTTTCCTGCAGCCGGGAGAGAGCAAAAGGCTTTTAAAACAATATTGCTCTGTATTTTAAGATGATTTAAGAACCCAAAGACCAGCCCAGCACAGGGTTTGCCAGCAGAGGGGATAGATTGTTCTCTTAAAAGCTTTTAAATGCATGTGATAGAAAGGGGAAATACAGCTGCCTCACTGAAAGATATTGCTGCGGTACCAGCTTCCCAGCCGCCCACACATCGCTTTAACTCTGCTTTTGTTTGGAGCTGAAAAACACCTTTGTTCCGCGGTGGGATCTTCAAGGATCCCAAGTGAATCAGGCACCCAGGAGAGGGATTTCGAAAGAACGTGGGTGCTAAGAGAGGATGGGGAGGTTTCGGCACTCCTGAGTCATCCAGGTGCCTGAATGAATTCCCCTGAAATGCTACAGCTCTTCAGAATCCAACTCCCTTGGGCAAATCTTGCCTTTATCGATGTCCTCAGATGGTTGCAAGGCGAGGTCCTCCGCTCCAGAGTTTCCAGCAGAAACACAAAGAGACTTTTCTCTGCAGACACGTTTGTGCTGATGCACGGCACCCACCCAAGCCACCACCGAGAGACGCTCGCTCAGTGCTGCTGAGAGAGCCTGGAGCCAGTGGAGCCCTGGGATGCTGGAGAAAGGCACTGGTACCCCCGTCTAGGATGTCTTGTCAGCCTACAGAGTCCAGATTTGGCTTCTCCTCATCTCTCCCCTTTGCCCCCAGAGCACTCGCAGCCACGAAGCACTGAATCAACACCACCAAGGCTGCTTTTCTTCATTGCTCTGGCGAAGAGCTTGGACGTGTCTGTGTCCCAGCACTAAAACGATGAGGGCCATCCCTTGTACCCAGGGCTCCAACTCCAGATGCACCGTCTTGGTGCAGTCTGCAACGCTACCATGAAACATATTCCCAGTTTATCTGTCTGTGCCAAGCACTCTGTCCTGAATAACGTCCGATTTTCTGCTCTGCTAAAACTTGCAGCATGGGTGTAGACACCCTCCATTTGATTTCCCCCCAAGTCTCTGGAAAACCTGTGCACATCCCAGCTGTTCTCTCACATTAGAGCCATCTGCGTCTCACGTGCTGCTGGCTTTAAGGCCATTTGTCCTTCTCCTCAGCTTAACAAAACAGCAGATGCCCTGACTCTTCTGGTCTTAGAAACTGTTGAATCTATGGAAAGGGACAATCACGAGTCCTCAGCAAAGGGAAATAATCTAGTTCCTAGACAAAGCCAAACTGTTGCCCTGTGCACTTGTTGGTGCAGCTCAGATGCTGGGGAAGGCTCGTGGAGCTTTGCATTTTGGTTCACTACAAAGTCCCATCCGTGTGGGCAGCATGGCAAGGAGTTGTACACTTGGAGACAAGATCCAAACTCTGACAATTCTTTGCGTTCCTGGGTGCTGCTTGACCACCTGCCCCCTGCCAGCAGTCAGGAGGATTCGGCACCAGGTCTGGAGTGGAAACGGCTCTGAAGAATCCTGGCCAAGGCTCCTGTGAACCATTAGGGTACGTTATCCACACAGGAGTGTGTCCTTTAAATGGCAGCAATCCTTGTGGCTTTCCCGACATTAAATTTCTTGTATGCTGGGCACTCCCCCTGTCTCTCTGCCCTCCAGGGATGGCTTTTGTCTTCTGCCGATGTGCTACATGTCTCAACTTTTGTCATCCCTCAGATCGCCTGAGGCAGTGGAGGTGACCTTGCTGCTGAGCTTTCGTTTCCCTTTTACATCGGAAGCTTCTTCCTCCTTTGAGCCGCTCGCCGCCGCGCTGTGAAGCTCGTTTTCCCGTCTTGTCAGAACAAGTCTCGCTCAAGTAGGGTTTGGCCATGAAAGACACCGGCGAGAGGGAGTTGCAGCTCGTGCTCTCAGCATCCACCACCTGATCTGCCTGCCCTGGATCTGCCTTGAAGATGGACAAAGTGAGCCATGGTCTGCCGTGCCTAAGCCCAGCTCCAAGACCAGCATGTATCCCTCTCCCAAACATCCATCTGCCTCCAGCTCACAAACTTCTCATTGGGTCCTTTCTGCCTGAAAGCCACCAAGATGGGCTACAGAGGGTAAAGCAGGTGGCTATGGGTGAGTTTTTACTGCGGAAAGAGAAGGGTTGGGAAGTGTAGGGCATCGGACATTCGCAGGAGAAGGGTGGGAGGATTTGTGGCCAGCGTATGTCAGGTTACCAAAACTGATGGAAGAAGGATGGCAGCTTAATTACTCTAAAGAGGAGACCATTGTGTACCTCTGGCCATCTTTATTACCTTTGTTTGTAGCTCTCCTCGTTCTTCTAGGTCCTGTTTGAGGACAAAATTGAAGCAGTGAAGTTGCTTCAAAGAAATAAACGATTTGGGCAAATGAGCTGGTGATCACGGGTCTACCTAAGGTGTAGACTTTCATGGTATTCTCTGCTCATGCGTGTGCTGATGGATGTGAGGTGACCAGCAGAGCACTGGCCCATCCTCTGGCTGTGCTAATGTGGTCAACGATGACAAATGGTCTGGAATAGATGGATGGAGTGGCTCACCTATGCTCATGGATGAGAGTAGTTCATTTTTATGCCATAGGCAATCTGGGCAGTGTCCTGGCTTCAATCTTTTCTAGACAGCTCCCAGGATGACCACGCTTGCCCTTGAAATATGGTGGCAACTTACTTGCTCCTTGATTTTGCCTGGATGTGGAGGCTGGAGAGGGGAGGCAGCTGTAAGGTGATTCATGGGGAGTGCTGGGACTAGGATAGGTGGGCAAACCCACACGGTGCCCCAGGGAGTTGCCAGACCTGTGTCCCTAAAGGAGACTTTCACTGCTTCTAAGGACAAGAAGTACCACTATTCTCCCTAGTCTTGAACCAACGTGGAGGGTCACGTAGCCGCCTTGTGGGGAAACTAAAAGTTTTCCAGGCTTTCTTGAATTTTAACATTGGTTTTGTGGTACACGCGTGCTCGCAGAGGGTGCAACAGGATGGATGTACAAGTCTCATGATGCTCTTTCAAAAGACATCAGTGCTTTTACCCCTCAGTGTAGAAGTGTGAGCTTCTCAGCCCAAATTCCTGTAGGATCCCAGATGAAGACTAAAACAAGATGTCCCGATTCTGCAGCGCGTGCTGGGCCACTGCGTACCGCTAAAGAGGGAGGAGGGTGGTCCTGATTCAGAAACAGCAAAAGGCAGTTGCAGATATTTGTGGAACTAAGCTGTGTCTGCTGCCCGTGCTGTGATATTGACTTGAAGATTTTGAGTGTTTGAGCTGGCTGAGCTCCTGGCTCTCCTGCTGAAAGCCCTGCATGCTGCTTGTTGCCTCCCATCAGGTCGTGCTGGTCCTGCAGACACTCTCTCCAGCACAGCCACCCACCGAGGCTCCGTTGACTTGACCTTCACTGGCCATATCTCATGATAGGTTGATCCAGACCCTTCATCCTGACCTGTGCTCTGCTCAACTCTTCGTTGTGCACATCAGAGCTGGTGTGATTTCAGGCAGGAGCGGAGAGCAGAGTTAATTCCCTTTCTTTGGAAGAAAAGTGGGGGTTTTCTCTGCCCTGACAAACCAGGACAGGCAACATGTGGGTGTCCTTTTCCCACGCTCTCCCCACGGAGTGACACTTTGCCAATAATTGGCAGTGAGACACAACTGTGGATTTTCTGCAGAGACCCTCAGTGCTGATTTCCCGTTGGGATCTGCTCGCTAATAGCGACAGACGAAGGAAAAGGAGAAACAGGCTCAGCACACAGATAATTAACACTTCTCTCCAAAACGTTCCACCTGGACTGTTTTCCGATGGGGAGGTAAAAAAAAAAAAAAAGTCAAAATCTGAAAGTCCGCGAAGGAGCTGGAAAGGCTCTTCCTTCCTCAGCCAGATCCTGGCAGTTCAGATTTGCTGGGAACGGAGGACTTTTCAGCTATTCTTTTTGATCCGGCAGCCAGGAGAGGGAGCTCGACATCCTGGTCCCAGACCCCACTCGCCAAACATCGCTGAAGACACTGTTGATGATTCTTTTGTTCAACAAATAAAAGAAGTGGCCCACGAGGGAGCCGTGTTGGCAGCTGCTTTAGAAGGGCTTGGGGGAATTGTGGAAAATCAATGCTTGCCAAAGGCGGGATGGACAGCACCGGTGGAAGAAAACGCAAGGAACTATCAGGCTTCTGAGAGGTTATTGCACGCAGAGGACCTGATCTTGGAAAGATGGGTGCCTTCAGTCCCCGCAGCCGTCAGCGGGCGCGTTGGGCACTCGGTATCTGTCAGGACCAGGAGCAGTAGAAATGTGTGAGGCTGAACTTGGGACATGGGACATTTGTCAATGACACCCAGAGGAAAGTCCTCCTGGTAAAAATTCTAGGTTCCTTTCCCAGAGCACCGAGGACTTGCAGGTCTCCTCAAATCAGCCTCGTCAGGAGCAGTAGGATATTCAGTGATTTTTATAGTTCAACGTTCCAGCATGGAGGTAGTCACCCAGCTTTAGCTGTCGGAAAGTGAACATTCATCAGAATGGAAGTGGATTCCCAAATGTTCTGACCACCAGTGGAAAGATAATCCACTTTAAAAATGGATAATTATTCAGAGCCAGCCTGCCACTGAGGCCAGGAATTTAGTAAGATTTGAAGGGAGACATTTGTATAGATAAAACAGTCCCGTACTTCTGGACTCAGGAGTAAAACTGTGAGTTTTACTCAAAAAGCAAAACTTTCTGAGTGTAATGATGTCAGTTTAACCAGTTCTGATTAGCGGTGCCGTGATTCCCAGATTTATTGCAAGTTCTATTTCTCTATTCCCTTTTGATGTGTGAGATCCTGGGAAGAGCAAATTGTGGACCTGGCTTGGCCAACCTGCTGATGAATTAAAGATATCACCTCAAGGATTTTAGAGATGCTCCTCACTGCTCTTTCTGAAGGCCCCATAAACCCGTCACAGGCCAATTTCAACCCACCTAGTGCTGTTGTGGTCCCCCAGTCCAGAGATGCTGGCTCACCAGCAGCTGCTGGTTTTGGGGATATCCTTTCATAATGCTTTTTTTTTTTTTTTCTATTGCTCTTGTAAATGATTGTATTTGCTTTTGTGCATCTTCTCTCTCATGTTCAGGGTAACGCCTCTGCCAGATGACTCGTAGTTGTAGGCACAGCGGAGGAAATAATCCACGTTCAGGAAGCTGAGAGGAAGAGTATGACTCCCCAGTGACGGACTTGTTCATGAACCATGTCTTGTCAACCATCCCCAAAGCTTCTGTAACCACACAGCACAGACTGATCCATCCTCCAAATATCACCCATCTACTGCACACTTCGACTTTCAGAGGGTGCTGAAAGATGTATTTCAACCACAGAGATCGTAGTCGCTAGCTCCAAGGGACAAGACTGCCCAGCCTTCTTCACTCACCCCAGCTGCTGTAGTCTCGCTGGGGTCACTGGTGCCCCAAATCATCCCGTGACCATCAAAGTTGATGAGTCTTTCTCTATTTCCTTCCAAATCCTGCTGACAGATACATTTTCCCCCGGGCTAGAGTGAAAAAGTTGTTTTGAGAGCGCCAGATGGGCTATGGAGACACCTTAACAATACCTGCCTTTAGAACATCCAGCTCTATTACCTGATTGCTGGCACACGGCGGGCTGAAACTTGCACCCGAGCAGCAGATCCCTGCAAGGTCAAGCACCACCTAAGCCAGCTGATAGCGACCATGACGGGCGCGGGGCCTCGGAGGGAGACAGCTCTTGAAAGAGCTCGGGTTTTGGCTGGTGGCTGCAAGCGTTGGGTCTGCTGTTAAGTGAGTCAGTCCCTTTGTTCCCTGTAAATACTCTGTGCAGAGTGAGAACATGCCCCATAACCTCCCAGCAGGCAAAACCTGGGATATCGCCCTCCCGTCCTGCTCCTGGTAAACGCCAGCTGGCACGGCTGGTGTTCCTCCGTCAATGTCTTCATTTAAAATGGCACTTCAGCCATCCCTGAGAGCATTTCCTACCCTCATCCAGGGTGTTTCTTCACCTGCATGGATCTCACCGACATGAAAAACAAGTCACCTTCACCTGCTGCCCCATCTCAGAGAAGAAGCAATGCCCTGAAGACCACGCAGCCAGACATCTACTACTTACCAGCGACCCATCTGAGGGTTTGCTCATCCCTCTCTCCCTAAGCTTATACACCAAAACCACCATCTTTTGTGTTTGAACTGCAGCCAGCTCTTCCTTTGGGTGGTCCCTGCTGCTGGTGGGCCGTTCTTGCCCCTGAAAGCTGCTCAGTGCTTCGACATCTGATCGGGCTTACAAGGTCATTTCTTCCCTAGAAGCCCTCCTAACCATCAAAAGATGGAGCCTCTTCACTGGGATCCTGCTGGAGGACTGATGTCTTCCATGAGGCTTTTGCATTCAGGCATCAGTCAAGTGAATGAGGGAATCATGGACGAATAACTTTAAGGCATTTGGCTCAGGGAGGATGGACCTTCTGGTTCCTGCTACTATGTGCTGCACGTTTCTGAGCAGCAAACATCGGTGACCAACGCGTAATCACGTCTTGTTCACTGGCTTTCAGATCTTTTTCTCTGCTTGAGGACCATCCCTAGCACTTGTTTGTCACTCGTACTCAGGCTCATTAGCAGATCTTCAGATTATGAATACTCAAAATTGGAGTTCATTTGCAATCCATGGGCTACACCACATGGCACATCCCTGTCTGCTGGTTGGAAGGATGCCCTGGCTGCCCTGTTGCCCGTTCAAACAGAAAGTATGTTTTCTGGGACTGTTCACACGTTGACTTTGAAATTTGTTTCCCACAAACATTTGTCCTCGAAATCCAATTGCTTGGGCGGCTGAAGAAAGCAGACATGAAAGAAACATGGGCATTTATAATTGAAAGGGAAAGTCCTCAGCTTTGTCGGATCTCCTACTGGAGGTGCCAATTAGAGACTGCTGGATCCTGGATGAAGACACCTGCCTGTTCCTCCTCGGCTCATTTCGGACAGGAGAGCAGCAGGTAATTGCAGGCACCACCATGCTGGGTCAGGATTAGACCCGCAGCCTCGAAACAAAAGTTGCATGAGTCCAGCTCCCCTGTCCTGAAGCCAGCCATGCCCCAGAACTTTTAGAAACTGAAAGGCTGAATGAAAACATCAAATACCAAGACAGTTTGCAGGAATATCAACCAGAAGGAAAAAAAAACCAAACAAACCAACAAAAAAAAACCAACCGTACCAATACCATCACTGGGCACAGACAGCTCCAGATTTTGTAGCTTCCAGACAAAGTCAGAAGCAACTGTCAGAATCTGTGTTTCAAGTCCGACCTTCTGCTTTTATCTATATTTTAAACCCCACACAAGGTATACAAGGCGAATGTTGCTGTTACAGTCAGAAAAGCCTAAATAATGGATGAAGAACAGAGGCTGCAAAGGGGGGGGGGGGGGGGGTAAGAAAGAAGAAAAAAAAAAAAGAAAAAAGAGGAAGAGAAAAGCTTGAGGGGGGAAAAATTAATAAAAAAAAAGGCAAGAGAAAAAGAAAGGAAAGAGCCCTCCAAAATCAGAAGGGGCTGACACCATCAGTGGGAGCATTTTTTCTTCCCTTGCCGTGGTGAGGCACACAGAGAATTGATGGGGGGCTGATGCTGGACCAGTTGCCATTTGCTGCTCTCCAGCCAGAGCTTCTGTGCTGTCTTTGGCCATATTCTGAACTCCTCTTCCACAGGACAGGAAGATATTCTCAGTAGGAAGGAGCCAGAGAGGCCTGAAGATGCCCCATCCCTGGAAGTGTTCAAGGCCAGGTTGGATGAAGCTTTGAGCAACCTGATCTAGGGGAAGGTGTCCCTGCCCATGGCAGGGGGGTTGGAACTGGATGATCTTTGAGGTCCCTCCCAACCCAAACCATTCTATGATTCTGTGAAGTTGGGCATGGTAAGACAAGAAGGTGTCCGTCCGTGTTGGACAGGGCTGTGTCATACTTGGAACTGCTAAAATATTACCAACATTGTGTCCTCTTCCCCTGAGGTGAGGGGGTGAAGAAAAGGTTTGTCCACCATGGTAGCACAGTTGGGCAACTGCCTGGGTCCCCCCCCCCCCCTCTTTAGGCCAGGGTGAAGACATGAACCCTTCTTTTGCAGTGGTGTGAACTTGCTTTTTGCCTTGCCTTGCCTTCCCCAATTATCTGTGTCTTTTGAGGTTCACGATCAAGAGGGACAAACCAGTTCTTCAGACGCTGGACCGGGAGCATGTCTATGATAAGGGTAAGTGACAGAGCTTATTCAACAGGCTTGGACACGGCTGGCACATCCACAAAGCTCCTCCTGCACTGCCCACCTCCAGGGCAGCCCCCATGACCGTGCTTTTCTCCCTGACTCTGCAGCCTCATTTCCCAACTGGGCTCGGGCATGATGGTGGAAACTGTAGCCACGGTGGTGTAGACATGCTGAAGGGGTATGTGTGTGTCCCCCGGAGCTGCCGTGAGGACAGGAGGGGGATAGCAGGGTGATTTCACCCCAGAACTACCTGGGACCAGCACATACCCTGATGTGGGACACGGGGCAGTAACCAAACCCAGCAGCTCAGCACCCCCATGCCCAGCTCTCTGCCCTGCCATCAAACTCCTGAAGATCTCCTTTTATGCACGGGCAGGTTCCAGAGCCGATGAATTAAGAGCACCAGGGAAAATTGCCATCTGATGAGGATTTTAGCAAAGGGAGCCATGCAGGCAGATGACCTTTGTATGGAAACGTTTGCTGGATGCTTTATTATTTCCATAAAAAGTTACTAGGGAGGCAGTGGCTGTGCTTTTGCAGCGGGACTCGGAGCACTGGGGAGGAGTTTGCTTTTGGCACTGTTCAGCTGCACCCCGATCCCCCCGAGGGCAATTACCATCTATTGCCATGATAACCTACAGCAGAATTTAGACCCCCTGAGCAGGAGATGATTTTTTTTTTTCCTGAGTTAAACATTCGGAGTGGCTCACAGGAGGCCACCGTCCTCCCTCTCGGGCGCTCAGAGGGAGGTTGGCTCCAGCCCACCGCAGCCAAGAGCCTTACGAAGCAGAATGAAGCCATCAAGGCTTGGCGCGGAGGCAAGCGGCGCTCCCGGCCCCTGCAAAGTGCACAGTCACTCGTTCACGGCTCCTTCCCGCTTTGTTTTAAGTGGATTCTTGTATTCTCCGTATCCGCGCTCGCTTTTCAGGTGCCGGTTGGTTTTGAGGAGCGAGCAGCCTCGCTGGAGCAGAAGGCTTTGTTGGGAGCAGAACCAGCCCGAGTCCTCTCTCCTCCACGCACCCCCCGTCGGGAAGATGCCCAGGAGCAGGTTTTTAGCAAATCCTGTGGATCCCCCCTTCCACCCGTGCTCCTCGCAGGGTGACCTCCCCTCTCTCCCTGCCCTCCCCAGGTCACAGGCTTCGAGTCAGACCCTGGCACCGTCCCGGAGCGATGCCACCACGTCACCTGCTCTCCTTTGCCACGGGCACATCCAACCCTGCAGGTAAAGGAGCTGAACTGGAGATGGGAGGGTGGGAAGGAAGGAGGAAAAAAATAGCTGAAGCCAAACTAAACAGAGGGTTTCACAGGGATGGCCTGAAGACATCTGCTAGGGCCAGCTAGATAAAGGTGGTAACGCCAAAGGGTCATCATTCGGCACCTGGCTTGTTTATATTTATGGCCTTCCAGAAGATACTTCGCACCATGAGGCTACTTGAGATGAAAATACGGTGCCGTGCACAAGGGACTTTGTCCTTGTGGGAAGTGTATAAAGGCTGATGCCTGTTTGGACGGGACACCAGCTCTCTGGCAAAAGGCAAGCCTGCTTTTCCCATCACTTGAAGTCACCAACAACTCTTGACAACTTCTGCAAGAAGTCAAGGCTGGAGGTCCATGCCCAGGCATCAGGACCCTGCTCCCAGGGGCCAGGCAGCGTTGGGTGCTGCTGCCTACGCTCCAGCACATCTCAGCGACAGGCAGAGGGACTCCCAGAGACTCGGCTTTCAGCAGTGTCCATGCTGCTGGGGACGATTGCCTCCATTTCAAGGGATCTGAGAACCAAATTTGCCCTGGGGCTCAAAGCTTCCTGAGGGAAACCTGTACCTCGTAAGCTGCTTTCATGAATAGACCGACCACTTTTCATCCCATCTCACGACAGAGCTGGGCTCCTCCACGACCTGCGGGGAACACAACTCAGCATCTCCATCAGCTTGCCCACCACCCCTCCCTTACACCCCCGACCCTGGCTAGTTCGCACCCCTCGGGGCCACATCCCTGCCTGCCCACCTGCCTTTACAGCCGAGGAGACAGCAGCACAAAGGTAACAAGCAGAGGGGCTGCACTTCGGGACGAATTAGTCATGGCCAGAGAACTGACCCCGTGTCCCGCTGATCCGACCGGCCGCACCGCGCAGCTGTCGGGGGCCGCTAAACAGTTGTAGAGCAGAGGATTCCCATGGTTTTGCCTACAGAGCACATCCAGAGCAGATCCACCCCCCCCCCTCCCCTCAACCCCCCCTTACGCCGTGTCTTTTAATAAAGACGTACAGGCAGCGCGCTGGCAAAGCTCGCTTAGATCTGAACCGAACGGCGCGGCCGGCGCACGATAAAATCCATGCGAGAACCCGGAGGTGGTCGGAGCTCCCGTGCGCTGGATGCAGGATGCAGGAGGGGCACGGCGCTGTCGCGGGAGATGAGAGGTGCCGAGCGGAGCCGCCTGCGAGGGAGAAACCCCAGCGAAGACGATTGAAGCATCGTCGGGAAGAGTCATCAGAAGCCATTAGCGGGGGCGCGGGTGGCCAGGCTGCCCCCCCCGGCTCCCTGCGGGGAGCTCCAGGTCTCTAATGGGAGATCCTGGAGCCCGGGACTCCCTCGGTGCCTCTTTGCTGTCGGTTCGGTCCACATTTGTCTGCCCGAGCCGACCAGCTCAGCCCCCAGTGCTGGAGGTGGGAGAGCAGGTCCAGCATCCGCTCCCTCCGCGCGGGGAGATGTGAGCAGGTCTGCGCTGGAAGGGTCCTTCCAAAGGAGTAAATGATCCTCCCAGCAGGAGAAGGGACCCCTAAGATGTGAGAGTCCCCCACACCAGAAAGGCTAGATGGGTTTGGGAGGGAAACACCTCTCTGCTCTTGGCTTACCCAGGGACATACTGCCACTGTTTCCCATGGGATGGGCTAGTCAAGAGATCCGGTGTTTGAGCAGGTGGGCTTGGACCACGTGTGGAAGGGCAAACTGCAAGGACTCAGAGTCCTGCATGGGAAAGAGGGAGGAGAGAAGAGCAGAAGAGACCATGGAGGGGGGTGGAGGGACAAGATGAAGGGGGGAAGAAAGTAAGTCAGAAGGGGAACCACTCATGGTGTGATCCAGAGTCAGGAAAGGGGCCCCCAAAATAACTGATTTTGGTGACTGCATGAAGGCACCTCCTGCCCTGAGCTTCTGCTGCCACCAGTGGGACCCTGACCCAGCCCTACGTTCATGCTTTAGCGTCAGCAGCGCGTGGCTAGAAACAGGACAATGAATTTGTCATTCCTGATCTGAGGACCCCGAATGCCGATCTCACTTGGGACCCCTGAGGTGCGCCGTGCAAATATTGAGAAAAAGCAGGAAAAAGCCTGCACTGAACGTTAACCTTGGTGTTAGGAGCTGGTTCAAAGTCTGGATAGACAACAAGATCTGGAGTGAACGAACATGGGTGGTGCATATCCCCCCATCCCATGGCAAGCCCAACGAGCTGGAGTTGGATGCTGTGTTTTATGGAAGAGACAAATGTGACTTTGCTCCACGATTCAGCCTGCAGCAACGTGGCACAAGCCAGGAAGGGCTTTCCTGGAGCCGGTGGCGAACGAGGCAGAAGTTCTGCTGACTACCTTGAGCCAAGGGTCGTGGTGTAGGGGGCTGAAAACCCACTCCGTGAAACAAACCCCCCCAGTTCTCAGGGAGTGGTTGGGTAGTCACAGAGCAGCTGAGCAAGATTTTGAACAGACACACACGTTTGTTTTTCTTGTGCGAAACAAGAATAAAAAACACAAACAAAACGTGGTTCTTAGTTACAAAACATCGGGCTCAGTTGATGTTTTCGTATTTCTCAGAAACTCTCACTTTCCTGCAGCTGCTGGAAACGTCGGTGAGATGCTGCGGATGAAATATAGATTTTATCTCTGATCTCTCTGCAGGATCCTCAAGTTTTTGAAATCCCCTGTGAGCTTCCCTGCTCCTTGTTCCACCCAACCATCCGGAGCCAAATCCCAGAGCTCCTCTTTAGAGCTTATGGCTGAAAATGAGGGGCTGTTCCCGCAGGGCTTCAGGAGGACTGCGGGTAAGGAGAAGGCTATTCCTGTCGGTGAGACCAAGTCTCTGCAAGGGAAAAGCATGAGATTAAACTTCGGGAAGGATTTCTTTAACAAAGATTTTCTAAAAAGAAACCACTTGTAGCTTTATTAGGGTCCCTCATTGTCGCTGGGATGAGCGTGCGGAGCGCGGAGCTCTGCTTCGCGCACTGGGGTCACACGTTGAAGCTGCTCCCGCCGCAGGCAGACTGAGCACCCAACTCCCCATTTTGGTAGCGAGAGGGGGAAACTCAGAATTTGGTCCTGGGGAGCACAAAGCGGTAGGTATCTCAAGGGTGAGTGTCAACCAGCTTTTTCTGTTGCTTTCTGGAGCTCCCACCCTCTCCTGAGCAGGCTGGGTGGAGGGTGGCCTGATGTCTGCCATGCAGAAGGCCATACCCAGGTGAGGTCCATGGGAATTCGCCCACTTTTGAGAGCCAGGCTGCAGGAACACAGACCAGCCCCCCATGTCTTAGCTCCCCCCACCCCCTGAGCTCTCCCCAGGCGTTCCCTGGGCATCTCCTCTGCCCACCGAGATGTTTCCTCTTGTCTTCTACTCAGAGCAGGTCACCAACTCACCTCTGCCACTGTGCCCTGACCTGATCTGACAACACAGAAAGACTTTTTTCCTCACCTGGTGTAGCTGAGCTGCAGTGGAAACATACAATGGGGAGCCTGATCCTGCATTCCCAAAATCCCCAGCAACTTCCTCAAGCTGGGAGAAGGGTTTGGTAGAAGAGAACAAAGAG
This sequence comes from Tauraco erythrolophus, assembly GCF_009769465.1. Taxonomy (NCBI): domain Eukaryota; kingdom Metazoa; phylum Chordata; class Aves; order Musophagiformes; family Musophagidae; genus Tauraco; species Tauraco erythrolophus. The sequence continues at coordinate 23,190,306 of NC_141477.1, forward strand.
CACAGATGGGAAACTTACAGCTGGACTGAGGACTTGTCACATCTGTAGAGCAGCAGGTCAGCTGGGGAAGGTTTAGATAAGATATTAGAGAAAATTTCTTTACTAAAAGAGTGGTCAAACATTGGAACAGGTTGCCCAGGGAAGCAGCAGAGTCGCCATGCCTGGAAGCGTTCAAAAAACATGTAGATGTAGCACTTCAGGGCATGGTTTAGCTGGCACGGTGGTGTTGGGTTGACAGTTGGACTTGATGATCTCCGAGGTCCTTTCCAACCTTCATGATTCTGTGATGATGTCCTGCCAGCTCCCCTCCCCTGCAGTCAGCCGTGGCGTTTGCCCCACGCGATACCTGCCCCACTTCCCAACCCCTTCCCAGAGACAGCTCATTGCCGGCCTTCTCCCTGCCTTCCCCCTCCAGCCCAGCTCTCCTCCTCCTCCTCCTCCTCCTCCTCCTCCTCCTCCCTGCTCAGGCACCTACGAAGCCCGTAATTACTGCGTTGCTCCTTTTTCCCCCGCAGTGGAACAGAGCCTACTTCAAGCATCGGCCTCTTAAAAAATACATCTGCTCCGCGCTGCTCTAAAACACATGGAATAATGGAAGAGCGTCCGTCAGCAGGGGCACCCCTTACCTGCCTGGCTTTCAAAGGCTGGAATCTTTTAAAGAACACGGAGCGTTTTCTCTCCTCCGGACCTAAAGCTGAGCGCGAAGCTGTGACGTGCCGGTAATATTTGAACGAGGAGGGGGTGGGGGGTGTTGGTGGATCCCTCCTCTGGTTTATGGGCTGTTCGCGGTGGCACACGTGGAGCCTGGAGCTGGTTCGGGATATGACTGTTGCTATTACTGGTGGTGGCTGGTGGTGATGGCCACCTGGCTGATTCCCCACATCTTTTAAAGCTCTGAGTGAGGATTAGAGCTACAAGCTCCATGGATGGACCTGTTGATGGTCCCCAGACAGTCCAGCTACCAACAACCTTCCTCGCCTCGCTCCTCTTCCCTCTGGGGAGATAAACCCCTTGGCCCTGTGATCCGGTGCTGGTGCAAGGGCTGTGCTGGCACTGTCTGCTGTCATCCCACAGCCCAGGAACTGCGCCCAGCCCCCAGCCCTGCGAAACGAAGGGAGGTGGAAGGGATCTGGGCTGGTGTCACAGCCATCCTCCATCCCATATTACTCCTCTCTAAAACATAAAGGTGGGACAGTGCTTTCCCCAAGATTTCTTCAGAAGGGACCAGACTCAGTTCAGCAGAGCAGGGATAACTTTAAGGACCTTCCTGCACACTTTGGTGGGTGGTGGCATGGGCACGCTGGTCCGGATCATTTAGCCAGACACTCAAGGGGCTTAGATGGCCACATTCTTTGAGGGTCTTGGCTTTTATAGCAGAAAAAAAAAAAAAAAAAAAGAGTGTGGCATGGAGCTAAACAGCTTGGAAGCGAGCGCTGTATTGCAAGAGAGATCCTCGCTGCAGGGTCACACACCAGCTCCCAGGGCTCACTGGGCAGAGCTCCAAGAACTGATGTCTGAGAGCTTCGGCGGCCCAGGACTGGTGGGCAGCTTTCCTCAGGAAGCCTTTGCAGCACCAGGGGTAGGACTCATCGCTGCTGAGCTGCCGTGTCCCCGTTTACAGATGTCTGCATCTGAGCTGACCATTCAGCATCTTTATGGTGAGTAAGATGCCTCCAGAGTCCCATCCACCTGCCCTGCTTCAGAAATCAATGTTGGGAAGAGATGAACTGCACTGTAGACTCCCTGGTTCCTCTCCGTTGACCATAACTGGGGCCTAGAGGTCTACACTCACCTGTGGACCCCTGCTATGAAGACCCCAAAGGCTTCTGCATCAAGGCTCAAATCCCCGGTGAACTAGCTGTGTATGATGCTTTAGAGTTCCCAGGAGTTCCCATCTCCTGGCTGGAGGGTTAGGGAAGGGAGAAGGTCAGGCCCACCCCATCCATTCCACCAGCTCAGAGACAGATTAGGAATCAAGTCCTCTAGGGTGGATGTCACCTTCTCATTGAGCTCTGGGTCAGCACCAGAGGCGGGCGAGCAGGTACCCTTAGAGGTGGACCTGCTGTCAAAGCAACAGGTTTGATAAATCTCAAGTCTTGCTCATACATCAAACCTCAAATGAAAAAAAATGGTGAGAGCTGAGCCTTCAGTCCAATCAATATTTTTCCCATTTAATGCAATTTTGGCTCTAGGGTCACGGTTCGGGGGTGTCCCTTGAACTCCGGGAACAGAGAGCGTGCGTGTGCCCATGACACCCCTGTGTGTGTATTTCTTCTCCTCCTTCCACAGCTCTGCCTGCTCTCCTTGTCCTGGCCTTGCCTCCAACCTCACCCAGAGCCAAGGGTGCTGCAGAGAGGCTGAATTCAGCGGGGTTTGGGTTCCCTTCAGGTGTCCAGCCTGGGCCTGAGCGCTCAAGGTGAGATCTGCATGTGCTGCCCCAGAAGAGGGACAGCTGGGAAGCCCCATGGCCTGGGAGATGGGTCCCTCACCACCCTTGCCCACCGACATTTCCCCAACCATGGCACCTCAGTGAGCAGCAGGAGCCAGACACAGGAACCGGGACACAGGATGGTGGCTGGGACCTGTCCCCTGGCTGTCCTGGCTCCCAGACCTTCTGCTGAGGGACCAGCAGCTCTTCCCTGACCTGTGCCCAGGAGGTGGCTACTCAGAAGCGGGTGGTGGGACGCAGAAGGGGCCCTTCTCGACCTCCTCCCGGACCACCCCTCCCGCTGCATCCGGGAGCCTTGCACCCAGCCTGGGCACAGCTGCTGGAACAGGAGCAAGGTCAGGAGCAGGATCAATCCCCAGGCCGCCGCCTGCCCAGTCCCCGGTGTGTGACGAGTTCTCCAGGCCTCATCACCGCTCTCGGAGCCGCTGCCCGCCCTTCCCAGCCACCGCAGCCGCTGGCCATGGCTCCCACTGCCCGTTGTCCAGAGCTGGCCCCTCCTTTGCTCTCGGCCCCAGCCGGACCCCCCTCCCCTTACCTGGCGACCCGCAGCACGGTCCGGGGACGGGGGGGCTGTGCTCCCCAGCCCCGCTCCAAGCTCCCGAGCCGAGCGCTTTGCATTTGTGCCTGGGAAACGCCGACTCGCCTTTTTATGATCGCGGCTGATAAATATTGCATCGCTCGCCTTCGCAAACTTTTTAAGAGCGGGGAGGCTGAGCGGCACCCACGAGCCACCGGCACCGGGCACCCACCCACCCCAGCGACCCCAGAGCCCCTCACCGCATCCCGGGCAGGGCTCGGGCTCCCGCTTTTGAGGAGGGGGCAGCCCGAGGGGGGGTCGCTGCGAGGCAGGAGCTGCAGCAGGCTGGAGGGGGTTGTGTCTGCAGGGGAGAGCCGGGGACTGGGGAGGGGGGGGGAGCGAACAGGGCCCTGCTAATGCTGCGCGGAGTTGATTCTCCAAGGCCCCCCCGGGCAGCACTCAGCATCCAGCCTTCATTAAAATTTCATCGCCAGCACTTGGCCAAGGTCTATTTATGAAAATGCGCTTTTCGCTTCCACGGAAAAAACAGGAACGGAGCGAAAAGAACAAAGGCGGGGATGGGGTTTGCGAAGCGCCCGGGAATAGAGGCGTGCGGCCGGGGGTGGGGGGTCGGGGGGCCGGGATGGGCACCCCCGGAGCCGCCGTGCTGCTCCCGTTCCCACCGGGCTCTCCCGTCCGCGCCCGCCCTGCGCGCCCGGCTCAAGCGGCTCCTCCGACAGTTATTTCGGGCGCTGCACAATTTTCCCTCTTTTTCAGTTATTTCATTCCTCTCCTTTCCCGCAGGATCCCGGGGCCGCTCCGTCCCGCCGCAGGGCCCCGGCCGTCGGGATGCAGCATCGCACCCCCGCTCCGCCCGGCTCCGCGCGTTTGGGCATTTCCTTTCCCTCGAATAAGTAAATTTTTTTAAAAATTAATAATATAAATAAAAATCGCCTCTTTTTTCCACACACCCCCGGCCTGGGACAGAGGGGACAGCCCGAGGACGTCTCCCCCCACCACCCCCCGCAGCTGCCGAGCGGCTTCGGTTCGCTCCGGGAGCGGCTTCGGGAGGAGAAACTCAGGGATGCCGCGAGTTAAAAATGTCCCTTTCTGAGCCGTCTCAGGTGGCACCTCGGGCAGGGGCTGCCTGGAGGGACCCCCCCCAACCCCCGGGGAAGGCGGAGGAGCGGGGCGAGGGGCACAGCCCGGCCCCGCAGTCGTTTGCGGGAGAGCCCGGGCGGTGCGGGCTGGGCTCCCCCCCGCCAGCCCGGCCAACGAATTTAGCCCGTGGGGGCATCGTCCGGGCTTCGAAGCGAACCCCCCCCCGGGACCGACATCTCGGGCTTCAAAACACGCGGAGTTTGGGTCAGTGCCGTCGGGGAAAGGGAGAAAATTCCGCCCCCCCCCCCCTCGGGCTTCGGACCCCGCTGGAGCCGCCGGCGCGGCTGAAACGCGGCGGGGGTCGCTCGGGGAGACCCCCCCGCTCCGTGCCGGGGTGGGGAAGGGCAGCTCCGCATCCCCCTCCTTACCTCTCGGTGCGTTTCGTTTCTTTCCCCACGCAGGAGGAAGGACCGAGCCCCCGCCCCGACGGGAGCCGGCGGCCGGAGGCGGCGGGGATGGGCTGCAGGAGCCGCCCCGGGGAAAGGGCCTCCCCGGGCCAGGGGGGGGGGTCCCCGGAGCCGTGACCGGTGGCCGCAGTAAGTCCAGGAGGCAGGAGGGTGAGGTAAAACGTGCATGATTTATTTGAAATGTTGCAGCGTACACAGACACCAAATTTCATTCAGCACACACACGGCGCAACGAAATCTCGCTTAACTTAAAAGAAAAAAAGAAAAAAGGAAAAAGGAAAAAGGAAAAAGGAAAAAGGAAAAAGGAAAAAGGAAAAAGGAAAAAAAAAAAGGAAGCAAATTTCTCTATTAAATATGCAAAGCAAAAAATAAAATAAAACAAAAAAAAAGAGTATTCTTGCCTTAGAAAGTGCAGAGTTCACTATTTGCAAAGGCAGCCGCCCCCGCGGGGGCCGGGGCTGCCCGGGCTCCCCCCGCCCCGGGCCGGTCCCGCCGCTCCTGTGAGCCCCATGAGTTGATTGTCGAAGCGTAGGATTAATTTTTTTTTTTTTTTAAACAGTGAAATCATACGGATATCGAACAGTTTGAGTGAAATCAAAGCAAAATAAATCTCCATTTTCCCCGAACAAACCGTGACTCCAGGGACGTGCCAAATTTTTTTCTTTCTTTTGTTTTTAATTCTTTCTTTTTTTAAAAATTATTTTCTCTCTTTTTTATTATTTTATCTTTTTTTTTATTCTTTTCTCTTCTTTTAAATTATTTTCTCTTTTTTTTTTTTTTAATCCTTTTTTTTTTTTTCCTCTCTTTTTTTAAATTTAGCCGATGAGGTAGAAACAGAAACGTTATTGCAAAAATGCGGTGGGTTTGCTGGGGGCGGGGGAGCGCGAACAAAACCATGCAAGTGCGTGTGTGTGCGGGGGGTGCGGGGGGCCCCTGGCAGCGAGCACGGGCCGGCACCTCCCTATTTACAGCTGTCCGGGTGGCTTTCAGCTCGTTTTTGTTTTTTTTTTTTTTTTTCTTATTTGTTTTCTTTTTTAATTTTGCTTTTATTTTTTTTAAAAGAAGAGGATGGGGCACCGGGCAGAGAGCGCTGCCGCTGCCCCTGCCTGCGCGGCCGAGCGGGCAAGGGGTGAGGGGCTGCAACAAAGACCCGCCGGGCTCCTGCTGCTGCTGCCCTGACTCCGGGCACCCCCAAACTCCCCCCGAGGCCTTTCGGTTTTGTCTTTTCCTTTTTCTCCATCTTTTTTTCCAGTTTTATCTACAAAAGCAGTCTGTACCAGTCACATCAGCGGGGCCACTTCGCCCAGGGGTGAGGAGCAGGCACCAAACTGTTCACTTCGCTTTGGGCAGGTTTCCCTTTTTTAGGTTTATTTTTCCTTTTTTTTTTTTCCCCCACAATTTTTTCTTTTTTGACCCCCCCAAAAAAAAAAAAAAAGCCAACAACCCCAAACCCTGCCCATTTCAGAGGCGCTGGGGCCATGGTGGGATGGTTAGGGGGGGGCAGGTAATCCCCCCCCCAGCTCCCCTCCACTGCCCTCCCAGCCCCTTCTTCAGTAGGTGGCAGAAAATTTCATCCTTTTCTGCTTCTGTCTCTGATTGCAAAACCAGACTCGCACCACGTTCTTCTTCAAGTCTAACTTCTCGGCGATGGCGGCGATTTTCTCCGAGGAGGGTCGCGGCTGCACGGCGAAATAGGCCTCCAGCGACCGCTTCTCGGGGGCGGCGATGGAGGTGCGCTTGCGCTTCTTGTCGCTCCCCGTGTAGATCTCAGGTTTGGTCATTTTCTCCCTCTGGGCCCGCTCGGCCTCCTCCAGCCACGCTTCTAGGATGGGCTTGAGGGCCACCATGTTGTTGTGGGACAAGGTGAGGGACTCAAACCTGCAGATTGTGCTTTGGCTAAGGCAGCCCACCCCCGGGATCTTCAGGTTGGCCAACGCGGAGCCCACGTCCGCCTGGGTCACCCCCAGCTTGATCCTCCGCTGCTTGAACCGCTCGGCGAAGGACTCCAGCTCCCGGGGGTCCGTCTCCGTCTCGGGGCCGGAGATGACAGCGTGGGAAGCGAGGCCGTGGGGGTGGGACATGTTCATAGGTTGGGAGTGGTGGGCCATGTGGTTGATGGCCGACATGTGGGAGTGAGGGTGCGAAGGTGTGGAGCCCACGTCCGGGCCCGGCACCCCTCCGAGCGGGAGGGCAGAGTTGAGGTGGTCCAGGAGCTCACCGTCCAGGCCCTGGGAGGGCTGGTGGTGGTGGTGGTGGGGATGGTGCGTGGTCAGCACGGACGGGTGGTGCAGGTGGACGGAGGACGAGGTAGGAGTGCAGGACACGCTGCTCATGGTGTGGTAGGTGGCATCCGGCTTGAAGGGGTGGGTTTTCTGCGATACTATATCCACAGCGGCCAGAGCCTCAGCACCCCGCAGCAAGGTCTCGTCAAAGCCCGCAAAAATGTTACCCTGGATCTGGACGGGGTGGGAATAAAAGTGGGAGCAAGAACAAACCGAAAGAGCGGGAGAGGATTACACGGACGGCAGCGTTACGGAGATCCCGCTCTGCCCCTCCGCCGGTGCCTGGGACAGGTGAGATGAACAGAGCTCAACCCACCCCCCCTCCAAAAAAAAAAAAAAAAAATAAAATAAAAGGACCGGGAGCAGGGTCGGCACCCACCCGTGTCCCCCCCACCCCGAGCGGAGGGGTCGGAGCCGTCGGGAGCCCCGCGGAGCCGCAGCTCCGCCGGCGTTGGGCAGGACGGAGCCGCCCGGACGGAGCCGCCGGCGCTTCCCCAGCCCCGCTCCCCGCTCCGGGCACCCCCGGCGGCACGGGCAGCCCCCAGCCCGCCGGAGCGACCGTCCTGCGGGACGGCGGGGACCCTCCGAAACTCAAACGCCACCCAAACCCAGACGGAAACCGTCGGCTGCCGAAGTTAAGTTGGGGAGGGCGCAGAGCCCGCGGTGTGCGGACCCCCCCGAAAGCCCTCCCGGGGATGGGGGGGGCGCGGAACCCCGCCGAGGAGCCGCTTACCTGGGGGCGGGCAGGCAGGCTCTGCGGATGGCTTCGGAGCTGGTGTGCAGGTGGGGGTACTTGGGCTCGTGCAGGATGGGGTGCATGCTGAACGCCTGCTTGCTGTTCATGGACATCATGGTGGGAGAGGAGCGGGGCAGGGGCGCTCCGGGCTGCCCGGCTCCGGGGGCGCGGTATTGTCTGCCTGCGCCGCCCGGCATCGATGGCATTATAGCCCGGCCCCCCCGCCCCCCCGCCCGCTCATTGGATGGGTCTCGGGAGGCACCTCCCACCGCCCGCCCCCCGGGCAGTGAGCTCACCCCCCCCATCACCACCGATTGAACACCCCCCCCCCCCCCCCCAAACTGGGGCTCACCCCCCACACACCCCCCCCCGCCCCGGCACTGCGCAGCCCCGGGGGTCCCCGCCGGTGCGCCGCTCTCCTGGCCCCGTCCCGCGGATGGCGGGGGGGGCGGGGGTCGCGCCGGGCTCCCTCCAGCCCGCCGGGGCGGGCTGGAGGGAGCCCGGCGCGACCCCCGCCCCCGGGACGCCGCCGCCGAGCAGCCCCCGCCTCCCGCTTTCTGAAGGGGAAAAAGCACCTTGGGTTAAAAAACCGTAAGAACAATGAAATAAGGAAAAGTTTCACCAACTTTTTTTTTTTTTTTTTTTGGCCCTGTTTCGGTGAAGCTCCCCGGGCTCAATTACCCGAATCCTCCTGCCAGGACAGTAGCTCCACATCTGTCTGTCCGTCCGTCTGTCTCTCTGCAACCTGTCCAGCCTCCCCTCTCCAGCCCATCCCTGTCTCACGCTCCTTCTGCCTCCGCGCTTGCCCATCCGTATGGATTTCCGTGCAGCCCGCTGCCCATGGGGTTTCCCTCCATCTCCTCCCTGCCTGACTCCAAGCCCAGCTCCAAACCCCCCAAAAAAGTGGGGACGTGAAGTCTGGTGGTTGTTTGCGGGGACTTTGCAGCTCCCCGGCTGCTCCGTCTGCTCCGTCTGCTCCCAGCCCCACCAAAAAATGGGTGACAAGTGTGACGGGGAGCAGCAGTGGTGGGGAGAGCGATGAAGGGGGGAGCCCCGTGGCTGCTGGAGATGGGGGGATGGCGGCCATGGGGTTGCTGGAGGACAGGAGGGTGCTCGGTGGTGCTCAGAGCAGATGTCTTCTCGAGGGGACAGCGTGCGTTTATGCAGCCCGGAAAATCCAGCCCCTGGTATGAGTGTGAGGATGGTTTCAGACAGTGCAGGTGTTTTAGGAATCGGGGGTAGTATCAGTTTTCCTGGCCCCTCTCCCACTCACCCATTTCTGTACACAACATGCTCCGAGACGTCCCTTCTCATGGGGATCCCACTGGGCACCTTGGGTCAGACAGAGTCAACGAGTGTCACAAGGACAGGAAAGTCCTGACCTAATGGCAGTCCTACCTGAGGGGCTGAAATGTCCCCCAAAAGATGGTCTGGAAGGGTCAGATCCAGGGGTAGGAGACTTCAAAAGCAGCATCACCATGTGTGCTGCTGCCCAGATTCAGGCAGAGCCACCAGTGATGCTTCTGCAGCGGGGAAGTCCCTAAACCAGACCCGTGTGGCGCATGGTGTGTGCAGAGGGATGGAGGGGAGGACACAGGGAGCTGAGTCCTGGCTCTGGAGTCATCTGCTTGGGGGAAGAACTGCACCAGTCCCATGGTGCTCCCAGGAGAGCCCTGCCCGGGGGGCCTGGGAGATGGCAGAGGCTCAACGGGCAGTCCTGACACCCCACGGTCCAGGCAGACCTTCCCGTTCCTAAAGCATCTGGCATGTGCCGGAGGCCACTGGGCCGAGCGGCATGGCCTGCCGAGGTGCTGGTGCTCTGACCATCCACGGGCAGGAGCAGGAGCTCCAGAGCCTCTTCCCCTCCCGCTCTCTCCCAGCGCAGCTCTCTGCATCTCGGCCTCCCCGCTGCTGCTCGCGGCGAGATTGCAGCGTCGGGCGACGGGCAGAGGAGAGCGGCTGCCGGAGAGGTTCAGCGGGAGCGTTCCACGCCACGGAGACTCGGGCAGGATGGTGGCAAAGGGGGAATGGTCCCTCCTGGCTGCTCTGCGGTGGGCCCGGGCACTTTGTCTCCCCTCCAGCTGACAGCCCCTGGCTTCGTTAACGCTCTCATGACAGCCAGAAGCTTTTGTCGGGTTTTTCATCATTTCTTTTGCTGGGGTCTGCTTGGTGGCCCCTCTGCCTCCTTTCTCCTCGCTCTCTGCATTTCAGCAGCTCAGAGAAGGGAGGGTGGAGAAAGCAGCCCGGTTCCCAGCCCCGGATTTAACCCTCCCCAAGGAAGCAAACCCTGTGCCAAGCTGCATTTCGCTGCAAGGAACCCATTCCAGACTCTGCCCTAGAACATGCCTGGGAGGCTGGAGACTCTGGGGTTAGACCTGGGCACGCTCCTCTTCTGCACATCACTCAAGGAGTCAGCTGGAGCAGGGGGGACCGATGAGAATCTCCTCTTGGAGGGGCTGGGCAGCTGGCTTTCCACACCTTCGGGAAGCTCAGGACCTGAATGAACTCAGACCCCGAGGACGGCACAAGGTTAGCGAGCTCAGCAGGAAGCACGGAAATACCCTTTCCAGTGCACAAAGCCATTTCTGACCTCATCTTCCAAACTCGCAGCCACCGAGACAACGGCTGGGGCAGCAGAACAGCTGTCCCACGCCAGCCCAAAGACCCAACTAGCCTTGGGTCCTGGGTGTTCATCTCGGAAAATTAGGTAAGGAGCAGGTGAAGTCAGCAGCGCTCCTCCCTTCCGTTCCCCGGTGTATCAGAGACCTCTTTCCCAAACAGCCAGTCCTCCCTAATCACTCCATAAATGCAGTATTCCCTACCCTCTTCTCCATCTGCATCTCCTGTGAAGCAGGAGGTATTTCACAGGAATCAGGATAAAGAACCTCATAATCTGAATCCTTTGAAAAAAAAACTCCTTCTGGGGGGACCTCAGCTTCCAGGCCAAGAGCTGCCACCCCAGCCTGCTTGGTGGCTTCGGGAATGCTTTCTGAGATAAAGCCTGACACAGAAATGGAGAGCTGGAAAGCTCTTCAGGTGATTGTCGCTCCTTGGGATGGTCAGATGTTGCTGTGGCATGAAAAATTAGGAAAAGTGGCTGGGGATATTGTGGGTATCGTGATGCCTACAGTCAGCGCACAAGATGCTCTCAGTTGTCATTCCCCTGGAAAATAATCTTGAAGGCTCTTTCCAGTCTGTGCCCAAGAACCTCCATCTCTCTGCCGCTTTTTGAAGATGATCCATGGTTTCTGTCAAGCTTCCTGCCTCCAACCAGTCCAACCTCCCGACGCTCCGCCTAACCCCCACGTTTCCAACCAAAGGACAACCCGACGCAGACTTTTCAGAGGATGGCCCTGCCTGCCATGTGGTTCGGTGCCTCAGGCAGTTGCCTCCAGACTCCAGCTGTTTTTATTACCTAAGTGGGTTTGATTGCTCCTTCATTTGTGCCTGAACGAGAGCCTTTGGCACCCTCGTGGGCTTTAATGGGGTCTGTGTGTTCTAGCTACCAATTAAACCCGCTGGCAGCGATTAGCAGCTTCCAGCCTAACGCTGAGGCGGAGCAGAGGGGACGCAGCTTTCCAGGTCTCCGGGAGAGGATCCGATGGAAAAGGGATGGGACTTTTTGCAGAACACTGGAGCACGGGGCCCCTTCCCACGCAGACAGCTGTGTTGGCTGGAAATGGCTCTGTCCCCAGGTGACTGCTGCCACTTTCTTCTCATCAGTGAAGGTCCAGCTCAGCCATCCCAGCCTCGCTCTGTGCCGGCTCGGAGGTGTTTTCCAGCAGCGGGCTGGTAAAGGGGGTGATGCTGGTGGGCAGCCGAGGGTGGGTGTCACCCCGAAGTGTGGGTAGAGACGTTAGAGGACAGGTATACCCACCTGCACCGACGTGTCAGGACTGCTCCTGGAAAGCCGTGTGTGGGGTGATGTAGAGATCAGGAAATCAGCGCATGGAGGGTCTCCCCCTACCTGGTCGGTGTAGGTGAGGGGACCCTTCACCCCTCTCCCCTTTCCTTGGGATCCTGAGCAGGTGGAAGCAGCCCAAACTGGTGAATTTCTAGCACATTGGAAATTTTAGGCTCACACCTTGTTTCATCCCCAAATAGCCAATAATTCTCGCTCCCAGTCCCTGTCTGCAGCTCTGCCCGGCCCCTGGCAGCATCCTCACCATCCCAGGGCCACGGCTCCCGTTAGCGCATCGCCCCGGCCCCGCGGCAGCTCTGCCACGACCCGTCGCCGTCTGCGGAAACCCTGGGGAGGATCCATCCATCACAATTAAGATGTTTGGGGATTAAATGCTTCGATCTCATCGGAACTGACATTTTCTGAGGAGCATCGGTTTTGTTGCAGGACCCGTAAGCGGCTCTACCCGCCGGGCATCCGCACGCTGCAGTCGGGTGATGCTTTAAATCTCCTGCTGGAGCGCAGGAACGGAAAATCCGGCCCCGAGCGCTTTTTTTTTTAAACTCTATAAGCTGCCTCACTTCTAAGAGGGGAGACCACCGAGGAGAACGTTCCTCCACGGCACCTAGGAGAACACTTCGCCCGCGCCGGGTCCTTGCGCTGATTTAAACCCGGCGTGAGATGGAAAACGCCACCGCGACGCGCCGAAGCGATGCCCGTGGCAAACGGCGGAGGCTCGGGGGAGCCCAAATTCTGTGCTGGAGGGAGAAAAAGGCATGGAGTCATGGTTCGAAATGTCGTGCTTTCAAAACGCCTGGTTTTCTGCCCGCTGGGAGCGGAATACGGACGCAGCTCCTGACGACGACCGGAGCTCTCCCAGAACAGCCCAGCGTATTTTAATGCACAGGTCTAGTGTTTTAGGTGTAAGAGAAAGGCGGATGCTGCAAGCCAGCTTGTAAAAATCCTTATTAAAACCCCACTGAGCCTAATCGTGAAAGATTGCTTTTAATTAAAAAGTGCAACCATTCAGCCAACTTTTATGGGAGATTGCTACGACCCCAGGAGATGCCAACCAGCAATGGACTAAACTCCTTCCGGAGGGAGGGGTTTTTCCCATCCCTCGTTAGCTGGCAGGGAGGATCTCGGACTGTTTTAAATGGGCAACTTCACGAGTTGCCTGAGTGTGGTTTCTTCCATTAGGAAATGGGAATCTTTTAGCAGCTCACCCAGGCAGCAAAATTCCTCCACTCCGTCTCTCGCATTAGGAGCCCGGAGTCGGTGCTGCTCGACTCCGCGGAGCAGGAGAAAAGAAAAAAAAAAAAACAACAACCCAGATGGGGCAAAGTGTAGCTCGACTTTTTAATACTAAATTATTTACAGTAAGTAAAATCGTGTGTGTCAATTGTGAAAAGAGTCCAATTTGTTTGATTTACATTGCAGGGGGGTGCCCTGGGGTAGGGGGTGTTTAACTATCTCCTCTAATGTAATTGCCTATGGCAGCCCGTTAAATATTTGATAGGCTGCCTCAGCAAAGTAGGGAACTTGGGCTGATACGCTCCCGCAACCCTGCCAGTGTATCAAATGTATTTGCAGCCAGCGGGTACCTGAGCCCTCTCTATTGTGTAACCCTCCTCCGGAGCTGCAAAGGGCACGTTTTAGCCCACTTTTGGGGTGTGCCCACGTTCTGCGGGCTTTCTGCCCGAAAACAGGGGCTCTTCCGCTGTGCCAACAGTTTTATTTCACCTAAGAAGCCCAAGTTTCTCGTTCCATGCCTCAGAGGGAGCGTTTTCCTCAGCTATCCAGCAGGAAAAGCAGTTTTTGCTGTTGCCGAGGCTGTGCCCATGGCTTGGGGGTGTCAGCCCCCCAGTCCCTGCCCCACATCACTGCGAAGGTGCCCGTCGGGCGCACGAGGGTCTGGCCTCGGCTCAAAGCTTGGCTGCAGGACAGCGAGCGGGATGGGGCTGGGCGGGATGCGGGACGGGCGGCAGAGGGGCCGGTGGGCACCAGATTGCACAAAATTCAGGCTCCTGCAGCCCAAACCAACCTCTTACAGCTTTTACACCATCGGCGTGAGGAGTGGGCAAACTCAGAGTGACCTGGTGTTGGCTGTTTCCGCTCCTGCCTTTGCCACCAGCAGCTCTGGTCCCGAGAAGACGACAGTCCCTTCGCCCAAGCGAAGAGGAGAACGGCAAATCCGTGGAGTCATCTGCCCCTGGGAGATGCTCGGCTGCCTACGAGGCCCGATTCCTGGCCCGGGGATCTGCCCCAGCCGATGATGAAACGCTGAAGGAGCAGGCAAAGTCAACTCACATGATCCCCTTCGAGGACCATTTCAGTTCTGAGGATATTCACACCCTTTTCCTCTGTTCATGTGTATTTGTCGCACGATTAATTTGGCAGAGCCTCTGGGAAGGGGCTGTAGGGAACTTTTTCCTCCGCAGTACCACTCTCTCCGGTGCACTCGCATCACCAGGAAAATCCATAGGATGAAGGAGGTTTGACTGTCCTCCTCCCTCCTGGAGCAGGCAGCTGGTTTGGTGACACCTGCCTTGCAAAGGGCTGGAGCTCCAGCCAGCCAGGGAACCTGGCTCCCACCGCATCCCTCCTGTTCTCCAAGCAAGGGTCCTCCTGGAATTACAGCTAGAAAGCAGCAGTTCCACAGCCCAGCATGGCAACCAGGACCTTCAAGTACTGGCCCCCTTCCTGAAGTTACTCCAGAGGAACAGCTGCCAAGACCTCAAAACGTTACCTCCATGAAATATCATGAAATTAAGAGCTAGAAAAAGAGATGCAGCAGTGGGAAACAGAGCACCAAAGATGAGACAAGATGCCCCTCTACCAAGACAAGCCACTGACTGAAGCATTCCTGGTCATGTCCTGAGTCTGCCAACTGGACCACCCTTGTGACTGTGTTTTTGGGGGAACTCAGCACTGCTCGTTGGGAACTCACTGTGAGCCTGGTTAACCTCACTGAGGTCAACAAAGAGCAAGTAATACCCACAACAACTGACCCAGGTCCTGAGACAAGCAAAGAGGACAGCAGATAGCACTGCTTTCCCCAAAAAAAACCAAACACTGGTAGTACTTCACTTGCACGTACACCAAAAGTGATCCGCACACCACGTGTTGTACCATCAGCTCTGCCCAGGCACAGGAACAAAAGGCAGATGTTGGCACACAGGGTTTGGTGGTCACTGGAGGATGCTGGTGAAGAAAAGGAAAGAGGTGGTTGACCTCCTCCTTCAGCGGAAGCAGAGCGAGCTCCCAGAAGACAGTCCGCGGTGGCTGCCGTAGCTATTGGGTTGCAAAAGGAGGAGGGAAAGGTGAATTCATAACTCTGCCCCGTTAGACTTACTTCCACGAGGAATAAAGCACTTCTCTCCTTCCTCTCCCAGCTGGGAGGAGATCCCAGGTCCCTGCTTTGGCCAGCTCTGCTAGAGCCTGCCCAAGCCCACCCCAGCACCACCAACTGCCTTGGCCAGCAAAGGATCAGCTGCCTCCGGGTCCCACCTGAACAGTCAGACCTTTCCCGGGACAGTGCTGCCCTCGAGACCTCAAACACCTCTGGCATGGAGACAGGGCTTCACTGCTCAGGTAAGGCTGGGAGAAAGCTCCTGTCCCTCTATGACCACCCTTGCCAGTCCCTAGGAATTCCTAGAGGGCAGGAAATATCACATCACCCACCTGGGATGGTAAATATTTAACGAGGGGAACGCTCCCTTCCTTCCTCCCTCCCTTCTTCCTATATATTCAACTCCTGCGTCTCTTCCAGCGATGCTGCCCCTCTCCCTCTCCTGCTGTCCCCCACCGCGGTGTCGCGGCAGCGCGGCAAAGCCCCGCACCGGCACCGAGGCTCAGGCACAGCGAGAGCTCGGTAGGACTGAAGATCATCAAACGTACCCATGAAGGGGTGTTGGTCCAGAGGTCAAAAAATGGGGAACAGCCTGTGTCCCCACTGCTGGGCACCCTTGACTTGTGCATCTGCTTCCTGGGACTTGCGCTACGCCCCAAGTGCATCCCCGCGGCAGGGGACCAGTTGGTTCTGGTCAAACCACACCAGGGAGTGCACTGGTAGCGTGAGATGCTGATGAGAGAGTTTCTGCTGTTCCCCAGCACTCAGCCACTCATCAACTCATCCAGACACACCACCCTGCTCTGAGATGTTCCTCTTGGATGTCTGTCAAGTGAGGGAGATGGGGCAAGGTGGAACTGTGTTGCCCGCTGGAAAGGGATGTCCAAGTCACATCCCAGGAGGGGTGGTGTCTGCAGGTCTTCTGTTCCTTGAAGGGGTATGGAGTCTCAGATTCGGAAGAGGTACACGGAGGTCTCCAGTCCAACACTGTGCTTCAAGTAGGACCTGTTAGAGCAGGTTGTTCAGGGCTTTATATAGCCAGGTTTGAACGTCATCGAGGATGGAGGGCATCAAAGATGGAGGTCATCGAGGATGGAGGTACCATAGTCTCTCTGGGCCCTCGCTGAGTGAGCAGGGAGAGGCCATCAAGGAACTTAATCTACAAACACACCCAAAACTTTCCTGGAGGTGTAGCATCTCCCTGATTTAGCACGCAAACGCTGCAGATGAAGGGAGCGGGGCTCTGATGGCACCAGCAGCCGGGCAGAGAGGAGTGAGTGGGACCCACTGCGAGCTCCACACCAGTCCTTGTGAACCCACTGGGGTTTCTCAGAGGGTTTCTCATGGGGGTTGGCTGCTGTGACTGGGAGGCAGGGGCAGCTGGTCAGGACGGGGTGGAAGGGGGATGGAAGACCATCAGGTGAGGAGCAGGAGGAGGGACCCAGGATGGTCCCGGGATGCAGAGGGAGGTTTTGCACAGCGTGGCCATGCAGGAATCCAGGCTGATGCTCCCAGGTCCCCGGGGGCTCCCAGCCTGCTCCGGCACATACACGGAGCCGACGCGGAGGCTCTCTGTGGTTCTCCATCCCTTGCTGCTCGCTCCAGCTCTTACAGAAACCAGCTCTATTAATATCCCCATCTCTTCCTCTCGGCCCATTATTCTCCCGATAGCCCAAATTTCCAGTTAGCTCCTCTCCAAATTTAAACGATCGCTTCCCCCTCTCCTCTCAACAACCCCCTCCCTCCCCAACCTTTCCGAGAGATGATGTCACTGATGACCTATATTCTCCTTCCTCTCAACTGGCTGGCGCCGGGGCTATTAGATCCCCGCTGCTGGGCTGCCATTGGCTGACAGCCAGCCCCGACCTCACAAGTAACCACGGCCGTTCACCAAGAGCGGGGAAACTCCGGCGTTGCCAGCACGGTTGGATAAAGGGAGAGGAAGGAAGGATGGAGCTGGCTGGAGCCTGCTCCCGCCCAGGGGGGATGTTACCAGGGAAGGGAGGAAAGGCAGCCGTAAAATAATTTACATCTTTGACCAGATGAAAGCAGCTGTGGAAAGCATCTTCACTCTCCTGACTTGCTATCATGGTCTGCCAGGACCTGGTGGCTGAGACCCTACAGTCTGCAGGTGGGATTGCTTCTCCTCTGACCTGTCTTGGAGCCCCGTGGCTCCTAAAGCAGTGCAGATATCGATGGGAACAGAGCTGCTATGTGTGTCCACGCACCTCAAAGCCTGTGGTAGCCCAGAAGTGCCCTTTTGGACAGTCCCTTGTGTGCCCAGAGGGCTCAAGCATCTTGTATTTCTTACATCATAACAAAAGCCAACGTTTTTCTGTGCACAGGCAAACTCTTTAAGTTCTTTTTTGGTGCCATGATTCAGTGGAGAATCTCTGGCCACATCTGAGCAGGCAGCGCTCCCCAGCACTGAGTCATTAATCAGTGGAGAGGCCAAAGCTCAATCAGTTTATGGAAGAGAAGTCCATGAAGAGCTGGAAAGGGACCTTCCAGATGGTGGGAGGAAACAGGACAATGCCCTCTCTGCTGCCCACTACTCTCTGGTCAAGGCATCCCATTTCTAAAGCCATCTCTGGCTCTTCCCAGTAAATAACAGGGCTTCAGCATCCCATTGAGTCCCAGGCTGGGGAAGAGCTGCCATGAGCCGATGCCTTTGATACCACCTGGTGCTGATCGGCTCGAGATCACATTCCTAAGAAATGAGAGAGGGAAGGAGATAATGAGTAGAGGTGGGAACAGAGGTCCCTTCCTTCCGTCTAGCCTTGGGCATCTCTCCCATTTCTACTTTGTGGCCCTGTTCTTCTACGTTCTCTCTGCTCTTCAGCCTATTGCTAATCCCTGGTCTCATGAGTCCAACCCAGAACCTTCCAGAGCAGGGATCTCCAGGCAGCTCTGTCCATGCAGCCCCAGTACCCCCAAACCCCTCATGCCATGAGCCCACTCCACCCTGACCAACTCCCACATCCAGCAGCAGGCTTACTTGAGCAGAGGAAAGGTCCACCCATGCAAGAAAGACATCCCAAAGGCCAACCGTGACATCCTGCTTCTCCCAGGTATGTCACATTTGACTAAGAGGTGAGTTTTTGGCTTTTGGCTGGATGATCCAACATCTACCTGCGATGGCACCTCCGTGGCACCCAGCCACAGGAGTCCCACTGCTCACGAGCCCTTGCCAAAGGGATGCAGCAGCCACATGCAGACTGTCTCCTCATCTGCGGGAGGGAGATTCCTTCTGGTCCTCACCTTGGTTTATTCAGCAAAGAGAGTTCCCCAGAAATTAATGCAGTTAGGATTCCCAGCAAGAGAAAGTGGGGGAAAGAAAGAACAAGAAAGAAACGATAAGAAAAAAAAAGAAAGAACAGGAAGAAAACGAGGAGAGGAAGAGAGGGAAAATGAGGGAGGAAAGAGAGAGTCTTGGTTTTCTGAGTTAGAAGCAAAATTATCTTGATTTCCATTTGAATAATTCATGTTTGCCACGGGCCATGTATTCCTGAGCTTGGGTGTCAAGTGTTTATTGAATATATCTCTTGACAGGGCACTTGTGTGATATTCAGCCATTGCCAGAGTGTTAAAAAAACACACACAACAAATGCAAAAGGAGGGGAGAAAAAGGAAACGCTGAAATGACGGCTTCCTCCACCTCAGTTTGAGAATAATTGGTCCAAATGAAGCCCCTTTCCTTTCAGTGAAGTCTCCCCCTGCCCCCTCCCCGCATGGGGAACCATCTGGGAGCCCAGCATGGGTGGCTGGGACATTGTCCTTACACCCAGAGGAAGACGCTCTGCAATCATCCTAGAAGATGAGCCTGGCAGGTGCTGGAGAAACTGGAGCCTTTTTCACCTCCTCAGCTTTTGACAGGGCACAGAGATATGACCCTGAAGACTAGAGAGGTCCCATCCCAAATGTTTCCACCTTGGAGGGAACCCCAGTTATGCTGTAAGCCAGGTGGTCCAGGGTTGGTTCCTGGATGTCTTGGGCCACTCACCTGCATCTCATAGCTCACATGGCCATGGCACCACCAGCTAGTGAGCTTAAGTGTGTATCATACGTAAAGGGGTTCATTGCTGCCCAGACAGTGGTGGAGCAAGGATGGAGATGATGAAACACCAGGTCACCCTTCCCGGGTTAAGCCACTCTAGAAACAAGAGAGAAGATCCAGCCTCCCTGGTCCTCGGTCCTGGGGGATGTGAGAAGACAGAGACAGCAGCTGGAAGAGGCACATCTCCTCTGCCTGGGGGAACCCAGACCTGACCAGGGAGACGAAGCCATTGCCAGTGGCTGGGTGGAAGGCTGTGGAAGACAAAAGGCTATATGGGGAAAGAGGACAGGGCAGAACACTGGAGGTGGCCACCTCCCAGGCCCCTCCATGCAGGGACAGCACCCATATTGATCAGACATCCCAGAAACGGTGAATTTGGCACAGGAGCTTCCGCCTCTTGCAAATCTCTTGTGCTGCCAAAATCGATTGTGAGATAACAGATTTCACCATGTCTGAGGTGGCCCCATGGGGACGTCTCTGAACAATGTCCCCCAGTGCGTCCCACAGAGCTCGTAGCATCCACGTGGCCCTTCTACTCAGGTCTCCCTCTCCCTGCCAGCCCGTGTCACGGGCCGGAGCCCAGTGATTTCTCATTCAGTCTTTTCTACAGGGGACCTTTGAGGACACAAGGGGATACACGATAGCGTGTGACTCATGGTAGGTATCTGCCTCGTGGGGTGCATCACGAGGAAAATAGGAGATGAAGGCTAGAAAGTGGCACGAAAATCCACGTGGAAAGAGCAAAGTGGGAACGGGCCCATGCTTAGATCCCCTCTGCCTGGTCAGTACCCACTGGAGTCTGTGCTGAAGGAGAAGGCATCTCCCCGGCGCTGTCCGGCTCATCCCAAAACCGATCTGCAGAAGGGAAGCACCACGGCAGCTGTTGGATATGATCGGAGCCCCAGTGCCAGCCTGAGCTGCCTTGTGTGTTGGCGCAGGGTGTGTAGTGAAAGGTCGTCTCACATGGCTTCTGCTTCCATGTCGTGTGAAGAAACTTTATGGAGGACCACCACCTCAGCCCGCGCGGCAGGAGGGCAGTGACCTGAGCTGCAGCAGCAGGACCTTCCTCGGAGGGACGCATCTCCCACCGCAGAGCTGTGCCAGCCCGAGACCCCGCAGCCCACAGAGGCTCCAGGATCCCTGGGAGGGCAACGGGACACAACTTTAGGGCCACCAAGGTCCAGCTGCCAGGGCAGAGGAGGGGGTCTGCAGCAGCTGGAGCGAGCTCGTTTGCAAAGTCAGGGTCTTCTGACGGGAAACAGCCTGGCGCAGGGGGACCTACTCCTGCCCATCATACCCATAAGCTGCCCCTCATCACACTCTGGGACCCGAAATCCCATAGCAGAGCTGGAGCATTGCGGGATGGGGGGGCAGAGCAGCTGGGCTGGGGGGATCCGGGAGGGACACCACCATGGAGCGGGACCTGAGCACGAGGGAAAGAGAGCAATGATGCCCAAGATAAAACCTTGACCCCCCTCCCCTTCCCCAGCACCCAGCCAGCCAGTGGGACCCCAAAGGACAGATTCTCCCTTAAGAGGCGTCATTTGAATAACGGCTGGGACAGAGGGAAGCAGCCAGACAGGGAGCCGGGAGCCCCCGGCCGCCTGCCCCCCCCAGCACCCAGCTCCCAGCTGGTGCACCAGCAGGGATCCCTGCTCCGCCATATGCTCTACGTGCCGCTTCAATTACCCCTCGGAGGAGCTGGGGCTCACGCAGCTCCTGGGAGGGGGGAGGAGGGGGCTGGGGGAGGTGGGGGGGAGGGAGGCGTAGCCGGCGGGGAGGGGGGAGATCCTTTCCGACGCGCAGGATGCCAAAAAATGGGAGCAGGGCTGGGGATGGGTTGAAATTGGAGCAGCTTTGCCGTGGTCCGTGTGGGATACCGCTCCAGGGCATCTTTGCGTAGAAGAGCATCCTTCGTGTACAGGAGCATCCCTGGAATACGGGGGGATCCCCGACAGCCTCCGCTGGCACCAGCGTGGCGCCAGGTTTAACAACCCGGCTCGGACCAGGGCGCACACTGGGGTGGGGAGCCCCCCTGCACCCTTTGGGAGAAGATCCGGCTCGGAAACCTCCCAGCCAGGACTCGGTAGGGATCCGTCCCCGGCCGTAAGGGCGGCCACAGCGTCCCCCGTCCTCCTCCGAGAAGGGTGGTTATTTCCAACCTGAGCCCCTGTAGAAACTGTGCAAGTGGGAACCCAGAAATTTTCCACTACTGTTTTTATTTTCATAAAAATACCCCTGTGATTAAGCAGGAGTGTTCATGGCAAACACTCTGATTCCTTAAAAAATCCCTTTCTTTACTGGAAAGCCAAGAACCTAAAAACTGATATTTTTTTGACCTGTAGCCCATGTTTTTTATTTTCCCACCTCCTTTTTGCTTTCTTCTGAAATTGTTTGAGTTTGGGTTTTTAATCACTCGAGAAATGCCAGTTTGTGATTGTCTGACGAAAGTAAAAAAACTGTTTGGATTTCCTGAGTAGTTCTGCTATCAGGTTATTCACTACACCGTGCAACCAGACCGCGGGAAAAACTTCGCATGAGCCCCATCATTGCTCTGGGGCTCGTTAGTCAGATCACCCCGGTCCTTTTCATGCCAAAAATATCTCAGCCTTGCACCGCCCCCCCCCCCCCCAATTTGTGTTCCTCTGAACTGGAATCAGATCAGATTCTCTATTCCTTAGTAAAACTGGGAGGAATTTTTGTTTTGAAGAAAAGCTTAAACATAAATCATCAGGGATTGACATGAAGCCTGTCAGATAATTTTGAAATTCACTCTCCTAATTTCATTTTTTTCCAGCTACTGGAAATGTTTTTATGGTCGGAATCGGCAGGCTTCGTTTCAAGCAGTCACTGTGAAATAAACAAAAATACGTCGACACGTGCTGTCGAGAAAAGCACCGACCCGGGATGTGTCAGCACTCCGGGCAGCTTTTGGAGCTGCCAAAGATTCATCCAGAGGGTTTTACTGGTTCTTGTTCCCACCGTGCCGCACCGATCCCGCCCGGCTGCAGGAGCGCTGCCTCCGCTCCCGAGTGCTCCCAGCTCTGCAGCCCTGGGAGAAACTCCTGGATTTTGGCAAGATTTGGGCACAACTCCCCAGTTTCTACCAAGCCAACTGTGCCGTGATGTTCACGAGGTGGAAAGCTGGTGCAGAAGAGGGGGTCTCGTTGGAGCGGTGTTAGCGGAGGCGGCCATGCATCCCGGGTGGCTGCAGGTGGACAGATGTTTCCAGATGTTTCCCCACAGCTCTGATTACCCACATCATCCCACCACACCTCTTCCTCTCACTCTGCCCTCTCCCCCTCGGCTGCAGCCGGCCACCGCCGACCGACACCAACCCACACCAGCATCGCCGAGACCGTCTGAACCAGGAATGTCTTTCCTGCCTGGCCTGGACCGTTTCTCCATTCCAGTGGACAGCGTGAGCTGTGATTCACATGATGCCTCCTGTGAGCATCACCAGCATCAGCTGAAGCCAGAACGCCCCGATGCCAGCGGGACTCAGCAGAGGGAATTCTGGAGGAGCTGCTTTGGGCTGGGCTGGGAGCGGAGGCTGGTGCCCATCTGAGATGTCTCCGCTGAGCAACGTGAGTGTCTTGAATCCTGACCCTCCTGGAGCAGGGAAGGGAAATCAGCAAAAACAAATCAAGGACTAATTCCAAGTGTCAAAGCCACTTGAGGATATTGCTTCGCTTCTGGGAGACCCGCAGGCAGAAAAGCTCGTCTGAATAAATGAGTCTCTCGCCCACCACTCGCAGAAACTTCCACAACTCACTCACGGGCTGTCACCGCTGTCCCAGAGACTCATTCCCACCCCGAATCTGCTGCCCAGCACCCCTCGAGCCCCACTCCCCCCCCCTCACGGCGGAGGAAAAGCCCAGCCTGGTGCTCTGCCAGCCGGGCAGAGGGCTGGGGTGGTCCGAGCAGACAGCTCCGGGGGTGCGGGGTCAGTGCTGACATCCCCGGGTGGGAAACGAGGTGATTTTGGCCCCGGAGCCCCTCGGCGGGTGCCGGCGGCCCGGGAGCGCGCGGCAGCAGCTGTGCGGTGCGGGCGGGTTTTGTTCCGGGGACAAAGGAGGGACGAGACAAAATGACTCTTGGGCAGCAGCTCAGCCGGGTTTTCCAGGCAGTGAGTGCCCGTCGGCGAACAAACCCTCCCTGGTGCCGCTGGCCGCCGTGGACGGGGCCCGGCAGGTTGCCCACGCGGGCGGCTGGGAGCCCTGCGAGGCTATCCGGTGACGGGAGGGAGCTTTTGTCCCCGTTCCACTGGGAAAGCGAGCACAGCGCCGGCATCTAAAGCCGGGAAAGTTTATCCCGTCGGCAGGTTTCTTTCCTTTCCGAGGAGACAAAGCGTCTGTGCTTTCACAGCACCCAGGTACCCACATCTCCGGGATCAAAGCAGCCCTCCGCCTCGGGTACCGTGTTCCCGCTGCACTTGTTCCCCTTGAACACGTGAGTTCCTTCCGAGCTGTCCTGTTTGGCGACCACACGATGGTGACCAGAAGTCTCGAGCCAGGTGAGACTAGCTTCAGCCAGGTGTCCATGGCCACCTCCACTGCAGGGTTAAGCACTTGGACTTGGACACACGACAGACACGGGTTTCTAACTTCCACCAAAACAGCAAGAACAAGCAGGTGTCAAAATGTCTTTGGATTCCCTGAGGTCTTCTGCAGCCATAGGAGAGGAAAGCATCTAACAAGCCCTTCAGGAGACAGTATTTTTCAGAGAGGAGGAGGAGGGACATGATAGGGGGAGATATCTGAGCAGGATGGTTTATTTGACCTTCGTGCATAAATCTTTATCGTCCTTTCTGACAGGAAGAATTTTTCCATACAGGACTAGTGGGACTTGGGAGAGGAAAGGGTTAAGAGTCCTCCAGGCCATGGGCTGACCCACAGACCTTCCATATTGTCCCTTTTCTTATCCCCTGTCACTGGGGGGATTAGCAGCCAGCAGATTAACCTGGTCTATGCCCCGGGGGCACTTTGGAGACGAAGGGTAGAGGGGAGAGAGGCTGATCTTTGAATTCCGAAATGCTTGGATGTCCATGCAGGAGGCAGAAATGGGCTGGAGGGAGAATAGGTCCAGAGGGCTGGAAGGAGAAAGGATGCACAGGGCCGGTGGAGAATATTAACCAGATACATCAGCTTTCTGCTGGGAGGGAGAGAGGTCCAGGCCTTGCAGCTCGTGTGTTCCCGAAGGCCATCAGCCACTCAAGAGTGGAAAGGTCCCCACGAGGAGGTGCAGAAGTCTCTGGGATGGGACTTTGCTGACGAACAGCATGGCCAAGCAAAGGGGACGAGCTTCGAGAGTGAAAGCTGAGCGGCCGGATGATGGGACTTAGGTACAGACGCTGTCCAGACCAAAGCTCCGGTTTATGGCACTCACACTGGGATCCCATAGTCCCCAACTAGCCGAGGAGAACAGAGGGGATCTGATTTTGCTGTTGAAACCAGATTTCCGGCCTGTAATTCAAATTTCTGTCGCTGAAAAGCATTCGAGGCACCTCCAAAGTTCCCAGGAAACGGTTTCAAGGGCTCACAACTGTTGCATGGATGATACAACGGGCTGAACAGCAAAGCTGCATGAACCTTTCACAGTAGAGCTTTAAATTCTGCATATTTCCGTTCTTCAAACGGGAATTCTGAATAAGACGTGTAATAAACAGTCGTACTTCTTGCAACATCTTCCCAGTTTGACAAACTGTGTGAAATCCGCAGTCACCTCCAGACAGAGGGAAAAAAATCCAGGTTGCCTTGCAATTTGATTTCAACTCCAAGGAAACATGTCCACCGTGTCTCCCAGCTCAGACAACTCTCCCCCCAAACCCACCCAAAAACTCACGGGTGTTACTGTGGACCTCCTCTATTTCATCACAGGATTCACCTACGCTCGGCCAGGTCGGAGGGAACCAGGGGCAGAGAAGGGAAATCCATGGACGTGGAACTGAACGAGCCGATACTGATGGGAGAAGCTGTCGAGCTTCATGTCCATCCACCAGTTCTGGGCTTAGTCGCCACAACGCGTCGGTGCTGCTGAGCTGGCACCAGCTTGAGGCTTCCAGAGGTATTTAGGAGAATATCCATGGTTTGAACGCGGATAAAACACCCCAGGGTTGCTGGGAATGGACCAGCTTGAGCAAAAGAAGGGGCAACAGATCTGCTGCTTTCCCCCCTCGGTAGCAGAGCTGCTTTGAGGATAATTCATCGTTTTTACCCCAGAAGCCGCAGGAGCCACGAGATAAGAGGAGCCATGCGAGGACCATACCTGGGACTGCGCTTGGTCGGAGCCACGAGCGTGAATTCCGCCGTGTCCCACCTGAGGAAGAACCTTTTAGCCCCAGATCCTTTTAGCCCCAAGCTGCTCTTGTGCGTCTCGGCGTATTTAAGCTGAAACCTCGTTTCATTGATCAAGGCCTGAAATCGATGGGCATCAGGGTTCTAAGACACCGTCCAAATAAAGATAATACAAACAGCCATAAAATAGCACCATTGATTTTAAAATTCCCCATCTGAGGCTTTATAAAGTATTCATTAAATGTCTATTAGGATAAATTGAAAGCATTAGGAACATGGGTAACTGGTTATGCAGATTTGCAAGCGTTTTTGGTTAATTTATAAATGCTGCATCCACACAGACAGCGAAGTAGATATGGATGATAATTATCCCAATCTGGTTTGTTATCCGCCGTATAACTCAAAAGTCGCGGATATTGTGCTATTAGAGAGAGAAAAGGACCCATTTCCTTCTCTCCTGTAGTTGCAGGAGGTCAATAAGCTCAGGGAGACGGCTGAATTTTTCATCTGCTAAAAGGAACAAAGGCACATTTAGCGAACACTTGGTGGGGCTCGGGGAGAGCGGCACCGCCTCGTTAGGCAGGTCCTGCTGCTTGCTGATTACACGGTCGTTAATACGGTCGGGAGGGTCACAGTTTTCAAGCACATGGTGACTTGTATCATTTTCCTCCCTCGCAACGAGAAGCTGCCGCGGTGGCGGCGGGGCGCGCGCCTCGTGTATCGACGGGGCTACCGGGGGGGACGGCAACGAGCCCTCGTTTAACGGTTGTCAATCAACCACAGAGCCAGGACGGGGGTCACCGCTCCCCAGCAGAGCCCGAGGTCCTGGAAAACGGGGTCATAAAACATAGGTAAGGGTCTGCTCTCTGCCAGCGATGCGATTAGTACCCTCCGCAGCCGCGAGCAGCGAGCAGCTGCCCTGTGCCGCCTGTTGCGTAGGCAGCGGTGGGATTCCCCTTTGCTAAAGTCAAACTCCCTGCCCGGGATTCCTCCAGCTCCGGAGCGAGACAGGACGCGATCCATGCCTCGCCGAGGCAGATCCTGGTCCCACTGCCACCGAGGGGGACGCAGCGATGGCCTCTGCGGTCGCGGGAGGTGACATATCCCGGCCTCGAGGGCATCGCCGTGGTCCAGGTGGCAAGCAGGGTCATCAGTCACTGTCTCCTGCACAAGCTGAAGCACGAAGAGACCGTTGGGATGCCCCGATGCGGGAGGCAGAGAGGGGATCTCCATCGTCTGGCTGCGTCTTCTGTGCCGAAGCCCTCGGCCGTACTCGAGGTTCGAACCACCTGTCATTAAGAATTACAGTTATTAAGTGCAAATATCCTATGTTGGTCCATCACCAGGCCCTGGGAAGCGCGTGCGTGTATTTACAGAGCATCATCTTCCTCCCGGCAGCCTCCGGAGTGAGTGTTTGAAGCATCTTCGAGGAGGGGGAAAGGGAGGGCATGAATAAAAACCTCCCTCCTGCTTACGGAGAGGTTTTTTTTGCAGTGCAAGTTGTCCGGGCAGGTACCTCCTCTGCACAGTGCAAGACCTCTGCCAGGGACATTTTCCAAAGAGCCACCCTGGGACAGTGTGCCAGGAGTCCTGGTTGTCTTCCGGGGGAGCCTCAGCCTCTCTGTGACTCAGTTTCCCCATTACTAATCAGAGAGGAAATCCCCATCCCCGGTAGCTGGATGTTACAGAGATGGATAACACTGAGAAAGCCTTGGAAGAACAGCACCAAACAGCCCATAATGCTCCATCTCTCCTTTCAGCCCCTTCCCTCGACGTTCTTGCACTCGCTTGCCTCCCCCCCGCCCCGCTTCTCCTCCCATCGAATGCTCTGAAAATACCTGGTTCTGTTGCTTCGTGAATTATTAGAGGCATTTACCATCGGCCCTCTCATTAATTATTCACAGCTGTTTTGTTCTGGGGCTCAGATGTAATTAATGGCTCAATTAATATTTAAATATTAACTATTTTTAAAAACCCAAGACATCTCTGTTAAGCTTGTCCATTGAGAAATAAAATGCGGGGCGAGCAGGACTCGGGCAGGGAAGCTGAACGGCTCGGGGTGGGGTGGACAACGCGGTCCTTGGGCCACCACGGGTCCAAGGAGAGCCTCGGAGCAGGAGGTGGAGGGTGGGAGAGGAGAGCTGGGTGGGACGGAGCCCACGAGCCCACCAGGTCCCCCTGGAAGGCAGGGAGAGCAGAGCGGGAGGTCCGGTTTCGTTAGATCCTTGAGGAACCACCGTTGGTTAGAAGTGGGAGTTTCTCCCCCGAATTTATGATCGAGACTCCTGATCTCCCCAGGGTTTCGGATCTCCGGCAGCATTTAAAATCTCGCGGAGCTGGGTATCCTGCTGGTGTTTCCATCTTCTTCTCCTGCCCCACATCCCGGCCTCCGATGGAAAGGGAGATGGAGAAAAACAGGGAGGGAAAGAGACAGTGATCAGGCCCAAAGCTGATGTTATTCCATCCGTGGGGCTGCTGGAAAACCCCCTCCGGCACAGAGGTCCGATGCTTGATTATGTCTTTCCAACGCGGGACAGTTCATTCTACAGGTGCGTGGGTGAGAAACGCAGAGTCCTGCAGGAACTGGGCTTTCTGTTTGGTGGAAAAGGCAAAGATTGGGTTTTCCTGTAAAAGATGGTGTTTGGAGAAAGGGAGAGGGGGGAGACTGGCTTGAGGTTTGGGTTGCAGGGGATATTCCGATTCCGTAGCGCTATAACGCGTATGTTTTTACCAGGCTTTAAAAAAAAAAAAACGAAGAAAAATTGAAAAGCAAAGTGGGTTTGATGAATTAGAACAAAGTCGATGCGGAAACAAAATAAAAATCTTATATTCTAACGGTAAGAAAACACAACCTCATCGCCACCGACTCTGCTCGTTTTTATTTGTCTGTTTGTTTCCAAACTGAAATTTCATCCAAACGGATTTATCCCGCCAACCCCCAGCTCCGTTTCGCTGCCAACAAAACAACATTTCCCCACAAAATACACAACCCGGGGGGAGTTTTCCCCCCGGGAACGGCGCAGGAATATTTCCTTTCGCTCTGTCCCGAGCGTTTCTCATTCGCTGAACGTCTCCGGGCCCTGGGCGCTGACAACCAGGAGACGTGGATGACGCCGTGAACAAAGAGCCACGGCCAAGAGCCCTTCCGCTGCTCCCTCCTCCCGCCAGCCCCGGGCACGGAGCCTCTTGACGCCGAGGTTTATCCCACTGATGGGCTTTTTGCCTTCTGTCTACCCAGCGGTCTGGGAGGTCGGACCCGTCTCCCACGGCGAGAGGTTCCCCACGTTTCGCCGGCGCACGCGGGAAGACGTTGGCCTCTCCTGCCCGTCCCTCTGACGGGAATTCGTGGGGCGGGTTTGGCTGGTGCTATATAAAGCATTACTGGAGCCAGGTACCTCCGGGTGGTTTCCGCCAGCCTTCTGCTGGCATCCTGATAACCCACGGCGTGTGATTTACAGCCTCATCATCCCCCCGTGCGGGCGCTGTCGGGGGCCCACCTCGCCCGAGCAGGCGCGGGGCCGGGTCGGCTCATCTCCGCACGCCGACGACGCGGATGCGGCTGAATAATAGATGGATGATGCTTTGTGAAGGTCCCGTAACCCGATCTCCGTCGCAGGGACACATGGACAGAAACGGAGCGGGGAAGCCGCCCGATAATGCGAGCCGCGGCCACCCGATACGCGTCCCTCGAGCACGAGCTGGTGCCCGGCCAATAGACCTCTACTGGGGAGGAAACGGGAGCCGGTTTCTTGGGGACCGGCTGACTCTCGCCTCCCCCTCCGCCAGCTCTGAAGGCGCAGGAGGCGGCGGGCAGATGCTGCAGCAGCCATCCGCTCCCACCCTGCCCTTCCCGGCCCCCCCCAGCCACCATCCCCCTGCTCTCCAGCTGGAGGGTGGTGGGCTTCCCCGTGCTCCCAGGGGCAGGGGGTAAATGTCCCAGCCCAGCCCTACTGGTACCTGCTACCCCATGAGCTCCTCAGGTCCTGGGGCTGAATGTCCCTTTCCCACCCCACTGGTGCCTGTTCATGTCCACCAGCTGCTCAATGGGGAGAGGATCCACTGGCAGGAGCAGCCCTGCGTAACCCCATGGGACACTGCCGGGCTGCAAATCCCAGGGAGGGCAAAAAACCCTCAAAGTTCCCATTTTTCTGGGAATCTCACCCTCTGAGCAGGCACCTCCTGGTACTTTCAGCTCCCCCTTTGCTTTTCTCCTTGTTGCAGGCGTCCTGTTTCCCCCACGGTTCTATACCATCGCTGCACTGTCACGGTGTGGCTCCGGGTGGGCTCCGGGCATCCCACCCTCCGCAAAACGCATCACGCCCTGTGAGGGGTCCGGGCAAGACTGGGACGTTCCCAAATGCAACAGCGGTGGGAGATCTATCAGCACAGCAAGGACAGATGGAGCAACCTGCCGAGGCGCAGGATGCCGCCGTGTCCCGGCCGCAGCGGTGACGTGCAGATGTCCGTGCACGTCCTTGCATGCCGGTCACAGCCAGCGGCCGCTGCGCCAGCGGCTCCCGGAGCAGGAGACATTCACCTTCCAAAGCCGGAGGGAGGGTGGGCTCGGTGAGATCGGAATAAAAATCAGCGCGGGTGGCTGGAAGGCGAAGAGAGGGGTCGTCTCCCCCGGGAGATGGGGGGAGAGGTGGGGAGGGGGCTCACCCACAGCTCTCACTAAATCCCATCCCAGCCCCAAGTCCTCCCTGCCGGCGCTTTAACCCAGGAGCCCATTGCAGGGGAAGGTCAGGCTGGACCCAAGACACGCTTCCACGGCGCGGATCCTCATCTGCCGCCTCGCTCGGGGGCCGTGCCACTGCCTGCCATGCTCACCATCCTGCTGGCAGTTTCCAGCTCGAGCGTAATCCCCGTGCAGAGCTATTCTCCCGGCCCCCAGCACGACAGCCGGCAGCTTGCACGCCTCAGCCCGGGCTTGGCAAGCCTCGGCCGGGGCAAGTTTGCTGCTGGCAGTGGTGGGAGCCGTTCCCAGCGGCACACACAACGCAACACCCATCCCAGCCCCGGCCGGCGGCAGACGTGGGGCGGGATGCGGAGCCGCGGGGTCACCGGAGCCGGCGTCAGCTGTCAGGCACGACCACCCGCCGCGGTTACCCACCCTGGGTGCTCGTGGCTGGAGGGTGCGGGCGGATGAGATGGGGCCAGGGGAATGGGAGGGGGTGGAAGCGTAGCTGGAGCTGCGGGTTTTTTCCAGTGGGGTGCTGTGGCGGGGAGGCAGCGCCTGGAAATGTGGCTCCAGCCCCAGCCTGTGCCAACAGGTATAGTGAAACCCACTGAGTCACGTCGGGAAAGAATTCAGTTTGGATACGTAAGAAGGCTGGAATTTTTTTTTTTTTTGGCCACCCGGGGGGAAAAAAGAATGATGTGCCTGTGAAGAAGAGGCCTTATCCTATTTAGAATCATGGAATCACAGAACGGTTTGGGTTGGTAGGGATCTCAAAGATCATCCAGTTCCAACCCCCCTGCCACGGGCAGGGACACCTTCCACTACACCAGGTTGCTCAAAGCCTCATCCAACCTGGCCTTGAACACTGCCAGGGATGGGGCAGCCACAGCTTCTCCGGGCAATCTGTGCCAGTGCCTCACCACCCTCAGAGGGAAGAATTTTTCCCTTAGATCCCATCGAAACCTCCCCTCTTCCAGTTTAAAGCCATTGCCCCGTGTCTTGTCACTCCATGCACTTGCAAAAAGTCCCTCTCCAGCTTTCTTGTAGCCCCTTTAGGCACTGGAAGGTGCTGGAAGGTCTCCCCAGAGCCCTCTCCAGGCTGAGAAGCATCAAGACAAGTGCGAGCAAGTCCATGGCCAGTTGTCCATTGCTGGGAGAGAAAAGGAAGAGGAAGAAGAGGAGGAGGAGGAGCAGAAGGAGGCAGGAGGAGGAGGAGGAGGAGGAAGGGGGGACGGAGTTGTGTCCTCTCCCAGGGAGGATTCCCAGGACACTCCTCATTGCCCACACGCTGCTCCCAGCTGCTCCCCTGCCCGCCACCAGCCCATCTCCATAACGTGAGCTGACACGGCTCCCGCGGGCAGACGTGGGATCGAACCCCCCCCCCGCTTCAAACCCTCTAATTGGAGTTAACTTTTGCCCTGGGAGTGACTCCATTACCGGGAACCCCGCAGAGGGACAGGAGTAAATTGGGGTTTGATGGGTCCGGACGAAAGTCATTTTCTGAGACTCCCCCAGTGCTTCACACCAGACTTTCTCCCGTCCTTTCCCCTCCCATCACCCTCTTTCCTCCTCTCCCGATCAGCTGCTCTCTGACTGGTAAAATGTTTACACTCCGTGCAGATCCACAGATCAATTAGAGACACGTTGAGCTGACATATGGCTTCTCCAAGTCTGTCGCCCAGACTGATACAGCCAGAGGGAATAAAAGACCTGGGTGGGAGCCCCTGTGTCCCACCCTTTGGACATCAATGGTTTTTAATGACCCTTTAAATCAGTTCTGCTTTGAGAGGTATGGACCAAAGCCATTATCCCCTGACATTTATGACCAGGACTCGCTGACTGCTCCATCCCTACTGTTCTGCAAGGCCTCTGGTTTTACCCACCAGGAAACTGGTAATTCTTCTCTTCCCCAAACATCAGCCTCTGCTGCTGGGCTGGGAGATCTCAACCTGCCTGATCTGGGAAGAGCAGCAAAGGGCAGGGACCGCTGTGAGGGAAGGAGAGGGAGGGGATGATTTTCCCATTGCTTCGATGGTTCCTTCTCCCTTTGCTTCACCAGCCTCTGCTCCATGTGGACAAGACCCGGCAGCCTCCAGGGTTGGCTTCTGCCTGGATGGACAGACAGACAGCAATGGGAGCAGAAAGCTGCTCCAGCAAAGCACCAACTAAAGGCAGCCTCTACCCAATACGCAGGTCCCTAGGAAAAGGGCCTTTAAACACGGAACTGGGCAACCTGTGCCAGTGCCTCACCACCCTCAGAGGGAAGAATTTCTTCCTTAGATCTCATCGAAATCTCCCCTCTTTCAGCTTAAAGCCATTGCCCCGTGTCCTGTCACTACACGCCCATGTCCAAAGCCCCTCTCCAGCTTTCCTGTAGCTCCTTTAGGCACTGGAAGGTGCTGGAAGGTCTCCCCGGAGCCTTCTCTTCTCCAGGCTGAGCAGCCCCAACTCCCTCAGCCTGGGTCCGGCGCGTTC
This sequence comes from Tauraco erythrolophus, assembly GCF_009769465.1. NCBI lineage: Eukaryota > Metazoa > Chordata > Aves > Musophagiformes > Musophagidae > Tauraco > Tauraco erythrolophus. Next base: position 23,222,620 of record NC_141477.1, read on the forward strand.
ACATCCCGTTCTCTGCGTGACCTGCCGCATCCCGTCTGGTTTCCGCGCCCTCGGGAGCCTTTGGGAGCGGGACGGAGCGGGGCCGCGGGGCATCGCCCCATCTAGTGGCAGCGGGCGGCCCGAGGGATCAGCGCGGCCCCGTTAGCGCCGGCGGGATCCACGGACGGTTGCCCCTGGCCGGGTGTTTCTAGCCCGCCGATGTTCCGTATCCCCCCGTCGAGGCCGAGCGCGTCTCCGTTTCCTTCCAGCCTGTCGAGGATGCCGCTGCCGCCGGCCTGACGCGAGACGGATTTGGGTTCTAACACGAGGAACCACACGCACGGGGCTGGTGGGCAACAACGCTGTGCGTGGCGAGCTGGGCGCTCCGGTAGTTCCAGTAAAGGTACGAGGGTATAAGTGGAAATGACTGGTATTGATCTTGGCAGGCAGATACCAGCAGAAGTAAAAATAAGCTGCTCTCAATTAACCCACATTGATCTGAATTAAAAGAAAAATGGATCAGCCCTAAATAAAATACTAACCTCTCCAGTAGGAGAGACTGGTGGTGGGCGGCTTTTCAGCAGAAACAGGTGTTTGCCTCGAGAAAGGAAGTGCCTGGTTTTAAAGTGCAGCTCTGGTTAGAAAAGCGGCGGTACGAGGCTGGATGTTCCTCATATTTCTCCCCTCTGTGGATGACTTCTGCATCACCAGGCCCTCGGTTTGCAGGTAAAAAGGGCTGTTTTCGAGAAGCCGGTCTCCACGAGTCCGTCAGGAACTTGTCCCACAGCAGCATCAAACACAAGACACTGGAAAATAGCCATGGACAAATGGATTGGAATTACTCAGCCCTGGCAGCCCACAAACCCTCTGCAGTGGTCAGCAGAGCAGGACCCGGAAAGAAGCCAGCAGAGGAGCAAAGGACCTTCTTCCCCAAAAGCAAGAGAGCTTTTTCATAGAACCACGGAACGGTTTGGGTTGGAAGGGACCTTAAAGATCATCTAGTTCCAACCCCCCTGCCACAGGCAGGGACACCAGACCTTTACCTCAACCTTCCACTAGATCAGGTTGAAGTAAAAAGTTTTTTGAGTAAAAATGATGGAGAAACACTGGAAAAGACAAGCCCAAGTGCTGCCTCATTCTCTCAGGGCGATGCTCTGGCTGTCATCAGGTCAGTAAGTGGTGCAGCTCTCAAGCGCTGTGCTGGATACTTCATCCTGTTCTCCTGAATCTCAGGCTCTGCGTCAACGCTAAAAAGCTCATTTGCATCAGACTCATCAGATAACGGGCTTGGAGGCTCCTGAGGAAGGCAGAGCTGACACCCAAGTTGTGGAAAGCATTATCTCCTGTCATGGAATTAGTAACACGTGACACAACGACTCCTGGAGGGCTGTGGGCTGCCAAGAGGCACCGTCCCTGCTCTGCCCCAGGGCACAGCGAGGATGGAGTCGAGACTTTGGACAGAGATGAATTCTCCACTGCATCTCCCTGCTCCGTGTTTGAGCTCACCTGCAATTCGGACCTTCCTGCTTTCCCCACGGAGAATTTGGTTGAGGAAGAAATAGGAAAAGCTAATCCAGGGAGTGGGAAATGAGACAGAGACCCTCTGCGGCTGAGATGAGCTGTTGTATCTGGACTATCTCTAACCCATTTCCTCAGGTACGATCAGACCATGTCACCTGCTAGAGAAGTGGAGAAAATGCTCGGCACTAATTCCGGAAAGGCTTCCCTTGGATGGCAAAAAGGAGAAGGGGTTTCAGCTCACATGCACTGTCTCCACACCCCCAACCTTCCAATGCTGTGACTTCTGCTGGAGCTTCTCGGTCAGGTCCCTCTTCTCTCCCATTTCTCAAAGTTGAATTTAACTCCATCTCCTGGCCCATAAGCTCCATCACGATAGCTCCTCATAGCCGTCAGAGGGACATCAACCATGACACCCCCTCCCTGGGCAGTATATAGCCTAATAAACTAAGGTATGACCTTCCCTCCCTTCTTGCTGTCTAGCTCTGCCTGCAGCTGTCATTCAGATGTCACCAGTCTTGATGAACCCCCACCCTAGGATGTAGAAACAGGGTTGTCACTAGTAAGAAATATAAATGGGAAAATGTCCAGAGATAAAGACAAAAGATCTAGGGAAAAAAAATGGCAATGGCTAAAAGACAAGATCAGAGAAGAGACGCGTTAATATGCTTAAAAATACACCAGGTGTTCCTGCAAGGAGGGAGGCAACGGTCCTTGGTGGACAGGACAAGGAGTCAGGGGTTTAAACACGGAGAACTGGGGTTAGACAGCTTCTGGTTTGCACAGGTTGGGAAACTGAGGCCCGGGGAAGGAGCTGCAGAGGAGGAAAGAGTGGAGGAACCGGAACGTATTCCCCAGAGCTCACAGCTCCTCGTCTCCCTGGAACAGACCTGTCTAATGGGCGCTAATGAACCTGCCGCCCGAGCGGCTCGGAGAGCGAACAGAGCCGCTCTCCCGGGAAAGCAGAAGAGGGATTTGTGGCGAGGAGAAGAGCTGGCGTTGGCCCCATGCAGATGGATCCGTGTGCCAAGCCCCTGCCTGGGGAAGCGTCTGCTCTCCCGGCCCTCCCCGGCAGGATTTGTAAATGGAGAATAATGCAACCTCAGGCATTGAAGAGGGAGACATAGATGGGCTTTGAGATCCCTCGGTGGGCAGAGCACCCAAGCTCTGGAAGAATGAAACTTGGACATACTGGCCTACCAAAAAGATCTGTCTTTGCAAGGAAATTCACATCTCCCTGAGATTAGAACACTCTTCTTCCCCCTCCCCGAGCTCCATTGCTCCCCTGTAACCTGCAATCTCATACCATCACCTCTTCTCTACCAACTTTGGGCACAGCAGGTTTCTCTCTCTCTCCTAATGTCATCTAACGATGCTGAATACAGCTCGTGGAGAGATTCAGACCCAGCTTCAGGTGAGCACCCACCCTGCCAAGCCTGGCTCTGAACATGAGCTCTCCAGTGCTGGAGGAGGTTTAGTTGGGGCTGGTGCCTTCAGAAAACCCCTGGAGTGATTTCAGGACAGCCCTTCGGCAGTGCCTGGTGTATTGAGACAGGGTGGACAAGAAGAAAGCCGAGGGAGTAGATGACAGGGGAAGTTTTGAACCCCTGTCTTTCAGACAAGACTGATAGCCTGGACCCCCTCAGCAGCCGGAGCAGGAGACTCATGGGCTGCTCTGGAGTTGAGCTGCAGCCCTGGGCTCTGTCTGCTCTCCCAAGAGGGCTGGGACATTCTGCACCATCTCAGGCATGAAACTCCGAGCAGCAGCCCAAGTACTCTCCAAGCAGTGGAGCTGGACCAAGCGATGCAAATCAGCATTGCCCCACTAACCCCTGCCTCGTCTCTGCACTGGAGAGGACTCGGTGCCTTGCTGCTGGTTGGGCTCTCCTTGCCTGTACTGTTCTGCTCTCTCTTCTTCTTCCTTTGCTTTTCCTTGCTCTTCCCAAAATATCCCCTCACTTGACTTACCTGTCATCTGATCTTTCCAGTCCCACTGCAGACAATGTCCCTGGCACAGTAATTATGCCAAAAACTGAACGAGAAGGGCTTATTCCTACTCGCTACAGACAGCTGGAGCTCCCTAGGTATTGGAGGAGGATCCAGCCTCAGGAATGACCAGATGGCTACGAGAAAGGAGGCATCTGGCTCCCACATCTGATTCTCTGGTTCCGGACACCACAAAACATTTCAGAGCATACGTAATCTCCAATAACTGTAGGAGACCACCAACTGATCAGGACAGCAGGTTGAAGCTCAATGGATGTGTGACCTCAAATAGATCACTTTCAGCTTCTCCAGCTTGCCAAAACAATTTCTGTCTGTGTCTGTTAGTAGGGATGGGTGGAGAGGTGTGGGACAAGCAGCCTGAAGGGATGACCAAGCGGGTCCGCCCTGCAAGCCCTTTGGAAGAGCAATGGTTGGAACCCATCAAGCCTTGAAGGAGCCGTACTGGGAGGTGGGAGAACACAGAGCATGCAGAAGGACTAAGGAAGCAGCAGTTTCCCAGAGGACTCACTGAAGACCAGAACAGTCTGTAACAACTGCCTGACCTCAGCCTCCCATCCCATCCCCACCAGGAGCCACACTGCCTTGTGAGAGAGGAGGGCAAGGAGAGGAGACATCACCAGGGAGGGAAAGAGCCATGGCAGATAGGTTTCCCTTTCTGCAAGGGAAACCCAACGAGTGCCGTGAGTTTGAGACATCTCAGTGAGGCCATGGTCCACGGTGCTGCACACGCGTGGCCAAAGCACTCTCAAGCAATAAGTTCGCATCACACCGATTGCTTTTCCACGAGCACAGAGACGTGAGAAATACTCTGATAGCTCTCCACAGCACTGGCAAGGTAGGCTGGCAACAGCGGGTGACGGTCTATGTGCAAGTCCACTTCTTGGCATGGACTTGCTGAAGAGAGGTTGAAGCAGAAACAAGGACAATGGGTCTATTCAGAGGGAAAAATAGTACGTTGAAATGGAATGGAAATCAAGTGAGAGAATTCTCTGGCTATCTCGTGACCCGACTGCAAAACAAGAACAGCCTCGAGCTTCTTTCTTAAGCCTGAGCATCAGCACTGCTTAACCAACACCAACAACAGCTGCACTGCAGCGCACAGCTGGGCTCCGGCTGTCATCCCCACCCTGCAGCTGCAGGCAGCACATACCAGCACCCAACACGTCCCACCCATCACCCAGGTCAGGTCTTACAAGATGCTCCATCGCATGGCCCAGCCAGGGGCTCACCAAATGAGGAAAACCATTAATTCCCTTCTTAGGGCACAACAAAGAGAAAATTCCCCAGTGCAGATGATATTTCTTGGTGAAAGGTCTGGCATAGCTGAACAAACATCTCCGGGAGCAGAGGGCTGTTGCAGAGCTCCCACCTCCCACTCCCAAGGCCAGCTGAAGCACGGTGCCCTTCCCCAGCACACACTGGTGTGGCCAACCAAACTGAACCCCGACCTAGGAACACATCTACATCCCTGCACTCCCCCTCCCCATCGCTCCTGGAGAAGGCAAGAGCAGACAAACCATCCCTGACCCACGCAAGGTGGAGTCTCAAGGCTTTGCTGCTGACACGGGCAGTTCAAGGACCTGCAGAGAAGAGCCCAAAACTGCTGGTCCGCACTCAACTCGGTTTCCAGGCAGTGCCGATGCGAAGTTATAGTATCTACGAGTTGCGAAGAGACACGGAGTCTACCTCGCGTCTTGGCACCTGACTCTCATTGATTTCAGATAGGAGGTAGGTGCCAGAGCGGGAGCAAGACGTGAGCCCGACCGCCTGACTTAGGGCTGAAATACTACCGCTTCCCCAAATCGTTGCTGCCACACCATCTAGTCTGCATCTATTTCAGGCACTAATTGTGTTCCCGGGTGAATGCTGGGAAAAGAGTGGCCCAACGGCCGGGAGGTGGGAGTGGGACCTGAAAGACCCAGCTTCTCCTTCTTGTGTGCAGAGAGCAGACGGAGAGCCGGGCGGTGAGCGGGTCTCGGAGAGACTTTGCTTTCCGAGAAGGAAAATAGAGAAGGATTTCCCAAGCAAATCTGCCTGCCGTGCACCCAAAATCTTGTGTCAATTTGCACGTTGTCCCTACGCAGCTGAGTCCCAGGAGACCCGAAGGGAGGAGGGCAGCAGGTACCAACGTTGCTGCCCACAACTACCAGCTGTAAACGCTGCTCCATGCCCAGCTCAGACAGCAGGATTGCCCCCCCGGCTCCGGAACGCTGCCTTTCCCCCACATTGGCTGCTTCGATTTGGGATCCTGGGCTGGGTTTGGAGTCTTTATTTTTTTTTTTTTTTGGAGAGCACATTTATTAGGGAAGCCCTTTAATTTTTCCGTTTTGGAAGAACCCCAAATGGGCTTCCCGGCAAAACTAATGTGCAGGCTCTGGGCATTAAGCACTGAGTAATCCTGGAAGTACAGACCTGATGTCTCTACAGGCAGCAATAAACTTTTCAGCACAATATTGTAACCTCAACTCTTCCTCTCCTTTAATGGCTTTTCTCCGTGCCATTAGCATCGCTGCAGAACTTTCCGCGCGCGGCACGCGCGCACGGACACACGCAGGCGCGCTCGGAAGCAGGCAGGGCCTTGGGAGTCAGGGCTTGGGTGCAGCCGTTTCTCCAGCCTCCTTGGGTCAGGAATGCAGCCTGCAGGGAAGAACATGTACAGAAATCCCGGCCAGGGTTTGGATGCTCCTTGCCTTTATTCTTTGCAAGATGCAATGGCTTTGTGCGAGTTTGGGAGTAGAGAAAGAGGACGGGGTAATCCTCCATGGTCCTCTGCTTCAGTGCCAGCTGGGTCACATCTGGAACAAGACACAGTTTCTCCCCCTGGGATAGGTTGGCATATGGCTCCAGCACCAAGGGCACAGAAACCAGACCGACTGGGGCAGGTTGCTTAGAGAATGGGATTTGAATGCACAAGACCCAGGCAGAGAGAGATCCAGATCCTACTTCTACCAACCCACCGCAACCTGGAGTCACTGCCCCAGAGAAGGCTCCTGCGTTGATGGACCTTGAGACCTGCAACCACCCATGACGGTGGTGGGGAGGGAAGGCGCTTTCCTCCAGTCTGGAGCAAGTAGATAGATAGATAGATAGATAGATAGATAGATAAGTCATCCCCAGAGCTCCCCAAAGGTGCCATTAAGGAGCAGAGAGTTAGTGATTAGTGGCAACAGGAAAGGGGGGAAAAAATTATAAACAAAGAAGTCATCGTCGTGTCCATGGGGAGAGCACTTCTAAAAATCCTTTAACAGGGCTCATTAAATATACATGGCCTCGGTGGCTGGCTATACATCCTGATTAGCCCATGACTTCAGCTCCTGGAGTCCAGGGTGTTTCTGCTCCTCACCAAGGAAATAAAAGCAGGTGGTCCATGGCAGCAAGCAGCGTGGCCAGCCAGGGCCCTGTGCATTGGCACAGAGAGATCACGAATCCCATGGAGCTCCGCGGACCTTCCTGCGGGTAAGTATGGCACAGGGTGATGCCTCGCTGCAGGGTGCAGAACGGGTCCAACCCATTCGTTCTGGGTGAGGAACGGAATGAGAGAGAAGGAGGAGAAATCAGCAGGGACCAGAAAGTCCCCAAAGACCCACTTTCAGGTGCGTTTCCTTCCATCTCTGACAGCCACAGCCTCGACGTGCGGCTCAGGGAGGGGGAACCTTTGCAAAACACCACCCTGCTTTGCCCAGGTCCGCTGGAGCGCAGCCGCGTGGCACGGGGCGGCGAGATGCTGCAGGACACTGGCCCAGCCTTCGCCGCAGTCACGCTGACGGGGGCCAGGTGACCGGGTTAAAATTTGGGCGCATCCTCTGCCCTCCATCTTCCCTTGCTCTTCTGCTGGAGAACATGCAGCTCACCCACTCGTTCAATCAGAGGAGCAGCCCAAGGCCTCTTTCTTTCCCCCTTTCCTTTAAAGATATTAATATTTTATTACTTTTCATTGGAAGAAACATGCAAATGAATGTGTGTGGGAAGGCCCTGGAGTCTTCCAATGTTAAGAAAACAAGTAAACAAGGATTGTCCTCCTTACGAACGATGTTAACACAACATACAAGTGTTCTACAATCGATAACCTCATAGGAAACTCGGGTGGCTGGAGGCTCTGTTACTGCATTAACTCAGACTGTCATTAAAAGGTTTCTGCTTTGCTGGTCAGATTTATTTTTTTTTCCCAAGCAATGGGAGAATTTCTTCCAAACATCACAGTAAGATCAGAGAAACACAGGGCTGTGCAGAACCCCGTGGTTTGACTAGACTCATTCTTAGCATGACAGGAGCTGTCCTGGAACCCCCAAATGCTCCTAAGGGGGTAGGGACATTGTCAGCCCTAAGACTATAGTTGAGCATCAAGGCTATAGGGTCAAGAAGCCAAGTTGGCTACGGCTTCACCGCCTTAGATAGTCATAGCATAGCAAGGAAACAAGCAGCAGAAGGGCTTGAAACCGTCATGAAAAATGTCCTGACATCTCTCGTTGGGAAACGTGATGAAACCAGGAGTCCCTGCATCTGTTCACATGGTCTTCTGCTGCCTGAGCTAAAGGAGCTTGCAGCTCTGTAGAGCTCTTACCCAGCTCAGCTGCCGGCGGGAGACAGATGCTGAAACAGGAGATCTGGAAAGAGCACAAGATGCAGGTTAAGATTTAATTATAAAGCATCTGACCCCAAAACACCTGGGTGAGAAGGAGTGTGTGATTTATTGCTGTCGGTTTTTAGCCACTGATCTCAAGAGGAAGCCTAATTAAATACAGAAGTCTCATGGGACACAAACCCTCCCGATTCAGACAAGTCAAGGTCCTACAAACATCACATTTGCCGAAAGTCATGATAAATGTGACATTGCCTTTACGGGGTCCGTGATGGTTTTGCGTAAAAGTGTAGAAAAACAGGAGTGTGACATCAGAAAAGAGAGGAAAACAAAGATAGCAGTAAAATCTGGTTAACCACCACTGAAAGCAGGAGGTGTAGGTGCAAAGAAGCTTCCAAGATGGGGTCCTTCAAGAAAGTTTTCTGCATTCAATTTCTTTGGCCATTCAGGGTGTAGGCAAAGGTCTGAGGTCCTGCTGCGCTGGCCCCTGTAACACAACCTTGTCAGCTTGCTTCTGGTTTGCTTCTGTTTTTCAAATTCCTTCCAGTTTCAGCCACCACTCGCTGAATCTTGTGCCTGCAAGGTGGAAATGCTGCGTGGAGAATCCTGCTGACGTGGTTCCATCTGGGAAGCAACAGCTGCACGGAGCAAACGGGACGCTCAGGTCTGGCACAGCCGTTGTGGCTCCCCATGACCGAGCCGGTCTCTTCCCAGATCCGAGTCCCACGACTCACTCAATCACTTCCATAAACATCTCCCTTTGAAACAGCAGCCTGTTTTTCTCACTGCTCAGCCCGGCCTGGGCCAGTGGGTAGAGTAATTATGTTAATTCTGCCATCAAAATGATTAGCCATTCCATTTCAGCCAAGAAAATGCTGGAAATTGGCTCATGATTTATTCTGCGCTCTTATTTCATCTCATCCTTTTAACACGGCACTTGGGTCTCCCCGCAGCTCGCTGGCCAATTAGTCGAATCAAAGGAGGCACGTCGAAATGCAGGGCTTCAACGCCGCCCGCGTCCGTACCTTGGAGGATCTGGATGGATCCGTTCCCCCGGGACTGGGGAAGTGACATGTCCCCTTCCCCGGAGATCGTCCACCAGGCTGGACTTTCTCTCCTTCATGTTCAAGAAACCCCCTCCATGGGGAACGGGCACCTCTTGAGTTCATGACTTTCTCTGTGAGGTGGAGAATCTCCGAGTTCAGCCCAAAGATGAAAGAGATTGGTCTTTCACAACCTAAAATAGCAATAAAACTGCTCAAACAGGAGCTCTGCTCCCAGCTGGGGGCAACCAGTCGTGACTGAGGCTGGAAGGGGCCAAGCTCCCTCCCTCACCCCCTCTCCCGGCCGTGCCGGATGCCTCACGGTGACTGGAGCATTTTTTCTCTAATCTGCTCTCGAGTGTCCCCCATGGGATCTCCAGCGCTTCCCTGGGTAATCTTCCATGGCCTGACACATCTCTCTGTCAAGAGGCGTCCCTGGACATTTCGTTTTAGATTAAAAGCCCCATTCTTCTTCGTTGTGTTCCCTTTATGCCTTGACATGTCCTCTCTCTCCCCGCACACCCGTTTTGCCGAGGAGCAACTGGCGTGTCCTCCGTTCGGAGCACCGCGTGCCCGGCCCTTTCACCCTGCCCACCATCTTTCCCTGCTCTGTCTCGATTTTTACACTGATGCATTAAAACCTTAGACACTTTCCTCCCGTGTCTTGAAGCCTGAGAGCTCCATGATGTCCAGAGGGCACGTCAAGTGGGTCTTCCTGGAGCAGCACAGAGCCAGGCCATCCTCCACCCACCATGCCCTTAGCAAAGCCCCTCAGAGACACCTTACTACGCCACCACGTGTCACAGCTCACACGTCTGTGGTCTCCTGTTCATGACACATCTCCATCCTCCCTCTCCTCACCCATGATACTTGTCCCCAGGCACACATTCTGCCCCTCCAGCACAGCAGCATGGGGCTGCTGGGGCTCCTGCATCTTCCAGCAGGGACACCCCGAGTCCCTTCCCCGCCTGCATAGCCAGCTACGGAGTGGGACAGGTTCATCCTTCCACGAGGCGCAGAGCCGTGACCGCAGCGGAGCGATTTGTCTCCCACTGACCTGTCTCAGGCCACCTCCCGCGTGCTGCTAAGTGGAAGTGACTTCCAAGTTCTCCTGGGGCCACCTCCCCATTTATCTCCATGAGGCCGCTGACATCCCGGACTGTGATGCATGAGACGTGCCACCGTCCTCCGCGCCGCCACAGCTCGGGGGGTTCTGCCTTGCTGCCTCTCCGCCGCGCGCTCCCACGGGATGCCCGTCACTGCTGGGGGTGACGGCTTCGGCTCTCGGTCCAGCGGGCAGCTGCAGCTCTTCCTGGGAGAAAACACGGTATTTGCACTTTCCTTTAAAAAAAAATAATAAATGATAATCCACAGACCTGTCTGATGTGCCAACGGCTGCTCTTGAACTTTCTGGTTTGCTCCTCTCTGGGCTGTCTGCACTAACTAGATCACCACCAGTGCTCCCCAGTCCCCAAAACAGTCTGGGAGGAGGAGGAAGAGTTATGGCAGCTCCGGCCATCCCGAGGGACGGAGCAGCCCCCCCAAAGGCACCGCAGCTCTGGAGCAGCATGTCGTGGCCCCAACTCCTCCACCCGGCTGCTCCAGAGCCAAGGACTATAAATTACCGGGAAGTGACTTTTCTCGTAAATGGTTTTAATTTTTGTTTTTATGCTCGGAGGGGGAACTGGGTGATCTATAGCACAACAGATTGCTGCTGGTCCTCCCACAGAGCTCTCGGGCTTCTCTCAGCCTTTTTTTTTTTCCTGCTTTCCCATTAACGGGCAGCCCTAAAGCAAAGCTGAGGAGGCTCATTGTCGGTCAAGATCATTCCCAGGTCCGAGCCGGAGATGGGCAGATGCAGTTGGTGCCCAGTAATTGCCTCTTCCACGTCGTCATTTCTCCCTGGCAGGAGGAAGGAGGTAACGAAGCCTTAAAGGGAGATGCTGCTGGGCCTGTCGGGGCATCCCCGGTTTCTGGGGGCTGCTGTTCTCCAACACCTCCCTGGGCTCAGCCCTTCCTCGCCGAGGGGCTTTGTGCTCGGGCGCGCGCAGACGACATCCCTGGAGAGATGGGTTCCCAGCAGAGATGGTTGTATCGCACCCTTCTAAGACAAGGGCAGGCTGGTTGGCCTCTGGGGAGGGGAAGGACAGAAAGCCATGAGGATGCAGGTGGGGAGGGTTTTTTAGGGGTATGGGAGCGAGGGTCCTTCCAGCGTGGTATTTACTGCGTTCCCAGCCATGGCTTCTGCACCCTGGTAGGACAGTGACGGACAGAATCATCCCAAATCGGCTGGTACCAACAAAGCCATCGACTCACGCTGCCTGTGCGGGATGCAGGACCGGGCAGGCGGGGGACACAGGTCAGAGACACATGAGCTGGACGTTCACAAGCCCATGGAGATCTGGGTGAGACCTAACAGCATGAGTCCAGTTGGAGGGAGCCAAGGCCAGGCTGGATTTGACCAGACCAGCAGCCTGAGAGCAGCCCTGGTTTGAGGATCTCTCCTCCACGGTGCCTTTTCAGGGCAAACCCACCCCTTTCCTCGCAAGCCACCAGCTTTTGCACTCTCATAAAGTTCTTGGGCTCCAGTGAGATGACAGCTGAGCAGAGCAGCAACAGTGAGCACACCAGCCCCTTCGGCCACCCCCAGAGTCAACCCTGCTGAACGGGACCAGCCCATCGGGAGGAACACCCCAGGGAGGGATAGTTTTCTGGAGAGGGAGAAGAACCCACCTCATCCCTGGCCAGAAATCAGTCATCTCGTTTCTAACAGCAACATGTGGAGATCAGCCCCTTGGAGTTGGACTCAGGAGGCTGGTGGTGCCTCCTGTTCCTCCGTCCCAGCTCAGTACAATCTGCATCACCATTCTTGTTAGCAGTGGCAATGTGCTTCCTCCAAACCCTGTCAGTACCCAGCCTCCCCCCACTCTGATTTTTCTGCACTTTCTCTCCTCATGTCCCTACTCACCACCTGTCCTCAGGGCACCCGAGTCTCTGCTCGGGTATGCCTTGGCACGCCTTGGCTGTTACCCTCTCTCATAGGCTCTGGCCACATGCCACATCGTCTCAAGACAAGCCCAAACTGCTCCCAAAACCACCAGTTGCCCCAGTTGTTCATCTTTCCCTCCCTCCCTCCTTCTCCTGAGGCTACTGGCATCTGGAGGGCCATGAAGAAAGTCAGGGGGATGAAGCAGGTGGTAAACGGGGAGATGATGATGAAACAGGGTGTCTTATCCCACAGAAGAGTCATCCAGAACAGGAGTCTAACTGCTGCCTTCAAACACCTCAGGGGGCATCACAGAGAGGATGGAGCTGGAGTTCCAAAGGTCCGTGGCCAAAAGCTGCTATGAAGAAAGACCAGTTGAGTGTAAGAAGGTGGCCCCAGACTTGCAGAGGTCCTGTCCTACATGGGTTTTTCAGTGGTTTCTACTATATGGTAAAACGGATCAGGAACTGGACCTAGTTAACACCGACCCAACAAAAACAGAGTTTGCTGCTGGGTCGCGTCCCTTCACCAGCTCATTGGCTGAGCGATGGGATGTGGAGCTCGCGGGTGGACTTGGCGATGGGGAGGTCGAGCTGGGAGCAGCCTCGACGTTAATTCCCATCGTCATTCCCGACAGTTTGGCTGCATTTGCCGGTTAGGTCACAAGATGGAGCAATTGCCCTATTTGTCATTCCTGGCTGGACGCCACCGGGCTGTCCTCGGCCTCTGTTTTTGGGGAGCAGAGGGGATGTTTCGCAGCCTGGATCAGTAGGGGTTTTCTTTGCTTAGATCCCAGGTCCCTGCCCCAGTGGACACCTGAGACTGGACCAACCTGCTCCTCAAATTCACCCAGCAACACCACATCCCCTGCACAAGCAACCAGCACAGCGTGCTCAGCCAAAGGCCCCTTTGGACCATCCACACCTGCCGCCTCCTGGCACCCACGTCCCACCACCGGGCTCTCTGAGTCTGAGATGAGCCTCTGCCAATGTCTCTACCAAACGTCTCTTTTCCCAGATTTCAGGTCTCTTCAAAGCTACCAGGGACGAACGTGCCTTTGGCAGCGCAGCGTGGGTTCAGATCTTCACACCCAAGTGGTCTCAGATCTTCACACCCAAGTGGTCTCCAGCTTCAACAAGCGGTTGAGATCCCATCTGGGATGCAGAACTCCCCTTGGGAACCACACAGGTCACAGCCTGGTACTTTGGGATGCGGCTGCACCTCGTAACTCTCCAGGAGCATCGGGGACAGAGGAAGAGCTGCCCCATAGCTTTGGGGTGGTGGGACTGTTCAACTGAACTGGAGCTGTTCTCCTCTGCCAGATCTCTCCCCATTTAAAACATGATTCAAAGTAGTTGGAACATCCTGTTTTTCCACAGACACGTTTTTCCTGGGGCAGCTTTCCCTCCTGAAACTCACTCTGAAGTTGATTGACACAACAAAACAGCCGCTTTGGAGCGAGCAGCTCCAAAATAGTCATTTGGCCTCTCGCTTCCCAAAAGCTTTCATCAGGATGGGAAAACTGGAGAGAAATCCTTTCTCAGCAAGTTTGGCCATCAGAGACCAGGCCAGCTACGTTCCTCACTCGCCGTCCAAGGCAGCAGCACAAGGCATGGCTGCTCGGACCCTTGGCCCCACGCACCGAGTATTTCGTGGAAGTTCAGGGCCACCCAGCACAAAGCAAACAGCGTGAGGCCACAGCTGGATAAATATCTGGGGCCGTTGGCCAGAACCCTTCCTCCAGGATCCCTGGGACCTCTCAGCATGTGTGCGGCGACGGAGGGAGAAATGCTTGAGCCTCACCCCCACCCCCAGTGGGCTCCAGAGAGGGAATCGCTCCAGCTTCTCTCCCATGGGGTTGCAGCTGGAGCACACCAAAGGTCTTGGTTTTTCATGCAACCCTTATGTTCATCCCTCCACGCATCTCTGAGCCGTCGACCTGCTGCCAACAGCTTCAGCCTCTGCACAAGGAGCGATAGCCGGGGTCTGATCACCATGGGGTAGATGGCTGGAGAACATGCCAGGTGATGCCATGAGCAGCGTAGATACCATGGATGCCTGAGTCTGGAGAGATGGCATGGCAGCCCTGGGCTGGGTCCATGTGAGACAGCAAGGCACTGGCCCCACAGGGCTTCTCGCTGGCTCTGGAGGTGATGGAGTCTGTGCCCACCTCACTTGAGCCCACTGTTTGTGGGGCAAATCCCTCAGCTCCAGCCTGCTGAGACTTGTGCTGATGGCTGATGGGTCTTGGACAGAGACAGGGAGGACAAAAGGTGCCAGTTACTTCTCGGGATCTGTTTGTCCCGTGGCACCTGCATAGGATTGACTAGATCATCCAGAGCAGCAATGGGTTTCTCCAGCAGAGACCAGACAGCAGTTCCAAGCAGCAGCAGGGCAGCACACGATCTCCCATCCTCTTCCTCCCTCAGATCTGCTGCTTGGGATGAGAGAAGACCTGAATTTTCCCAAGCTGCCCTCACCTGTCGGGCAGCAGAGGAGGCCAAATTTCCCCCATGCAAAGAGCAGCACCAACGAGCCCCATTAACAACCCCCCCAAAAAAAAGTCCAAGAGTCCGATCTCCCCGCTGGTCCTTCCCCCTTCCGCAGCAGCTGCCCCGGGCTGGCCCGGCTGCTCATTCCAGGCATGTTTCTCATGGTCGTCGGAGGAATGCAAAGCCCTGGGGTGTTCATGGAGACCAGCACCAGATCTCTTCCAAAAAGGGACCGCAGGCTGATGTCAGCGGAAACATATTTTTAACTCACATGCGGATGAAAAGGAAACGACCCAGAGGAAACACACCAAAAAAAAAAAATAAAGAGTCTCCTGACAATGACGAGTTCAGCTTTGCTTTCAAGTTTTCCTTTTCCCAGGACACTGGTCTCTCCTGCCCTTGGCCAAGAGGGAAAAGAGCAGAGCGAGGGAGCGAGCAGCCTCCCGCACATCCCACGAGCGGGAAGCATTGGCTACGGAAAGCTGGGGGCTGCGTCAGGAGGCAGAGGGGCAGGACGTGGGACATGCCAGGACCCTGTGACAGCCACCTGGGCCACCTGAAGACAAGCACATTGGTGGTGATGCTGCTCGACCTTCTTCCTCGCGATCGTGCAGCCCCTGTAGCCAGCCAGCAGAAAGACACCTGCTTGCGTCCCCATCCACAGTGAGACGGACCCTGGAGAAATGACATTAAGGAGCTGCTTCTGCAAGGAAGAGCCTTCCATCATTTTCTTTTCCACGATACACTGGGCAGAGCCTGCTGGGTCGGGCAGCAGACAGGGCTGCAGGTCCAAGTCCTGCAGTAAAACCTTGGTGGGGGGTGGGCAATAGGGGTTTTCGAGAGCCTCAGCACCCTGAGTGCCACTGAAGTCCCATCACCCCAACAGGATCTGGATCACCATCCCAGCAGGACCCAAATTTCACGCCTAGGGAGAGCCATTATTGTCAGATCCACTGCTGGCACCGGCCAAGGGTGTTGTTTGGATGGGGAGGAAGCAGTGGGAGAACTTCCTCCTGCTCTGTGTCCTGGGACATGGAGTGACCCGTTGGCTTGGGCACCCCAGTCGCAGCAGAGGGCTTCCAGCAGCTGGCAGGAGGGGAGGGACGGGGTCAGGGGAGTGCAGAGGGCCTCTGTCCTGAAGCTTTGCAGTTTTCCATCTTCCAGGGAGCCTCAGGAGACACCTAACACCAATGTGCGTCCTGGGAAATATTGTCCAGGTCAAATTGCTGTCCACCCTGCAGAGATATCCCATAAACCTTCACCCACAGTCTAAAACAACCCCTTGTTTGTCCGTGTCCCTCCCCAGAAATGCCCTGGGCACCCTCGGCTCCCCACCACGCACACACAAAGAGGAGAATAAAGCATAAAGCAGGGAGAACAAAACCCCCTGGCAGCCAGCGCCCACCGCTCCTCTTCCTCATCCCACCCAGCAGCGCCAGTGGCACTCAGCCCACTCAGGGCTGTATCCCTGACTGTCCCCATGGAAGTAATGCTCCGAGCCTCTCTGCTGGCCTGACAGCCGACACACGCACAGAGGGAGGAGGTGCATCACCTCCAGACGTGCCCCTTCACCATCCCCTGTTGCTCACCAGCCTGGGCTGCAGCTCCAAGGACACTGCTGCATCTTCCACAGCCAGGAGGAAATGGCCTGCCTCTTGTAGGCAGGGTCTGTACCTTGAGTTAATTAGTTAATTAGTTCATTATATTCAACTCAGTCCAGCTGGGTAATAATGACTGGATGCCATAATCCCCTGCCCTGAACCCCTCCAATCCCACCCCCCAGGCATCTGTGGAAACCTCAGCCAGAGGCTCATTAACCCCATTTAATACCCGTTTCTTGGAAGGCACGAGGTTCCTGGGACCAAGGGGGAAGCAGGGAGGGAGGGACGGAGGGGAGGGAGAGGTTGTACCCCCACCCGAGGCACCCCTGGACCACTCCATCCCTGGGTGGGAAGGTTTCCCAAACCTTTGCTCCATCAAAGGCTGGAGCAGCACCGCTTGGCACCCCAAAATCTCGGCACGCCGCGGTTCAGCTGGTCCGGGGTGGGCACCAGCTGCCTCTTCTTTATGTCATTCTTCTTCCAGGGCTGAACTGCAGCCCAGAAGCTCTTCCCCAGACCCGCACGGGGCAGTTATTTTTAGGCACCGCAGGTGGGAGGCAGCAGCCAAGAAGAGCTTGGACCTGGCTGCAGGAAAGCGGAGCTCGGCGAGGCAGGAAGGAGCTGGAGGGTGGATACAGGACCTGCAGCCACCGTGGCTCCTTCCTCCGTCACACGCCACCGGCTTCCCAGAAACGGCCGCCCGAGGGGAAGACAGTCGCTCGGCCCCCCCTGCAAGCAGGGACCCCGTGCCGAGAGGGCAGAGGGGCGGTGGGAAGAGAGGAGCTGCCAAAAGCATCCCGTGAGACCCCAGCCCGAGGGGGGATGTCCCCCCCGCAGAGGTCCCAGTGGTCACTGGCTTTTGCCCCATCCACGGCTGGTGGGAGCCACGGGATGGAGGCGGGTGGGCTCGGCGGGGGGCTGCGGGGCTGCAAGGAGAGGAGTAGGGGGGTCGCAGAGCCGTGGGGCTGCGGCTGAGCTGGCAAACAGGAGTGGGATGTCCACGAGTATTCCCAAGTGGGGCACATCAGCAGGATCAGCAGGATCAGGAGGGTTTGGCCAAGCCCCAGCCTCCCTCCTTGCCAAAACACGGGCAGCACCACCCCGCCTGGGCCAGCCTCTTGGCACGTAAAGCAGGTGTGACATTAGGGGCAAACCCACCAGTGGGTGCTTCCCAAAACACTCCGCACCCACCTGCCCAGCAACGCGTGTCCCACAGCTTCTGTGTGTATTTGAGGGGCTTTCTTCCTCCTCGCTCGTGTTTTTGGGAAGCCAATCCCAACAAGCATCCGTGGCCCGTCTGCCTCCAAACCCTGCGCCTGCCCTCGCGGTGCATCTGACGTAGCTTTGCTTCGGGTTGAGGCGAGAAGACCTGCCAGACCAATCTTTATCTGCAGGTCAGGTTTTTCCCTCAAACAGCTTTCCAGCCCCCACGCTGTACCCAGCACAAAGTCTTGCTGCAGGGAAATCGTTCCCAGGCTTGTACCAGTGAGTTCCTTGGGTCTGACGGGACCAGGAAAGTGTGGGAAAAGAGAGGAAAGGGAAAAGCAGCAGGGCCAGAACTTTGCTTTGCTGTCCCTCCGTGAAGCTCCCCGAGACCGTTCCCTATATCCCGCAAAACGCCCGCAGGTATTCCCACAGTCCCCCCTCCCCAGCTTTGATGGACAACTTCCTTCGCGCTGAGTGACACCCGGGGACCCACCAGGGTGTGGGGAGGGTTTGGAGGACGGCTGACCCGCGCTCCACCCTGCAGCAGAGACAAGAATGAGCCCTCGCCCCCTCCTGAACCCACCTTTCGCCCCGGCGCCCAGAGGAGCCCGTCAACCCTGTCCCCTGACCTGCCAAACGTGAAAGGGAGAGGGGAAAAGCCGGGACCCGTCGAGGCTGGTCGGCACCGGGCATCCCCCGGGGGCTCCGGGCCACCCCCAGCACTCGCCGCCCCGCATTGTGTTCGGGGCACGGGGAGGAAGGGGCGTTGGGGACGACCCCGTCCCACCGGCCCTGTGAAAGCCGCCTTTGTTGCGGGGCTGTCAGCCGGGGCAGAGGCATCCCGGCCTCCGGTTTCCAGGACGACGAGGGGAGGAGGAGAAGGAGGGCGGGCTGATGGGGAGGAAGGTGAGGGATGGCAGCAGGAAGGTTTTGGGACAGTGAGGGGAAAAACGAGTCCCTAAAAGCGGCTGGGTGGTTTCTTCAAGGCACCTTCTCGCTGGGAGGGGAGATGCCAAAGCTGAGCTGGATCAAGATGTGGCCCCTGTATCCCCCATCGAGCACGGTGGGGTCCCTTCTGCTCCCATCCCTTGGTCTCAAATCAAACCTTCCCCAGCTCCCACCTGCTCACACAGAGTGTCACCATCTGAGCCTGCCATGGGACAACTCAGCCCCAACGGCTACTAGCCTGCTCCACCTGCTGGCCTCCAACCTCCCCCCCCCCGCCCCAGCAGGCAGAGCTCAGGTCTATTTTCAGCCAAATATTTATGGTTTGGCCCTTTGCAGCTCTCCAGTTCCATCAGATTTCAGGCGAGTTCAAAGGTGTTTTCCTGCCTCCTGCAAGCTCTGGGCTATCTATAGCCGTTGGCAGCCTGGATGTCACGGGCAGCGGTGACGACGCGCGCGTGGAAATGGCTCGTGGCTGGTGAGTAACTCCGGGACCAGCCGCGAGCCGGAGGAGCGATGGGATGTCGTTACAGTCCTGGGTACGAGAGAGGCAGAACAGGTGAGCGGCGAAGAGCAAACGGATGCTCCTTTAGGCCAGATACGAGAAAAAAGAAAAACCTCACATTTGTCAGGGAGATCTCCTAACGCTTGGGATGCTCCTCAGGGGAGACGATGCTAATCCTGCCCCATGGGCTATTTCGAGGGAGGGTGGCCTAGTTGCCGTAGCTGTTCTGGCTGGTTCTAGCTCCAGGGATGCTCTTAGGTGCTCAGCAGAGGACAAACATCGTATTGGCACGACACCGTCGCTGATCTCAAAGCCCTGCCTGTTCTGACCTGGATGCCTCCACACCATGCAATGCCACAAGCCCCTCAGATGCCCGTATCCAGCTCCCAGGCTGGAAAAAAGGCTTCACTCCTGGCTGGGATTTGGGGAAATAGCAGCCAGTGCTGCATCCCTGAGAGCCAAAAGAGTCACTCCTTACAGAGCCACCAGCATGCGGCTGGGCTGACCTTCCCCAAAGATGCCAGCAGCCCCGATGGTGACCAGGCGAGAGGTGGCCACCGCGGGCGAGCTCTGACCCACCATCACAGTGGAGGGAGAGAGCGTGGTCTCCTACACTCGGCCGTCTGGCAGCGAAATGTGGCTGCAGCGAGAAACCACAGGGGACTTGGTTCTAGAGCTTTGTCTTTCCGTGGTGGCCATCGTGGCCAGGGACACTGGGAAAGATTCAGCACTTGGGTCTTTTGGGATTATGGTGCTTCCCGGAGAAGGAGAGATGAATCAGGACTCTGGCTCGTGTTTCTAGTGTGTTGTTTTTCTTTATCCCTGTGGAAGGTGCATACCCCACACCGTCGGCAGGGCACAGCAGGGTAAAGCAGGTGTTCCGAGGCTGGAGAGACCAGGGGTCTTGCATCCCTAGAGAACTCCATACTTACCACCAAAGCTGCCAGGAATGACCAACCACCGGTGATCTCCGGGCTTGACAAGCGAGGGCTTGGTGCAGCTGTGCCACGAGGATGAGCATCGGCCCGTTCCAGACCTGATTTAATGTTCTGGAGTTTTCCACTCCTGCTAAGAACAGTCTCTCCGTCCGCACCGCGCCGCTGCTGCCAAAGGGACTCCTATCACCTCCTGCATCTCTTCAAGTGCTTCCCTGCTCCGACCGAGGGCAGGAAGAGGAGAAGAATACCACATCCATCTGCCAGCATGCAGGAGCTCGTAGACAGCTGGAAAAGAACGACCCAAGCTGGAGGGGGTCCAGGGCAGCAGGGACACACTCCTCCGCTCGGGAAAAGAGCCGGAGAGACTTTCACCCCCACAGCTGCCCTGGATCTCCATTTTACATCCCATCTGAACAAAAAAACACTTCACTTTCCTTTTTTTGCACATATCTCTCCCTACAGCATCGGCTGCCGCCGGCGTACGGGAGCGCGGTGGACTATTTAAGGAAAACGCCCAATAGCATTGCAATTACTTACCATAAAAGCCTCGTGTTTCCAATAACAGCCTCATGTTCCAGGCACTTGTCCAACCAACTCAGAGTTTTCCTACCTGCCCACTGCAGGGTTCACATCCATCACGCTCCCCAACAAGACATCTAGATGTGCCCTTGCAAAACTGGAAGGCCGTGGAAGACCTCAAAATAGCTGCCACATCTGCCTGCAGCTGGGACAGCGGCTAGCAGGACCTCTCGTCCCACCCGATGGGATCTGCAAGCAACAGCTGGTGTCAGATAGGTGATGTCAAAACCAATAATTCACCTGCACTGAAAGCAGCTTGTCTCTGGCCACCAGCATCTGCCCAGCTTTGACTCCTACCGCAGATCTAGTGTGGTCTTCAGATGGCCACAACTTCTGCCAACGGCAGATGACAACGGAGGGGCCCGGTGGGGCCAGATGCCACTCTCACCTCCTGACACGGTCACCCTGATGCTGGAATGAGGCGGAAATAGACAAACGGAGCAAAAACAAAAGGGCTCATAAATGTTTTTCTTGGTCAGATCCCCCGAGCCCCATCAGCAACATCCGCAATGGCTTTCACAGACCAGGCTGGGCAGCGTGATTTTGTTCAAGCGTTCCCAGGGAACAACAACCAACAACAAAAAAGTCACGAACACGTGCCTTGCTGAAATCAGTCCCTCCCCTATGGAAACCGTGCTCGTTCAGCAGCAAAGTTACTTGTGGGCTTGGGAAACGGTTGACGAGCAGAGGAGATGGTGTAACAGGATGTGGACATCTAATCTCTGCACCAGCAGACAGTCAGGAGCGCTGGCGCTCACCCAGCCCTCCGCTGCCATCCGTTTGCACGCGGGGTTTGCTGGAAAATTGCATCCAGCCGCCCAGTTAATAGAAACCATCCTCAGGCAGCTCGCCGGCAGCGCTCGCTGAATGAGAGGCGGATGCTGAATTATTCACCGCGCGCCGCCGGAGCCTCGGCGGTGCAGGAGAGGGGGGGGAGGTTTCCCTGCTGCTGGTCGTGTTCCGCTGTCCCTTACGGAGCGCTTCATCCTCAGGGCTGTGGGGAGACCAGCTGGTACTAAATTCACCCAAGAAAAATGGGGGGGAAAAAAGGCAGCAGCATTTTTGAGCGTTGAGCGTTGACTGCTCATCGTACAGCAGGTCTAGAACACATTTTCTAACATTCGTGAGAAGCACGAGCTCAAGGGGAAGAGCAGAGTGGAAGGGATAATATTCCAGTTAGAGTATTCCACCTACGTGGAAAAGACATATGAGAGCACAAAGTCCCATCCTGCCTATCCTGTCTGGTGGACCTGGGGGGTCACTGGGGAGGGTGGACATAGTACAACCTTCTAGATGTGTTGCTGGGCTTCACAGCCAGGCACTTTCCTGTTCCTCCAAGTATTCAGCAGTTCTCTTTGGCTGCTGAGCCGCCTCTCTCGAGTTTTGAAGGGTTTTAACCCTGGCAACCAGGGAAAAGAAAATATTTGTCAGGTGATCAGCGTTGTGCGAGGTCGTTGTCCACATTTCGTGCCTGGTGCCCCCTAACACAAGAAGGAACCCACTGACAGAAGGGGATAGAAACGGTTTCTCTCTCCTCAGCACCTCCGTACATGCCCCTCGCCATATGCCCTGCCCATTGGCTTGACCCTTGGGACACAGTGTCTGACAATAGGGGGAAAAAACCTCTAAGTTTGAATTTCCAGCCCTCTTAGGACTCTTCCACCTCTCCCATCTCTTCCTGCTCTGGAGCATGGCCAGCTGAAGTTGGTACTTTCTTCTCATCCCTCGCCGTTTGGGAAATGATGCTCCTGTGCAGTCCGAGGTGCGGGATGCTCTGTGTCCTTCCCAGCTCGCTCTCCCATTTTCCTTCTGGAGTTGGTCTTTCTGTCCTTGAGGAGCTGAAGGGCATTCAAAAGGAAGGCAAAAACCCACAAAATATCCAGTGGTTAAGTCCATAGTCCAGGTAAGGCGCCCATGCACTCATCCCTGGGTACAAACGAGGGCGTTTTCCACATTATTTATTCTCTAGCGTGTCAGACTCATCCAGCCCAGCTCTTTCCCTCCGAAAAAAAGGGGGCTTTTAGCCCAAGCGTTGGGGGGTGTTTGATTTCTAATGCTCACTTACTTATTTTTGACATCGCTCAGGCCATTCCAGCACCCGCTTTATCTCCAGCAATCTTTGACCCCTGCGTGTCAGGAGTTCAATCTGGTACGTTCCACTCTTTGCCCCCACTTAATTCTTTTTTAGCTGCTCAGCCTTTGAAACCTGGTGCCATATGCCAGCCCAAAAGAGTCCGGATCAATACCGGGGCACCGCGTCTCCGTGACCTTGCAACCCGCACCGTAAAGGGCAGAGGGCAGCGCCACGCGTTGGCCATGTTTTCATGACGAGATTGCAGCGGTTGGAGGGGGAGGGAGAGCCTTTCTTCCTCCCTTTCTTTCTTGCTTTCTTTTCATGAAGTGTAGCCTGGCTGGGACACCAGAGCTCCTCCGCCTCGTTTGATGGAGAGTGAGCAAGAGAACCACTAAAACTGCCTGAAACGGTGAAACAGAAAGAGGAGCAGCACATCGTGATCTAAGAAAGGAATTTTTTGTGCCCGCCCCTTCTCAGACAGCCAGGATGCTTTGGGGGTGCAAAGTCCTGGTCTCCCTTGTAACCCCTTAAAAACCGCTCAGTCTGCAAGAAGAGCCCCGGCAGCGACGACGCTGCTTTGCAAGGGGGGGCACCCCACTCCTCTCCCCCTAAAACTCAACCCCTGGCACGGCCGAGCTTCTGCCCCAGGGAAAAAGCCCGGAGGAAGGTGCTGCGGATGCAGAGCTGGGTGCACATCGCTGCCTCGTGCTGTGGGCATGGTGGTGGGGGTCCCTCAGCCCACCCCGCCAAGGGGCTGCGTGAGCCGTGCCTCCGCAGGGCCGTTGTGTTCGAAAGCTGTTCTTTTTCCAGGCACAAACCTGCCTTTCAGTCCTTTTTTATTTTTTTTTCTCCCTTTCTCTGTGCAAGAGGCACCTGCTTTCTGCCCTGATCGTTTTCATTTTTAGAACAAGAAGAACAGATGAGAAGGGGAAAGCTTGTGGTGTCTCCTTGGGACAGGAGGGCTTTGATGGTGCTGCTTCCAAAGGGAGATCTAACCCAGGTCTGCTCCATCAGGGAGGAAAAGCTAAGCCAAGAACTGTTCACCCAGGATTGGCCAACCACCAAGTGCCTGCAGGACCTTCCCCGTTTGCTGCTGTGGGTCCCGTCCCCACGGCGTTCGGTGCGGAGCGTGGCAGCCAGGGGCCACGTGGCACGGCCGGGCTGACGGAGCTATCGGCCCGTTCCCAACACACCAACACGCTGTTTCCCTTGGGAAGAGTCATGCCCAACCCCATATCCACAGCCGGGAAGAAGCTACTCCCCAACACAAGCACCAGCCCTCCAAAGGGTGCAGGGCAGAGCACGGCCATGCCATGGGCCACCGCTGCATGAGTCACAAACGTCCTGGGCCACCGGGCTCCAAACTTAGCAGCCAAATCCTGTTAAACCTCCTGGTTCCCCAAGGTCCCGTTTCCCAGGCATCTGCTGGGGGAAGACGCGATCGACTCACCATGAGCGATGGCAAGGGACCGCAGGGTCATTCCATCAGTGTGGTTTCAGCTGTCAATCGAAGAGTTTAATTCCTGCTGTTGACATGTCTGTCCAAACCTGTCCCACCCAGACTTTCCTTTCTCCCCACCTTCGCTTCCACCCCTCTGCAGAGGGACAGACAGTGCGTGCAGGACAAAAGCTACATCCCACCAGGACAATGAACAATCCTCGCTGACTACCAGTCTGGAGTCAGTGGCTTGTGTATGATCCTCTTCCAGGATTTTTGGGGGGCATTTTTGAGCTTAGACGAGCTGGTGACTCGCCCCTCACCCTAATTACCCCAAGCCCCATGGGGTGAGAGCATCACATCCACCCCAGCTCTCCCCAGGGTGTCTGAGTTTTTCTCGGAGGCTGGAGAGCCAGGGAAGCCCCCACTGGCATCGCTTTGCCACCCAAGGGTTTGCCCAAGGACAAGAATGATGAGGCGTCTTACGCTTAGCGCGCAGGACCCGCCGGTGGCAGGGGGAGCCGGTACCCCAGACAGAGGCCACAGCTACGCACCATCTAATTAACCCTTCTGACAGCTTCGATTAAAAATAAAGGGGCCTTCAGGTCCCTGCTGGAGTGGCCTATTTTACGTGTGCATCTCCTTGGTTTTGCCTCAGCGTGCGATGTTCGGGAGGCAGTTATTTCAGGAAAGGTACGCTATAGATAACTGATCCGCCAGCCAGGTGTCATGTTCCTTCATTTATTTTCAATTACTTTGTCTCTTTAGCTCCAGCGAGAATTGCCTGGTGTCAACTCATTTGGTCACCTCCGCGCCTGCCGCACCTCTCCGGCGGCAATTCTCCGGCGTGGTGTGATCTCTCCCCAGGGGCCAGGCTGTTACAAAACAGCTCCGCTTCTCTTTCAGCTTCATCTGGTTCTCGTCTTCCAGGACACCCCCAACGTCGTGCCCCTTGTCGGGGTCACGCAGAGTCTCTGGGAGCAGCAATGGTGCGGAGCAGGTAGAGGAGAAAAGGTGAGAAACCCAACCTTTGGGGCGGGAGCCTCCCCCGTGCTCCTCAGGATGCTCGTGACGGCGATGAGGATGGGCAGCGACAGTGCCCAGCGTGCTCAGCCACAAAGGTTTCCTGCAAACCTCCTTCCCAAGTGTGTCTGGCTGTCATTACCTACCAGGTGGCCAGTGCAAGGTCTCTGGACCTCTTCCATCTCTTGGCTTGTTGTTCTGAAGCTCATTTGAACCCTCAACTGCTGAACATCAGTCCAGCTCAGGTGTCTACATGTGCATACGGCAAACTGGACCGGGTGGGAGCTTGCCTGGCCAGGAGGGGTGATTCTCTCCTTTTATGGGGAGCTCTCCCAGGCAGAGCAGTCAGGATGAGGGTGGGAATCCAGGACCTCCTGGACCCTCCTTTCAGTCTCCCTATGCTGTGTGCACACACACACATGCAGAGATGCCTTGGTCCCCCAGTGCAGAACCCACCTCTCCTGGCCGAGAGGCATGGTCACCCTTTCATCTGGGACAGCATCGTCCCCTTGGAGGTGTGCCTGGAGGTCTGGACCCTGAAGCCATAAGAACACAGGAGCTGGGCTCCTGGCAGCCTCCGGGCTCATCTCATTCCCTCCATGGACTCTGCTTTTATCCTTTCTCCCTCCCACCCATACCAACACCAACACCATGCTGTGCCCCTCCAGTGGCATCTCCCCGCTGCCCAGCCTCTGTCCCCTCTGGAGCCCAGTCAGAGCCATCTGCCCGCTCCCTGCCCATCCCTCTGTGCCCACCCCGGCCCCAGCTCCCTGGAACACAGCAGGGGACAACTGCGGAGACAGGCGGCAGCATGCAGAGGAGTAGGGACATGGCTGTCATGGCTTTAAACTGAAAGAGGAGAGATTTGGATGAGATCTAAGGAAGAAATTCTTCACTGTGAGGGTGGTGAGGCACTGGACCAGGTTGCCCAGAGAAGCTGTAGATGCCTCATCCCTGGAAGTGTTCAAGGTGAGGTCAGATGAGGTTTTGAGCAACCTGGTGTAGTGGAGGGTGTCCCTGCCCATGGCAGGGGGGTTGGAACGAGATGGTCTTAAAGGTCTCTTCCAACCCAAACCATTCTATGGTGCTATGACTCCTGACAGGATGAGACACCAATGTCACCAGATGTGTCTGGGAGAGACAATCCAGCCCTCCTGTCTCTTGCCAGAGAAGACCCCACAGTGCTTTGTGATTAAAGATGGGCTGAACCCTTCAGATCCAGATTCCCCTACGCCTCAGGGAAGTCCAGACCCATAGTTTACATCTAGGCTCTCCTCTAGCTGAGCCCCTCATGGTGGACCATCTTTAGGATGAAGTATCTTCGTGCCTGCTTACATTTCTGGGCAACTTGTCACCTGCTTGAGCTGCTCTCCAAATGGGATCTGAGCCGTTCCTGGCACGTCCCCGCTCCCGCTGGCACCGCTGAGCTGGCACGGCTAGTGACATGGGCTGGCTCATCTGCCAGCATCACGGCCAGCTCAGCGCTGATGGTGACAACAGCAGGGACCAAGGAGGGCATGATGTCATTTTCAGATCCGTCAGGAAGTTTTCAGCAGCGATGGCTGGAAAAAAACAGCGTTTTCCTGTGAAAAAAGGGCACATTTGCTCTGGCTTCAATGAGAAAGAAATAAATAGAAAGGCTGGTAGTGACTGTTCTTAATTGATTAGTCATTTCTGCAGATGATAATTGCACATCAAAAGACTGAGATCCTACTGCTTCATGCAAATGTCCTCAGGAATAACAGCAAGGCACAGGGGAAGTGGATACAGGAGACAAATCCTGTAGAAGCTGCCCAGGAGAATTTGGAGCTTGAGTTTCGTTTCAGGAAAACAATTTTTCTCTGAACGTGCCTGGAAGAAACATCCTCAACCTCAGACACTTCCCGAGCACCGGGAACGTGGAGAGGGAGGATGCCGTGGGAGTGAGGAGCTCTCGAGCCAGGGGAAAGGGTTCCCTCTTCAGACATCAGTGGAGGACTTGAATTTGCAGTTGGGTGCAGAGCCAGGGGCTGAGATGTTGCTGGTCGTGCTGGTGGGGGCATGGTAGTAACCCCAGGAAGACCCGCAGCCCTGCAGCTTGGTGCATCAGCACTCAGCAGCTGCCAAGGACAAAGTCTGGGGAAGGAGTGAGGTGCCCGGAGGGAAGAGCATGTTGATGATGGGACTAAAATTGGAAGGTAGACCTCCCACTCCTCCTGCTTTTTGTCCATCACCCCCAGTTTGAGATCTTTTCTGCACGTTGCAGTTTTCTGCCCTGACACGCCTCCGGGGTGTCCAGCCTGGCTCCTGGTCCCCAGGCTGCCATGTCTGGGGCACTGGTTGAGCCGCCGGCTCCGGAGCTCACACGAGAATCTCCGTGCTCCTTTAATCATCTCAGCGGAGCTGTGAGCCCCGGTGTCTGGCAAAAGAGGCTTGTGAGCATGACTCAGTCAGCCGCTAAAAGCAGCAACGAAAAACAAGAATCGGCTGTGAGCTGCATCTTGAT
Organism: Tauraco erythrolophus; assembly: GCF_009769465.1. Classification (NCBI taxonomy): domain Eukaryota; kingdom Metazoa; phylum Chordata; class Aves; order Musophagiformes; family Musophagidae; genus Tauraco; species Tauraco erythrolophus. The sequence continues at coordinate 23,250,018 of NC_141477.1, forward strand.
GTTCAAGCCGATCTCGTGATGTTTTGCAGGGCCACAGCATGGGTCTGCAACATCAGGACAGCCCCGCAAGCTGCGGGCGTTTCTGGGTGCTTATAAGCAAACCCTCCGTTTTGCAAAAGGACCCTGGCACATTGTCATCATCGGGGTCATGGAGACCCTCTTGTCTGTAAGGAGGAAGATCTTCCTCCCGCACCCCAGGGCTGCAGCCACTGCTTGGGTCAACCTCTTGCATGGGTCAACCTTTTGCATGGGTCAACCTTTTGCATGGGTCAACCTTTTGCAGGTGTCATTTTTGTTTGGGCTAATTTCAAAGGTTCCTAGATGCCCTCACACCTGCCCCCTCACTGACCAGGGTAAATCCCAAACCCATGATGCCTCCAGGGCCCCATTTCCCAAACATCACTGGGCAGCGCTGAAGAATTGTAGTCAAGGCAGACCTGGGGGGGTCAACATCAGACAGTGCTCTTGTATCTGCCCAGACCAGGGCAGCATTAGCTTCTTCAGGCTGGAGCAGTGGTCAGAGGTCTTCAGAGCAATAGGCTGCCCTCAGCCCTACATGGAGGATGACTATGGTCAAGTGAGGAGGTGTTTATGGTTACGGAGAAGCCATTCTGCAAATCCCTCCAGCCTCAACTCCTGCTCCATGGTCCCTACAACCTACAGTGAGAGCAGGGAACTAGATTCAACCTTCTACCTGATCCTATCCATCCAGCTCCATGTGCTCAGGTTCCTACATGCATACCACCTTCAGCATCAGTTAAAAAAACAGCTGGCATTTAATTATCATTCATCTCCTCATCACCATCACTGACGAAGTCACTGACGAGGCAGTGCTTTGGACCTGCAGGTCGGGCTGAATTCCCCTGCTGACCCGCTGAAACCACCGAGCTCCCGGCCCGGATCCGTTACCTTCAGATGTCTTCAGCATGGAGGGCTGCCCAGAGCTCCTTCCCGCTTTGTAGTCAGCGAGGAGAAACAGGCGCTTTCAGGGCATGAGTCATCTGACCTATTTAGCCATCTCAGGAAGAGATGAATGAGTCCTTACGAGAGTTTGCTTCTCTTTCCACTGTCTAGACAGCCAACCTCTCGACTGCAAACACCTACCCTTGCCCTCCTGGAGCATGCCAGGCACCCTCCCCAGGCTGGTGAGGGACGCTGGCTTCTCCCGGCTTTCCAGCACAGACGGAGGGTTGGATCCCACCTGCACATCCACAAAGGGATTTGAGCTTGACCTAACCTTGCTCGCTCTGAAGGCGAGGGAAGATGTCGACACCAAAAGGGTAGAAATCCACTTCTGGAAAACCTTCTCTGCCTCTAAGGGAGGGTTTCGTGGAGCTGAGCTTGCTCTGGCCATGCTGGTCCTAGGACAGCATGGTACAGGCCATTTCAGATCTGAACAACATCTGGCTGTGTTAGCCAAGAAAAAGTGGCTTATTGTCCTAGGCGAAACCAGCAAGAGTGACTCAACCATCCTAGTGGCACAGCTACGTGACTGTGACCTGGTGCTACCACCAGCTCACCCAGGACCCTGTGCTCTGCAGCACGTGCCGTGATACATGGTGAGCCTACAGAGCCTCTACCTGGTCTCCACACGGATGCAAAACAGAAGAAGTCTGAGAAGTTTAAAGAACTACCCTGACCTTAGGAGAAAGACCAATTACTGTCACTTTTCATGATTCCTGGGGCCATAATGACTTTCTTTACACAGAAGAAGGAAATGTCTAAGTAAGCAATTACCATCTTTTTCAGATCATCACGGTCTGTAGGCCACCTACCTGTGCTTCTCTGCTGATCTCACAGTTCAGCTCCTGAGCTCTCCTTCAGCCTTCTTCTACAGGACCACAGCCGATAAAGACCCATAGATACCAGGGAGATCTGGGGGAATGAGCTGATGAGGACAGGGAAGGCTTGGGAAGGTGGCACTACACAAACCAAAAGGGCTCTAACACCGTTAAAGGAAGGCCGTCCATCTAGGAATGAAACTGGTTGGCTGCGTCCAAGAAAGAGGGACTTTGGCACTGAAAAGAGCCAATGGGTGACAAATGGCCTAAAGTCACCCTTTGTTTTAGAAGCAGGGGAAGAGTGAGTCACAGCAGGGACTGAATTCACATCTGTGCTCCACAACCCTGAGGCAGATCCTGAACTTGTGGCTGAGGCACTGGAATGTATTTTGGAAAGCGTGCCGTGACACCAGCGACGGTACAAACAGGGGTCCAAACCCAGCGAAACGGCACGAGAAAAGGCTCTATGGTGGGAAACGTGGAGAATGCATGTTTTTGGTTAAGCACAGGGGTCAAGAGGGCTCTTGAGCACAGGTCTTGCCTGGCAAAACCGTCCTACGAAAGGGCTCTTGCAGCCAGAGGAAACAGGTCCAGCCAGAGTCGAGGGCCAAAAGCTGAAGCCGACAGATTAAAATGGGAATAAGGGAGGTGCCACTAAGGACGGGCTTCATTAGCCACCCAACGTGATAGAACTTCATGTTCTGGAAGTGCTTGAACAAAGATCCACCACCTTTGTGAGAGGAGAGCTTTAGGTGAGTAGAAGACACTCTTGGGCCAACAAGTTACTGAGCTCTGTACATGCAGAAGGGCACGAAACACTGACCTGTAACGTGCACGGAGAGGTCAGAAGCTCCAGCCTGATCCAGCAACCGCTGGTGCTATGGCCCAGATTCTTCCTTTTGAGGCTAAACACATCACTGAGGTGCCTTCTGCAGCTGGTGGGAAGAGACTGCCACGTCCAAACTGCAGCTCCTCCTGCAGAAGACGTCCGTTGCCCTGTGGCATCACCCCATCTCTTCTGGCAGTAGAAGAGGCTTTGGGGAGGTGCTGGAATCTCTGTGGACTGACTGAAAACCCCCGAATCTCAGGGATTTCTTACCTCAGACCCCCCCTGTTTGCTCCTGCCCTTTGCTACTGGAGCCTGCTCTTCCTCAAGGGTCTGGGACAGTCGCAGCAGGACAGCAGGCACTGAGATTTTTGAGGTTTTCTTTAAGCATCAGGAGAGGGCTTCCAGGGAGATGTCATGGAGTTAAAACTGATCCCCTCAACGCTCCGTCCGTGCCAGCCCAACACCCCGCAGCACCCCGCAGCCAGCAAGAGCCCCACCAGAGCAGGGGTCCGAGTCACACCCCGGCCATCACCAAGACAAGAAGGAGACCACGTTCAAAATTAATATATATTTTTATTGAATAGTTGCTCTAAGTGGGCTCGTGAAGCCCCCCATAGAATTACTTCTTTCATCTCAGCAGTGGTTCAGTAACAGTTATTAGCTTTGCAAGAGAAGAAAACCGAACAGAAGAGGGTGCATTAAAATAAATAGGTTCTTTTTTTTTTTCTTATCTTTAAAATAAACTTTTCAAATAAATACTTTGGGGGTTTTTTTATTTTTTTTTCCCTTAAAAGGTACAAGAGTATTGTCAAAAACCAGCCATCAGGTTATAAACATATATTATACCTTATAGAAAGGAACCCAGATGAAGACAGCGGGAGGAGGGACCTCTTTATACACTGTACAGAACTCCTTTGTACCAATCAAACGGAGAATTAGAGGCATCAGTTCTTGGTACGAGACTCTCCTTTGAAGCCAGGGGTGGTCCATCTTCCAAGGAGAACTTTGTGCTGAGGACACCTGGGGAGGCAGGAGGCTGCGGCGGCCGCTGCCTGTCCACAGAGCATGGCCAAGGCCTGAGGGCACCATGGGCAGGGGGGAAAGGGAGGGGAGGGGGGAAAAGGGGGTCAGATGGGGCAGAGGGGCACACGGGCGAGGAGGGGACCGGCCATGCCAGCTCCAGGATGACCACACACCTCTGGGCTGATGCTGCCATTGGGAGGGAGGGTGTGAGAAACCTCCTCTCCCAATGCTCAGGTCGGCTCATGAGGGTGGGTTCGGTCCTTCTCATGCTGAAGAACCTTGGGGTGCTGCAGGAAGGCACAGCAGGAGAGACCCAGGGCTGCTTCCCCCCGCCTGGCACTCGCACAGAGGCGTGCCATCTCTTCCCACCCATCCAACATCCCTCCTGTCTGCAGTCCCCCTTCGAGGGGAACCTTCAGCCTCCCTGGTTCATGCCCTCTGGGGATTGTTCCACAACATCACCCCGAGCAGGACCACAGGTCCCACCCTGCGCTCCAGGAGAAAAGAGTTTGCAAGAGATCCCAATGTTCACTGAGAAATAGCTCGAAGCAGACGGAGCCCAAGGAGATCACAGCTCTGGTTTGGTCCACATGGACCAGATGCCGACCAGCAGCCTCCAGCTGCTGCAAACATCCTGCAGGGCTGGGATCCGCGGGCTCCTGGAGGGAGACGAGCCTGAACTGGATCCCATTAAAGACCAAGAACGGGCTTTGGAGCAGGGTACATCCCTTATCTGCTTTCCTCACATGCTGACCACAAAAAGTTAGACCTTCCAATACCTGAAGACCTCCCCGCTTTCCCCAACCTCAAAACATCCAAGGGCCAGAGACGGAGAGCAAACTAAGAAAGCGGGTGCTTAAGTTTGGGGCATGGTGTGCACCTTCCCTGCAGCAGCTCCTCCCACCCCTCCCAGTCCCTCTGGATTGCACTAAAGCAGCCGTTCACACACTGCTCCTCTTGTGCGTCGGCATCTTTTGGTCGATGCCACCTGCCCACCAGTCCTTGGGTTCACACATGGGGATGGGGAAGAGCGAAATCAACGGGATTTTATGGGAATCTGAGAGAAGAGTCCCAAAGAGCTTCGCCCCCTGTTCTTCGAGGTACTTGGCTGGCACTGGCCTTTCTCAAAGATGGTTGGACAGCAGCCTGAGGACCACTTCTGCCCTTCCACCAGGAGGGTTGGGGAGCTGGGATGGGAGGGAGACTCCACCTTGGTCCCCAGTGACCCCTCCTCATCAGCCCTGGGGCTGATCACACGTTTGCCAGTGGGGAAGGAGGAGACGGAGACCAAGGGAAGCCTTGGAGAAAGCCAGCACCAGCAGGAGTGGTGCTCTTGCGCTGATGGAGCTTTGGAGGTCTGGGTGGGAAGAGGAGGCTCCTGCATGGGGACCAGAGCAGGGGGAGCTCAGGTCCTGCTCAGCAGCTCCTGCTCCTTTGGCATCCATCTCCTTTTCCCTGTCTAAATCTGCCCTACAGCCCAGCACGTTTCCTGGCAAAGGAGCCCACAACCGGTGGAGACACACGACACAGAGAAAGGTTCTCTCGCAAGAGCGGGTCCATCCTCGTCAAATCGCAGGGGCGCAGGGGAAACAGAGGACTCAGCACGTGACTCTCCCCAAAAGAAACCCGAAAAAGACACGTCAGGACAGAGAGAAACCCAAACTGCCAGGACAAGCAGCTGCAAACGAACATCTGGAGCAGATGTTATCTGACTCATTACAGGGTGGGGCAGGAAAGGGGCTCACAACCCCGACCAAAATTGGAGTCCTCTCTGCAGGGAAACCGAACTATCTGGCAGGCGGAGATGGGGAGGGAGCAGGACGGATCTGGTCTGAAGATGTTAGGAAAAGCTCAGGAAAAAAGCATGATCAGAGGCTACCCACAGCCTTCCTGACACCAGATGAGCTCAGCAAACCGGAGCTGGCCTCCTTGGAGAGCTTTTGGCAAATCTCGACCTGTCCTTTCTGCTGAGAGCAAGGAATGGGAGCTCGCTGAGGCCCCTCCAGATGGGGAGGGACACAGTGACCCCACGTGAAGCCACCTGTCCCTACAAATAGGGTAGGGGCCACCAGCTCTAAACTATCCTGGGCTGCATCCGAAGCAGCATGGGCAGCAGGTCAAAGAAGGTGATTCTCCCCATCTACTCTGCACTCATGAGATTCCCCCTGCAGTGCTGCGTTCAGCTCTGGGATCCCCAACATAAGGACATGGAGCTGCTAGAGCGGGTCCAGAGGAGGCCACGAAGATGATCCGAGGGCTGGAGCACCTCTGCTCTGGAGACAGGCTGAGAGAGCTGGGGCTGTTCAGCCTGGAGAAGAGAAGGCTCCAGGGAGACCTTCCAGCACCTTCCAGTACCTAAAGGGGCTACAGGAAAGCTGGAGAGGGGCTTTGGACAAGGGTGTGTAGTGACAGGACACGGGGCAATGGCTTTAAATTGAAAGGGGAGATTTCGATGAGATCTAAGGAAGAAATTCTTCCCTCTGAGGGTGGTGAGGCACTGGCACAGGTTGCCCAGAGACATTGTGGCTGCCCCATCCCTGGAAGTGTTCAAGGCCAGGTTGGATGGGGCTTTGGGCAACCTGGTGTAGTGGATGGCATCCCTGCCCGTGGCAGGGGGGTTGGAACTAGATGATCTTGAAGGTCCTTTCCAACCCCAACCATTCTGTGATTCTCCAGCCCATGCAACTGTGAGGCCTGGATATGGCTTTGCATTTTGCCCTCAACACCGTCAAACCAAAGCCTTGTGCTGGTCTGACAGCCCTCAGTGCCCATCTGAGGCTCAATTCTTCTCCAATTCCCTTCTACATGTCCCATATTTCACAAAATATATCTCACAGCTTTGTCATTTCTTGGAGATGAGACATTGAAGAGACCTGGCCGGACTCCTCAGTCCCGCACCCAAGGCCATGGCACGATTCCCTGGTAGAAATGGGACTTCCGCACCGACCCAGAAAAATCCCATTAGGTAGAAGGCTCCTGGCAGGCGTCCTGGCCTCCTACCAATTGCTGAAGGTAAATATGCTGCAATAGTAGCGCAGGGCTCCGCCTCGCCAAGCCAGTGCCAAGCAGAAGTGGCGCTGGGGAGCTGGCCCGTGGACAGCCATCTTCTCATCCTACAGCTCCAGCACCTGGGGGAGGTCACCCCGCGCTTGCAGCGACTTCGGAGGCCGTGAAAATGATGAAGCTTCACATGTTGAGTCATTCCACCATCAGGAGAGGAAGCAATGAATTGCAAAGATACAGAGGTGGTAACTAAATTTACAAGTAGGATCCATTTAAAAAGGAGGAAGAAAAAAAAATCAAAGTAGAGCAAGTTGGAAAATTCTGTTCATTAGTTTTCTCTAAAAAGTTTCAATGAACTATTTCTCATTCTCACTCGAGTGAGATGGTTCCTCAAATCCTCAGTGAAAAAGGGACCTTTTTTCCCTGAAAAAGTTCTGGTTTTTAGGAAGAAGGAGTTTAATCAGCACCGATAGAGAAGTGAACCGAGTGTCCAAAGGGGTTGGAACTAGATGATATTTGAGGTCCCTTCCAACCCAAACCATTCTATCATTCTAGGAAGGGTGCCTCTTGGTGGAAGTCTCTCCTCCAAACATCCCTTGGAAGCAGGGAGCCAGGCAATTATTGGCATATGGATAAATACGTTTGTAATATCATAGAATCATCTCCCCTTCCGCAGGGAACTGCAAGTTCAAATGTTTGGGTCCCGTTTGGGCCAAGAGAGACAGGCACCACCAGAACGTCGTTTAACGAACCACGTTTTCACGCGGGATGAATCGCTCTCCGGAACCGCGTTCCTCTGCAACAGAGGCAGCTCGGATCAGCCGCCGTTTTCAGATGGCGAACGTACGGAACGAGGGATCCCATCGTGAGAGTCTACCTCCTGCCCCCCCCCGCAGCCAGCACGACATCCTACCCCCTCTCTGCAAAGCAGACCCCCACCCCAGGACAATCCGTAAACCTCCTTTTCCCTCCTCTCCCGACTACCTGGGAGCTAAAGGTCTAGGATCAGCAATAAACAGACTGGGAAATCGTCTTCCAGCATGTGCAAGTGTCCCAGGAAGCCAAACCTTGCATCTGGCCCCGTTCACAGCAGTATCATGAGCATTATTAGTAAGAGACCTAACCGTCCTACCGTTAGATTTCTATATACAAAAATAGATCCGCGGAACTCTACGTGAAGAGGTGGCGAGGGAAGGCGGCGCAGGAGCGGCAGGGTCTCGGGGGAAGCCAAGGGACGTGTTGCATATATTTCTCCAGGGGAACCATTCGCTTCCCGCTGCGCTCTCGGAGGAGGGACAGGCAGAGCCAAGCCCTGGGACATCATCCCAGTTCCATCCTTCCCCGACCGACGGGCCGACATCCGCGGGGTCACAACCCAGAGCCGGCGCCGCGCGTTTGCGAGCGGAGATGGGGCTGAGTCCGGGAGCGGGAGGGTCTCCCCTCAACCACAGCGACCGGTTGGGCTCATTGTCATCACAGCAAGGAAACTGGGAAGCACCAACCCCGACTCAGGTGTCCTTCTGGTGTGCAGGGACCAGACCCATCTCCAGCCGCCGCCGCAGAACACCCTCCGCAGTGCCTTCAGGGTTTGCCCGCCGGCACGACGCCAGTGGGACAGGGAAAGTGAGGTGAGGACTCCCGGCAGCTTCTGAAGGGAGGGAAGGTTGGGTTCCCGTCTCTGGGCACCCCTTTCCGTCCTCTCTTTCCCTCCAGCCCAAAGCAGGAGTTGCCGAAGTCCTCACCCCCCAGGACTGGTGGGAGGGAAGAGGGAGAGCGGCACGAGCAGCAGCTGTTGGCAGCTGGGCTGGGGGTGGTTTATTTAAAGTGAATTCAGTGCTGGTGGAAGGTCCCAGATCAGGGCTCTCAGGGCTGGAGCACGGAGCCGGTGCCTGCAGCACCTGCTCAGTGGTGGGACGGAGCCGGGTGGCAGCCCCCATCCCACCAGGGTCTGCGCTCTGGGGTCAGCCCCTCGAGGCGTGGAGAAACGAATGGCAATTTCAAACCAGCTTCTTATTCTCAGCCAAATCCCAGAGGGGACCTTCCCCCCGCCGCAGGCGGGCAGAAGCGAGTGGGCTGGGCTGCCTCCCATCGCGCCTTCCCCTGCCAGAAGGTTTCTAAAGCTTCCCACACCTTCCCTTCCTCTTTGAGACAGAAAAATACGATGCCACCTCATCCTGAAGCTTGCTCGCTTCTCCCAGAGGCTCCCGAGCCCAGAGGGAAGCCACAGCCACCAGTGGGACCCCACGGCTCCCCAGCCCCCCAGGGCAAGCGGACCCACAGCCACCGGTGAGAAGAGAGAGGTCACCCGTGAAAAGTGCTGGAGAGAGATAAAGAGAGAGAGGGGGAGGTCCGGCTCCGGGAGGACTCTGGCACGGGGGATGCACCGACCTGCCTCTCCCCCCGCGTCGGGAAGGACCACACCACGGGGCAGCAGCAGCTCCTAAAACCCTCGGCGAGCAGAGTCCCGAGGACCCGCCGGGTCCCCCTTCCCTCGGGGCTCGGCCGGGGTGGGCACCCACAGCTCCCTCTGCCGCTGCCGGCCCCTCTTCCCCTGTGCAAAACCCCCGTTTCCCAGCAGCTGGGTGCCAGCTCCCCCGGCCACCCAACCACTGCGGGACCCCCAGTCCACCCGTCTCGTTCCCGGGAGGTGACGGTGGGTCGGGGCGAAGTGCTGCGGAGCTGAAGGAGGAGGGGGATGGATGGGTGAGGAGGAGGAGGAGGAGGAGGAGGAGGAGGAGGAAGAGGAGTAAAGCCCGCTTCTCCTCCCCGGGAGGGTCATACCGGCTTATCCAGCGTCTTGGGGAAAGGCGTGCCGCTGGAGGAGGAGATCTTCCTGCAGACCGTGTTGGTGTGGCTCTGGCAGCGGCAGCCGGGTCGTTTCAGGCCGTCGTAACCCCGCTGGCAAAGTTTGAGGCACCCCAGGGTGGGAAAGTAGCAGCAGAGGCAGGGCATGAGGAGGGAGAGGAAGCTCATGGCAGCCCAGCGGGCGCAGCAGGACCCCGGCCCGCAGGAGCAGGGGTCGTCGGCGCAGGTGTCCTCGTCGTCGGTGGAGCAGTGGTAGAAGAGACCCTTGACGCAGCAGAGGCACGTCCCGTAGTCGAGGAGGCTCTCGGGGGAGCAGAGGCAGCGCTGGTTGCAGAGCCAGCAGGAGGGCAGGTCGCGGGCGGCCGTGCAGCGGGCACACTTGCAGCGCCCGCACTCCTCGCAGACGAAGAGGTGGCCGGCGTGGAGGGCGGTGGGCTTCTCCGTGCCCCCCTTCAGCGGCGACTCCTCCGCTTTCAGCTCGCCGGCCCGCGGCTGCGTCCGGACGAGGGAGTTCCCGGAGTGGGAGGGCGTGAGGCTGCTCAGGAGGCGCTGGTCGGAGGCGGTGGTGCTTTGGGAGACGGAGCTGGCCGTGCTGGAGTGGCTCAGGTGTTGGGGCAAAGGGGGCATCTGGTGCTGTTGGCTGTGGCTGCGGTGCAGGTCCTGGAAGGTGGAAGACACCAGGCGGTCCTGGGACCACTCCTGCTTGTGCAGCGGCTGGGACAGGGAGGGGTTGGAGCGGGCTTGCTGGAAGCAGCCAGCCGGTCTCTCCACGTAGTTGTTGCTGGCACGGATGGAGCGGATTTGGTCAATGGACAGGACCTGCTGGAAGTCCTCAGCGGGTGGGTCCATCATCTCATCACAACGGAGTTCAGCCACGCTGGAAGAGAGCTGCATTTCCAGGAGCAAGGAGACCCTGCGGCATCAGGGCACATCTAAAAATCCTACAGGACGGGGCAGGAAGACAGAGAAAACAGTCGTGTTACATTTTATAACGGATCCGTCCGTAGAAAGTGGGAAGCAAAGACTGGCTGGAGAACTCCTAATGAAGTTATAATGAAGTTATCTATGATTCCAAGCTCTCTCCAACAACCAGACTCAAAGTACTTCTGCGCCTGGGGAGACTTGGGCTGGACCCGTCCAAAAGGCCAGGACCATCAGATCCGTCCCCGGGCACAGCATCCCCCTGTGCTTTTGAGCTTTCCGTGTCCTTCCAGAGGATTTCCCACCCCTCGCCAGCACTGACAGACCCGTTGGTCCTCCCTCTCCTTCCCCAGGGCAAAGGGGAGGGGAGACTCGAAGCTGTGACTTATCCAGAGTCAGAGACGGAGCTGGGAACAGCATCTCCTCCGGAGCAGGAGACACTGGCTTGGGGCTTCCCAGCACACCCCAAGCAGCTGCCCGCTGCTGTACCCTGTACCCGCCGGGGGCACGGGATCTGAACACATTTAATTCCAGGCAGCATCCGGGTCCTGGCCCTCGGGAGGGAGGGAGAGAGGGGGGGAGAAAATTCCCACTTCTGCTGCCCAGCAGCGCACAGAGGACGGGAGACACTCATCGCATGCCAGACCCTGGCGAAGAGCATTCCCTCGGCACTTCCAGCCCCGATTTCAATATCGGATACGTGCTTTCCGTGCGCAGCCAACTTCCCCGGGACAAAGCCATTCTCCTCTGGCAGATCAAAGGAGTGATCCCTCAGTGACACAGATATTGTCACGGTGCCCAGGCCCACAGGAAGACTCAGTTTCCATGGGAAGCTCCTCACCGGCCTCGCACACGGCCAAGCGGCCGCCAGCGGCCGGGGCTTTCGAGTAGGTGAGGGGCCACAGGTAGAATGTGCTCATGCAGCAGAGAGAGGCGGAGGGAAGATTGATTTTCATTAGCTAGGCTGACCTTGAAGAGCCGGGAAAAGCAAAGGCAACTTACTTCGGCTGTTCAAGCAAGATCTGGTCTCTTCTCCCATCCCCCTCCCCGGAAAGAAAAGGTGACCGAACTGCTTAGATTTGGGTTTTTCCTGCCCGTGGACCTCCTCAAGTGAGACGCTGACCCCATCCAGGGAGAGGTCGACAGCCAATAAGTCCTTCTCCCAGGACATCCACAATTGATTGGGACACCAAATTGTTTAACAGAAATATCGAGGTGAACCAGGAGGGCACGGCTGACCCAGGGAAGGTTTTGTGCACCGGCTGCCAGGATAGGAATGGGAGGCAAAACGCTGAGCTCCTCACCCAGGAAGGGCTTGCTAAAAAGCCCAGCCCGGAGAACTGGAGCCCTCCAGACCCCTGGAGAGATCGGACACATCTCAGTCTGCAGCCAGGAGCATGCGGAGGGGAGCAGAGAGCAGCCTCAGTGGGTTCCCACATCCCTGGTGACCCAAATCCCATCTCAGGGTGGGATCATTCAGGGGATGATGCTCATTTACACCCAGAGAGGAGCCTCTCACGTCCGGGGGTCCATCCCCTCTAACCCATGTGTCAGGATTTGGCAGCACTCGGGCACTGGGACACAGCCAGGGAGACTCCCATGAGGTTCCCGTGTGGGGCTTGAACCAAGGTGTGACCCAAAGGAAGGGACTGAGGTGGCAGAGGGTCCCACTGTGACAGTGGCAGCAGAGCTGGGAGATAAAGAGCAGGCAAGGGGCAGAGCCAGTACAGCTACACCCAACCCTCTACGCAAGAGCTGGAGCTCAGGAGACGCGAGGAGACCCGTGAGCTGCGCTTAGGCAGGAGGGGATGCCCAGGGGACACTGCCAGGAGGAGCAGAGCCCCAGGGACAGCAGGCAGAGAGAGCGGCTGGCAACTGGGCCACGCGGTGCGCGGCAACCTGGACACTAAGGATCTGGGTCCAGGGCTTGGACATGGCATCCTGGGCAAGACAGGTCCTGGGATGATCCTCAGCACTGAACTGAGGCCCGAACGCTCCTGGACCCACGATCCCTGGGCGCAGGGGTTAGACCTGGACCCAGACTTGCTGGCTGGCGGGAGGCAAAGGTCCCTCTGGGACCCAAAGGCTCATGAGCCAGAGGGTCTGTGGGTGCTCCAGTCCAGCAGGATGGGGGGACGAGGGACTGAATGACCGGAGCTGAGACCCCGCTCCTGCCCACCCTCCACCCAGGGGAGCCCGGTGCCCCCTACTCGCTCCCAGCCCTCCCTGCTCCAGCCCGATCCTGGCTCTGCAACCAGTCCATATCCCGGGGTGCCCGTCGGTGCGACCATCCCCGAGGTATTGCTGCACCCCTCCCTGCCTACCTGCCTGCCCTGGGGGGACCCGGGCAGCGTGTCCCCAGCCTCCTCCTCCTCCTCACACCCTGCCTGCGAGGCAGGCATGCCAGCCCCGGAAACCGGGCGAGCTTTATGGCCCCCAGCAGCCCCAAACATATAAAGTTCGTGTGATAACGGGCCAGAGGAGGGATCGTAAAAGCAAATGATTTACAGGCTGGAGGTGGCTGCAAGCTGGGGACGAGCTGCACAGGGCGCCCAGGTGGGAGAAAAGGGCTTTCTCCCTCCGCAGGGACCCCCTCACCCCGATGCTGCGGGGTGCAGCGGGGCGGTGGCGGGAGGCCGATCCCCCAGCCCCGCTCTGCGCGCAGCCCACGCGCGGCGCGGACCCGGGCTGCAGCCCCCCGTGCACGGCCCCGCCGTGTCCCGGCTCCCTGCAGCCCCTCGTGCAACGCAGCCCACGCGTGGCGCGGGTCCGGATGCGGCCCGCAGCCCCCGGTCCCACCGTGCCCGCAGCCCACGCGTGCCCTTGCCCCACGCCCAACCCCACCGCGTACCCCCCACGCGTGCCCGGGACCCCCGGCCCCACTGCGCGCGCGGGGTCGGGACCCCCAGCGTCACCGCGTGCTCCAGCGACCCCCGGCAAACAGCCCACGCGTGCCCAGGACCCCCGCCCCCCCCGGGCACGCACTGCCCACGCGTGCCCACGCAGCCCCTGCCCACCCGCGCGCACCCCACGCGTGTCCCCGTCCCGCAGCCCCCCCCGGCCGCACTCACCCCGCCGCCGCCGCCGCCGCCGGTCCATCCGCCCGTGGGGCGCCGAGCCCGGCCGGCGCCAGCCCCGGGGCAGCGGGCGGCCCGGAGCGGGGCTGCCCTAGGGGCGAGCGGCGGCGGGCATGGACCCGGGGCACCGCCCGCCCGCCCGGCCCCGCAACCGGGCCGTGCTCCGCGCCCCGGCCGGCGGGAGCGGGGCCGGGCCGGGCCGCCCGCGGGGGCGGCGAGGGAGAGCCCGGGAGCGCTGCCCGGCTCCGGTTTGTGAACGCGGGCTCGTCCCCGGCGCTCCTTGTGAATGGGGGCAGCGTGGAGGATGGGAGGGAGGGAGGGATCTGGCGCTGCCCGTTCGCATCTCTCCCTCTCTCTGCCGCTCGCCTTCCCGGAGCTGGAGCTCTTAACGCTTACCGGAGTGGCGTCATCCCGCGGCAATTGAATCGGCCCATTAGCGGTCCCCACAGAGCCCCGGGCATCCGCTCCCCGGATAATGACCGCACCGGAGCCGCGCGCAGCGCCGGGGCTGCGCCACGCGCCGTGTCAACGGAACGGGAACGGGAACGGGAACGGGTCCGTCCGCCCCGGGCTCCGCTTCCCCCCGGCACAGCCCGCCCCGGGGCCCGCCGCGTCCCCCGGCCCATCGCGGCAGCGGCGGGGATGGGTTCGGTTCGGTCGCACGTCGCGGGCGGGATCGGCTGCAAAGGGTCCGGTATCGACCGTCGGGATCCGTCACCTTGGGGGGATCGCTCGATCCATAAAGCCACTGTGAAATGGGCACAAGTCACCTTCTCCCCTCTCACATGCCCGCCTGGCTCGCCTCTCCCTGGGCATCTCAGGAGGCCTCAATGGGAGCCAATATTCCCGAAAAGTCTAAACCAGTACCTGAATTAGCTCCTGCAATGGAAGCTTGGGGCAGAGACTCTGGGAAGGGGCCGTTCTGTGCCCACACCCACAGCACCAGTCCACACGCATCCCATTGTCCCAGAAACAAACTCCTCAGACCAAGGGTCCGGAGAGAATCTGTACCTTCCATCCCCGAGTCGCTGCGCCCTCCCTCCTTGTGCTGCTTCCTCTAAGGCAACAACCACTGCCCCACAGCACCGAGGACCCCTGTGATACCCCTCGGCCCCATTTATAAATAAACCAGACCTGGTTTGACAGTCCCAAAGACAGAAGGTCACTCCTTGATGACACTGGACTTTGGCTACGGACCCCACCGGAGCTCCCACCCTCACTTTATTCCTCTCAACCCTTCCAGGCTGGTCACCCATCCTTTCTGGTAGTGTTCCAGATGAGCAAAGCAATGTTACCAGCTCAAGGGGGGCTGAGAACTTGTCTCTAAGAATTGAAGCTGAAGCCATCAAGCCCTCAACGATCCCACCAAGTCTCCAGCAGCGCAGGAAGCCACTCGCCCGTGGCAGGTCACTGCCCGAGGCTCAGCCACGTGCTGCCAGTGCTCACTGCCGAAGGGCAACGGGTGAGAGTGGGCTGGGGGGCAGGAAGGGAAGAGAAGGAGCCTGAACCAGGGTGACAAAACCAGCTCTGCCACTTGTTGCTCTAACAGATGGGCATAGACCAGGCTGATCCGACCGACCTCAGTGGCTCCCTCCCAGTTGATGCCAGCAGAAGCATTGGAGTCCTCCCCAGCAGTGACCCTCCTGTCCCTGTGTGACACCCAGCTGAGCCTTTCCAGGCTCAGTTTTAGGCATTTCTAGGCTGAGCGTTTCTCCACCTCCATCGGCTCCCGCCAGAGATGCCCCTCCAGGAGGAACGAGTCCCTGAGAGCATCCCTCAGCCTCGGCTACAGCTCAGAGCCTTCAGGCTGCATCTCCGGCTCGTGGGCCCCTCCTCTCCTCCCCAGTGCTCTCAGCTCCCTCTTTAAAGGCGCCGAAAGGAACCGAGTCGCCCGATTCCCAGTGACCGCCAGCCGCCTGGGAGCACCTGACTCCTCAAAGCACGTGCGATGTCCTCCCTTTCTCCCAGCCTAAATTTATCCCTCCCCACCTTGAGGTGCCGCCGGTGACTCAGGCTCCCCTCCGCCGGCTCACAGCATCCCCGGCGCAGCCCACGGCGCGCTCCGCCAGCGCAGCTCTGGTCCTCGCCCGCTGCCGAGGGAGGGCCGGAAAGGCCTGAATGCAGATCCCGAGACAAGTGGGAGGGTGGGAAGCGGAGGGAGAATAGGAGCCTCCTGGGGAGTTATTGACCGCAGCATCGCTGAAGAGGAGGGCTGGGAACCCGACCGTGTCTGCATAGCAGAAAAGTTTAGAGCCGCTCCCAAAGGAAGGGTCTGGGACAGCCTCCGGCAGGTTTTTGGAGGCTGTCGGAAGAGGGATGTGGTCCCATGGCCAGGCTACGAGCCGTGTCAGAGGAAGGTGGGAGACTCCATCTCTCCCCGTGCAGGGTCTGCGGGAGGCGAGCGGCTGTCCTGGACGGAGGATTTGGTGTCCCCCCCTCCAGCGCCGCGACGGCTCAGGCTGTGCCCCACCACCCTTGCCTCTGCCCTTCTCAGCCACCACCTGTGACTGCTCCCAGCTCCTCTTAACCAGCCTTTCCCACGGATCTCCCTTCTCCTCCCGGTTTGAATCCACCCTTTAACCTCTCCAATGCCCCCGGGGTCCTGTCCAAAGGGATGGGGAGGGAGTCAGCTCCCAGGAGACCCATTCTCCTGCCTGGGACAGCTGGTAGCACCCAGAGGATACACACACACACGTGCACAAAACCAAAAAGAGCTAAACGTGGAGCCTGAAGGACTTGGCTACAATTTTCAACCAACCAGGAGAGCTGGGCACTGCGTTCCGGGCACGTCGTCCAGCCGCCTGCGAGGCTGAGCAGCCCCGGTCCTGCCGGCGCAGCCAGCCAACGATTAACGGCCGGGAATCAGTCTGGAAGCGGGCGGCGGAGGGGAGAATATCCCAGAGCAAGGCTGGAGATGTCTGATCTCTTCCGATGCTATTAGCCAAGCTCGGGCACGGAGGGGGAAGGGCAAATTCATCTTCGGCTAAAGACGATGCAGGAGAGGAAGGAAAAAAAAAAAGGAGGGGATAAAGAGAACATGCATTTCCCCTGATTAAATCAGCCAGAAACAATGAGGTGCTGGTGCCCTCTAATTTTTAGATTCACAGATTTTAGGGCCAGGAGGGACCATGATGTTCATCCAGCCTGACAGTCTGTATTATGTAAAAGCCACTTGAAGCCAGACAGTGCCACTGGCTCTTGAGAAGCAACAGCAAGCGCTGGGGCACTCGCTAAACGACCGCGATTCTCCGGGGGTGGAGGGGCATGTGGCTCCCAGCACAGGCTTTGGGAAGGAGGAGCCCAGGTACATCCACGCCGCCGGGCTCGAGCTGACCAGATGGCAGCAGTGGGGAGAGAAAACACCGTTTCCCTTCCATATCACGCGGCTCCTTTGCCCAGCAAAGAGGGATAAGCAAGCAGGGAGAAAAGCCAGCCCTTCCTCATGTTTTCCTTTTCAACCTTGCCTAGTCCCTGGAAAGAAAACACCCTACGAGGATCCTGGCCCCGAGACGTCTCTTGGCCGCTTTGGTGTAAAACCCACCACTCACGGCGGTGCAGCTTCATGGGAAGGAGAGCTGAGCCCGACCCACCGCGTGAGCCGGATCCTGAGCTCCTCACAGCCTGCAGCACCGCGGAGGTGTAGCCATTGACTGCAATGTGAGTTTTTCTCTGAAGATGGAGCCAGGCAGCATAAAACATCAATAAAGAGCTCAGGATGCGTCCCTTTAATGAGCTGAGATTGTAACACGCTGACGGAGCTTGCCAGGAGCTGCCCATTCTGTCAGGAGGAGGAGATGCTGCTGGAGAAGTGTTAAGTGGGTCCTGCTGACTCACCGGTGCAGATGGCTCCATCCCCGGAGAGACGGGACCGGACGGCGGCGAGGCAGGAGGTGCCATCTCCGGGGAGAGCATCCAGCGCAGGGGCCGAGCGGGTACCCCGGCACGCGAACCCAGCCGGAGGGGGAACACAAAAGCAGATATCTTCTCTTTTTTCCCCACATCCCATTGCGTATACTAGTGTTGGGGGCATCCACGGGCTCCCTGTGCTTCCGCGGTGGCTCTTCTTCTACAGAAAACATGTTTGTCCCCACGAGGTCACTGACCCAAACCCACCGGGCGAAATCAGAGCGAAGACGTGACCCAGGCAGCAAGCATGGCAGCCCTGACCCTGAGCTCCTCGGGAATGTGAGCAGGGTGGGGAAAGCCAGACAGTGCGTTGGTTATAGAGGTGCTGGGGGGACCTGTCCATACAAGCGTTTCCATGCTGGGAAATCGTTAACTCCATCCTCCAGCTCCCTGGAAGGACTGGCAGACACCTGGGCACACATCCTGCCTGCGGTATGGGCAGCCAGCTCTGGAGCCAGATCCCTCTCACCATATCAGCGAGGGGTCCTTCCTTCAGAGGAGCTGAAGGCTTCTCCTTCCCAGTAGGAACAGGCTGGGGATTTTGAGCCAAAGCCTGAGGTCTGTGCAGGGTGCCATGGGTGGGTGACGCGCATTTCCCCAGCCAAAACCCATTGCTACACCCACCGGGCAATCAAGTTGCCCCCTCCAGACCCTAAATATCCTCACAAAGCCCGTGGAGCACCAGTCCCTCTTGCCAGGCCTGACCCCGCACCCGCAGGACACGTGGTCTTCACCCATCCTGTGTCCACACGGCACGTTCAGCCACTGGTTTGATGGGGACGTGGTGCTCCCACGACCTCCCCTTCTGTCCCCGGGCCCTCAGGGCCACCCCTCTCCCTGCCTCCTCCGCTCCATGCTCCCAGCAATTGCTGCTCCACCACCCTGATCTTTCCAAGGAGCGGTCACCACCCACTATTTCAGGTCTTCTTCAGGCCTTCTGGAGATCCTAGATTGAGCTCCACCACATGCATCAGGTATCCCTCCTCCAGACGCCCAGATGTTCCCAGCTCTCCACAAACCCCCTGGTGCACATGTCCAGATCTTCCACCTCCTGTTCCCCTCCATGCCCGGGCACCCAACCCAAGCATCCCCCCTTGCCTGGGTACCACCTTCCCCTCTCCGCATCCAACCCCACCCAGCGAAACGTGTTCCCCAGGGATGGAGGCAGGGGCGGGGGGGGTGGCAGCTCCCCCCAGTTCCTTTGCCTTCAGCACTTTGAGATCCCGTTTCAATGTCACTTTAACTCGGGCGCGAGCGCAGGGGAGCAGGGCTCCGTATTAAATTGCCAATCTGGTCACATGTAGCCCGGGATTTGGCCGTAGCTAAGCAGCACCACCCCCGCGTGCGCTTTTTTGGCTGGTGACTCCTCTGCTCGGCGTAAGGCAGAGCCGGCGGAGAACAGGAGAAACGGGAGGAGGAAGGAAAAGGAAAAAAAAAAAAAAAAAAAAAAATATAAAACTCGCGAGGCGAGTCATTGTGAATGTCAGGAGCTCCTGGGCTGCGGGCGTGACAGCGATCCTCCCCCTCCAAACTCGCTCCGGGTGAGAGCCAAAGAGAGGATTTCATCAGGATCTGGGAGCGGGCTATTTTCAGAGCCGACATCCTACCCACGGCTAAAAATAGCTGGTCCCCTCCACGCAAACCAGGGTTTCTTTTCTGCTAAACTTTAATAAACCTCGGCGAGGCTCAGCCCTCGCCTTCCCCCCACCCTTTGCTCCCCCGCTCCCTTCCACCATCCCTGTCTTTCCCCTTCCCGCTGCCCGGCTGCCCGTCCCCGGGACCGGAGCGGAGGTGTCACCGCGCCGGGGCGCAGGGGGGTGGCCTGTCCCGGTGGTCACAGCCGGCTCCGGCTCTGCTGGGAACACTGGGTAGCCTAAAAACCCCCCGCCCCCCCCCCCCCGGGCCCTTGGAGCCTCCGCTCCTCTCGGGGGGCTGCGCACAATTCCCTCCCTTCATTAGCACCGCCACCTCGGAGGTATTAATAGCCATTAATAGCCATTAATAGCCATTAATAGGCGCACCTACCCCCTCCTCCCCGCTTGTCTGACGACAGCACGAATTTAGCTCCTTCCCGCGCTCCTCGTGGCTCCAGCCCGGAACCCCGCGGCTTGGAATGACCAACTTCTGCGGAGCCCTTCCCGCCCGGTGCAGCCACCGTCCCTGCCCCAGCCCCAAAGCTCCCACCTCTCGCCAGTCCCAGCATGGCTGAGCCTCAGGGCTCGACCACTCTTGGGATGGAGCAGAGGTTCCATCACCAGCCACCTTCTCGGCTCATCCCAGTTCCCCAAACCAGCGGGGAACGGGTCCATCCCCGCCACCTCGGAGCACCCCGCGCTCCGCATCTCCGGGCAGCCTTCCACCCGGCACCCCCGGGCACGGGCAGAGCTGGCGGGGGCCAGCCTGGCACACCATGGGGGACATCCAGGGTGACCAGGACCGGCCTGATGGGCTCAGCCCGGTGCCCGTCAGCGTGATGGGCTCCACTGGCCTCCCTCCGCTCTGCGCCGGGTGCGCGCCGGCCCTTCGGAGGCCCTGGCCGCCGGCCAGCCAGCCATTTCCTGGTAATCTAATAGCTGCAGCAGATGAACTGAAAATGCATTTCCTGCCACCGTGCTGTAAAATTTTTATTAATGTAAGGAGAGAAGGCAGCGCTGGCTCGCGCCAGCCGGGGCCGCAGCGGGTGGAGGGCAGCGGGGGCCTCGGCGGAGCAGCCGGGGCCGGGGGGCTGCAGGGATGGCGGTGGTGCCCCCACGATGCTGCGGGAAGGTGGAGGTACGGGGCTGTGTCCCTCACTGGCAGCATCGCAGTGTGGGGAAACTGAGGCACAGGGAAGGGAAGTGCCTCGCAGCTGCCTCCCTGGGGCAAAGGACCGCTGTGGGTGGGTTTTATCGCTCTCTCCAGCGTGTCCTTGAAAGCCACCGGATTCAGGACCGCTGGTGCTGCGGGTCCTTCTCCATTGTGGTCCTTTTCCAGGGGGCACCTGCCTCGGTGCCCAGCACATGGGCACCACAGTGGGAGATCTGCCCGACGTTCCTGCCTGCCCTCCGCACCGCATCTCATCCACCTCCTGCCTCCCTCCAGGGCCTGGGCTGACCCCTTCCCAGCTGGGAAAGGGACGTCCCGGTTAAAATCCCCCGTTCAGGTGCTCTTGTGAAAGGAATAGGCCATGGCAGGTGGTAAATAGTGACCGCCGGCCGCGGAGTTTGCCCGGGGAGGGAGCAGAGCTGCTTCCTAGGGAGGAGCAAGGTGCTGGAGCTGGGACACGGGTGTCTTCACGTCTCTATTTCGGCAGCGGTCGCTGCGCCCACGTACAGTCCGCGGCCCTCGAGGGCTTTGCGAAGGGTCAGCAGCCAGCTCAGCATCCCTCAGCACCCTCCTCCCCGCTCACCCCCAGCCCCGACATCCCACCCGGAGCATGTCGCCGTCCCGGGGTGCCACCCCTGCGGCGAGGGGCCGCCGGCAACCCTGGGGGCCGTGGAGCTGGAGCCGTTCGCGCAGCCCTTTTCCCACTCGGAGCCGGCTCCTCGCGCCGAGGCAGAGCTAAATTGGAAAAACGCACACAATGACCTCTTGTGGAATGTAGTATGAATATTTGATAGGGCTAATGTAATCATATCCAATCGATACAGGCAGGAATATCTCTCTCCCCCCTCCCCGCGCTCTCACTCTGCCCTGTCCCTTCCTCTCTTTTCCCCTCTCTCCCTCGCTCTCTCTTTCATTAATGCATTCTCTGCTTTACATTATTTATTAACTTCCTTCCTTTTTTTTTTATTTAGAAAAAAATAAATTAAATAACAGTGGTTATCTGGAGGCTCGGACCCTCCTGCCTAAGCGCTTTTGGGCCAGGCAAAAACTTTGCTGACCTCTCACCTCCTCGCCTTCCTCTGCCCCACGGCCGCGGTCCCCCGACACCCCGTTCCCACTGCCCCACAACACAGCCCATCTCCCCCCGCCCTGGAGGCACCTGCTCTGCTGTGAGCCCCCCAAATCCCTCTGGCACGTCCATCCCTCGCTGTGGTTCCTGGGAAAAGCATCTCCCAAGACAAGCTCCAGGACATTGGCAAGAGGGGGGTGATGTCAGTGCCCCCCCAGCTGCCTGCACCCCTCCAAAACCCACCTTTCAGCAGCGTCTGGAGCTCATCCGGTGGCAGATTCCCACTGGCACTCACGGTGGGACCCAGGAGCGGGAGGCTGAGCAGGCAGCACGGAGGGGTCTCCCCGCCCAGCGGCACCAATGCAGGGTGAGCCCCAGCACCCTGCCCCGCTCCTTGACACCCGCAGAGCTGGGGGCACGGCGCAGCAGAGACCCTTACAGCCCCTTAATGAGCTGGGAAAGGTGAGGAGGGGGCTGAAGCTCCCCACCCAGGGCTGGGATCCCTCCCTGTTATTCCTAGGGCTTCCCAGAGGAATGGGAACGCTCCCCAGGGATGCTGCTGGTCCATCCTGCCCTACCAGAGGTTCGCCTGGATGGGGACAACCCCACTGCCTGCCTTTGTGCTGAGCATCCCTGACACCAAGACCCCTCCCCAGGGCCACCCATCCAGCCCCAATGTTGGATGTGACTTCTCCCCCAACATCAATGTCTGCAGGCAGGTCCAAGGGACGTGTGAGATTCCAGCTGGGAATGGGAAATCCCAGGCTCTGTGCGGAAAAGTCTGGGTCCACCTGGGTCAGTCTGGAGAGAGCAAAGGGTGGCTCATCCCCAAAGCAGGGAGGGCTGAGGGTTTCCTGCTTCCCCACGGAAGCGTTTCCAGAAGGGTCCCGTGGAGGAGCTGCAGTTCCCCACCACTGGATCCCACGAACCGGTGCTGCTCAGGCCGCGGAGGAGGAAGGGCCACCCAGGTCTCCCAGAAAATCGGATGCAGCATCAGCAGCGACCTGGGGGACCGTGACAGCTCTGCCCAGCCCCAGCTGCCCCGTCACCCTTGCACTCGGCTCACGGCCACGACGGCACTGCCATGGCACGTGTCCCCGCTGCCCGGCCCCGGCTGGGTTTTGCTGAAGCAGGAGAATCGATAGCGGGTGTCTGCTGGCGGCCAGGGCGGGCGGGGGGCTCAGGTGGGGGCTGAGGAAGAGGAGGGGAGACAGAGCAGGAGCAGGGGGACCCCAGGGGCTCGGGGAAAGGCAGCAGAGCCGCGTGGCAGGAGACGGTTCGGACGGAGGAGACCTGCAAGGATTCGTCTCCCGTCCCCGGAGGGTCTGGAGGCTTCGCCCGGCTGATGCAGCCCCTCCTGCCAGCCCCCCCGCAGAGACCCGGCTGCCGTGGGCACACGGAACCCAGAGAGACTCCGCGTTAATGCGAATCATTTATTGACCCTGCAGAGCCGAGGGCAGAGGGAGATCGAAAGGAGGAAAAGTGTAGGGAAAGAGCTCCAATTAGCAGCACCGAAGCTATCCATTATCCTCCGGAACGAGCGCCCGGGCGAGCGGGCAGCGAGCCAGCGCGGTGGCCACCGCTCCGCACGGCGCTGGGGGTGACCCGGCCTCACACCGAGCCCAGGGACCCCCCGGCACATCCCCACTCGCTCCCCAGAAAGGCCCCCTGTGCTCCCCACCCTCCTCCACAGCGGGAGGCTGCTGGGCTCGGGGTGGGCGCGTCGGTGGGTCGGGAGAAGGGAGTCAGAGTGGGGAAGGCTGCGGAGCACCTGCTGGGACCGTGGAAGGGTCAGGGGATGTTGTGCCGAAGGACGGGCAGGGAGAGACCCTCGTCCTCAGCCCTCGCGCTCTCCTCGCCCGGATGCCCGCGGCGGCGCTCTGCAGCGTTTGAGCGATGCCCTCCCTCTTCCCCAAGGCACTGAGACGTGGGAACAGACGAGGAAATTTGCTGGGAGCCCTGGGGAAAAGCTTCTCCATGGCAGAGGAGCAAGAGGCAGAAGAGCTGCGGGGACCCCATAAATATTTGCTTCTTACGGGCCACGTTGAGCACGTATTCCAGCTTGGAGGGAGACTTTCCAACCTACTGGCTTGCATCAGGAGCTGCAGGATGAGCTCCCGACTGATTGCTCAGACCTACAAGCACCCCCTCCTCCTGTCTGGGGTCTGTAGTGGCCTCAGACATCACTGGATGCCCACGGTTCAGTGGGACCTGCCTGGATGAAGAGGGTGAAGGTCTTTGAGAAGCACACAACTCACCCCCCCAGCCCAGATCCCTTCTGGGTTATCCCCCTCCAAGGTCCCTCAGCCAGGGGTGGACCACGGGTCCCAGACACACCGTGGGCCAGGGGCTCAGGAGATGACACCAGGGCGGGGTGGAGAGAGGCCGGATCGCGTGGAGATGCTCTCCATGCAGACATCCCACCGAGAAGGGTCCCACGAGCGGTGACAAAGGCGCTGCCTGTCCGAGGGGGAGCGGGGGGAGCGCAGGCAGCTGGCGGCACATGGCCCCCGGGCCAAGCTAATCAGGGCGAAACCGTGACGTAAGGGCGGGGGAAGCGGGGTCCCGGCCTTTCCCAGGCTCCGCCGTGCTCCACGCTCCCGTTCCCTGCCAGTTTATCGCTGCTGCAGCGCGACCAAGGGAACATCGGCCAGGACAGAACAAACAAACATCCCAGTTTGGGCTTCCTCCTTCCTCCCTTCCTTCCTCCCTTCCTTCCTTCCTTCCCTCCTTCCTTCCTCCCTTCCTTCCTCCCTTCCCTCCTTCCTTCCTTCCTTCCTTCCTTCCTTCCCTCCTTCCTTCCTTCCTTCCTTCCTTCCCTCCTTCCTTCCTTCCTTCCTTCCTTCCTTCCTCCCTCCCTTCCTCCCTTCCTTCCTTCCTCCCTTCCTTCCTTCAAATAACCAAAAAAAAAAAAAAAAGAGAGAGAGTGAGGGGGAATTAAATTAAATGTGAAAAGGAAATAATACCGAAAGAAGTCAAATAAATAAGCATTTGTGTTTCCATGGGGACATGATGCATTCCTGGGAGTGGGAGCTTGGCCTCAGGGAGAAGCAACGCTGGAGCAGCGAAGCCAGCGATGCCACGAGCGGCCCCGTGGGCAGCCCACGCTGTGCCCAGGGGACCCGGCGTACGTTCCTCAGCTCCGATAGCCCTTGGACCCAGCGCCGCGCAGGCGGCCGCGTGCCGCAGGCAGGATCGGAGCCCCATCGGGGCTTTGCTTCAGTTTTTAGCTCACTAACACGGTTGTGTGCTCCAGGTTTTCCTGCTGGGCTCCGTTCCCTCAGACCTCTTGAA
Source organism: Tauraco erythrolophus (assembly GCF_009769465.1). Classification (NCBI taxonomy): domain Eukaryota; kingdom Metazoa; phylum Chordata; class Aves; order Musophagiformes; family Musophagidae; genus Tauraco; species Tauraco erythrolophus. The sequence goes on from NC_141477.1 coordinate 23,274,531, forward strand.
ATCACTGACCAATGTCACTGTAAGAGACGTTTAGAGGTGGCTTCGGTCCCAGTAAGTGCCATGAAAGGAGAGAGTTAGGAGGCACAGAGAGGCTCAACCCCTTATTACACGTCAGAAAATCCCCCTGGTTGTTTCACCAGTTCGTGGCCTATTTAGAGTGGAAGTCCTGGTGGGTAGAGGTTGTTTTGCTCTTGCTATTTCATTACAACAGCCTTGCAGCAAGGTTAGGTTAGGACCAGCCAGCAACTGGAGCTCCACTCCATGGACCCTCCTCTCGTTGGCCTTTCTAAATGGTCCTCTGGGTTTTCCTCCAACCTTGCCATGCTGCATCATCCATGATGGGTTTTGTTGGGTTGGGTTGAGCTGGGCCAGGCTGCATCGTTCACCTTGGGCTGGATTGTGTGATTAAGGTTGGATTGTGTTGGGTCATTCATGTTGGGTTGGGTTGTGGCATTCACAGTGGGTAGTGTCATGGTGGGTCACTCGTGTTGTGTTGGGTTGTGTCATTCATGTTGGGTTATGTCATTCATGTTGAGTAGTGTCATGGTGGGCCATTTGTGTTGCGTTGGGTTGAGGTGGGCTGGGCTGCATCCTTCAGGCCGGGTCATATCGAGTTGTGCTCTTCGGGTTGTACTGGGCTGAGCTGGGCTGGGCAGTAACACCCAGGCTGGGCTGGACGTGCATCAAAATGAAACGGTTCCTACACCCACCTGGACATTTCTCAGAATTTTTGCCCTACAAACCACTTCCAGGACCATCTCCTATCTGCTCAGCCACCCTTTTTTCTCGCTGCTCTTGTGGCAATTGCTGCATTTCCTGTTAAATGCCAATTCCCTGTCCTGACCTGCGGAAACATCCCGATTTTTGCCAGCGCAGAACCCACGTGTAGAGAGAAACCCGCATGTGCCCTGCACGTCACCGAAAGCACCACCTGGCATCAGCAGTGGCAACATGACCTCCAAGAAATTCCACGAGCGGAGCAGAGAGACCGATTTCTTCCCCGGAGGATGCGGAGTCACTTTCCTGCCGGCGCGGCGGTGCGCTGCTGACCTCAGAGCCGCGCGGCGCTGGGGCTGCCGGCGGGGACTGGCAGCGCCTTTCCCAGGCTGAGGGCTCATCCTGCATCCCCCGGGCGGGACGCGGTACCTCGTCACCAGCACCCGCCAGAGCAGGGAAGAGCATTGTGTGGGCTGTTGCTTTTTTTAAACCCGTTGTGACCCCGGGATGAGAGCCGCTGCTGGAGGAATGAAGCTGGGGGGGCAGAACGTTCCCAGGTCCCAGCTCTCCCTGGGAAATCCCAGCAAGCTCCCAGGCGCTTCCTTTCCCAGCACACGAGACAGGGCTGAGCAGCACGTGTATGTCCGAAGCAGCGGGCACCTGGGGACACGGCAGCCGGCCAGAGCATCTCCGAGGGGCCGTGGCACTGCCTGTCCCTGCCCGTGCCCTTGGCCCTGCCCCACAAGACCCAGGCGGTCCGTGCCAGCAGCGCCGGCTCAGCTCGGCAGGACACAAGAGGGTCTGCAAATCCCGGAGAGCTCCAGACCCCGAAGGGTGGCTCGGCTAAGAAATAACCTTCCGAGCCACCAACCGTGGAATGCCCGATGCCGCTGCACGGGCTGTCCCAAACGCAGCCAGTGGAGACCCCCGGGGAGGGGGATCACCCCTCCCTAGAGCCCCCCAGTCTCCCCCAGAGCCCCCCAGCAGCCCTTCAGCCAATTCATTGTTTATTCGCTCCTGTCACTCCCATCAGGAACACGCCTGGATCCCACAGACACCCAGACGAGTCCCTGCTTGGCTCAGGGGCTGCCAGAGGTGCCACGAGCGCCAGGGCACGGTGGGAAAGAGGCCGGGGCTCCCTGCCAGGACCATGGTGCACGGGAGAACGACCCAGGGACAGGCGACGGGCACTCCCTGAGCACAAGGAGCATGGGGCAGCCGTCACCCGTGGCCGTGCAGCTGCTGCCTCCTCCGGGGAGCCGACACCGCGGCACGCTCGCACCCCGGGAAGTGCCCGCGACAAATTCTCACGGAGGCTGAGATGCCTCTGCCGTGAGCTCACCGAGTGACCAACTTGTTTAACTCCCCCAGGAGCTGCACTGAGGTTTTGGGAAGCAGCAGATCCCCGCCAGCTCCTCTGCCTGCTCCAGGCGCCACCCCCACCCCTTGCCTTGGAAAGTGGAAGGTCTCAAAAAGGCTAAATTTTGGAAAACCGGGTGTGGAAATCATGGCACAGCACAAATACAACCCTGGGGAAAAGTGCTGGGTGCTTCCCGGGGGTGGTTGGTCTATGGAGGTACCAGGAGGCACAACCGAGGCCTCATCCTGCCCCATCCCAGAGCGACCCAGACACGTAGCACCTCTGGGGACACTGGGCTCAGCACCCCTCAGGATGTGTCCGATGTGCCAGGTGGCAGCAGGGTTGGCACCACTTCGAGGAGCTCTGCCATCCCGGCTCGTCCCCAGCTGGCAGGGAGGTCCCGGGACACCCTCCGGGCCACCTGGGACCACCCGCAGGGAGGCACAGGGATGCCACGGACGGGGTACGGGCCACTCCCGATGGGACAAGGCGCGGGGAGAACCATCACGGCGGGTCACAGACGGAACCAAACCCCAGCGCTCCAGTGCCACCATGTGTCGTTTATTCCCGCCCCACGCCGCCAGCCCCGTGCCCCCAGCGCCGCCTGCTGCCTCCTGCTCGGGGATCCGGCTGCCGCCGCACCGGTGCCCGAAGGCACTCCAGTGCCATCCCGTGCCCCGAAGATGCTCCGTGCCGGAGACACACCCGGGGCAGAGCTGCTGCCCCACGAACCCCGCGGTGCCCCCCCCTCGGGGCACGGTGACCGGCAGATGGCCCAGAGCCCCTCCCGGGCCGGGAAAACGGCCCCGGCGCGGCGGCGGCGGCCGGGGGGCGGCGGGAGCCGCTGCGGCCGGGACGCGGTGACCCTCCCGCGGCCGCCTGCCCCGCTCCGCTCCCCGCCGGGCACGAGCCGGTGCCCCGGTGCCTTTCGATGAAAATCAGCATTTTGTCCCCAAAAGGCCGTGTCTGCTCCGCCGCTCCCCACCCCGCCCGGCGCCGGCGGCTGCCGAGGGCCCGGCCCGGCCCCGCTTCCCCCGAGCCTCCCCGGGCGGGCCGCAGCCGGGCCGCCCCCCCGGCGCCGGTGCCGCTACCGGTACCGACCCGGCGCAGTGCGCATGCGCCGCCCCTCACATCCGCCCCCTTGCGGCGCTCTACCCTGCAGCGTGCATCTCTATGGTCGCCCCGCGGGGCGCTCTGCGCTCAAGGCGGCACGGAGCCTCCGGCCGCCGCCGCACGGAGCCTTTTCGCTGCTCCCGCCGTCCCCGCGCTCTCAGGACGCCCAGCTCTCGATGGTCTGTGCGGCGCTCTAGCCTCCGCCCCCCTCCCCCCCCCCCCGTCTCTATGGTGTGTGCGGCGCTCTATACGGCGGCCTCCCGGCTCTTTGTAGCCGCCGGTGCCGTGACCGGTAGCGTCTCCTGCCGCCGCCCGGTGCGGGCGGTGCTGCCCCGGTCCGCTCTCCATCCCGTGCCGTCTCTATGGGCGCGGGCGCTCTGCCCCGCGGGCTGCTCTCTATGGCGGGCGGCGCTCTGGCCGAGCCCTCCCGCGCTCTGTGGTGCGGCTCCGCCCCGGGGCGGCCCCGGTCCCGCTGCCCGGTCCGGCCCCGCCGCAGCCCCGCGGCTCGGGGCCCGGTGAGGCCGCTCGGGAGCAGCAGAGGCGGGTCTGAGCCCCGGGGGGTGCTGGCGGGGGCCGGGGGGCGGTCGGGGCGCCCCCCGCTCTCGTACCGGGGCTGCGGGGGCCGGGCCTGGCGCTCCCCGGCGCCTCTTCTCCCCTCCCGGAGCGCACCGTGCTGCCGCCGGGAGGAGCGGTGAGGGGCGCGGGGGCCGCCGCATCCGAACGCCGTTTGTAACGTGGCTTTTTTTGTTGGTTTTTTTTTTTGTCGTTAAAAGGCCGGCGGGAGCGCGGTGCAGGAGAAGTACGCGCGGCGGTAAATGCGCCAGAGCTCCCGGGCGGCGGCGGCGGCCCGGCGGGCACCGGGAGAAGGACGGCGGGAAGAGCCGCGACCCTGCGGAGCTCGTTCGGCGCCCGGAGCCCGTCTGCAGCCTCGCTCCGTCTTTTCCCGGACCGCAGGATCCCAGGTAACGGCTCCCCCGGAGCTCCGACAGATGCCATCAGTCCGTGGCCGAGAGCTGGCAGCCAGGGGCAGCTCCCGGGCACGGCCGGTTCCTTTCCTTCCCTGGGAAAAGGCAATCCCGCCCTGTCTGGGACTGCCTGGCCCTTCTCTGCCAGGGCAGGACCCAGAGCGGGTGAATGAAGTGATTTAATTACAGTTTACTGCAAGAAGTATTCCTCTGGGAGATGCACCACGAGGGCTGGCTGCTTTGATGGAAAAAAAAAAAAAAATATTGCTTGTTTCTGTTGAGCTGTGCAGCCAAAAAAGGCTTTGCTTGAGGTAGATGAAGGAGCTGCAAACAGGGGACGGCAGTAAGGTTACTGGAAGAGGGGTCTGGAGTCAGGTGGCTGGCATTAAATGTGGGGTGAGCAGATAATTACCTTTACTTCTAGGAAAATTAAGTAGCTGTGAAGCTGGCAGCGTCTGGGATGTCTTTATTAGCTCCTTAATTTAATTGAAATCCCTTGCTGGGAAGGGGAATCTGATTCCTGACAGCTGAGATCTAATATAGTTGTCTGCTGCAGGGGGGCAGGAGCCGTTCTCCGCAGGGGGCAGCCGGTCCGCCTTGTGTTTCTTTTGTAATTAATAGGTAAGCCGGGTCGGCTCGGGCTGTTAAACCCTTAACTCTGCTGGCGAGCCAGTGTCTGAGGCTGCCTGGTGCCAAGGGTTTGCCACCGGGGTCAGCGTACTGTGCCCGCCTGGGTCTGCCACAGCCCTCTGGAGGCAGCAGCTCCGTCTCAGCCTTCGCAGCTCTCCTCCTTCCAGCCGTGTTCCCTCTCCTCCTTCCAGCCGTGCTCCCTCTCCTCCTTCCAGCTCTCCTCCTTCCAGCCGTGTTCCCCCCGCTCCAGCGGTGACGCTGCGTGGCGTTGGGGTAGGTCTTCCAAAGCTGATGGAAATGTCAGGTTAGATGAGCCGTAGGCGACCAAGAGGCCCCACAGATTGAGACTCGCAGGCAGAAAGTTTCTCAGGCTGCCTTGAAAAACAGTTTATTTTCTCTTTCTCTCCCTTTTTGAGGTGTAAGGGTTGTGGTGCTACCGAAACTTTACTGTTTCTTACGGATCAGAACACTTGGCTTTAGCCAGAAGCTTCCAGCAGTGAAAAAGGATGAGTGAGCATAAGCAACTGAATGCTTGGAAATCCTTAATGGAAAACACATAATTTTTTTTTCAGATGCCAAATGAGCTTGAAAAACAGGGTGGACATGCTGTGGCAGGGTGATGAAACGGGTCAGTTGGCAGCACCAGCGGTCAGGGCACCAGAGCAGCTTCCCGCGTGCCAGCAGGCCGGTGTCACCGCGTTCTGCAAGGTTTTTGCGAGAAGCTGGCTAAAGACCACAGATCTGTGTGGTTTCTCGTTCCGTGTATGTTTTCATTGCTGAAACTATTCGGTTATCATTTTTCCAGCTTGGTGTTTTTCTTTGCTCAAAAGAGAATTGTGGCTTTTTGTCAAAGAGCTTAGAACCAGCGTTGGTTACTCCACACACCTCTTGTGTCAGCAGCAAGGCTGGAGGGCCAGGCGGGAAGTCTCCTGGACAGATGAGGCCCACTCTTCCTTCCTCCTCCTTTCACAGCATGTCTCCTGTCTTTTCCCTCGAGGGATGTGTGATAATTCCTCAAATCACAGTATATTTGAGTTTTCTGTTTCCCTCCAGCACCTGCAGCTCTGTTCCTCCCGTTCACTCTGTCACTTCTAGGGTGGGTTCTGTGCATTCTCCTCGTTTTTATCCACCACGTGCTGGACTCTTGGGTAGGATGAGCCACACAGAAGATACCCACATACCGTGTCTGCACGGGGTTTTGTCTTGCTTTGGCAGAGAGCAGGCTTGGTAACTGACCATCTCTCCCTTCTCAAAGTCCACTTGCGTTTCCACGCAGGGTAGTTCAGAGTCTTCTTCCTCCTGCCCTTTCCTTTTGAATTTCAAGGGGAAATTTTGTCTTGAAATCTCTCAGCTGCTGCATCTCACTGCTGCCCAGGCGAGCTGCGTGTGGTCTGGGCAACACAAAGATGAGGAGCATGAAGGTGAGGTAAACAGAGGGACTGGGGAAAGAGTGAGCTGTTCACATAACTAATTCCAGCCAGGAGACAGCTGCTAGCTCTGATTAAACAAATACAGAGGCAGAATGTAAATCCCCTCTAATCATATAGATTTGTTTGTTTGTTTCTTTGCAACTCATTTTATTATCTCTTGGAAAGATTTAATTTAAGGCTTCTCTGAGCTGGTTGTGGTGTCTGCTTCCAGCAAGAAGAGCGGAAAAGCAAGAGGTCTCGTTGATTAGATTAAATATCTGGGTCACTTACCATTACCTGTGTTTGTTCTCTGGTAAGTTTTGATATTGGAAGAGGACGAGATAAAAGGAAATGTGCACACAGAGATAACTGCAGCTGGAGCTGCCTCAGGCAGAGGCCGCTCTCTAAATGGATTTGTAGATGAGCTTTTCCCATCGGTTTTGGGTCCCGTGTGAGGAGATACCGGGTGTGTGCAAACAAGCTGCTGCTTTTCCCCTCTCTCTGTTGTGTTAGTGGGTACCTTTGGTACCCAAAAGCCAAACTGGACAGAGGCTTCCCTCCTATCTCTCCTTCTCAAGGAACAGTCTTAAGCTTATGCTTGGGTCAGGGAGTTAAGTAATTTCTTTAAGCTTTGAAAAGCCGCGAAGTATCAGAGTCAACTCCTGGTTTTCTTTAGCTGTAGATTTTCTTCACTCAGTTACTAAGTTTGCATGTCAAATTTGACTAATTCTTTTTCCTATACTCAGTTTTCAAAGCTGGGAGGGGGGAGTGTTGGAAGGCATTCTCCCAGAACTCAGCATTAGTGTTTCTACAAAAACTGATATCCTGGCTGGCTGGAGACCACCAAAGGGAAAAGTAATCAGTCTTGTGTGTCTTCAGATGCCCAGTTACTCCAGCTCAGGCTGTGTAAGTCCTCCAGTGCCCCAGTTTCTCTGTCTGTGGTGAGAATGCTGGAATCACCCAGGATGTCACAGCTCAGTCAGCATCTGTGAAGCATTTCAGGGGCTTCACAGCCTGCTGAGAGGTGAGTGTTGCATTTTGGCAGCTGCAGAAATCAGAAGCTTCTGAGTGTCGGTGACTTGTACGCAGGCTGTGACCAAGAACCTTGCAAAACTCAATGGCTGAAAAGAGTGTGTCTTAATCTTAAACCATGTTCTCTTTATAAGAATGTTTCCACTATTTTTTTCCCCCTAGAGGTGGCTGTATTAATCTTTTTCCTACTTAGCAAATTGTTGTCTGGGAATATGGTACCTCTGTTGATTTTATTGTTGTTACCAGCTTTTGAGTCAGCCATGAAGTGGAGCAGCAGGTCGGACAGCCAAAGCACCAGTGCCTGTGCTTTTCCGATAAGAAAATGAAGGAAAATCAGAAGTTGAGGATAAGAGATGCTTTCCGAGCCTGTGTCTTATCCAGTGATACCGTGTTCCTATGACCAAAGCACTGTTAAAATCCTGCTGGGTTTAGACCTCACCTCCAGAACTTCATAAACACGACAGGGTGTTTAGACCATGGCTGCTTATCTTAAAACTCGTAAGGTTTTTGCCCTTGCTCTTTGTGTTGAAGAGTTCTTACAACTCTCCCCGTGAGAAATCACCTTCTAATCTCTAGCCCAAGGTTGGTTTCTCTTCCATGCCAGCTGTGTCCTTCAGAGGAAATAGAGATTTTCCTCCTCCTCATTGTTTGGCACGTTTTTTCTGGAACTGACCTGGTTACTGGATTCCTCTAGTTCTGGCTTCTCTAATCAAGGTCAGTTTTCTCTGCTTCCCTCATGCCTGTAGTTCTGTCCAGGAGTGGTGAATTCAAACTGGGAGGGCCAGAGAGGAGACCAGACCTGCAGCAGATGAGGTTTTGCCAGTATTTTGCACAAGAGCATTGAACACACAGCTGTCTCTTCTGGAGTTAGTCTGATAAATCCTGGGGTCTCTTTTCTTTATTTTTCTTCCTTCTCAGGAGTATTTTCTGCAGTGGTTTATGGTGGTCACAAAATAAGCAAGATACTCTTGTCTCTCCTCCTCCGGTTTCCAAGTGATGTGCTCAGATTGGATTAGCTTGCTTGTTTGTTTAAAAAATTCATTGACCCCCTAATGGTTCATTCCCTGATTCTTCCATTACACACAGTTTTTGAGGGCACCCCCGATTGTCACACGCAGCTTCGTGCTCTTCCTCTGGGGTGTTGGTGATGTCTGCAAAAGTAACTACTGCAGCTGGTCTAAACAAGGGTGAAGCACCCGATTTTGAGGAGCAGTCTGTGTGTCTGTGTGTCGTTAACAACAGGCACTGGAAAAAGCTTGGCAGCATTGTCACTGGGAGGATGCAAAAGTGATGCTGGTACTCGGACTTGACAGTGAAGGTGTTTAATATGAGGCTCTCCAAACTCTGTGTTTTGTTATTTTTCCTCTCCAAATGGTGCCTGGGAGTTCAGTGGCTCTCTCCTCTGCCCATGCTGCCAGTCATCGTGCCCACTTCTTTTCTTCCTCCTCAATGGACCTGTTCTCACTCGCCTTTTCTGTCTGTGCGTTACAATTGTGGAGGACGATGCCAGCTTTCCCAGAAGTGCTTATGGTGCCTGGCAGAAGAGCAGAGGGATTGAGACTGGGTCACAATGTGGTAGCACAGCCGAGTCACCTTGTTCTTTCCCCCTCTCTCTCCCCTGGCTGCTCAGGATGTGGTGCCGGAGGCTGGCGTGGCTGTTCAAGGTGCCGTGCCCGCCGAGGGGAAGCACCGGACGTCGCTCGCCGTGGCTGCCCCGTGATGGAAGGACCGTCCTCGCTGCTGCGGCTCGCTGGCATCACACGGCCCCAGAGTCCCTCAAGTGTGCCTGGCAGCTGCACAGTGACCATCTCGGTAGGTGTGTTGGGTGCGGGTGTATCATGGAATCACAGAATGGGTTGGGTTGGAAGGGACCTCAAAGATCATCCAGCTCCAACCCCCCTGCCATGGGCACAGACACCCTCCACTACACCAGGTTGCCCAAAGCCCCATCCAACCTGGCCTTGGACTCTTCCAGGGATGGGGCAGCCACAGCTTCTCTGGGCAACCTGTGCCAGTGCCTCACCACCCTCAGCAGGAAGAATTTCTTCCTTAGATCTAATCGAAATCTCCCCTCTTCCAGTTTAAAACCATTGCCCCTTGACTCTGTTTGGGAAGAGGAGTGAGATTTTTCCTGACCTTGTTCCCCAGCAGTGATTTTGTGGCTTTTTTCCCTTCCGAAATGACCTGGATTAGAGGAGTGCTCACTGGAGCCTGTGTTTCATGTTCCCTTTGGGAATTCTCAAAGGCAGAACGGAGCAGGTTTTTCTGCTGGTGGCAAGTCTCTTATGATAAACGAGGCAATGCTAGATGGGAAATCAAATGGAGGGATTCCTGAACAATGACTGCCTCCAAGCCTTGCCCCATCAGTCACTGGTTCTCCGTGTCGCGCTCGGGGCGCTGACTTCCAAGCGGGATGGTTGGTTTGGCGTGAGCCCGGCTCTCCTGCCCCCGCTTACACGGGTTTTCCTTCAAACCCCGATGCGTGAAACGCAGTTGTTGGAGCAGGTTGGCGAGCAGCCTGTCTGTGTGGCCGGGTGGCATGAGCTGGGGGGACATAAAAGCCTTTTTTCCCCTCAAATTGTGTCTCGCTGTGAGGCTGCTCAAAGAAAAAGCGAGGAGAGCGTGTCTTAGTGTGAGCTGATGCAGCAAGCCAGTAATAAACGCTGCCTAATGCTCATTTTTGTCCTTCTGGTTTTGGGGATGACTTGGCCACCGAGGCACGTGTTTCCCCGTGGCCTGTTTGCTTTGGTGCAATGTCTGATCTGCCTGGGTGATGTCTACCAAGGCTAGTTAGACGTTGTTACTCTGAATCACTTGTAAGCAAAGGGAATTACTCGATGCTTCATCCAACACAGTGGCCCCAAGAAAGGAGATTGTTGTTTTCCCACTGCAAAGTGACCTCAGATACTTGGATTTCAAAACTGAGTAGGGCTAGAGCAGGAAGGGCTCCTCTGGCTCTGACCCCCTTCTGAAGGGCTTTGAGCATTCCTAAGATGTCCCAGGATGGAACAAGGAGGAGAGGCTTTCTTGTCATGCTAAATGGATATCAAAGCTTTGCATCGAGGTCTTGATGTTGCCTGCAACGTCCGTGTGGTTTGGCTGTTGGTGTGATTGTTTGGTTGACTCTTACCTGTATTCCTGTGCTGGGGTCCGCGACTACGTTATGTGCAGCAGCTGCTGTACAGCTCTGAATTTACTACTTGTTGAAGGGAGATCATAGAGGTAAGTATGTGACCAGCACGATTGTTAGCCATGCTCCTTCCTCCTGCTGCAGGATGGGATTGCCTGTAGACTTGCTGAGAAGGGAAACCACGGTGAGATCACTGACAGCCAGGCTTGCCATGCAAATAGCCTGCCTGGTCTTCATCATGGGACAAGCCAGCTTAATTTGTGTAAAGAGGTGCAAAGTCTAACAGCCTCTGCGTCCCCCATGAGTGGGCTCGTCACCTGTGGGCTCTTGGCTCTGTGTTTCCTCCCTGTTGACACCAGTGCCTCTCCTGAGCCTGTCCTCCTTCGCAGAGCTCAGGTACGCCAACACGCTGATGCGGTTCGATTTCGTCTGGCTGCGGGACCACTGCCGCTCCGCTTCCTGCTACAACGCCAAGACGAACCAGCGCAGCTTGGACACGGCCAGCGTGGACCTGGGAATCAAGCCCAAGGCTGTCCGAGTGGATGAGACCACGCTCTTCCTCACGTGTGAGTAGCAAAGCGGCTGTACCCTGCGTGTGCTGCGGGCTGCCAGCCCTGCCTGGAGGGAGCCTCGTTGATGGATTCCACTCTTGGGTTTGCTGGGAGAGGGCAGCCTTGTCTCTAAATCAGTGGCTGTTTTGGGAAGAGATTTAGCTGTGAGCAGGATTTAAACACTGCTCTCTGAGCACCGCTGTTACCTCAGTCTTAAATTTGCATCTCTTTTTCCTCCCCTTCCTCCCCCAGCCCTTTTTGGGTAGGGATACCTGAATCTTCAGTGTCTGGGTATTTCATTGCTTTATTTGAACACAGCAGCAATGCAGGTAGAGAACAGACTGGTCAAGAAATGGTTGTTTTGCTTTTCCTTACCTGATCCTATTTGCTCTGGTAGCCCTGATCAGAATTCACCTTTTCTGTCCTTTCTCCTTGGCTTCCCAGCAGCTTTCTTCCTGTTGTTGTAGCTTACCTGTATCTATGGGCTTGTCTTCAGTGCTTTACTCCTCCTTGGTGTCCTGACACTGGAAAACAAAACCACGGCAGTTGAAACACTCTGAATTTGCTCTGAATGAGTTTAGAGTTGTTGCAGCAATGACAACTCTAGGAGTTGTAGGACTGGTGGCCTTAACCGGGTAGTATTTTGGATGGCATCAGGATGCAAGGAGTCTGTCGCCAGACAAAATTAAAAGGACGAGGACTGTCCCAGCCCTATGGTTGCACTGACCACCATCTGGGGCTGCTGGGTGCCGTGGCAGTGACTGTGACTCTTCTCCCTTGTCAAAGGGCCGGACGGGCACGTGACGCGCTACGGGCTGGAGTGGCTGGTGAAGAACAGCTACGAGGGGCAGAAGCAGCAGGTCATGCACCCGCGGATTCTCTGGAACGCAGAAATCTACCGCCAAGCCCAGGTCCCATCCGTCGACCGCCAGAGTTTCCTGGAGACAGACGAGGGGCTGAAGGAGTTCCTGCGAAACTTCTTGTTGTACGGGATTGCTTTTGTGGAGAACGTCGCTCCCACCAAAGAGGACACAGAAA